>NC_059544.1:1252500-1877500 GCF_905220415.1 Colias croceus | reverse complement strand
TTAATTACTAAACCGTTATAGAAATTCAATTAAAACGCGGTGTGCTGTCTTTTTAAAAATACTTTTATAACATTTTAGTCACTTTTTAAACGGATATTAAGACTATGGTGTAGCGAAATTAATCGAGAAATATGATTGGATATTAATCGCATCACGTTAAATGTGAATCTATTATCGCGTGGAGTGGTAAAGTGTGTTTTATGTCTGAATATTAAGGTGCTAATTTGTGTGTGCGTTCGTCGGTTATATTTTTACCCACTAGGCTTTATTCAAAGAAGTTAAGGTCATTGGCTGGATTCCACAGTATGAAGCGATATTGTAACGACACAGATGACAGGCGTGCTCAATCGGGTTTAAATTTTTAATATTCGTTTAATTTATTAAACGCGTTACGACAGAGTGGACGTGTGATACGTTAGTTATTTTAATATGGTCAGTGGAGAATTGAGAATGTTGGTCTGCAAATTGTGTTACAAGTATCAGTGTTAATTTTGTGATTGTACCGTTCGATTCTCACTAGGTCTTGTCACATTGCAATAAACAAGTGTGTGCATAAAAAATATAATACGTACCTAGTATTTTTATTATTTTCTTTACCTTTTTACCTGTGGTTTTCTGGCAGAGATCCCTGCATAGTGATAAGGCCGCCCTTTGTTCAATGTTAATTTATTTAATGCAATATTGTTATGTTGTGCATTTGTTTTCTTGTACAATAGTGCTAAATAAATAATAATAAATATCCTGCTTTTAGCTCTAATCCTATCTATTACTTAGATAAAATCAAAATCCATCAGCTGTTTCATCGTAAAGGAGTAACCACAAGTTTCTCACCTATAGCATGTAAGGGTAATATATTTAATGCCGAGAGAAATCTGTAATCCATCATAATTCATCTTTCATTCAAGTACCGGACGCTTTATTCCTTCCTCTGGCTATTTGAATCTTTTATAGGGTACGACAGAAATGCTGATTTGGTATGATTTCGATTATTTGGTACTCAGATAAACGGTACTAATACTGTGAATGCGAAACTCTCTCCAAATATTCGTAACTAGCTGTGCGGTGTGCCCCGCAGTGCTTCGCTCCTGTTGGTCTTACAGTTATGATATAGCCTAAAGCCTTCCTCGATAAATGGGCTATTTAACACTGAAAGAATTTTTCAAATCAGACCAGTAGTTCCTGAGATTAGCGCGTTCAATCAATCAAAGAAAAAAACTCTTCAGCTTTATAATATTAAGGGCCGATTTTTCATCATTTAAAACTTATCCGTCCAATAAAGTATTACACGATAATATTAAAATATCACTTGTTAAACATCCTTATTACCTGTATTTGACAGTGTACTGTCAAATACAGGTAATAAGGATACATTTTTGAAATGGTAGTTTAATACATTATTCAACGAATAAGTTTTAACCAAGGATTGAAAAATCAGCCCTAAGTATAGATATAGATTGTTTTAATTTGGTTATCCACAAATAGCTACTTTATGCATCTACATTATAGTATGTGCGATAAATGTATAGTCTATATATCTTGCCATATTTTGATCTAAGCATATTTTGCCAGCAATATTGTTTTGTGCTTATTGAGAACAACTATTCATTTCAACAAAAAGACATGATAAATTACATTTAATCAAACATTGAATGCAAAATGGAAACACTTTTATACCATACGATTAAAAACAAGTTACCATAACCTTTGGAATGAAAATTTAACCAACTCATGATAAAATATAATTCCAAATGTAAAATGTACGGAGAATTCGGGCTGCACTCATTTGAGCCTGTTATCTCTCTTTGACTTACTGAAATTTGTGACCGACAAAAGAGACGGGAGATCTCTGCAGGGAGTGAGGAAATTATAGGGCTGGCTACGCTCGGTTGTAATGATAGATTACGATGTTCTGTCGGTGTTCTGTTAATGAGAATTGTGGTAGCCCCGGATCTGAAGCTATTTTCGCGGTTTAATTTTTCTTTTTTTGAATCTGCTTAATGGTTTTACAACATGAAAGTGGCCAGCATTAAAATGGCGGTTATCTTGATATTATTTTGTTAATAATTTTCGTTCTTTTCTTCTTTGGTTGTTGGATGGAAGATAAATTTGGATTCATTACATTTAGGAGTACGTGAGGAATCGATCAAGTATAGTAAAAATGTTTGTTATTTCTGTCCAGAAAATTCAATAAAGCTTTGAATGCATGAGATCGTAAATTCGCACAAATATGAGAATATATATGGAGTCAGGATATAGTCGTATCTTCTATGGGTTTATTACTTATAAACGTCGACGTCAATGCCTAACCTTTATGGCTGGCTTTATGTCACTGTAATTTAATTCGTGTTTGTGGAAATACTGTCCTAAGCCTTGCGGTTGTGTTATTTGCAAGGGATATGAATATTGACATTCAATTGATAAGAGGAATATTCCTTTCAAAAATGTAATCATATAAAAAGGATTCTAAGATGAATTATGCCATATAATATGGTATTTTTAGTATTTGTGGTCAGTTGATTTTAAGTTAGATCATAGATGACGTTATAAATATTTTCTTTAAACAAGATACGCTCGTAGATAGAACGATGAATGCAATATATTATAATGTTTTTTTGAAGTTATACTTCTTTCGGAGCGATGGAGAAAAATGATGAGAGTGAATTTTTACGATGCGCGCGCACACCGACATGACACCTATATTTAACTTCTAATGCGTATACATAAGTACACACACGCTTTTTTAATATTTTTTTTTATAATACGATTCTTGAATATTAAACAAACAAGCTTAAAAGAAACAGTCTACAACACAAACAAGTTACAACTTAATCTATCTCGCCATAGATATCATAATTCAACAAACGATAGCCGACGCATAATTCACTCGATATTATATCGACTCGATACAGTTTGCCTTTATCGAGAATAGAACCGGCGACTCGTTAGTTATGCGAAAGGGCTATCGTGTTTCGATAATGTCTGCCTTGTCTACCACGATGTGCATGGATTTTGGATTTTTATTTATTGATCGCTGTTCAGTGCATTGGAGCGTGTAGACGCGCCTTAAAATACAGATAACAAAAACTTGAGCTGCTATTCTTTTTAATCTGTTGACACACTGTTAATTCATGTAGACGAGATAGGTTCTGTGAGCGATGTTCGCTTGTTTATTGTGATTGCGATTAAATTTGTCCAGTCTTTACGATGCCAGCTTGTATATAGAAAAAAAAAAGAATGATTGTGCTGTAACTTTCTTCAACGTGGTCAAACTTTTGGCGGTTGTTTTGAATTCGAAGAATGGGGTTGCTATTAAATAAAATGATAAAATCTAATAAACAAACGATTAATACACTTCTATAATTTGAGTACCGAAACTTGTTTCACACGAAATACAAGATTAATCTTAGTATAACGAAATTAAATCCGAAATGTAATTTAATCAGCGCTGAGTTTGACTACACGCTTCAGTGGTTCAATGAGAACTGGGAACAATTGTTCAGGACGAATAAGGTTCAGTACACATTATAATTTTATTTAACAAAAAAAGAGCGTGTGTGCCGAACATACGTATCAGAATTGAAACTTCTTTGGCTAGATTCAAAGTTACCAAAATCGTCACCTTTCACCATGACGTGACGGTATTGCCATGACATTACATTGAAATTTTCAGTCCCAATGCGCTTAAAGAATTTTTATTTAAAAATAAATATATTATGTGAATAAATAAAACAATTTAAAAACATTAATATGAGAATTTGTTTATAGCAGAGCTCGTCGCTGCTAACCGTACTAAGGTCAGACAGGTTAAAATCTAGCTTAGTAGGTCACGCTATGTTTTAGATTGTCTTTTTATTTTTTTGATTTATATTACGATGAAATCGATTCACTCAGTAAATAAAAATTTCGGTTTACTAACCTTCTCAAATATCCGATATTTGCTTTAAAAAAATATAGTAGTTTTTATATTTTATGTTGACTTTTGTTTTTGCACTAACATTTTATTTTAGATAACCGTATAGTTGATTAAAAATTGACAGTGCGTGATCTGCCTTACGCTTTAGTTCAATGCACCCAACAACGAAAAAGCAGCCGCAATTAAATCATAAATTTCGCAACGCAACCAACAATCACACCACAGATAATGAAACAAAACGAATCGATAAAAAAAACTCGAGTACAGCGCATAAATGCAACATCGATTTTTACTCGAGTAGGATTTCGAGTAGAATTCGTGGGTCATGTCTTACGAATCTCAGATTAATCTATATTTATTATTTATTGATGCTTACATTATTTTTTTTTTTATATTACAATAAATTATAAGAATTCAATGGTGAATTATTATTTTATAGCGGCAATGTTACCAGTATTTTAAAGACACTCATTAATATTTTCTTTAAAAATTACAGTCGTTCTAAATTCAAGTGCTTAAACATGAAAAATGCAGATATTAAACTCGTTATGTAAACTCGAATTCTTAAAAGGAATGTTCGGAATGTAAAATGGAATGATTTTCATGACAACATGGAAATAGCTGACATATCACAGATTCTCGTTGATCAAAATATGTAGCGGGTCGATATCCTTTAACGTTTCATCGGCAAATATTTCACTAAATCCTCGCTCTACCCTGTTTGATCGTAGCCTTGATAATATGCAAATAAGCGAGCCGACGATTTAAAAATAAAAAGGATTAACGCGAGATCGTTGTCCTCTTAAGTGACCCAAATAAGATAATTCTAAACGACACTTCGGGGCCCGGAGCTGTCAATAAGAATTAGGGATGATGTTGCTAGCTTTCAAAATCATTAATCTTCGCGATATCGGAACGAATACTATTTCAATATCACCAATTTTTTTGCGCAGCGTATTTCACAACCATAAATGCCAATCAATAAAGCGGACCGATTATTCGCCAGTAAATTCCACGTTTATAAAATTAGTAAGAAATATTTTTTTGCGATAAGCACGAGTGATCAATATAATAAAAACACGTTTAAACCCCATAAAATTCACATCGATATCTCTCAAACGGCTCAAACCTGATGATTGTTGTTAATAGACGTTAAGCTTTACCTGCCATAAATAAACATTACGCTACCTCTTAAAATGGCTGAACGGTCGAAAGAAAAAGCGTTTGAAGCGAGACATCCCAACAGGAGGCGAACCGGCGAGGGCAGACTAGTTTTTCATTATGGCAACAAACTATAGATGTCGAATGTTTCTGCGTCGATCGCTTAGAAAAAATGTATAGAACTTCATTTTGTTTATCTATCTTGCGTTTGCAAGCAATATGCGTTCAAAGAATTTGCAGCATTTTTATTTGCTCATAAATATCACTCGATCGGCCTCTGTATGTAAAATACATGTAGTGTTGTATGAAATACAAAAGGTAATGTGGAAAAAATACGTTCGAATGTGGACGTGAGGAGATCGAAACCTGTAGGTACAATCAATCTAATGCGGACTTGTTTGTCCCATATTTCGAGTTTTTTCGTCGTCGCTAGCCTGTGCTCGGGGTTCTGACCAATTCTAAATCCTGTTTTCTACAGTCTGCGGTATAATTTATCCATCAAAATAGATAAGCTACAGGGTGAAAGAAATAAAGCCAGGGGCCTGTTAGACGTTTTCTTGTATCAAACGAATTCTATAAATAGTTTGTTAGGAAATAGTTTCGTAAAGAGAACACAAACTCAATTTCAATATTGCCATATTCGAGTGGCAATAAATCACAACACGGAACCCGATCTAACCAAAAGAACAGAACTCATTTCTTCCTTAATCGGTGTTATTAAAAAAATTGTTTCACTAATTGTATATGCCAAGATGGCGGGTTTTAATTTTTATCTGGTTTTAGTAGCATCAAAGCTTTTATGAGACTACGGTTACCGAATCTGGTTTTTGATTAGGTACTTCAAAATGGACGCGAGCGATAAATGTTTCAAATTTGCACTTAGATTTATTTATAAAGATAAGTTTTCTAGAATCTATGCTCATTTTTTAATTACAGGTTTAAAAGTTTTACGTATAAATGGCAATTTCGTCAAAAAGCTTGTAATTATAAACGCGGGAACAAAAACAAGGCATTTATACATGTATATTATCTCTTAATTGTTTCATCTTTGATTTACGACGCAGAACTAGGCATATATGAATAATAAATAATAAAACTTATTAGTTAAAACTAGGGAATTTCAATTCATTAATAATGAATGGCTAATCGTGAACGAATAATTGCTACATGCGTGTAACAGATACATAAATAATTTGGAAAATGATACCATATAAGCCGCTAGCCAATTTGTCTTTTTTTAGTATGGCGTAGGTGCGATAATATTTCACAACTTTATTATATTTTGATTTTATAATATTCCGCCTCCCGTTAGGTTCACACATTGTTGTTAGACTACTACTGGCCTTGTTTGCATAACAGCGACGTAACTCTAGAATCTTTCAATGTTTTCGTTGATTAATGATAAAATTAAAGTTTCCATTCACGAAGTCGCAGAGCGTGAGATTCCTTATTAATTTAAATAAAAATGTTTCGTACAAAATTGCCACATACGAAACTGCTGTAAGAATACCTAAATGACAAATGAAGTCTATTAAGACTGCCGTTTTTACTACCGGTAATTAATTCGTATCCAATTAATTATTATTTTGGAATTAATTGCGTGAAACGTAAGTTTTGTGAATCCGAAATCTGCCGCTCGTTAAACTTAATGTACTCATACATCGGCGATTAGATCAAAAGGAATCTATCAAATTTAATATTACCTACAATTTCCTGTGTAAAATACGAAAGTTGGAGTGGTTATAAATAGTTTATTTCGTAGTTTAGTGCTTGCATACCATTTCATTTAAATATGAGCTCTAATGCTGTTCATCTTATGTATTTATTTTTATGACTACAATTTAAAACGTTTTTAAAGTTGCTAAAATAATTTTGTGTTAGTTTAGTCACATGGAATAGCAAATAAACAAAAAAATTGGAAATCAAGAATCAACGACATCAAAGACAAAGAGTCAATCAAAAAAAGTATAACTGAATAAAAACCCTCTTTATAAACATTGTCATATAACAAAGAGTGTAATACAACACAATATTATTTCATTGTATTTCCCGAGAGTGTTAACACGGACAGTTATTACAAATTTCAAATTTAGTACCGACACACGCGTGTTCCACATTCCATCACTTGCTCTATCATTTTTTTAGAAAGCTCGACGCTGCATTTGATAAAGCTCAACAAAATTATACCCTAACATTTAGGCATAAAGTTGATATTAACTCGTCAACGTTTTATTTTGTAATTAAGGTCCGAGGGCCGGCCATGATATTGTTTTTTATGGGAGAATAGGGGATCTCGTAGATTATTCGACGTCGTTCAAGTTTGGTGAGGCTTGGCCGTCGATTAGCCTCCAACTATTGTGATACGAACATTCGTTAAGAATTTATTCATAGATGAGACGTGAGAGCTTATGAATTGTGAATTATATTGTAAATGCTTTCGTCGGTTCGTAGAATTGTGACTATGGAGTTGTTGCTCGTTTAATTTTTCGATTTTAATTTTCTTTAGGAAAGTATTATGCTTTGTTCATACAAATTGCCTCAAATGTAAGATTTGAAATATAAAACTGAGACTATACTTTTATAGTAGGTCACATTGACCAATAAGATTTTTGAAGACCCATTTTATTTTACACGAAAAAGCTCATTAATATAAAATCATGTACATGTATTTTATCACAATTCTATACTTGTTTATTTTATTAAAAATAATGTGCTAAACCTATCTAGTCAATATCTAGTACTTGAAATAAGTAATCAATTCGCATTCATTCGTTACTCATCACAGTTGCAACACAAAAAAGAACGGCGATACAAATCATTCAACTTCACGAACGTATAAGTACGAAGCTAAGTATAACATTATCTGTGGAACATAACCCGGCCAATTGCGAAATCCATTGACTGGCATCAAATCAGAAGCATCAGGTGGCGATCTCGTCTGGCAGAATTAATTTTACGACGCAGATAAGCGCTGCCACCCGCAACAGATTGGTATCGCATGACCCGAGGTTCAAATGCAGACATTTCTATGTTTTCATAATTTCTATTGCCACATTCCGTTTGTTTTTGAATAAAGAAAGTATGTTAAGCGTTCCTTTTTTGAAATTTTATTTTTGTTTGGAGCCTTTTTTATAACCTTTGTGTAGAGTTGTACTTACAGGTTTTTTAAGTAGGACGTGTGTAGTAATTAATTCACTGATAACGTTTGACGTAAATTCATAGATAAAAAATCCAACGTAAACACAAAAAAAGATTATTTATTGATGTTCTTTTACTTATTTTTATGATCTTTAAACCATGAAGGCTCTTCACAAAAAGTTTGTATACATATATACGTTAAGACGCGTGCATACTTAACGTCAAACTCACAAGGCACAGTGTAAATCTGCCTTAACAATCCAGTAGCTAAAAGTTTAAAAGCTAGTCAGCTGTCATCATTAGGTAGAAGAAAGTCAACCTCTGACACAGTGAACTGGGCCAGTGATAGTCCGTTATCTCACATCTAATAGTTTCAAGGCAACATTGTACGTCATAATTTTCATACTTTTACTTTGTCGGCATCTGAAATAAGTTCCTTTAAAGCAGAAAAATAATAAATTTTAATCTTTCCACATATTTTTTGATATGATTAATCGAGCGTAAATTCCTTAATTAATTTAAGTATTAAATATTTGCTTAGAGAAAACCATATACGAAATTTGTACCGAGATCTAATGTTTATGATAAATGATTTCTATTAAGCTGCTCATTTTTATAACTGGTTATGGGCCTAAATCCAATTAATTTTCATATTAAATTAATTCCATTTACATTAATTTACTTAGAAAACGTTTAAAATGACGTCTACTAACCAAAGAAAAAGTGTATACAAATCAGCTTAAAATCAAAATCTTTTATGGCTCTACATTATTTCAACCAAAGTATTCAATTGCACAATTACTTAATAATGATAAAAACGATCTGTATGTTTTTCTGACCTTCCGAGTATACTTTAGCCAAAATAGCGTTAATTGATTAGCTAATTATATAGGTACTAGCTTTCCGCCCGCGGCTTCGGCCGCGTTTTCAAAGAAAAACCCGCTTAGTTCCCGTTCCCGTGGGATTTCCGGGAGAAAACCTATCCTATGTGTTAATCCAAGTTACCCTCTATATGTCTGCTAAATTTTATTGTAATCGGTTCAGTAGTATTTGCGTGAAAGAGTAACAAACACACAAATCCTCACAAACTTTCGCATTTATAATATTAGTAGGATTCCTGTTATAGTTAGGTAAGTATTGATTTCATTATTGTCGTATTAACTTAAATATTTTCTGAATTTACAAAGTCTTTATGATTAATTACTTGTTTTAAAAGTTCTTCTTAGTCGTAGTATTGTGATCTTCTATCTATAATATCTTTAAATTGATGTGAAAAAAAAAAATACTCTACGAATAAGACACGAATCAATAACATGTTTGAGAATACATAACGGTTTAGCGTATATCCAATATTGTTTACTGCAAGAAGTTATAATAAAGCATATGATATTAAATTATTACAGATTATATACTAGATAGACTTGCTACAACTTAAGTATAGAAAGTAAATAAATAATAGAATAATTATAGTTATGTATAGGTAACTGAGCACTGTGTCTATACTAATTTTATAAAGCTGAAGAGTTTGTTTGTTTGTTTGAACGCGCTTTTCTCAGGAACTACTGGTCCGATTTGAAAATGCTTTCCGTATTAGATAGCCCATTTATCGAGGAAGGCTTATAGGCTATATTTCATCACGTTAAGACCAACAGGAGCAGAGACACGCGGGTGAAAACGCGGGGCGCATCTAGTTAATTTCCTTCAACTTTATGAACAAACATAATTGAAATTTAAACAATAAAACTGTTAATATACCTCTAGTATCGATTAATTCTATTGAAATGCACATTGATTACCTATAAAATTATTTAAGTTTTCAAGCCATTTGCAAATGAATGTAATTTATGGGTTTGGTATAATTTATATCTGTATGGCGATTGTTCAACCGAGTTTGATAATCAGCAATCAATAGTGAACGAAAATTATGATCATAATTTATATTATTTTATTTTATAGATATACTTACGCAAGGAGTTTTACTAAAGATGGTAAAATATTTATAAAGGTATTAAACTGTTATTGTTTAATAAAGCAATACATAATATACATATTTGTGTAAGCCGCAAAAATTATCAAGCTTTCTGCCTTTAGAAATTAGTACATTATTATCAATCTTGAACTGTTATATCCGAATAGACAAATGAAACGACCCATTAAAGACTAGAGTAGTACTATTAGAAAATAAAGTCTAAACCAAAAAGTTTATATACTTATACTTAATATTATAAATGCGAAAGTAACTCTGTCTGTCTGTCTGTCTGTTACTCAATCACGCCTAAACTACTAAACCAATTTTCATGAAATTTGGTATGGAGATATTTTAGTACCCGAGAAAGGACATAGACTACTTTTTATCCCGGGAAAATGACGCAATCCCGGATATCCCACGGGAACGGGACTATGCGGGTTTTTGTTTGACTGCGCGGGCGAAGCCGCGGGCGGAAACCTAGTTAGAAAATAAAGTCTAAACCAAAAAGTTTATCTCCAATTGTATGATAAAACCTAGCAATTCTACAAATAACTGTATTTAAAGTCAATCGAATACCAGCACAGTTACATTGTGCTAACAGTACTGAAAAGGAAGTAAAAACCATCTACCTTTAACCTAAATCTGTGCAAAACTTTACGATAATTGTCATAGGAATTCATTTAGTTAATGAAGTGCATGCATTCAGCCTTAGGTCACACTGATTAGGACTCTTTACGACCGCCTTCCGTCTAATATACACGCAATTGTGATCGTTATTAACTGATCAAATTTAGTGGCCAATGTTTCCTCGTTAGTGCAATTGAGACGTTAAGATACAGTCCGTGGGAGATTTCTTAGAACTATTGAAATGTCCTTTATCTGATGTAGAGGCTTCATAAATACGTTAGTATGCATCCTTAATTCATTATTATGTCGAACTTATAATGAGAACTTTTTGACGCTGACTATTCTATTGCAAAAGCAGGGTTATGAAATACTTATGAACAATTTTTAGAGCACAACTAGCTTACCGCCCGCGGCTTCGCCCGCTTTCTCTAAAACGATTTGAGATTTAAACTATCCTATCTCTCAAGTTGGATCGAACTGCACATGGTGTGCAAATTTTATTATAATCGGTTAAGTGGTTTAGGAGTCCATTGAAGACAAACATTGTGACACGAGATTTATATATATTAAGATTGCAGTCTTTACATATATATTTTAAGGGTTAGATCTGATAAAAATAAATAGCTTCTCTGAATGTTATTTCAATTTGATATGTATAGAATATGTGGGTTACGGTAAGGTTTAATGCCAATAGAATACTGAAATCCTAATACTCGAGCCTGGTTTATAGGCTTCATAAAATATAGAGATTTCCAATAACATGCAACTAACCTTTTGGTCTGGGAAAGTTTGTAAAGTACGTAAATTTGTTAATGTTACGACAGCAGTAATTCGATAACACAGTAGTATATATTAATGGTTGATTACTATCGCGTTTCCTTTCAATAGTAACGATTTGTCGTATGATTTGAAAGCGTATACGTTTAATTTTATAAGATACGACACGATTTGTTTAGATAAAATATCGTATTGTAAAATTGTTTTCCCGTCTTTCGTTTGTTATTTGTGGCCTTTTGTTACGTTGCAACATTTTACTTTCGAGGTTATGTTAAGGATTAATTAAACAGTAAATGGTAACAATCGTCAGCTCTATATCTATTAATTACTAAGGATTTATAGACTCGAATTCATTGAAATTGGTTATGGATAAATATTGAACTTTTGAACTAATGATAACTTACTAACTAGGTATGTATATTTTATTACTACAAGAGTTTATTGCCGCTAACGATATTGCCAACATTGTGGTGTTCAATACTTCTAAAAGTAAACATAATACGAATGCTTTTTTGGTAAGTGGTTTTTCCTTTACTTACACAGTTTCATGAATAAATGTTTTGATGTCTTAATTTTCCACTGTTTTTTTGTCAACCTGAGCATATTTTATGTTACGGTTTAAAAGTTATATACGTACAAATTTTATTGTAATTATCGTCGATATCAATTTAGAAATGAGGACGATAATTCACAAGTAAATAGTGTCAAAATAAAAGATGAATTTTCAAGTACAAGCCTTAAACAATGCGCAAAGATGTCAGAGTAGCATGTCCGACATCGCACTATTGTTTTAGTAGTTTTTTAGTTTTATCCATAGAACAGGATTGAGTGAATATATTGTGGAGATTTATAGAACTGACTGGGTTTTTATAGTGTTTAACATGCTTTGATAAGGATGGGAAAAATAAAGACTGGGTTAAAGACAAGTAAATGAGTTTGATATGTATTGATATTATGTGTTTATTGTTATTATTGATATTGTTGGTGTCACATAATATTATAAGTGATATGAAAAAGTTACGGCTTACCATTTTATAAAAATATACAATATAAGTACAAGTCATTTATTTATATTTTTTCTTTAAGAAACTGTATTAAGCACTGTGTATGTATGATTGATGTACGTGTCTTAAAGAATAAAGAATTTTTAATTTAATTTAAAAACAAGTCGGCTTATACATTTTGTCCGTTATACAAACATAGAACCTGCATAGTGCATACTCAAGATATTTTGTGACATTACTCTTTATTAACCATAATAATTTATCTTCGTTCAGAAACGAATTCAAATATAAATCCGTAAAAACAAATCATGTAGTTATTCGTTCAGGATCAGGATCCTCCCAACTTTGCCTACGCTGCGTATGCTAATACGATCCGACACCGATGCGCGAAGAATGGACACGGCATTTGTTATGTAAATCCTCCGCAGAATGGAGAGTTATGCAGATTTCCCACTGATGTCCATGTGTTTGAATTTTCTTTGCGCTGATAACATTTGACCCGCGATTCGCTTGAATGACTAGATTATTCACATTCACTTTTTTACTTTTTTCATTCATTGAAGGGATAATATGGTAAAGGTGAATAATGAAATTGAATTGTGTGAGTCGAGCGTATTGCATTTATTTAGATATTGTATACATAGAGGTATTATTACATATTTCTCCCAGCGCCTTAAATTTTTAACAGAAAAAATATAATTACTCTACCTGGACAAAACTTTCGTATCTTCCAACCCAGATCCAACCGCTACATACATTAGCTTTCTATGCATTTCCAGTACATTTACGGCCAATATACCATGTACAAATATAATTTAAGACTTATTCAAGCCCATAGACGTGTCACATAGAGCTTGCACTATTTTCGCGCTTGTCCGATACATTCTTTACAAGCATTACCCTTATTCGATAAGCCCACACGGGATACATTTAAATTCAATGCTGGCTATCCATTTTTCACAGCTCCGTAGCTCCGCGATGACGCCGCGAGATAGGCTAAAATCATAAATATACCTTTTACTGTCTACCAGAGCTTTGTCTTGGTGTCTTTTTGTTTCGAGTAAACTAGTTGTTGCACGCGGCTCCGTATTGTGTTGTCAGCTTTGAGTTATTAAAAAAGGCGCTACGCTTCCATTTCGAGCGTGCTCCGTGGCGGGAATTTGAATTTAGAATCGTTTTTGGTGTTGAATTCTAGAACGCACTGCAGATTATAGTAATGCGTTTTGTTTTTAAGAACGTACTGGCTGTTTGCACAGATGATTAATATCTATAGTTTTTAATACTTCGACTACTTGCCGCATAAACTATTGTATTTGCATAATAAAGGTTTTGATCTAGTAACACTTGTAGCAAATTTCGCACGAATCTACTACAATTTGTCTACAGTTTAGATAGCATTTAAAGCTCACTCAGAGCCAAGCCATAAAGCAAACCGGAGCTGTCAATTCGTTTTTGTCGCTCTGTAGCGTTCAATCATGCGCCCACGTTGTCCCTGTTAATTAAAATGCATTACAGTCTCACAATCGATGACGGTAGATGTCGCGATTGCGCCCTTGCGAGAAGATTTATAAACGGTATTAGAATGTGTTGATTTTTAAATCCGTTTTTGAGGGAATTAATTTCTTAATTAAGGCGTAGATGCACGTGATAAGGAAAGTTTTGATGTGGTAGGCGTCTATTATTTTTAATGTATTTATAGGATGGTTTGTGAAGATGAATATTAGTTCATTTATTATTATCGATGTTTATGACTATAAAAATGCATAATATGATATGTATGTAGTTAAATATATTTTTTTATGAATTTTAGGAATGAAAATTCCTGAGGTTATAATATTTTTCCAATAACCGGAAAAATATTCCGTACTCATAACTCTTTTTATCTAAGACTAGCTAAGAAATGGAACTTGACGGAAGTTAATAGTCTAGACTGAGAATGTAGTAAATTAAACATCCAGGGGTGTGGGGATCTCATTTTAGATACCAGCGTTATTTGTGGTATAAATTGATTGGGAAGTAATTCATAATGTTGAGAGAAAATTTTATCATTTGTGTGCCAACCCTAATTCGGTATAGGGTTATAACCGAATAAGGAGGTTCGTTTTTGAGAAGTACCTTTCTTTATTTAAAGCTAGAAAAAGGTACGTAGAAATAGGTAACTGTAAGATTGAGTTAATAAAAAGAAAAATTCGATAAATTTAAATTTAAAACCAATTTATATTTCGAATCATCGTGTTATTTAAATTTTAATTAGATGTGGCTGGTGGCTCATGGCTGTGTGGTTGTTTGTAGTTTAGAGGAAAGAATTTATAGTGCATCGTTTCATTGAAGATATTACAGTAAAAAAATAATGCGTCGAGAAAAGGAAAAAAAAATTAACAAAATGTTATGTGGTTTTATGAAACCACGGTAAAAGTGAAACTTTTTTTCACTTAACTAAAAATTATCGTATTTGTACGATAATTATCGTACGTATCGTGCGTCACGCGACATGCGCTACACAGAACAAAAAGTTTGAGACGATTTAATAAAAGTTTCACTTTAAAAATAGAAAAAAGTTAGTTGCAATTTTCTTGATTTGATTTTCATCATAATTTCGATACTATTAAACAGAATATCAAATAAATTGCGTTTTACTAATTTGCCTTTATAAAATTAGTGCTAGTAGTTATCTGCTGTGCACTTTGAAGGTGTATTAAATCATTGGTCACGGGCAAAGCTGGCACAAGTCGGGGGCTATTACTCTATGTACAAGCAAACCTGCTTAGAAGCACGAAAACACTATCAAGCGATATTGAACTCTATATCCAGCGTGATTAGGTTGATTTTATGAAGATGTCAACCCTAATTGATTTAAAATTGGGCTTCAATCGGTATTAACAGCTTTTGGCACAAATACCAAACACTATGTCGAAATTTAAATTAAATTTTTAGTCCTTTGTCGAGCAGTTTTAATGTAGACAAGCCAATTGAGGTAATTTTGATTATAATTTATGTGGTTCAGGCTTAATTACATTTTGGTAAAGGCTTTGGTAATTTAAGTTGCAAGTTCTTTGAGCTTAGATAGTTTTGCGTTCGAATATAGGTACTAAGTTACGATTAACCTTCTATTCGAGTGTACCTGTTGTGCAACAGTTCTTCCTCTCAGATAGAATTTTTTTTTTATATTTTTTTTTAAATCAAAAATTATGTTTTTCTTCATTAGTTAAAACAAAGTTATAAAAGTTTTGTATTTGGTGCTGTCTTTTCGTTTTGCATATTTTTTTGTAAAATTGACAAGCTTTCATAGCAACTTGTTTTTTACACCTTTTCCCATTAGAAAGACATTTTCACTGAGCATAAATTTAATAAAAAAAAAATGTGATCTAATCTAACACAATAAGTAGCAGTAGGCGTTATATTCAGCTAGCACTAAGCCAGGACCGGTGAAGGAGGTAGTTTCATGGACATTATTGCTCGAAAATAAGGAAATTTTCCTGTGGTAGAGCTAAACTCTATGGGAATATATTTTGCACTCAACACATACGTGCACATACCTACATGTTTAAATCAGTCAGCCTAATTCGTTAAACTGCTAAATCCATATAATATTATGTAGTAGAGAGAAAAGACTAAAACATATTATGTTTTCTCGTCAAATCAATATCATTAGAGTCAATGTTTGTACTTAAAAGTCAAATGTTATTAAAACCTGAAAAATATTAAAATGCAATTTTTAAATTTTTATCGAGTGATGCTCAAATACAAAAGAAAAACAGATTTGAGTCAACTTAAATTGAACATAATTATTAAATCTGAACATAATTATAACAACACATACCATTTATTTTTCATTAAGTTATATTTCCAATAGTCTAGCTACCACAGGAAAACAGCCTTAACTTAAAGCCTAACTTGCTCGCGAGGTAAATCATATGTTGGATGATGCTAACAATGGGCTCGAGAGGAAAGGTTACACTGTGTAATAACTGTTCGCTTATTTCCTATTAAACCTTTATATTGTGCTGCATTGTACCTATGTATTACAGTTATTGGTAGGATTCTGTGGCAATTAGCTCATACAAGAGTAAGGCATGGGGGGGGGGGGGGGGGGATTTTGTCTTGAAAATTGATTGTAACGAGTATAGTTTTTATGTTGATCGTACTAATATGACACTAATCGCAGTGGAATCTATAGATCAAATGTAGCTTGGTTTGCAGCAGATGGTATTGTTATTATTTTTTTATACATGAAAACCTCGTAAATGTACGATGTGTTGAATTTATCTGTAAGTAAAATTCAATGTCAATCGCCCGATCGAAATCTCATTCGTGTATTAATTCCACATTCTACAACGAGTATTGGTTTCATACTCGTTCCAGCACAGAAGTAGCAATAAAGCCACAGATGGAACTTTAATGAGCTAGATGTTCATTATCATACTGTAATTATTCTGAATACTGGCCTATACTTTTTGTTACTCTGTGACAAGTTGCGAGTTATACTTTATCGATAAAAAATACCGTGTGTAATGGCTTTATTACTCACTTTTTAATCGTGAGATTAATGAGTATGGGGAATCGCAGTGGGTATTAAGTTCCCATAGAGTGGGGTTAGGGTTGCCACTCGTGTTATCATTAGATACCTAATGCTGGATAGGACGGGGAAAAATTCTAAGTAAATATTTAAGTAATTTTAAATTTTTTATTGTATCTTGAAGAATAGTGTAAGAATTTTTTTAATGTAATAATTAATAAAAGGTTTAAGTATAACCTTACGAACTAATTTTACAGAATTTAACTTATTATAGGTGCAATAATGTAATTGAACCTAAAATGAATTTAATTCTGGTACAAAAAAATAAAATAGAATTAATACGTTTTGTGAACATGTTATGCCAACATACATTTAAAATTCATATTTTATAATTGCTGGTAACCCTGTGACATCCCTTAATTTTTATGTATATTTGTTTAAGCAACTAATCCTAGGGAAGCTGTATATTTATGATAAGGCAGGAAGTTATTTTTAATTATTTAAGCAATCAAGTGTACGGGAAATAAGATAAGAGTGTAAATAAAAAACATTTGCAGGAAAGTATTCGGTTTTTATTAGCAGATTTTTAAGTAATGATTTGAACAACAAATACCTATAGAAGTCTTGGAATTTATTGATTGCAAATATAATTCATGAAATCTATTAGATTGTGTTTGAAAAGCCATATGATACTTAGTCAAATTTCATTCAACCATTTTGCCAGTTTGAACACAAAAGCTCACATTTCTAATTATTATTAATTGTAGTAATAAATGTATAAAAGTTCTTATATAACTTAACAATACCCGTAACACAGATAATATAAAAGTATACTAGTACTATTTGTATGATAAAATAATTTCGCAATTTCACAGCCCCATAATAAAATTACATTCATTCAAAAATGATAACTACGATGCTAATCATTATATACGCATTAACTCCTCTATATTAATTCCAACAGGTGTTATTAGAACCTATTATTAGTAGGTAAGTAAGAGGCAGTGACTGACACTTGAGGTCATACATATAAAGGCCTTTACAAGAATCGACGTTTATTGGCAGGCCGGAATTTTGATTTTGGGTGCGGCTCGCTATTTTCAATCACATGCACTATTTAATGTGTTTTGTAAACTTGGTGATGGTATTTGTTAATAGTTTCTAGTAATAAGTGGAGATACAAATAGTGATATATCACTACTGCAGTTACTCTTGAGACTAATTTATGAACTTAGTGTAAAAGCCTGACGATCTGATGAAATTCCTTCATATGAAGAATTAACTTTTAATATTCCGTTGAAACTGTAAGTTAACGATATAATTAAACATTTTTATGTACCTATTTCGAGTAGTCTAAAATCGTGGACGTAAAGTCGTGAAATGTTAGAAATAAACAATAGTTCTTTCATTCAACGTCGACTTTTCCATAATAACTTTATAAGGAACTATATTATTATGTAGACAAACTTGATACCTCCTCATTTGGAAAGCTCAATACCATCTGATTAGCCACTGCTATCTTACTTCTAGCACACATTACATAACATCTAACCTCCCGAATTCACACTTCAATTCAAATAAAACACATCAGTTTTATAACGAACAAACTCTTTGTGCTCTAACCGTGATATAATCGTTCCCTTTATTTTTTCAGAGCGCATTCAAACTCAAATATGCTTCATTAATCATTGACTTGTGTCTTTAACCTGGACGATAAATAACTTAATAAAAGAGTGATGTGAAAGAAAAGTTCGTTAGCGAGTCACTGGTTAATTTATAATATCTTTTTTGACACTTTCGCGCCACAATGGCTTCATTTGGAAAGGATTTTGCGGCGCACTGTGAAGTTTGGTTGGTATTTTCATGGGGTCAAATAATAATTTGTAAGGCAACAAGCTTGACAAATGCGCATATTTTTAAATAGGGATTGTAAGGTTGTGATTTTTATTGCAATTTAAAAAGTGTTTACGAAACTTGAAAGCTCCGTAGACTATCTGTGAGCTATTTAGGTATGTTACAGTTTATTTCTTTTGTTTAAAGTTTACGATTTGATTGTCTAATTCATGCAAAGACCGCAGCTAATAGGTACTCAAAATAATAAAGGATATAAAAAGCCTCACAGCATAATATTACTTTGTAACTAACTCAACTAATTTATATTTAATTCCTTTACGAAGCCTCCAACCAAGTAAACATCGATTTATTTCTGACATCATATAATATACTAAAGCTATTTACACTTACAATATAATTTATGTTATGTATATTAAAATACTCATGCTATAGTTAAGTTCACTTTGTAACAGTGTGTAATAATTCCATCTTTTTTGTTCCAGGTAACATTATTATAGACCGCCTCACGCAAGTAAGATGTAGCCTTAATGACCTGCGCGCGCGCAATTATCCCCCCTATTATATAGTGTGTAAGTGTCATATTGGATCGCAGAAAATTATAGGATTCCTCATTTTTCTTACATCATCTAGTTTTATGAGAAATGGAGTGAGATTTGTCGGTTTTAATAGGATAAAAATTAGTTTCTGAATTGCGGTTTACGCATTTCAAAATGTCGGGTTATTTATAGTTGGATCATAGGTAATGCTTTTTATTAATAATTATGTTTAATGTAGTATATTTTTCATTCAGGTAAATTATAGTTTTGAAGTATGTAGTTGTATTTGAAATTACGAACAATGATTCTCTTTCTCTAGAAATCTCGATTCACGTGAAAATTGATCTACAAAAAGCTTCGAATTATTTGTCAAGTAGATATACAATTTTCAAGTCTATATTATTTATTAAATAACAAATGTTTTGTAAAAGACTTGAATTATTTGATTATTTATATTAAGCTCTGCTCCTTTCCAAGTTTGACACAGAGTTATAGTAACAATAATAATCTATTTTAAAGTATTTGAAAGTATATTTGTTGCGTCTATTACCTGCTGTAATGACGGCAATTATTTCGGCTAGCGGGTAGAGTGTAGACAGGTAAGCCAGGTAAACGTGGCTTGTTAAAGTTATAACAAAGAAGAATTTGGACATAGGAATATTTTAGAATAACATAACATTTCCACCGCATATATTCATTTAAGTACTAAAAATATTAAGTTTTAAATATCGATAATATTCATCTGAATAGATTTTAATCATACGATGTACTGATTAATTTTGAGTATTACAATTATTCTGAACAATATTCACAATGATACTAATGTAATCTAATCTTTAAATAATTTATTGTTTATTGTACATCCACTCGCACTAAACTTTAGATGTCATAACACATCGTGTATGATATAAAGATTTTGCGGAAAAAACTCTCAAATAAATCGCTCTACATATTTCAAAAAGCCGTCGAAAATTAAAAATTTTTGTAATGATCCGCCCCAGGTACATACCTGGCGCCATGTTTTTTTTAACCTATCATTTGACAATTCCATACAATAATAATACGTTTGGGATGAATGAAATGGACCCTTTGATATCACCGAACCTGTACCTTCTATAGACCCGTCCTGGGTTTCAGACAGGTAAGTTTAAATTGTCAGTAGATATATATTTTTATAAAAGAATTGTAAGGTGTATATTTTTTTTTGTATTAGAATTGTTATATTGTACAAGATGTAGAGCCAAATTATTGAGATTTATTTTTTGATGAGCTTTGTATGCTATGCTGAATTGGTAAGAATATTTTCGATTATCTATAATTAATATTATTAAGCTGAAGAGTTTGTTTGTTTGTTTGAACGCGCTAATCTCAGGAACTACTGGTCCGATTTGAAAAACTCTTCGGTGTTAGATATCCCATTTATCGTGGAAGGTTATAGGCTATATATCATCACCTTAAGACCAATAGGAGCGGAGCAATGTAAGTGAAACTGCTGGGCACAGCTAATCATTTATATTATACCTATATGGATGCATAAGTTATATGTGGTTATTAAGGTACACTTGAAAAAATTGAACAACAATTATATAAAAAAATAAAAACATCAATTCAATTTATAGAGTCATTACAAATAAACTACTTACTTGCAAATTGTATTGTAGGAAATATCTAACATACAAATGTCGCTAATGGAAATAATGAGTATCCGTCATTAAATTACCTAAGGGGAAGAAATTAGGCATCACTTATTGAGCGCAGTAACATAAATTCGACTTAACGTGAGATAGTGGGACCTGTCCCTTCCATCGAATTAAATTTTAAGGTATTTATCTTTGATAATGATGAGGAAGCCTTTTGTTAAATAGTGATATGTTACTAATTTAGTTAGTAGTACAAGTTACAATAAAACTGTAATTTTGAACAAATATTAAAAAAAGCATTCAAAGATGAAATTAAAATAGAATCTATAAAAATAATTTGGGGTAAAGTAAATCATCATTAAAATAAAACAAAAACAATGGAAGATATTGTTTATTAGCAATTTAATTAAATTCAATAAATAACAGAATATATTTGGCATATGAACTTTCCTTTTAATTTTATGTACCAATATTATTATGTACATTATAACTAATAATTACATACAATTGTAAAACTATCACAACAATAAAAGCAATTAATCCAGAATTAAAGAATCCACAATAAAAGCATACAATTAGTAGAACGTAGTAAATATTGTAAACACAGTTTTATGGCCACTAATAGCTAAGGCCTCAAACACACCGCGACTCATAAACGCATAAATACATTCGCTACGTTCAGAAATACAAAAATTAATGTTAATTGATATATAATATGTATTGTCATTACTATTGTTATGGCTTGAAATTGAAGGAGGAGTATGTAGTGAAATCGAGAGTTTAATATTAATTTGGATGAATATTATAGAGTTTTAAATTAGTTGTGTATTTATACGAATAATTAGGTAGGTATATTAAATTAATAACGAATTAAAAGAATGTAATTTGTAAGTATTAAGAGTGTTATAAAGTTACATGTTTATAGTTTATTGTTAAACTAGCTTACCGCCCGCGGCTTCGCCCGCTTTGTCTAAAACCAAATAAAATATATACAAAAACCTTCCTCTTGAATAAATCTATCTATTAAAAAAAACCGCATCAAAATCCGTTGCGTAGTTTTAAAGATTTAGAATACAAAGGGATATAGGGACATAGGGACAGAGAAAGCGACTTTGTTTTATACTTACTATGTAGTGATTAACTTAACATATTGGATTTACAAACAAAGAAACCTCATTAAAAATCAATCAATACCTACATCATACATAGACCAACACTAAGGAGTAAGGACTAGCTAATAAACCCATAAAAACTTCAAAACTATCGGGACATTGGAATTCTCAGAAACAATCGCCCAAAATTGGTGCCTACGAGACCTCTGCTATTAAACTGGCCCTGCTCTATAAAAGTAATTATCTCTACTGAAGATAATTGATGAAGCTCAAAGATTACTGTCTTAGACTACTATTAAAAGCAGCACAAAAAGCCACTCTAGCCAGTTGAAATAGAGTTTATTTTTTATTAATACCGGTCAGGGGTGTCTAGTGGTGTAATAAAGGCGGCCGTTGTATTTTTTGTTCGTGTATTCCGGTATTATTATAAAATCGTCAAGTTTGTAGGATATTTTCTTAGGGACGTGACGAATGGTGTTTTGACTTTGTATTGAAAGGATTTTGTGAGCTTGTATGATGTGTAGGTAAAATATGAATTGTTGATGAGGTAATTTTTGTTTAGAAAAGTTCTATACTAATGAAAACTGTAGTTATATACTCGTGTGAAGAGATTAATAAATTAATGAGGAGTTTGACTAACTACTACTGTTTAGTTCGTATTAAGACCCATCGTACATATATTTAACTTTGCGAGTAAACTTTTCTGTTGTTGTTATAGAAAAATTTTAATTCCTTCGATAGCGTTGGTTTATTCTAATATTTTTTTTCTAATGTTCTTGTTTAGGAGATTCTGGTTTTGATATCTAAAATACTTACAGGTGAAGCGTAAAAGCGATCATCCTTATAATGACTTCAAAATTTATTTTCACAACCAACCATGCCATACCATTTACTCAGAACATAGAAAAACTAAACATACATTCAGGGTCAGGTGGAGTCAAAATGATTGAATAAAAAAACATGAAACATCATCTTCACCCTATTTCGCGATATAAAAAATCTATAATGGTCCGTTGGTCATGGTCTAAACTCTAAAGGGATCATTGTTGGTACCTGAGTAACCTTTGTGTTCCCAAATTGTTCCCAAAAAAGCTTGTCCAGTCTAGGAATGTATATTTTGAGAAAGGTGCTTTTAAAATGTTTGGTATTGCAAATATTGTTACGATTTTAATGTTAGATGTTGCGTAAATTTTGTCTTTAGAATAGTTTCTTCTCTGTAAATATTTAAACGCCCATTTGCTTATAGCTTTACACCCGCAGCTTCGCCCGCGCAGTCAAAGAAAAACCCGCATAGTTCCCGTTCCCGTGGGATTCCTGGGATAAAACCTATCCTATTTCCCGGGGTAAAGAGTAGCCTATGTCCTTTCTTGGGTATCAAAATATCTCTATACCAAATTTCATGCAAATTTGGTTCAGTAGTTTAGGCGTGATTGAGTAACAGATAGACAGACAGAGTTACTTTCGCATTTATAATATTAGTATGGATCTTAGATTTTTATCCTATTTATTCAAAGCATTAAAATATTTACGATATTTTAAACAGATACAGTAATCAAACCAAATAAATTATAATATGAACTACTCAGTGAATTGTATGAACGTATTTTAATTTTTAATGATAATTTTCACGGCAATTTTATTTAATTTTCCTATTATGTAGCAGGCTATCTAGCCAACGTGGAAACACAATTTATTAAAATACCATTTTTACCTGAATATCAATAAAAAGGGATACAATTAACACATATCCAACAGCATCAGACGTGCTAATTCTCGGGAACACAAAGGGTAGACGTTTATGACGAATGTGAAACACAGCAAACCTATTACGGACTACGGTACGTAACATTGGTAGCAGGTACCTGATAACGCTGTTTATTTAAGTAAAAGGATGTTATCTTGCTTTTGGGAAAATGAATTTGCCTTATGACTGTTTAGATAACGTGGGATTGTCATAGGGCTGAGGTAGAGACATCGTTAAAGGAAATTTTGTGTCAGCATGTTTGGGTTTAGTAAAATGAAATGCTTACATATGAAGGTTGTATTTAGACAATGTGATTCTGATGTAGAAATATTTGCCATGAAAGTACTTGAATATCATCATTTCATCATAATTAGTTGAAATACAGGAAGTCTAAACTCTCCCTTAAATTTAATCTGTGAACTATAAATACCAATATTATCATCAGCATTATTGAATACTAAATAGGTTAAGTTTCTATACAAAATAAATAAAGTGTTTAATTATACAACGAGAAATTCTAGATTTTGTAGATAAATAACGATGGATTATCTAATGAAGTGAGCGTGTATATTTTATAAGGCTTTGATAAGATAAGACATGTTTCGTAGATTTTCGGTTATGCAATACCACTTAAGTTTTTCGTTTTGTTGCATATAAATGATAGTTTTGGATAACGGGAATGTTTGAAACGTATAGAAAGGGAAATATAAGAATATTTAACTTGTAGAATTTATATTTTTACGTAAATTTCTTGTTATGTTTTTAATCCTACAAATAACTAAGGCTTAGTTTTTCTAGAAATGAATAACATTTATAATTATATGTACACTGAGAAAGCTCTAAGTAACATACCTATAATAATCTAACCTCAATTTTCAAACTCAGCAAATACGACAAACCAAAGAGAACCATAATTTTCCACTTAATAACAATATTCGTAAGCAATTGCTTCATCAAGCGATGTTCAACATAATGTCGTCGCTAGATTATTAAATTTCTCCACAATTAAACTAGCTGTAGAAAGCTAAGCTTGGTATGCCAGTTTTTCTATTTAATATAGCGGCTAATGATGTAAAAGTAAGAATTTAGAGCCTGGTCTATCGGATGTTAGGAATTATAGTATATTTACGGAAATAGTAATGGATTTTAACTTGATTGTAAACATGACTAGATGCGGTATGTAAAAAGGTAGAAAAGTCGAAATCATTCACTAGATTTAGTTATTATTTACTATGTAAGTTGCAGTTTCTTCTATAAAAAGTATATTATTTAATACTGTATTCTATGTAGATAGAGGTATTTCAGTGTATCTGTTGTCATATGCCTTGGATAGTATTGTAACGTTATATTCGATCCATTCATCAATGTTATTTAATTTGTATAGTAATTTTATTTTGTTCCCTGCAAATCAAAGACATTACAACAAACATCCAGAAGAGAAATCTGTCTTCATCACTCAATAAAACGTATTTAAATTAGACAAAAGATCAAAAGCGTGCGAAAAGGAAACTTTACTAAATTAAAATAGTCATCAAATTCAATTAAAGAGTGATTAACAAAAACTGTATAGTGCGGAAAGGTGATCATAAAATGGCGTCTCCCACGGCGTCAACAATTGAACATTGAATGTCTAATTAATTTCTGTATCACTGTGGGAAAAGAAATGAATACACAGTGCAGTGAAATTATCTGTACGTATACTAATTATGAAATATTTCGTACGAAATTTTGTTCACAGAACGCTTTTGTTTGGCGGTGTACAGTGAAACTACGTTTTCTGAAACTTTTGGTTGCGTTATCAATTTTGGTGATATTTCTTTCATTGTTTCCTGAACTATGTATAACTAAATATACATTTCAGATATCTGGATCCTTTATAATATACAGTTTTATAAAACTAAAGGATCGATAGGTTGTTGAGATGGGTTGGTGAAGCTCTACCCGTGAAAAAAAGCTATCATTGATAGAGATATGAAACGGACTCATCAACACTGTAATCTTTCGTACATTTAGCTCTATTATTAGTTTATTTATCCGTAAAAGTAACGCTTTGGTGATCCAATAACACGCTCACAAACTTTCACATTTTACTATTAGTGGGTTTAACTACCATTTTATCAGTAGTTTAACTAACGATTACGCTGCTATCGCTTTTCCTCTTAACGGAATTCCTCTAAATTAACCAGTGGTCTAGCTTAGAAAGTCTATAAGATACATATTTTACGATACTACATAGCGATTAGATGCCATCTGTAGGCTATAGTTATAGGTTCTGCATTGAAAGGCGAATTCATCGCGTGTTTTATATTACATTGCTGCTAATGAAGGGTATTCGATAGTACCGTTAATGTTAAATAAGCAGTGTATACTGAAGCAGAGGTTCTAGTCGATAAAGTAACCTCCTAAATTTATCTAGTCGTGGTAAAAGTGGGTTTAATGCGGTTGAGAATATTCATGGATTGAGAAAATGGGCTTTTTTAACTTCTATTGCTTTTCACTTACAGTGATTTGTACCTATTTAAAAAGTAAGTTATTTTGAAGACATTTAAAATGGTCGTGAATTGTTTACATCGATGTATAGTGTACCCAATTAAAAAGGGCTTCGAAGGCCAGATTTGTTACATGGAAGTCCCGCTTTCGTATTCCTCATAAATTAAGAGAAGCCTTCTTGTTTCTCGACTTAATATAGAGAAGATAAATAACTCACGATTAATATATTGAAAACTACAATAATATGAAACGTTATAAAATTAGATTGTTTTTCTTTCATTCAAATATTTCTGTGCAATGCTTTTTGGCCATGTAAGATCGAGACTTTACGTGTGCATTAGAAATCAAACATTGTACTGCTTGATTTTAGATACAGCATTAACCACTGCACTTACCAGAAAGTTTTAAAGAAACCTATAGAAACGTGTATACTTATATCGATTTTTAAGCTATTGCATAGCTTCTATCGCGGGCCTTGAGCGCGGGGACCGAATCCAGAAATTCCGTAACGAAAAACCTCACGCTCCCCACTCCGACGGGCTCGGAGGTGTAGCTTGAAGGCATGCTATGCAATAGCTCTACCGCGGCAGTCCCAGAGTGCTACACGTCTTTTTTTTTTTAATCTCCATCGCAAATCAAAGCTAGTTACGCGTTAACCCAATCACGAATCAATTAAAAGGTATCAGTTATTCAATGAATGACATAAATACTTCAATCAAGTTGGATCTCAAAGTATGCGCAGTGTCAACGTGGATTCTTATTAATACACGCAACATTGTAGCAGCTTCAATGAGATGATTTAAAGGGAATTTCGAAGATGCTGCCGTGCTGTGTTAACAATGGAGTATAGGAAAATGAAGCTTTGGGTGTTGGTTTTTAGGTGAATATTGAATGTGACATGTCGTGTTGAAATGAGAGTTTTATTTTCATTGTTATTTAACACTAAAGGCACTACATTGAGTTTTTCAAGGAACGTATTTTCAAGCATAATTTTGTGCAGAGTTGGACAAAACACCAATCATCAGTTAGAAACTTGAAAAACCTTTTTGTACATATTATGATATTAGGTATTTATATTAGATTTGACTTTTTGGGTATTTTTACGATATTGCAATAATATATTAAAAATATGTGTTATTGATCTTTATCTGATGATAACTTATGAAATTCCCTTTTTATCAGTCATCGATTCTTATAAATTCGCATAATTATAACTTAGGCTGAAATAAACCGGCTTTTGATTTGCAAAAAAGATTCATAAATTCGATACGAAGTGGCACACTTGTTATTTGTTAAACCCTCGTCTGTCGGAACACAGATCTGTGCCAAAAATTTTGTACCCGTAGTCTGTCGGGGCACAGATCTGTGCCAAATCACCGCCGGTTGGAAATTGGCTCATTGTAACGCAAATATAGTTCAAATCTGCATAAACGACTATTTAGTTGATAGCTTATGAATTACTGAATATTTAAAGTCCATCCAATAATAATTTGACCGATAAATATTCGAAATATATCAGTAATTATGTCATACTTTAGTCGAGTAACTTTTAACTTTTAAAGTTTTACAAAATGTAAAATTTTGCGGAAAGTTGAAAAACAGTAATTATTTATTGGTCTTTTTATTATTATTGACTATATAACCTAATGTTTATGTGCCGAAATAATGAAAATTACCAACAATTATACCATAAATAATGGTTTCAAATATGTATCTATCACTTAACTGTACGTTGCTTAGTTTTTGACCCCTGTTAAATCATATTTTTTTTTACATATTGTATTTGTTCTTTACATCATTTTACGAGAAATTTTATGAAGATTTTAATGATATAATTCAAAATTTGATACTGTGTTCCATTTTAGAGATATTTCGTTTTCAAATCAAAACCGACAATAATTTCCCCGTAAAATCCGCATACAGGATGTTCACAAATTCAACGTCACTATTTTTTAAATTTCGTCTTCAATTAAATTTTTCATTTTCATACAAAATAAAATGTACATGATAATATGTTTTGTTTATATTGAAAGGTATCGTTTTTGTGGTATTTATAATTGTCCTCAGGTTAAAAACGATATACATAATCAACTACAAAAATTATAGTCCGTAACCTGCTTACGAAAAAATTCCAGAGACACATTTTCTTTCTTAATTCTTTTAGTTTTAGTATATTATGGTTAAAAGTGTATATATGCTGGAAAAATAGTAAAAAAACCTACAAACAACAATGAACAAGGGAACAATGGTTTTCACTATGACCTATATATAGGACAAAGCGATACTATGTAATTTGTGTAGGACAAACTCAAAAAGAAATTTAACACTTTAATTGTACAACATATTCTTACCTTCATACAAATACAACATATTATTATTTATTGGGGAACCTTAAGTTTCAGAAAAAATAAAAAGCCGGCCAAGTGCGAGTCGGACTCGCGCACCGAGGGCTTCGTACAAACTTATTTTTTTTATTATGCTGTAGGTATCTTTTAAATTGTAAATCTGAGTTTTAAATGTGAATATCAAGTTAATACACGTAGGCGTTCATATTAGTTGAAAGTTGAAATTATTAAGTACTTTTTTTATTTGTAAATGGCAATTAAAAAATCATGTTCTTTGCAATTATTCTTATATCTGTTTTTATAAAACATTGCTTTTTACCAAATTTAAAGATTTTATGTACTTGGGAAGTACCCTGTCGGTTTTGATTGCCTTGCAAATGTCAAAATTTGCTAAAAATTGCAGTATTAACGGCTGCATCCCAAAGGGTTTGGTTTTTAAGGGTCCAGAACCCTAATAAGATTACGTCTGTCCATCCCATCTGCCCATCTGTCTGTCTGTCTGTCAAGAACCATTTTATAAGGAGCGCGTAATGTGACATTTAACTGAAATTTATATTGATTACTTGAGTCGATTGAAGCTGCGAAAAAATCAAACTTATAAACCAACGCAATCAAAAGATACAGCCGTTTATGCTGCAAATTTTCGCAAATTTCGACATTAGCAAGGGAATCGACACCTACAGGGTACTTCCCGTGTACGTAGAGTTTTGAAATTGGGGTAAAATAAGCTCTTATAGCGCAGGTTGAGGAATAATTTCGAAAATCATAAAATTTTAGAGTTACAACATAATAAAAAATTGGTTTGTTCGGAGCCCTCGGTGTGCGAGTTTTTTATTCTTATGTACTATATGTAGTACATTCGTAGGCAGAACGTTATAGATGTAGATCGCTGTCTGAAGACGATTATTTTTTTGCATTCATGACTTTAAATAGCCTTGGAACATTACAGATTTAATAAAACGAATTAAATGCATCATTTGCAGTACGCCTGAAAATATAAATCTATCCTCTCATTTTGTAAATGACTAGCGATAACAATTATTGTATTTTTGGTGTCAAACTGCTTCTATTACCCAGAAGAAGAAAGCAATTTTTTTATTTGAAGATATCACATTGCTGTCTAAAACTACATAATCAATAATTACTTATTTGTTAGGTAACCCTAAATAAACTTCCACCTTGATATTTTAATTTTCATTTGAAGATAAAAATATCTAAGTAACTATTTGATAGGATTACCTTTTTCCGATTCGTAAGCATTTGAGTATCAATAAAAGAGAATTCAAATGGAACAACGATCCTTGTGGCAATGGAAGACAAGACACTCCAAGGCTTACTTTAACAATAGGACGTAACAGTATTTGAAATCAAGAAAATATAACTCTGTATACTTTGTCAAATGAACAGATAATAATACTTACACGATCAGTGTCTGGGAATTTGCAGCTTTTAATTCCTGATACCAGGATTCTTCATGAAATTCTACACATTACGTTTTATTTTATTCCAATCAAAATATTTTTAAGTTCCATGCCGTTTGTGTACTACGGACTTAGTAGTTAGGACTAAACTACTGAACCGATTTTAATACAATTTTACCGATTAGTTTATATCTTAATTACAATATGCTTGGAAATACTGCATGTATTGAAGTAAAATAAAAACTAGATTGGATAGCTTTCATCACTTTCCTGATCAAATTCAAGTGGAACCTCGTGGTAATAAATCGTCGTCTCAAGGCGGTCGTTGTGTTCGATATATTACAAGAAATAATGAACAGAAGTTCGTTCTGTTCGACGTTATTTGTGCTAAGTTGCAAATATTCCTATTAATTGGCCAATGTTGGCGTCAACATCACACATTACAACCACATGAGTATATAAATAGTACAGACACAAAGCTTCATAACAATTTTTTATAGTGCTATCAGTTAAATAAAATTTATTTAAGTACTTACCTATTATTTCAATCCGTTAGATGATTGATATTTTTTTAAGAATCTCTGTACTATTTATTTACTCATAAGCTAATTTAGCCCACGGACAAAATTATTTGAGTAACGCGTGGCTAAGTTATATGCATAAATAGGATTGGGAGCGTTAATTTTATTAAGGCATAACGTTCATTTTTTTAATAAAACAATAATATGATACGATTCTTTCTTCTATACAACTAGGGACATAATATAATGATTTTCATTTAGTATGCTTTCTGATTCCTATTATTTGTTGATTTTTAGAATGATAAGTATAACATTTAGATGTATAATATCATTTATATTATGTAATTGTTTATTTATTCTGAATCTTTAAGTTTATTGATTTTTATCCTTTACATAAGCTGTATTTTATAAAAAATGTTTCAAACTCAAATTTCCGTAAATTTTTGATTTATAAATTAAATGTAACGGTTTATAATTAAGTTATGGTATAATTAAATGTAGATTTCACATTTGTACAGCTTAGACATTTTTCTGAATGGATACAGTGCCTTTCGATTTGTAGTTGGACAACATTTCATATTATACGATTACTAGCTTCCGCCCGCGACTCCGTCCGCACGGAAAAAATTAAGATTTTTTTCTACCAATTTTTCCGGGATAAAAAGTATCCTATTTTACGCCCAGGATAATAAGGTATAATTATACCAAGTTTCATCGAAACCGAAACCTTAGTTTTCACGTGATGCCTTCACATACAGACAGACAGACAGACAATAATTTTTTTAATCACATATTTGGGCTTGGTATCGATCCAGTAACACCCCCTGCTATTTATATTTTCAATATTTTCAATGTACAGAATTGACCCTTCTACAGATTTATTATATGTATAGATTAAGAGCATGAAAGAAAAAAAAAGCATTTCTTCATAATGCTATTGTTACCACAAAAAATATTTTCTTAAATGCAAATTTTAAGAGAAAATAAATTAGACATGTGGAGACGTTATACATACAGACGTTAGAACAAAGCCCACTATAAGAATAACGTCATTTAGGAATAAGACGATTTTTAAACATTAATAAAAACCTAAATATTTCCAAAAAGTAAAAATTACTGTTAGTTTTTATCTAGTTTTGATTAAAATAAAAATAAAAACAAGTAGCAAAAAATTTTGAAATGTTGTCATTTTGGAGCACCCTGTAAAGTCTGTATTTGTATGAACATGATTGGAGATCGCGCCCGCTTATGCTCATGCGTAAACGATGATATTCATAATCAACTTTCTCGAATTTTTATTAAATAAACCTATGTTTTTGTTATATTCACTCAAAAGATTGTCTATTCTAGTATGAAAATACAAAAATAAAAATCTAAAATACCTTGATATTATTTTTTTATGAGTATTTTTCTTTACAATGTAACATTTATTCAAAATGTGTGGGAAAAAATGCTTCTAATAAGTAAAATAAGCATGCCAGGGAGTAAGTAAGGTAACTAATATAAAGTTTGGTTATCTAGTTAGCATCAAAATTTACAAGAGTCTCACAGGTTAAAGTTTATATCACAAATTTTAATATCGAAAAAAATCGGCAAATCAGCGCCGAAAGCTCGAATTTGCCCGACAGACAGCACCTTTTTGAGGCGGCGCGCCGCGACAGCTGAGGGGTTAATATCGAATGTTCTAATCATTTCAAAAGTGCAGATGAGTAATATAAGTAACGAGTAGATAATATAAATTTTAAATATGCAGTACCTATTTATGTTTTACCAAGTAAGTATTCGTTTCTACATAAACTCAGAAGATTTCAAGTTACAACATTATACAGTATACTATTCCATTATCAATTTTTTTTTTTGATAAAAAATATTTAGTTACTTACAAACCACATTTCTTCAATAGATATCTTGATACCCTGAATTGAGAGTCTCTCTCTCTCGAATACTTCAAAGAAAAAGAAAAAAAAATCAACTTAAATTGAGAATCCCCTATTCAACTCAAAAACTGTCCCCAAGCAATGTCAACTGCTTTAACAATCTAATAAATAAAATGATCACAGTAATTCATTAAGCATGTTCTGATTCGCATTTATTAAATCCATTCGTATGTTTATGACGGCTTATTTACATAAACGTTTGTACCGCTTGAAAGTAGGATTTACATCGGGCTCGCTGTAAATAATTGCTGTCTGAAGCTAGCCTGGCTCGCTGGCTTTGCTTGTGTATACTAATTTTATAAAGTTTTACGTAGTGTTAATGAACCTTTTTTTGTAACTTTTTTTTTTTAATACGTATAGATAGAAAATGTAAGCTCGAATAAGGCTAGCTTTTTCTGCATTATTATTTTAGTTGCTTTTTATAAAGATAAAGACCCAGGCAATGTTTTAATATAATGATACGATTTAATAAAAATAAAACCAATACGTAGGTATACTTTCAAAATTAATATGGCATCAGCTATAGTAGTACAATTTATAGTAATGCTTACCTCAACAATATTGTTTTATTTCATGCTTCCATTTTGTAATTTAATTTTTTCTTTCATTATAGAAATAAATAAATAAATAAATCATTTATTTACACCATCATATGTTACAAAAACTTAATGACCCAGGCTCCTAATATAGTTATGAACTGTTTTTCAGGAGCCTGTGGTCACACTAATTATTGTTACACTGTTACAATGGCATAGGTACCTATACACGAATTCATTCAGCTTATTAGACATAATTATATAAAATAAACTCACACACTTTCCCGCTCTTTATTCAAATTCAAATTGATACAAGCCTTGCATTTCGTGGTCACACATAGGACATACATGTATATTACCGAGTTACTTATGACATAGCGATACAAAACCGTTCATTGTTCTAACACTATCGTACAATACGCGGAAGCCAGCGTTATCCATTATTTACTAAGCCATTCACGTGTTTTAATTATTACTAGTATGCCGGGATTAAAAGGAATAGTTTGCATTTTATGGGCGAGATCAGTTTAATGTTCGCGCAGTGAGTTCGCACTTCGCGCCAATTGCCCTTGCGTTTTCTTTTTAAAACCGGCCAGTATTTTTTTTTTAATTTTATGGATTCTAATGAGGTTTTATTACCGCGTGTAAATTTTTATTTTGTAATGATGAAGAATCAATTACGAGGTTATAAAAACCTTTTTATGTGCAGAATATAATAAACTATTTGTTGTTCGTATATTAAATAATAAATAAAATATTTCTAGAACGTGATCTATTTGAATTGGGATAATTTTGAAACATGATTTTGCTTTGTAGAGTCAAGTATAGTCATTTAATTAAAATCGTTATTTTCGGACTTACCTTGTACAAATCTTTATATTGATACTTTGAACACTAGTTAAAGTAATTTAAATTAAAAATTATTTAGTTTTATTTTAGATTACGTGCATAGCAACACTGAGTGTCACCAACACAGTCATAACATTGTTTATAAAGCAGTGTTCATACAGGCGAGCTCGTGTGAAACGGTCATTATAGTAAATTTGAGAGAGATGCTATCTGCAAATATGCACGTAGGAACCAACCGCTATCCCCCGCTAGAATGACCAGGAATTTGCTCCGATAAAATATTGTAACGGTAGATAGATAGAGGTTTTATAGATAAAAATAAAAATATTTATGTATTACACGATTAGTATAATTTACATGATTTCATTTAGGGAGATGAAGATAAAAGTAGGTAAAATAGATATTTTCAGGAAACATTTCTTTATCATGCCATAAGTATTTAATTGTTACATAAATTCATCTGCATAAATTCATCTTTTAACATAATATACACATAGTAAATTATTATGAGCCACAAACAATTTTATTAAATGAACATTACCTACAGTCACAATTTACAAGCAAATTATTATACACTATAACCAATACACACATTAAAACGTTCCCAATATATTTATTTCATGGCAGCCCCAAGTGAAGTTATTTAGCTATCCGCGCCGGTCTTAGATCCTAGATTTAGTGCTAAAAATAAGACTTTCCGGCAGCACTGGAGATGGTTCGGTTACAGTTGTAGCCTTCGACCTTCGTATCTGTGGACGGCTCAATAAATTCCAGCTAATTAGCTAAGTGTTAGCTTCTAGCTATTTACCTATATAGCATGTTTTTACGGACCTATCTTATGGCCTGTCTATACGCGCGGTTTGCGCAAACCAGGACATGAAGAACTGTTCCCTGGGTTTGATTTTGTGCGTAGAGTTAACTTTATTGTTGATGTTATTGTCGTTTTCATGACTGCATATATAAAAATTCGAACAATCAAGACCTCTTTAGTTTGGTTCCCTTGTAGATGTAAATTTATAATAAATTTCTTTGTAAAAATATCTCCCTACCTACGCACGTAATATTTGATTGTGTTAAAGCTGATTACTACTCGCTTATAAATAAAATTAATCGATGATTGTTTCCCATACCCTGATGGGGACAGCGAACACATCTGCCCCCCTAGACAAGTGGCTTTCTATTAGCGTAACGTTTGATAGAATAGATTATGAATGTATGAGATTGACGTAAGCTGTCGATACATTTATCTACAGCTTATGTCAATCTCATACATTCATAATCTATTCTATCAAACGTTACGCTAAACGAAAGCCACTTGTCTAACCCCTATGATATTTCCAAGTTTTATGTACTGAGGTACTTACCTCATAATATCTAAGGAAATAATAGTTCTTAGTAGAAATACAATTATGTTTACAAAAATCTAATTGATGTCTAGTTTACATACTCTATGGTCTCGACTCTCGATACTTATAGTTATAATTTTAAATTGTTGTATCTAAACTTTTAATCGCTTTTGCAAAATTTGAAATGGCGTTTGTCAAAATTTCTCAGACAATTAAAATATTTACACAACACACCACATCATAATTGACGGCGGCGTTAATTTGGATTCTTCCCAAAATACCCATTTAATTGTTTTGTTTTTGTTCCCTCCGCGTTTTCGACTATTTCACATAGATTCACAAAGTCGCGTAATATATTATTGAGTCCAGGCGGGCCTATCTTAAGTATAGTAAGTATATTGCAGATCGGGTGTACATATTTCACTCCGCGACATTAACAGACAGTAACCGAGATTAAATAATCTAAATATAGATGGTCCAGCTAACGGTGAACACATAACTTATATCAATGTTATGACACTTATTGTTGGGTACCATTGCGTGCCGGCGATCGAATGTATTACAGCTCTTGAAACGTCGTCTTACCACGTAAATTATATCTGCCAGCAATATTGTGGAATAAAATTGAAGAAGTGCTAGTTTAAATGTTAAATATGCCGGCCGGTTGTTGGCGATCGGTACATTACTATAAATCTACTCACGCACTGTTATGGTCGTTATTCTAAATTTTCTTTATTTATTACGTTGTTAATTTCATTGTGAATTTTGTTGAGGTGTTCATGGATTGTTCATGCTTATGGATTATAATGTTAATTAAAATACAATGTGAATTGTCTGACTGAAATATACAGAATTGCTTTCTAAACGTTGTCGAAGCTTCGAGGATAATTTGTTTGTGTTCGATGTTTGTTTAAGTCTTAGTGCAAGAGCTTTAAGTCAAGAACAAACAGAATATACGCGTAACGACTGACTTCTATAGGTATATTCCAGGCAAATAATTCGGAATACTTTGTTTTCCGTCCAGAATTACTTAAAGAAAGTTATAGATCAAGTCATAATGATAGTAAAATACATCGATTTACTATAACTCTCTTCCGTAATATTAAGGAATGAAAATCAGAATGTTATTTTCGTTTGTACTTCTAATGTTTTTCTTTTAAACTTTCAAAGACTTACTAATGAATAAACAAATTTACCAACTGCAAGCTAAATAGTCCTACAATTCAACCAGCGTTATTTTTATAAAAAGCTGTATTTTTCCACTGTACGCAGTAATTCAATATTTTTATAGTAATCGAGACGTTATCGTAGATAGTTCTGGGCGCGTTGTTTTGTGAACAGTCGAATGGATTCAGTTTAATAGGGTTTCCGTGTTAACACATTCTTTTTGGCTTTTTGTGGTTATGTTATAATGATGCGTGAGTAATGGATTAGAACGTTATATGCGAGTGTATCGTTACATTTATTATAGGTATTTTTCCATAGTTTTCCGTGTTTGATATTAGAGGTTAACTATTTTTAAAGAAAAACAATTTTTAGGGGTACCTGTAGCCTAACTTTTATTTCAAGCAATATTATTGTTAAGAAATCTATTAACAAAAATATTTTATACTCACAATTATTAAACGAATCGTTTGAAATGGACGGCCTAATCACTAAGGAACAATATCTTACATACATAAATGGCAAAGGATACTAATTTAGAATTTTCCTTTAAATGCGACATCAAATAAATTAACACACCGAATAACCGTTCTACATAAGAAAACATTTCTAACTAAGACCGTAGATAAGCTATGGCATCCTTAAAATCGCTTTCTACTGTATAAATAGTGTTGTCGGGGAAAAGCGGAAATGTACAATAACAAATAGTCGATACAATTGTCAAGGAATGAGTTAGTGTTGGAAAATTGCGTAGGCCCAGCCGGCTCACACGACACACGACAGTTTACTGTGTCGGCTCCGTGAGGTGTAAATTAATCGTCTGATGCTGTTAACGTGGCTGGTGGTGTATTTGAATTTAGAATTCGAAAATTAAGAATGATAATTTATTTTTATTTGTGATAGTTTGTGATGTTATATTTTGTAATATACAAAACCCGTAATGTATTTAATATAATAATATGTAGAACATATATTTTAATAAAATTCTTGGGCACATCGCTTATGGAATGAAAATGTAATCTTTAAGTGGCAGGCTATAAAGAATATAAAACCAAATACTTCTGATAACGAAACGCGTATAATACAGAGTTATTTGACGAAATTTGCACCTGATTTAATATTTATTATCTAATTAAGATAACTTTCAAAGGTCGTACGTCTTGGTACCGCAAATAAAAGAAACCAAGATCATAATAAATCGTTTGACACGATTTTAATTTTATTTTTCAACAACGAGGATGACAATAAAAACAATTCATGTCCTTATATTTGACGGCGATCATTAATTATGTGGAACACGAAAAATATATTAACACTCCTCTTATTTTAGGAATATTTCGTTTCCATTATAAGGGACACGTATCATGTATGATAGATGCAGTGAAGCAACAACAAAGAACCTTTAAAATTGTGTGGCATCATTTTATTATGTGGACAGCACATTATTAAAAAAAAAAAGCTCAAAAAAGTCTGGTTGACATTTCATTGCTACGTAATTAAAAAAAAAAACATGTCTATGGCCATTCATGATTCGCGCAGGCTAACCATTCGAAATTTGAATAACAAACAAAAACAAATCAGTATAACTCAATCAGCAAAGAAGTGAGGTCGTAAAGTACATTTCTGTAGTGCAAAAAGTAACTAGCTGTATAGTGTATCGTCAATAAACAGGAGCCAATGCCTGGCTAATGTTTTATGCAAGTTGCTATCTAGAGTGTCCTGGCTAAATGGAGGCTGGATTGATGACGCTCTCTATATCCTGATATTGCTAATACTTTGTTGTCTATGATTCTATATGGTGTTCTAATCGAACATTTATTGATGGATTATTTATTATTTAAGTAATCTACAAGAGTTTTTTTTTATTTATCATATAGGTATATTATATTATAAACAATAAGTATGTTTGTAAGAACGATAATATTCGGAATTTGTTATGTAATAGTAGGGAAGAAACTGTTACTGACGTCTATATAAGTACATACCTAGTTCGGAAGTCAGGATCGTTTTTTGAAATTTTTTGAAAAAGTTTTTTGAAATTTTACTAAATACAGATACTTATATTTCATATGAAACTAATAAGGACAGATAGCTAATTTTGTAATTGATTTGTGGTGTACTAAATTATAGATAGACTACTATAGGTGATAGTTTGCAAATCTGGCGTAATGCAAATATCCGGAAAGTAGGCCGGTTGTAATTCGATAAGTATTGGTGTCGGTAACCGACTGGCGTTGAAAACTATTCCTTAACTAGGAATTGCAATTATTTTAGTCATACTTGTTGAATTACATACAAACTATAATTATACTGGTGTATAAAATGACCCTTTTTGGTATAACTTAATATAACAGAACACAAAGATTGATAAGGTTAAGCTTTCACACCAAATAAAAAAAGAGCCGAGCATATTTGTCAGAAGTGAAACTTCTTTGGCAAGATTGAATGATACCAAAATCGTGACGTTTTACTAAAAAAAAACAAGTTAAAAACAAAAACTTACCATCACATAAGTACAGCAAAATGATTGATAAAAAACTGAATCTGCACAGACATAAAAGTTCTAGAACAATCTCGAATAATGATGTCTTTGTATCCAGATTGATGGCCAGCTGGTTGAAGGATAGTCGGCCATTTGCAGAGGCGTGTACGCGTGAGATATGGCTGCTTTTACAAATTAACCCTATTTCTCTTCACGCTACCGTAAGCTCCCAGCGTGGATGTGCAGTTTTCAGCGTGTTTTTTCTTTTCTATTCTTATTTCTATTTAATCTGTTAGCTGCTTGTGTTTGTCGTATTATTTTTGTAAGCGTGCTAAAATGCATAAGGCGGATTTTATTTAGCAGATCCATTTTATATTATTATATGCTTTAAGTAAACAAATTGGGAAGAATAGAATAGAAGAATAGAAACACATTTATTCCTAAAAATGATACCTACAGTAGGTACATTAAATTACAGAGAACATATTATAAGTGTTGTCTGTATAAATGTGTATAACATTACATTTAGAAGTAAATTATTATATCTGTATCAAGGAAGGAAGGAAGCACCTAATTATTTTAATTTTACAGAAATATTGAATGATATTATGTTTAGGGATTTACTTATGTAATACATTTCATTTACAATGGAAATAAAAGTCAACATTATTTTGTATCTGTGCCACAAACAAAATCAAAAGTCATGTCAAGGTCACCACTAGTTGTTCCAAGATTTCCGGCCAAAATTAACTTAACTCGAGTGACTTCCCCCAGAGGGCGCGGGATAACCTGGCCATACAACCTTTTCGACTTTTTTCAACCCCAAGTACACGTGCACCTTAACGTCATAGAAATAGAATTCAATTTGGCGCATAAGAAATGGCGGACGATCAAGTGCACTCAGTTTATTTAAATAAGGTAGTCGGTGTGCGAGCGAGACACACGATGATAGTGATGCGCGCGAGAATGGGAAATGTGATAGCGATGTTGCCGCGCTTTTGTTAGTGTTTTACTGTTCATGTCGATAGATTTGTTGAGTATAAATGTAACGTAAAGTATAATTATGTGATTGTATTTTGCGCTAATAATTGGTATAGTTTAAGGATGACCAGAGAACGAATGGAGTAACTTTATTCAGAGTATATTGTAATGAATAAATTAATGCCTTACGTGGTGATATTATTGCAAATAATTGTTTAGGTGCATGATGTGACGGATAGATAAGTAAGATAAAAAGTGTTTTATAGAGATATGGCTGCGCTAATGCTGGCAAAATCCAGTGGGATTTCAATAGCTATCTTCCTGAAACAATTTATTTGTTAAAATGAAAACAGATTAATTACTATGCACGATGTTAAAGTTTATTCATGGGGTCATTACATAGTACATCGTAAAAATCGTTCAAATTTATATAGCTTTTAAATTTTTAATCATAGACTTGATTTGTATAAATGTATTTATTTGCATAATGTGTGTAGTACAAAGACAACATAAAAATAACTGCGTTAAAAACAACCGACTTAAAAAACGGAAAAGCAATAAATAAAAAAGATTTGATATTATTAATTACTACATATTACTAGTCATAGGGACAACACACTGCTCTTTGCTTAGTTTGCATGTTAAATTCCCTCGTCATGTAAAATATGTCTGTTTAAATAAATATAGCAGACTATTTCACATTGGTGTTTTCTTCGATTTACATGAGCATAACTTTTACGTTCGATATGATCGTAAGTAGAGCCGCCGTAGAGATCGTATGAAAAAAATAAATGAAATATGTATTTAGCTTTTTATTTTAGCTCGCACTATCAAACAATCACCAACCTTTTCAGCTTTACAACATGTTAATAATATCCACATCTATCGAATTGTTCACAAAGTATCGATATCACTACACAACCCTAGCGTCCAGATGGCGCGGACAGGCACCGCGAGCAGACAAGTCGATTTAGGACCGTTCGGAATTCGCCGCGTCGCCTCCGCGCCGTGTGACGCATGCGCGAATGTTTCCCGCTCCTTTACAATTGGCCACGATTTTTGTACTGTCAAACCACAGATTATCGCAATTTGCAACAGATTATACTAAATTGTTAAATAGTTTACCATAGACGATGTGCTGGAATTTAAGTACCTAGGAAATTAAAAGGAAAATTGTAAACCTTAGTTTTGAATTAATTATTAATGAAGGAATTGTTTCTACAAAATGTTTGTTTGTTTAAAAAAAATGTGTTATAATTTATCCTACTTTTCAAATGTTCTAAAGTAATAAACCACTGCAAGATAAGCTTAACATTTCGTACACATAGCTTGTAAAATCTAGCTTGTATAATGATCTAAATTTAGTTCATACTAAAATTTAGTTTCAAAAACTCTAAACTTTCACTTTTAAACTCTAGATTTCATAGTTAATGCTTCATTAATTCAAATAAGATGGCAAGAAATGATCAATATAATATTAATAGCTTGAGTTGGCAACCGGTTATAGGACTAGTGGTCATTATTTTCTCATCATCGTAGACAAAAACTTATATGCTATGTTTTATAGGATTTATTTATTCTTTTTATTTCGATATGTTAATTATGGAGAGGGATATTACTTGTATGAGTGATGGTGGAGTAGGTGGGAACGCGGTAGCTTTTTTTAAGTTATTGCATAGCTCCTATCGCGGGCCTTGAGCGGACCGAATAGAGAAATTCCGTAACGAAAATACCTCACGCTCCCCACTCCGACGGGCTCGGAGGTGTGGCTTGAAGACATGCTATGCAATAGCTTTACCGCGGCCGCGGCAGTCCCCGAGTGCCAACACATCTTTTTTTGGTGTTTTAAAAAATTTTTTCTAGGATAAAATGCTGGGCGAATGAACACATTAGCTGTTGCGATGTCATCTATATTTTAAAAACATTTGATGCGGCTTTACAAGGCAAGGAACCCTTATCAGATTTCAGGTCAAAGAATCAAATTTCAAAGGTAAAGGTAAAATTTTCGGTGAATGATTCAGTTTTTAAATGGCATACAAGAATATATTAATTAATTACACTTTCATTATGTATAAGAGAAAATGTAATAAAAAAAGGGAGAACGATGTCTGTTAGTAGGTATCTAGTAACATGTACCTTCAAGCAACTAGTCATCACACATTTCCTGTGACAATAACATTCTTACACGATCTTATTAATTCTTTATTGATTTTTCTTATCTGTTCTTTTACTACTTACTCCAATATTTTTACGCCACGCGTTGTTTATGGTATTCCATATACCATAGATAGTCTGGGCATATACGATTCCCCATACCAGACATTTACTCTACATAAGAAGGGCAAACAAATTAAAAATAAAACAATACCGTATGGGATAGTTAAAACTATCGGACCGGTCACTTAGAGTGTTGAGGTGCGAACGAGCGAGTAAATATCGGCTACTGTACATGGGCTAGTGTTGCCATGTTCGACAAGTTTCGATATAGCTTAAAAATGCATTGATATAATCTGTGGTATGGAACCATAGATACTGCTATATCCGATTAATAAATATAGAGATTCGGATTTTACTTTTTATATCCCATAGAAACAGTAAAATTTGTGTTGTTCTTTGGTAAATGGTTTTCAATAATTTGCCTAATTTTGATTTGGTAGATATTATTCCAGTTATATTATTAAATATTGTATATTATGTATTAACGTCAATTCAATGCTATTTAAAATAGTTAAGAGTTTCAACTTTTTTATCTACTTAATACTTATAGCACAATTTTCGCAAACATTATTGTAAGTTCCATTTATGGCATTGAAAATGCAATAATGAGAGTGTCCGCCTAGCCATTCTTGATACAATTTTTCTTGATTTCTTGATAATAATATAATAGTTCTTGAGTTCTCGATAAATGGTGAAACTAACCCACTTTTCAATACTAATTATAAGAGGAAGACATTTTTGTTAGTTTGTTACGATAACTCTAAAATTACTAGATCGTTTTACGGTTCGAAAGCTAAACCTCTACAGTATAAAATAGGCCAATTTTATCCCAGGTATCAAGTGGCTAGTTTTATATATTCCAATATAAACTGGCATCATTTTAACATTAATTAAAGTACGCAATTAAACCAGTTGAGACAGTACAAAAGTATCAAATCTACCTCACACGAATTCCAAAAGGGATCTATTATCCCGCGCGTTCTAACTGTGTAAATGGACAGACAAACAGACACACGAATGCGTTTTTTATGTAACGTCGGAGGTAGGAATTAACACTTGGAATTTGTTTTTTGTAATTGTTGAAATGGCTGAATCGGATTCGATGCTATTGTATGGGAGTGATAATGGAACAAAGAAAATGATAGTGCACCAGTTTTTATTATATTCAAGATTAATTTTTGATATTATTTGTCAGTTAACAAGAGAATATTATGAATGAATAGATGTAACTAAATAAACTTAAGAAAAATATTATTTATACAATAATTTTTCAAGTTCATTTAGGTTCTCCTAATTAGAAATTACGTCAAATTAAAATGAAATTAGTGGCACAGCTTACAATCTGGTTCTAATAAAATTTTATCGGACTTTCAAGATTTTCTCTTTACCAGTTTGCTTCACAAGTTAGAGCTAACTTATGTTCAAGTTCTTCCAACATGTCTCGTGGGTCCACAAAAAGGAATCTCACAGTTTTTGAGAAATCATAATATAATCGACCCACGTATACACGAGGACGTAAACACGTAGAAATACGGTTTTATAAAAAGCTTTAAGGATGTCGTGTGCTTAGCCGTATGTTTATTATTAAAATTTCGTTTCGTTTGGTACGAGTTATGGACTTAGGAGAATCATTGTTAAATTTATTTAGTGAATGAAATTTGCTTGATAATATTTATGATCGAAGATAAAGAAGACGGGAAGTCTACTTAATTTAACTACGATTATCATTTTTGTATGTAACAATTTCTTGGCGCTTTTAAAACTAGTACCTTTTCAGCTACTATTAAATGTTTCACCATTCGATCGTACTTTAATAATTGTATTACTCTACATTTCACCATACACTGAACCTTTAAAAATGCCTTCTGACTCTAGCTTTAACAAAACGCTACATCCTACACCTTGCAACGAACAAAGCACTGTTCTAGTAGACTTCGCGTCTCATTTACAATCAAAACTAGCGTCTAATTTACATTTAAATTATCTTTAATAACACTCAATCCATTGACCATTAAGTCAAGTATCTTACAAACTATATAATACACAAATACATACTTTTGACTGAAATTTTAGAACTAATAATAAACTACTACTAATAATTTCTGAAGTGAAAATTCTGTAGGCGCATTGAGAGGAAAATTATTCAGGTCGCATCATGGAGTAAAGCGTCGATTTCGGTATCTTTGAATCTTGCCAAAGAAGTTCCACTTCTGACACGTGTGCTCGGCACACACGCTTTTTTATTGATTTTGATATATAAAAGAAATGAAAATAAAATCGCTTGATCCTATACATTTGGGCACAAACCAGCAGTTCCCAGTACACTCTATCTGCCGTCCTTATCTAGCACGTTGATCTCGCTTCGTGTTCTCTTTGTCTGCCATCTCTGCGGAATTTGATGCCTAGACTTAGGCTGTTCACATGAAAACGTATTTAGTAATTTGCTTAATTGTTACGAACGTGAAATTGTAATAATGTGAAGCAAATTGTATTAAATTTTCAATGGGTTTGAAATTAAAACGAAATTGATTTTTTTATAATCGATTTAGTTCGACTTCCGAGTTATGATACGGAAGAGTTGATATTGGCATTCATGGCCTATGTAGGTATGTAGTATGTTTTAAATAAATTATTTTGATAATACCTACTTTTAATCTTATTTGTTTACGATGCATTGCTATTGTTTCGAAATAATATAATTTATAAATAGTGTATTTTTCATTGCTTCATATTATAATTTTATAATAGAGCCTCATAAACAAAGGCAGCGTATGTAATCATTATTCTATACTATAAAAATGAATCGCAAAATGTGTTGGTAAGCGCATAACTCGAGAACGGGTGGACCGATTTCGATAATTCTTTTTTTATTATATTTCTTGAAGTACGAGGATGGTTCTTATGTAGAGAAAACGTAAACATATACCACGGGCGAAGCCGGGGCGGACCGCTAGTACCAATATAAAAATGACATATCTTATAAAATTTATGATATCTTATCAAGTTTTTTGTTTGTTTGCAGGTAATATCAAACACTGAGAACGGGGGTGAGATTTTAATTCAAAGCACGCAGCTACCGTTCCCCGAAGGATAAATATTAAATTTTGAGGTTATAATTCGTCTCTTATTCTGCGAAAGGTTTTTATTATACGTGATCTCTTATTCCCTGTAGTCTATGCTTTTATTGTATTGTGGATGTTATCTACTTTTTAAATTAAAATTTTTCATTGATTTTAATAATTATTTTATCATGAAAGAGCCAACCCGGACGAAGCCATAAGCGACTAGGTATTCATTACTTTTGAAGCTTTTCCTTGTACATATTAATTATTTATTTCTACCATCCATACTAATATTACCTATAAATGTGAAAGTAACTCTGTCTGTCTGTCTGTTACTCAATCACGCCTAAACTACTGAACCAATTTGCATGAAATTTGGTAGATATTTTGATACCCGAGAAAGGACATAGGCTACCTTTTATTGCGAAATATGTACCACGGGCGAAGCCGGGGCGGACCTCTAGTTTTTAATAAAATACACATCAATTATTTAATTATGTACAGGTATCACGATCAATCTTACACATTCGATTAAATCAATACAGAACTTGCATTATCTATTGACAAAAAGCAGCCGGTGCCTTTTCTAGATTCTTCCATATTCAAGGTTTGTTCGCATTCAGTACATTGAGGATTAATTAATTCTTATATTTATTGCTGTTATGTGGGATAGACATCCTTACTGAAATGTATCTTATAGATACAATGTTCTAATGAGTTAATCCTGCTGCTTTAATCATTAATGTACTAAAATATGCACATATTAATCATAACGTATTATATAGTTAATCAGTGTACATGATCATTTAATTTGTGCTACATATAGGTAAATTTTGACGCAAACAGTTCAAAGTATTCGATTTTTATATTTTTAAAAAGGTCTGAGAATAAACGTAAATTATTTTATGAAGTTCCCTTTAGGTGGCTTGGAAGAACATAAAGTTAGCTGGATTAACTAAGTTAAACTTTACATAAATTGCGTTTGTCTTGATAAAATCTATATAAATAAATAATAATAGCATTGAAATATATCATAAGTAGGTATTTAGGTTGGGGCTAAATTCCGATACACATAATTAATTATCAAGCCATATATTAGCAATTAATATATCTTATATCTTAACATTATCATTTAGATCGTAGAATTAATAAATAATTGTACGCTCAATTTATATCGGTAATTGAGTAATTTCGAACGACATTTAACAAGATATTAATTTTACGATTATTTCCGCTAATTCCAGGGTTTTCAATTAAGTATTACCAATATTAATTTTAATTATAAATGTAATTTTATAAGATTAATATAGAAATTAGAGTCATATGAATAATAATTTACAACACATAATAATTCAAACAGTGGGTACATAATAATATTATCTTATATTATGTCTGATAATATGTGTTTCTTAATCTTTTAGATGAAGTATAAAAGAACAATATTAATTATTATTATCAAGCAGGATATTATCATATTAAAATGGCCACAATAAGGAGAAGTAACTTCACGATTAATATATAAACATAAAACGAATAAACATAATATCTATAGGTACCTACCTACTACAAATAACGTCTTCCTACAAACTGTATCAAGATTTTCATCTAATAAAAAGTATACCTAATCACCCCGATTACTCGATACAAAAAAGTCGAAACCAAAATTAATCGGTAACAGATATCGATTCGCATTCGATTAAAGGTCACATGTCTTCAATGCCGCCGCCAATTTTCACTGTGGCTTATTTCAATATTCGATTCTTAATTGACTATTAACTGAGTATATAGCTTTGGAATTCTCTTAAACGATATCTTTGTGGACGATTACCGTAAACTCTGTGCTTTACAATTATGAACTATTTTGCTTGCATTGCGAATAAAAATGCGAATGCAGCCGGGCTTTAATGTTAATTAATGCATGCGTTTGTTTTTTTTTGTTTTCTTTATAGAGATAAAGTATTAAATTAATTTACTTATGGGTAGTGTTTGTGCATTTTGTAAGGAAGAAAATTTGCAAGTTAAAACGAAATATTTGTATGATGTAATATTTTAGCAAGGATTTGAATTTGTTTGTAGCTTTATTGAGTAAAAACTACTGAACTAATTTCGTTGAGATTTGGTGTATAGATAGATATTATGGTTTTATATAAGCCCTTTGTGCATAAATTTGTAGGAAGCCATTATAGATGGATAAAATCTGGGTATGTTTGAATGTAGAGCAAGGTGGGACTTCACTAAATTACGCTACGACAACATAGATAATATATCTCAATTAAAGCTGTATTTCTGCCCAACTGTTTACAACAACTAGTTTGATCTCATTGACGACTACAATTACTGAAATATCGCACTTTAGTAGCAAGCGTTTAAAGCTACATAAACCCAAATGGCCGCTAAATCCCGTCTATAAATTCGACTTTGCGCATATTAAATCATTATTTATTCAATGCATAATATTCAAAACGTGAAAACTCAAACACGCTTGAGTAAGTGTCAAAATAAATACATTGATTATTAACAGTTTTGACATTTAAGTTTAAGCGTTCATGTCAATCAGCGATTCGATTCGTGATCGAAAACACTTGTAATCGCTGCTATATCTTAAGATATCGATTTCTAAAACATCGATAATTTGTTAGCGATTAATCGATGTCGATGTGATAATAATAGGCTCGCAACTGTGTGGCCTGAAGCAATAATTAGAGCACTCAGTAGCCCTTGTGAGTTAGTATTTAATTAATGGCTTATTTATATAGGAAATGTAGTTAATTACAAGTCTTTTATCATATGAATGAATGCTTCATAATCTTCATTTGAGAGATGATAATTGAATTAAATTTAATCGAATGAAAATTAGCGGTACTGTTATTTGGAATTATGGTAATTATGGTAATGCATATATATATACGTGTATATATATATATATACGCATAGACATATAGATGCATTGTGCATATAGATGCATTACCACACTATTTATTTGCATTACTACTAAGTTACATCTACCTGTTGCGTTTCCACACTGAATTCGCTGAACAAACGAGATGCCGGATACTAGAATTAATTAATGTTAATAAGTAGTATGTACATTGTACAGTCAGAAATAGACGTTAATAAATAATCGGAAGTTTAAATTTAAATATGCATTAAACACATTGACCTTTGAACCTTTCAAAAACAAATCTATATTAATGACAATCATTAAGTGTGCTTATTTCATTACGAATCATATTCTAAACACATTTATTTAGCTTAAAATACAAGTTTCTCAACATACCAACACATACAGTTTCTATTCATTGGCATAGCTACTATAACAGTATTATATCGATGACTTACAGCCAAAAAGGGATAAGCGCCATTTTTTGGAGAACGGACTTATATATACCGCTGAATTGCTCTTTTTTTTCTGCGTCGTTTGGTCTAGTTCACACATCTCTAGGTTAAACTTTAAGTCGGTTAGGCGGTAGTAAAATCAAAGACTCAGGCCAAATTTCTTCGTCTTAAACGACAGATTTTTTTGTGTGGAATGCATTTTGGTAGTTAATCAAAAATATTTCAATACAAACAACCTTTATACTTTTTGGGCTTCCTGTAAAATTTTACTATTTTAACGTTAAACCATTTTGTCTGAAGGCAAGTATAAAAAAATATGCGTTTAAGATAATTTGCTTCGCTGTAATTTTTTGTTAAATTTCATTTAGTACTTTACGCTCGTGCCTTCAAAAAACAAAATTGTCGTTTGATATAGAAAGGCAACATTTTTGAGACTTAATTTGGTGTTTAGCAGTTTTTTTCCGGTTAGTCTTTAAACACTTAAATGGCGGATACTACATTTGTCCCTATAAATATTTAATAATAGCTTGTCGCTTATACTTTTTTTCCCTCCCGAAACAGAAGAAATTTTGACGCTTAGGATAAAATAGCAGAAATGAAAAATACGTTTATGCTAATTTGTTTTCATCCTATTTGTCGTTTATCTGTCTAAAAACAGTTTGGAATGGTGGTTATCGGTATCGTTTCCCCAAACCTACGAGCCCAAGCGGCTTCGCGATGAGAAGACTGATTTCATTAATCTTAATTAATGTTAAGAAAACTTTGTTTGTTAAAGTTGCAGTTCTTTTTTTAAATTTTTGTAATGTTTTCTATGAGAAATACCTACACAGAACAAAATTAAATATACATAAAAATTACAAAACGTTGAATTCTATTTAAAAAATCTAGTTATATTGGTGCACTTGGCGATAGACTAGCGCGACTTCCTTCGGGAACAAGGGCGTTTTGGTCCCTCGCCAAGGCCATCCAAGGTAACTTTTGTCGTTCATCCTTTCCACCTTTGCACAAGGACGAAGACTCTCTGGCCCATTCCGCTAAAGAGAAAGCCGAACTCTTGGGCGCTCTCTTTGCTAGGAACTCGACTCTTGATGACAGGGGAATGACACCGCCGACCATCCCGCGGTGCAACCATTCAATGGCGGATATACGCTTCACACAACGTGCCGTTCGAAACGCTCTCTTTTCCCTTGACATCCATAAGTCGACTGGGCCGGATGGAGTCTCCCCTATTGTGCTTAGGACATGTGCTCCTGAGTTGGCACCGGTTGTAACGCGTCTTTTTCGGCTCTCTTACGCCAAAGGCATTGTCCCGAATTCGTGGAAGACTGCTCTTGTCCACCCAATCCCTAAAAAAGGCGATCGCTCAAATCCGTCTAACTACAGACCGATCGACATCACTTCTTTACTCTCCAAAATAATGGAATCCATTATTAACTGCCAGCTAATGAGGTATCTGGAGGAGAACCAGTTGTTAAGCGACCGGCAATACGGTTTCCGTAGTGGTCGCTCGACTGGTGATCTTTTGGTGTACCTCACTCACAGATGGGCGGAGGCGGTTGAGGGTAAAGGGGAGGCATTGGCTGTAAGTTTGGATGTAGCGAAAGCCTTCGATCGGGTCTGGCACAAGGCACTTCTAGCGAAATTACCATCTTTCGGACTTCCTGCAAGGTTATGCGATTGGGTTGCCAGCTTCCTGGAAGAGAGGAGCATTAAGGTCGTTATCGACGGTTCTTGCTCTAAGCCTCTTCATGTGAACGCTGGTGTCCCACAAGGCTGCGTGCTATCTCCTACACTGTTCCTTCTGCATATCAATGATTTGTTACAAATCAGTAACATTCATTGCTATGCAGACGACAGTACGGGGGATGCTCTTTATCCCGGCCGTGCAAACACCTCAAAGGAAAGCCTCAATGAGAGTCGAAACAAACTTGTGTCTGAAGTCGAGTCTTCTCTCCAAGAAGTCTCGGAGTGGGGCGAACTTAATCTTGTCGAGTTCAATCCCCTAAAGACACAGGTTTGCGCGTTTACCGCTAAAAAGACCCCATTTGTCGTAGAACCTCGGTTTAAGAGTACTCCCCTTAGTATATCGCCGAAAATCGGAATCCTCGGAGTTGAAATCTCGAGTGACGTTCAATTCCGCAGTCATTTGGAAGCGAAAGCTAAATTAGCCTCGAAAAAACTTGTTGTGCTCAGTAGATCGAGACAGTACTTCAAGCCGGCCCACCGACTTCAGCTGTACAAGGCTCAGGTGCGACCGCATATGGAGTACAGTTCTCATCTCTGGGCCGGAGCCCCACAGTATCAACTCCTTCCACTTGACCGCATCCAACGTCGAGCAGCTCGAATTGTCGATGACCGTAGGCTTTCCGATAGGCTCGATCCACTGTCAGTGCGGAGAGACGTTGCGTCTCTCTGTATACTGTACAGAATCTACTACGGGGAGTGCTCTGAGGAATTGTTCCACCTTATACCAGCCGCACAGTTCCACCACCGGACCACACGCCGTAAAAACCAGTTCCATCCGCACCATCTGGATGGTTGGCGCTCCACCACTGTCCACTTTACCCGTAACTTAATTCCGCGTACGGTGAAACTGTGGAACGATCTGCCACCTGCGGTGTTCCCGAACAACTACGACATTGGGGCCTTCAAGAAAAGAGCTTATTTGTACATTAAAGGCCGGCAAAGCACCTGTAACACTCCTTGTGTTACAAGTGTTTATGGGCGGTGGTGACCACTTAACATCAGGTGGCCCACCTGCTCCTTTGCTTGCTCTGACATAAAAAAAAAATTACCTTTGTTATTTTTAAGTTAATTTGAGCTCGGCTATGTAAGAGCCATTCGTCGGAGATGCTTTTTTATTTTGTTTTTGATTTTGTGATGCTTATGTTATGTGCTATTAATACGTCAAATAAAGACTGATTTGATAAATATTGATGTCTTCTAATTATTTACATCCCTAAAGCAAAATTTGGGGCAAAGCAAGTTTCAGTATCTTATGCAAAATATTTCCGTTAAAAAATTTAACTTTATACAGTTTTGCATACTGTTAATTTTTATTCGGTAGCTCCTTACACTGTATTTACCTATATTTTTTCCCTTAAACTTTTGCTTGTGACATTTTTCTTCGATGTATATAACATTTAAATTAGAATTACGTCATTTATGCTCAAGCAAAAAATTCAAGTATTTACACTTATGCCATTTTTCCTGTTTACAAAATAAAAACCATTTGAGGATAAGCGACAGTAAATTGTATTTTGCGCTATATAATGGAAAAATAAAAACGTCATTTAATAAGTACTAAATTCAATGCTACATTGTATACATCTCCAGCTTTTTGGGGTCTATACAATTTTTTTTATGAATTTTTTTTTTATATTTATCACTTTAAACCACTCTCATGAACAATTTTATAGGTGGCGGTTATCCTTTATTGGCTGTAAAGCATCGATATTATCTGTGGCATAGCCAAAAATTACAAATAGCTTTAAAAAATCCACGCTAGTGTGAGCTACGTGTTATGAATGTTAAATATTTATGTTTGTTTGTTTGCTTCGAGGCGTTAAATTGGAGTCTTTGCACGTCTAACTGTTATGAATTATTGAATAGATACGCCGTGGTCATGATCTCATGTTATAACACGTTTTGGTACCGAATTTTGTATGAAAGCTAAAGTTGTATAATATTGAGATATAATGAATTATTTTAACTTGATTTTTTTGAAGTGAAACTTCTTTATCGGGGTTGGAAAAAAATTTAGTGTAACAATTTTTCGTTACGCGTGACATTTTTCCGTTACGCGCCATATTTTTCTTATCCCTACCATGCGTGATTCGACCGACGTATTTCTGTAAAGTTGCATACAGTAAATTAGTTTTTGAAAAATAAGGTCATAAAGAAGTTTCACTTCTTACGTGTGTACAGTGTACACTTATAGTACACGCACACATTTTTTATTTAATTCTGGATGTAAGGGGAATTTTTTTAACGACTGACTATACCGAGGGGCGTACCTAGGAACTTATTGATATCAATACAGTATCGCGCATTCTATTTGGTAAAAGATAGGTGAAGGATTTATACACAAAGGATCAATGCTATTTACTATGATTCGTCATAAAAATGTCCTTTAGAATATAATACATATTTAAAAATATTGTGTAAGTTATATTCTTAGTAGAGTCAAGAAACCGAAACTCTAATAATACATTCGCATCCATTGAAACATTTCACTTTCCTTTACAATAATTATAGTCGCAAGGTGTGCAATTGATAAAAGAGATAGTACAAATACGTTCATTCAAAAAGTCACTCATTGATCCTAGAAAAAAAATAAACTCAACATTTGTAGCATTTAATATTTTTATCGTAATCCCGCGACTCCTCGATTAGCGTCAATATAATCTAGATAGGCATATCTAAATCATATTAGCATTTTCCAAGCCTGATCGACGGGATTGCCTTATAATGACATGACATAACTAACGCTAAATTATATCCAATTTAATAGTGTTGCGCAAGTAACCGACTGAATATCGATGTTTTCCCCGCCTTCGTTATAAGTCTATGGAGTGACAGAATGCGAACGCCTCTTGATTTATCGTTTTGCAACGCTATCGCGGCCCCGTTTTAGTATCGCTACATCTAGTGTTAATAATCTATAATATAACGGGTCGGTTTGCTACTGTTTCGATCTGGCCTGCAGATCTAGTTTGCCGCGTGTTAAATTATTGTAATGTCTTAGAAAACAATGCTTAACATTTTATTAAGGACATTCTATTGAAATGCAACGGAAACATTTGAAATTAGACGTTGTATTTTGTGTCCATGAAATGATATTAATATAGTACAGTAAAAGATGATGCGTAAACGTAATCGTCTTTAATATAACTCGATCTTGTTTTGTTCGTGCTAAATCAAAAGCTATTAACTCTCACATATAATAATTGTTTATAATATGTGCGATCAGTGCAATATTTTAATCTTATCTCGAAAGCTGCTCCAGTGTTTTCTAAATTAAAAATTCCAATAATAATTGGTATTGAATATTAAAAACGATACTCACATTTGCAATGTGCTTAACACGATTACATCGGCGAGCATTTTGCTTTTATTCGTCCAAAGCCAATAATTATCGCTTCGCTGCTAGATTTTATCCTAGAAAGCATGCGCATAACATTTTTCATTACACGGACCAGATAATATGAAAGACTTTCAATTTAATTAAATAAACATAAATGTTTTATGATTTGGAGATAAGCTTGAACTTTAAGACTGGTTGTCACTTCAATAACTGATATTTAACCCTCTTCTCAAATTACAAAAAAACATTTAGAACTATAATTGCCGTAGAAATATAACGCTGCAGTGAACAGGATGTATGAGGGACGTAATGGCTTGACCGCTCTTATTTCAGCGCTTTTTATCGATACAATTGGCGCAACACTAGCTCATTTTAATTGGCCACAAAGTTGTCCGACAAGCGACGGAGTGTAAACCCCTTAATGACTTTATTGTGTTTTTAGTTATGCGATGATTTGTTTCATTGTTGCGTACTCACTGGAAAAATAAAAATAAAAACGTCTACATAATCAAGAAAAAGTTCTATCGAAATTTGAACGATTCGCTCTAAATTGCAATGAATACTGAAGCGTCATGATTTATCGAGGCATAGTATCGAGAGTAAGAATTATTATCTGTTGCTGAAATAAGCGATTAAACGAATTAAATTTCGATTAATAATGTTGAACGAAATCAAACTTCTCAAAACGAAAATTAAAGAATGCTTATTTTTTGTAATAATTTAACAAAATCAACTAGGAAGTTTTTACGAACCGTACGCGTACCAACAAAAAGTGTAGTAATTTTTTGCTCAATTTCAAAAGCTTATTAAATCTTTGTATTCAAGAGAATTAATGTACATTTAAATCTGATAGTGTTTGTACCGGTACGAATTCCGCCCCGCCCTAGCTTATTGCTTTTTATATTGTGAGAGAAAAAGTTAAATTAAGGCAACATTGTATAGAGTAGAGAAACAATTTGGGAGGCTATTTGCGGCGACCAATTGTGAGGGATTATTTCCAATGAGCTGTGGTGTGAAGCGCTTGCCTTGTGGTCGGGGCCAGCGGTACAAGTTATAAGAAATACGAAATCTGTAACAAATATAATCTGCAGTAAAAGGAAAATCATTTAGCTAGCTTACACACCAAACTAGTACTAGACTATTTAGTACATATAAATCAAAATTATGTGTTGATTCAACGACAATTGATAAGGCTCTACAATGGTAGTTCAGGTGTTCGTGTGCCTTTGTAGTTTTTGATTAACTAATTATAGACAGATACTTGAATATCTAATTGATTTGTTTATTAAGAACCAACACAAATTAACAAGATCTCAATATAGATCAGGTGCATCGAAAAACAACTAAATTTTAAAACACAGTTATTTAAACTTTAATTTGTCCGTCTGTGTGAATGTTAGGGCCTTTAACGTTACAATACTGCATTTGCATCTTCATATATAATTAAGTTGAGTTGTCGGTGCGTTTTGTTATACCGCAAATCGTCTAAGCCGAACGTAAGAGGCCTTTGTTTTGCCTCTTCCGAGAATCGAAGGGTGGTCCTCCCTGATTTTAATGTTTTAATTGTTGAAGATTATTAGAGGTTGCATCTTAACGTGTTTGTAGGTGGGAAAATAATGGTTATTAGTATATATTTCAGATATGCTAATTTTGAATAGAATTATAAAAATTAACTTTTTGGCTAAGACTGAAGAGTGATTAGCAATATGGCTGCTAGAGATAACTACCAGGTAACGTATAATGTTTAGAATAATATAAGGTATAATTACACAGAATAAGTTATCTAAGAACGAAATACTTACCTACAAAATATCATCATAATATTGTAGGACTAAAATACCCCATACAATACATAATATAACAATTATTGTCTAACCACTATTGTTAGTTCAGGATACATCGCCCATTTTTGCAAGTGACTACTATCAAGCTGATCTTCCGTTTGTAGCTTTATTTTGATGAGACACCGAATAATTTCGTGTACGAAACTCTCGATTGTGGTAGCTAACAGAGATAACAAGGATAAATTTTTTTGATTTGATGGTTCTCAAATATTACCTATGTGCCAATATAAAAATTAACTATGTGCCAATGACTAATTGTCACCACCTTATTTAGGCATCGTGTAAAAACCCATAGAATACTGCGTTTAAGCTCTATTAATAAATAATTATGGACTGTCCACATTAGACATCCGTCAGCGATACAGATGTATCCCATGTCGTGTTGCGAAAAAGTGGTATGATTTCAATTCAATGTCTATTCGAAGAGATATGATGCCTTCATTCAGCATTTGAAGCAATTAACTGAACAGGGATATAAATCTGTACAGGTTAATGGATCTATATTGAATGTTTTTTTTTTATAGTTTTGACATTAACTGTCGAGGTATTTATGGTGTAGTATGAGTGTGAACAATATTGAAATGTTTTAAAACAAGTTAAGGAGATTTTTTTTTTACAATTTATTTTTTTATCTTAATAATTAATAGGACCTTTTTGTATCTATTGTTCACGACGTAAGACGAAAATGCATTGAAATTACTTTCATAATTCATAGCATGAACTTTCAAACTATAGAGTTAACATGTTTACGAGCAATATGTTTATCTATTTCTTAGAGCAAAAACCTCAGTAAATCCTCTGCTATCTTATCTTATTACTTTTTCCTCTTTATTCAAATGGTAGGTACACAAATTTCCTGATTCCAAAATAAATCCTGACACAGGCACAATTTAATTAACACAGTCATAACATTAAGTTTCAAACAAGAACTCTAATCAAAACCGTCGAGTTACCGTTATCATGTAAGTTTTGATTATTCCAGTAAGAGATAGTTTCTATATAAATCTTGGCTTTATGATGTTAGTGAGGCACATCGATTAAGCACATCAATTAGTTCTGATGTAGGATCATAAATCGTGAACCGTTAGTTAGGTACTATTTAGGAGTGGATGTTGTAGGAACTGTCTTTTTACTGGGTTGGAACTGTGAGGAATCTTGGATCGAGTTGGGAGTTTTTTGTGTTGATACATGGTACGGTATAGCTTGTTCTAGGGTGTGTTGGAGATGTGTTTCTGCCTTAAGTTTTCAGTTATAGATCGAGAGATGAGCCATTTATTAGATAACTTGCTCTATGGAAAAGATAAAAAAGGCTTACACTTGAAAGACACGAATGGACGTCTTTTTACAGTGGTTGGAAGTTTATAGTCGATAAAAATACATATAAGTTTTTTAGTACGAATTAAGTAATTGATCCTTGTTGTCTAGGATATGTAATTGATTTTTTTTAATTAACAGTAAACATATTTATTTAACAGTAACCTAAAAAACTCAAAATATTAACTTGGCGCTTGGTCATCGCGCGTTTTACATTTTTAATATACATAATATAGTTTACCTAAAACTTCGAAGAATGCCAAGAATGTGATATAATTAACCTCTACATAGAAACCATATTTCCGGCTTGAGTGCATGACACTAACATAGTGCTACTTTCTGCAAGATTAACTGTTATAATATCGATAGATGCGATTCTGTTGGTTCACCAAGTTAGGGTTGACAAAAATAATTTATAGAGCTTGTTATAAGAAATGAGTTTACTCTGTTGTTTCGAGATCAGCTGTAATAGGTAAAGTTATGAACGTTCGGGAAAATAGATTAGGGCTGTCAAAAATATGATTATTATTAATTTATAATTATTATGTAAAGTTAACAATTCGAGTTAGAAAACTGCAACTAAACAGATTCTGATTAGATTTTAATAGCTTCCAAAATATGATTAATTAATTTAGAAATAATTTAATCCAGATTAACTTTGGCAACGGAGGGGTAATAATTGTGTTGAAGTTTGGGTTCTTATAATTAGAGAGTACCGATATAACTATACTTTGTTCAATATCTATTTCGATTAACTTTATCTAATACTACCACTCTTTAATAGTGTGCTTTATTTAAATTTAATTCTTATTTAATATCGTGGCAACCCTACAGGGCCCTTAAAACAACGCGTCGGGATCATTTGTAACTAATCAATTGGCAATATTGTTCTTATTAATGAATAAGTTATGGATTGCACGGTATTTATTTCCGATTCGTGCTTCGTGCCATCTTCAGAAGTGATGACAATTGGTGTTTTAATGTTACTAGTTTAGAAGCAATTAAATTATTTATTTACTAGCTTTCCGCCTGCGGCCTCGCCCGCGTTTTCAAAGGAAAACCCGCATAGTCCCGTTCCCGTGGGATTTCCGGGATAAAAATTAGCCTATGTTGCTCAGTGAAGATGCAGCTTTCTAATGGTGAAAGAATTTTCGAAATCGGTCTAGTAGTTTATGCGTGAAAACCATACATACATACATACATAATTACAAACCTTTCATCATTATAATATTAGTACCTATAGATTAGTGCCATCTATACCTAGGTAACCGTATGTAGTTATAGGTTTCTTGTAGTTCCGTACAAGAATAATAAGTGTGTTTCCTCTACGTGATGTGAAGATATTATGTAGTATATTAAATATTCATTGTTCTTTCTTTATCCGTCGAATGTATGTTTTATCGCGATTCCATTTTATTAAAATATATCTTTTTTGTTATCTCTTGACATAAATTAAAAGTGACAGACCAATAAATTAAAACAGCCATAAAAATCACTATACATTTTTATATCTGTAAATGAGTTTTTAAAGTGTGCTGTATTTAAAAATAAAATTGTAATTTTAAATATTCACAAAGCAGTCGTTCATCAGAGTTTCATCAATAATTGCGTGTCCGTTTATCGTAAATCAATGCGGACTTAATTAAAAGCAAGTGCATTTAAAAATAACAATACCACGAATTTTTCGGTATGATCTCGAGTAACTGAATTGGTATAAAGAAACACGAAATCAAGTTCAATGTTTTCTTCATATTATCATGTATATTTTATACTTAAAGTTACCGTTAACGCGATCAGTAGTTAATTTTATAAAAGAGATATTACGTTAAATTCATTTCCAATTGGATGCCTGGGGGGTTAGACAAGTGGCTTTGGCGTTTAATAGAATAGATTATGAATGTATGAGATTGACGTAAGCTGGAGATACGTTTATCTACAACTTATGTCAATCTCATACATTCATAATCTATTCTATCAAACTTTACGCTAATAGAAAGCCACTTGTCTAGGGGGGCAGATGTTGCTATCCGTGAAAGCATAATAGACGAATGGGCGCATTTTTAATCATTTAGGATTTACTTACTTTAAGTAATAGTAAAATACTGATTGAAAAAATCATGAGACGTAAATACAGCGTAATAAGAAGCTACCTTACAGACTTCAGGGTTTCCACTTTAAAATAAATAGATTTATTATACTTATATCCAATCGATCGTAACCAATGCATTTTTTCCCATATAGGGTGTACATATGCCACAGTTAAACTTTAAAACCAGACATATTAACACATATATGCTACTTACCTTTGCGTCGCTCATTTTTCACAATTAGTCGTGCCATTACAAATAATGAATACCGCTCAATGGTGACGTAATTACTTTATAGACATGTAATACAACCAGGTGTTCCTCGCGTTTTGCAAACAAAGGACCTCCCGTAATAGCTGTCCGTTTACAGTCACACTAATTGGAGGTACGAAATAAAAGTGAAAATATGTTTCTTTCGTTTTAATAAATTGTGCTCGCTCTCGGTCTTGTTGTATACGATAAGTTTGATTTGTGTGAATATAAATAATTTGACTGCTTTTTTTCGTTTCGGTATTTAAGCTGTTTTATTTTGTGAATAAACTACTTTCTGTATTGTTCTCTATTTATTGATAGCATTGTTCGTGTTTAACATAACCACAGTACTAAGAAATACAATCATAAGTTATCTCTTAGATTCTAGCTAATACAATATCTACAACCATTATGGTTTCATATCCACATACCGACCAATTAATAAAAAAAAAAAAACGTAACCAGACATTTCGTCAAACGCCCAATTCCGCGCATTACCAACAACAAGTACTAATCATTCATGATATACCAATAAATATTCTACACGTGAAAACTCAATCGAATGGTAGTCGTTTTATTATACCTTGTTATGGCAAGACTTTTTATACACGCTTTGATGACGCCGCTAGGTGACCGATGTAATTAGAAAACATAGCACATAGGCATTTGATGGAAGCCTAGACGTGTTGAGATGTTGATTTATGGAATAGTGGAGAAATGCTGTGCTTAATAGAAGAGAGCTCTATGGTGGAATGTGTTATAGAGAGAAATGTAGTGTCATCGTACGTAGCTAGGTTTCATGGGCCCTCCACACAATGGGCATCGTTGGACGAGTCGAGGCAATCACGATAGTGCAGAGGGCCTAAATGTCTACGATCGGCCGTAATTGTATCGACAATCTTTTGTTGGGCCAACGCTGCCCATTGTGTGGAGGGTCAATGAGGGTGGGTCTAAATTCTAAAACGAAATCTGTCAAAAATAGACATTTAAATAGATATTTGGGTAGAGGATTTCAAATTAGGATGAAGATCTGAATTGAATTGAACAATTGAAACATTCTTAATTTGAAAACATTTAAAAAGCAATAGTTTTGCATTTAATACAACCATAACGAATAAAATTAATAAATCATTCCCTTCAATAGCACATTAGAACACAGTCGTTACACTGTTTCTGTCATTAATACCATCATTACTATCTTAACACCATCGACAGTGAAATATCAATTCACCATTTCCACGTATCGCTACAATGTTGGCGCTTTTTCAATAATTAAGAATGCTGTATTTACGACGATTTTACAGCAAACATGGTTTAAGACCTGAACAAAAGCAGGCGCATTAACATTCTGCGTGTTTCTATGAGTCTCAACATATTTATTGCTTTCCTCAGTAAAGTATAAGTTAAAGGTTATTGTAAATATGACAAAAGCCTCGACTACAGATAATTTCGAGCCAACGCTTCTTCTCTTAGTGTACTGTGTAAATAAAACTGCTATTTTATTATCTGTGGTGATGATTGAAATTGAATAGGAGGGCTTTTATGCGTGAAATATTTTGATGACTTTGTTTTTGCTGACGGTGCTTATACTTGCGCGTTATGTTTAGTGTTGGAATAGTAGCGTTGGAAAAATAGATACCAATCAAAATCGTATTATAATATTTTTGATTTCCTTAGTCTTCGAAGGGTTATTTGTTGTCCTTTAATAATTTTAGGTCCTGTAATAATTTGAGTAAAATAATTTAGATGCTGGTCCTATAAATTAGATTTTATTGTAACGACATTCAAATTATTAATTAAAAAAATAAAAATATGTGAAGTTAGGATTGTCAAAAACAAGTCCATTTTGTTTATCGACGTTGGTGGCTCTGTAAAATTCCTAACAATTATAATCTTAAGTATTCATCGGTAATCTTTGAAGTTCCAAATTTTATATCAACGCAGAGTTTTAATTGTAATCGAGCTAATATATTACAAACACAATATTCATAATACGATGCCCCCAATTTTATTTTTGATGTTTCGGATTTAATTAAAAATGCCGGAGCCAGTAAATGCTCCGATAAACGCATTTTAACATAATTTACTGCATAATAACGCATAATGTTAACCTGTTTTAGATTTTTGCTTGGGTCCTAAGGTATTACCAAACGCACCGATACAGTGATGGGTATAATTTCAGTGTTTAATATTGCTGTAATAAATGTTTTTGCTGATCACGTTTTTTAATGAAAGATTAAATTTTGCTTTTAATTTTTATGCTATCTCTACCACGCTAATTGATTTTTGGCTCGGTCGGTTAATATTTATAATCTAAGTATTATTAAAATTATGTTTATCACAAAGGTTTTAAATAAAATACATCTAAAAATCCGAATGAGATTATAAAATTATAGTTTCTAATCTGTCTTCAGTAATTTTACAGTACAAAAGTCCATCAAATGCAAATTAATGATTTTCATTATGATATTTTACCTTAACATTCATTATATAGTATAAAAAAAGTTTCAAAGAAATATTTAAACCCTTGTAATTTTTGCTGACCAGAGTTTGCGGGCGCGTAAAAATTGGCCACAGATTATGTAAAATTTTCAATTTGCAAATTTTATGTTAAGTAGGTAGTGTTTTTAAAATAGCTTATTCTTCGCAAGTCTGTTAAGTTATACTCAAGAACGTGGGAGGGAATCATTTATATATTTTTAAACTATACATAAAAATAAAATTTTTATTGAATCCTACAGAAAAAAAATAGCATTATAATTTATAAGGCATAATGTAGAGTAGGTACAATAACAAAGCATAATACATTATATAAAACATCTGTGTATTCTGCAACAGACGAGATAGCAAATATAATTTTTCTGTAGCACGTACTGTGCTTATCAAATAAATCTGTCAGCGCTTCAGCGCTTGAGTTATGGGTGGGTGCAGCGCTTTAACAAGCGTAGGGACTCACTATTATGTCACTTTCATAGGGTTAAGTACATTGACATTGATGTTTTTAATTTTACACTTAAACAAATACTTAAGAAAACTAGAGCTATGATAAATTGCAATATCAGCAATTATAGTAAAAAATTGTAGGATTGGTTCAATACTGAAATAAGAACGTGAGCCTTGTGGCCTTTAAAATTAGTTAAAATTATTGATGATTTTGATGATGACAACTTTTATTTACATGTACAATAAACTTACATGAATTTGGAAATTATAAATGTACTATACTATCGACGAGTACAATTTGTAAGCATGATGAGATGAATAATTATAATAGACAAAATTGAATCAAGATCTCCATTACCTACACGGTTCTCTACAATGAAGAGCTCAAATTATATTGGTTCCTTTTCTTCTATACCCCTATACTATAAATATATTACACGTTATTTTTATCGTAAGTTATTATAATAGATAAAAGAATCGTAATTATTCAATGCAATCGAACAATTTCAGGAGCAATGCACTCATTTAAAATAATGGGCCATACGTTTTTACGTTACTCGCCATGAAATATTATTTAACATTGGCGATATTAACTGGACAAGTAGAAAACGATCGTGTCGTGTGGAGAGGATTTAAATGTACGTACGCGTTGTTGGAAATGGTGGGAAGATTTCTTCGGTTTTTGTACCGATGCGGTTGTTTATTGTTAATACTGGTTTCCTTGTTTCACTGCGACATCGTGCTAAGTAACGTTTGTAAAACGTCTGGGAAGACTGTTTCTGGGTAATATTTTTGATGGGGTGACTTGATTACGTTTAAAAATGTTTGAAATAGAAGTAGTACGCGACTTATAGGGGAGACCGAGGGGAGTTGAAACAATTTTCACGTTTTGTTTAGTATAACTCCTACTATTGTCAGAAATCTTATGGTACTGGTACCTATCGATAGGTTATTCTATACACTTGCGAATGATTAGCATAAATAAACGGTAAGCGTAAAAAATGATGGTGAAAAATTGACTTAATCGCAACAAGTCAACTTGTTTCAATTCCCCTCATGCCGAGGTAAGATGAAACAGAGGTCGAGGAGAGTTGAAACATTATGATTCTGGGTAGTAATAGGAGCTGCAAAATAAAAATGTTGATTTGATTCAAAGGTTTTAATTAAAACTTATATTTTCAAGTGATCAGCGACCTTTACAAGTAATATTTTAATGACATATCAGTCAAGTAGGTCTAATACAAATAATAAACACTTAAATTAATAAAAATTAACATGCGTAACATCATTTATAATTAGTCAAATCAACAAAATATTTTACATTTTTATAAAACAAAATCTTTGACATAAAATAGTTAATAATCAGTCGTTTTTTAAGTATTACAATCAGTACCTACTATAAACTATTTAAGGAACAATAATTTAAAAAATCTCAAAAACAAAGTTCTCCACCAAGCACAAGCTTCATGAGCCCACAATTGGCATTTCAGACATTGAGCCCACTTTTCTTTGGATCTGAATTCTGATAATTGAATATGATTCCATACAGCAAATGCAGCAGGATTCCTATTTTTCTTCATCACTATCTTCATTTCTTGACAACCTTAACCTTTTTAGTTTTACAGCCTGGTTTTGATCTTTTTCTTGTTTTAGTTCAGCCAATAGGCATGCTTAAACAAATAAACACATTAAATCAACAATAAAATCCTATAATCTTCGTATTTTTAGCTATAATCAGATATTAAATTGAAAACAAGGAGAGTTGAAACAGTCTGTTTCAAATCATCTCGGTGAGAAAAAACCTCCCAATTTTTACCCAAATCACGATCAAGCAGTAAATACACAGAAATCAAATTTACCAAGTATATTTCAAGAATCTATAGATAATAAGTTTTTAAAACGTATATAACTCAACCCAAAAAACAAAACCAATATTAAAGTACAAGCATCGTAAAAAATCATGAAATACTTACTTTTTGCGATTTTCGGCACATGTCATTCAGAACTACAAAACTGTACAAATGACGCCACCGGCGTGAACTGACGCAATAGCTCGTGGCGGGCGGTGGTTAAAAAAGACGTTGCCAGATCGCTAAAGGTTTTAAGTTCCGAAAAATCGGGACTGTTTCAACTCACCTTTGTTTCAAATCCCCTCGGTCTCCCCTACCAACATATTAATAGTTTAATTATACACATAGAAAGGTTTCCTTAATCTATCAATCTATCATTAGTACCGCATAGTAATCCTTTAATTCAGAGGAATAAGAAGATCATTTACAAAAGGCAATGTTCGCACACCTATTTAATCACTCATATAACACCAAACGATTCCAATCCTCAGAGATTCCGTTAAAAACCCAGCCAGTTAAAGCACTTTATAAAACAGGCCCTAACGCTACAAACGGAGATAATAAAATTTTATGCCATTTGTTATCAAGCCGTGTGTTGGCTCGCTAGATCGGCCCAGATATCGGTACTTACAATAGTGTCGTTTAGACGACAAAATCTTGTTATTTGAACGCCTACAGTCACATTTTACATTCGTGGAAGACTCGTTTGACGCGATTTTTCGTTTGTCCATGTTTATAATAGAAATAATCGAGGGATAAAAAGGATTATTTGTTATATCTGTGGTGTATTTAATAAATTGAATTGTGGGGAATTTGTTAAATAACAGTAGTAACTTGTAAGTTTATGTTATAACAAGAATCGTCGGATAGGGAGGATTTTTTGGTTATTCGATGATTTTTTTTTTAATAATATAGGAGGTACCTACTGTGAATTATAGAAGTAGTATGCCAGTAACATACGTCATTGAGAAAATAGATTTGAAACCTTAAAACCATTTTATTGGAATAATTATTTATAGACATTATACTACGATATATTGCCTACTATATTTTTATACTTCACTGTATTTCTTACAAAACTACATAATATTATTCTACTATTTACTAATGATGCATCTACACTAAATCTTTTCTAACACACTTCTATCGCAATCACTCATAAATCCATCTCCATAAAGATCTCAATTTTGTCATACTTTCACCGTCACACGCAATAATGTTGGACAAAACTATTATAACACTAACAAAACAACAAACTCAATATTACAATATATAATGGGATCAATGAATTTCGCTTGTATGTTGTATGTCAAGTGACATTTTGTTTTCGACTAATGATTATCTACACTAATATTATAAAGAGGAAAACTTTGTTTGTTTGTTTGATTACGTAATGAATAGGCTCATAAACTACTGGACCGATTTTAAAAATTCTTTCACCATTCGAAAGCTACATTATCCACGAGTAATATAGGCTATATATTATAACGCTAAGACCAACAGGAGCGGAGCCACGCGGGTGAAACCGCGCGGCACAGCTAATGTACCTATATAGATATTGCGTGATGACTACTGTTATGTTTTGCCGCAAGCTATTGTAACTAGAATGATGTTGTTGTTCGATCATTTAGTTTAATATTTATTGAATAAAGGTAGCTATTTAATAAATAGATGATCAATAACGTAATGTAATTACGTAGATATTTTTAAATGTTTGTATAACTGCGTCTCTACGCTGTTATTAGGTAATATATTGTCCGGTAGTTGTTGTCAATTATAAGTAACTAGCGGTCCGCCCCGGCTTCGCCCGTGGTACATATTAACGTTTTCTCTACATAAGAACCATCCTCGTACTTCAAGGAATATAATAAAAAAAGAATTATCGAAATCGGTTCAGCCGTTCTCGAGTTATGGAATTACAACGAAAAGTGGCATTGATTTTTATATATTAGATACGTAATTGTATTTACTATTTTTAGTCTCAATAATACGTGCAAAGAAAACAGCAGAGTACAAGATATTAACTAACAAAAACTGTATTTCAAATGCTTTACAAAATCCCCTTATATTAGATGGATAACACGAACAGTATTATAAATAATAATACCTATAGGTACTTACTAAAATATAGTTGTAAATCGTACCCTCACTTGTATTTGCAAATTAAATAGAATGGCACGTACCTAACACAAGGCACGTATGTTCGCGAGAGGAACATGACAGAGGCCTATTCTTAGGCTACGTTCTGACTGGTACGTGTAAACTAAATTAAATAAGGATATTTTAGAAATTCTTTATGAAATTATTGCAATAGTTTCATTTAATCTTTGGGCTATTGATAGATTAATGTGTAATGATAAATAAATAGGATCTAGTTTTAGATTTTTGCGTAATTTTTTTGCATTGCTCTATCTGTTTTAGGGCCGATTTTTCAATCCCTGGTTAAAATTTATCCGTCCAATAAAGTATTACACGAAGTATTTTAAAATGTCACCTGTAAACTGTCAAATGCGGACAATTAGAATACATTTTTGAAATGGTAGTTTAATACGATTAATAAATTTTAACCAACGATTGAAAAATCAGCCCTTATAAATTTAAATTTGTATTTTATACCAAGATCCATAATGTGACTTCTCAAGGACGAATCTACTTAAATTACGCTATAACGAAATCATAGAATTCATAGAATCGTAGACAACCATACTTTTGAATGATAAATAAATTTTAAGATAAAAGTGAACACTTAAAAGTGACTATATTTCGAAAGAATGTTGAATCTATTTACACAGCAGCTCTTTACATAAATAGCTTTCCAGTATTGACACACAGGTATTAAAACGTCTCATTATTGTGCCATCAAGAGGTCACAACTGAATATAAAATATAAAATAACCCTTTGACAGTGGCGGTCGATTCGACCCGCTCGTCTACACTTTTGTTATTATAAGTGACATTTTTAGTTAGTGTTGGTGGCATCTGTTTTTTGGGAATAAATTAAATGTTTCTAAACAGACCGGAATTTCGTTCTTTATTTGGAGAAAAAGGGGTCTAAGGTTTTTACAATTTAATAGCTGAAGCATAATAAAAAGGGTTAAATGAGTGAATTTAAATACGTATTCAAAGACGTGAATTAAAGTAATAATATAATGGTTACAGAAAATAAATTAAAAATATTTGATAAATATTCTTATTTAGTGTCACAAAAAATGAGTTTTCCAGAAGAGTGATTTTATCGAATCGATCAATTAAATATAGATAATAATTTAGCAAATGCGACATAGATTATATTAAAATTAAATAAATTGTAATTTTTTTTCACTAAAGTTAAGCGAAAACGTTGTTTCTACAAAATATTTTAAAAGCAAACAAGTTTGGATACGACTAAATGATATTTTTTATTCGGCCTTTCGATCGGTAGCCGGTCAGCAGCAACCTTGCGGTCTGATATTTTCTAAAATCACGTTTCTTTTTGTTTCAAATTTAATTAATGTATGCAAACTACTTCTAACGATGTCATATATGGTAAAGTATGGTATATTACCATACCGCAACAAAGTATTGCGATTTAATCAGCATTATTTTAATGTGTTTCGAAGTATTGAAAATATTGATAAGATAGAGATAGGTTTTTAAAACGATCATTTAGCGTGTTTTCGAAGAACATCGAAGAGGTGACGGATGTGAAAACATTGTTTAGATTCTTATAAAATACCAATGTTCAGCAATAAATACCATTAAAAGCATTAGCAAAATTTTATTAAGTTAATTATTTATTTTAAATTATTTTGCTATTCAAATTTGAGATTATTGGAAACTGATAACTAAATGATTAAGTAATAATACGTTTTATTATCTATATTCTATACATTTTAAACCGAAAATAGTAAATTGTCAAAATGAAAAATAACTTCGTTTTATCTCAGTTTGTGATTCGATTATAATTATTAATATAAAGTACCTTTAAGAATATACCTTATCATAAAGAATTGGTTTAACATTGAATTCGTTAATTTTAATACAATGTATTCATAATCCTCACGTAATTACAGTAAGTACAATTCGTGAAATAAATATTTTGGATCAATACGATAATCCAGCAATGCACAGCTTCACTGTGTAATTAACATTCGCAATTAGTATTTGTTTCAGCAAATGATGACATATTAATGTCGGCTTACATGAAATATCTTATGCATGAAAAATATTTACAAGTGAAAAAAACTTGCCAAAAATCCGCCATTCACGCTGAGCAAGCGAAATACGAGACGCCTCTGCATTTCGCGCGATTTGAAATAATTGAAAAACGCGATCTCTGCATACACCGCGAATTCTTACAAGGCTCTATTAACTTTGATCGACACGCTGACAAACAAATTGGGACTCTATTACAAATGTATAAGGTGAGAATTGTATAAAATTACACGGTTCCGAAGCACGCTCCCGCCGTTTTTTCCTCAGTGCCTTCAGAGAAATGTTGGCCTGTTTTGCACTCACGAGACGATTACGATACGAATGTGTAAAATAAATTACTTCATTTCGCTGTGGATTCTTCGCTTCTGATGTGCGGTGGTGGATTGTTTTTGATTAAGTTTCATAACTATAGAGACATAAATTTGGGTTCTAAATTGTGATTGATAAAAGAACTACTGTTATGAGCTATTATATTTGAAATGCTCAAAACGTAAACGAAAATTATTTGTCTGATCTTTAAGAATTTGGATTATTTTTGGGTGCTTTACCCAAACTTTACATAAGGTAATGAAAGAAAGAAAGCTTCAGATATCAAATCTCTTCGCATTTATAGTCTATCTCTGGATGCCGATTTATTAGTATATCTGAGAAACTTGTGTTGTTCCGTACGAGTACCGTATCATACAGCTTGTATGCTCGTTTGCTTGCTCTACCATAAATAAAACATTATACTTTTTGTACCAACTGAATGGTATAGAATTTAAAGCACCTATCATAAATAATACATTTCCAAACTTTATGATCGAAATACATTCGCAGTTGCTAATTTAAAGCTTATCGGTTACCGATTACTTAGTAATTCGCATCATACGACACGTTTACGACGCGAGATAATATCGTAACGTATAAATTTCATTAACTCAGCAACAAAAACCTGGATGGGCTTCTACATTCTCGATAATGCTTAGATCTCTGGTAATTTATATTGTGCTTGATGTTGGTAGTAGATTTTGTGCTTTATGCGTTTGGATTAGAATGTATTATCGTATGATGGTATGTGACTTTAATGATGTTTTAAGTAAGAGTTGTATCGTAAAAGAATGTCATATTACACGATAGTAGATTAATTCGCAATGTCTTTACTATTGTACTCCGGTATTTGTTGCTATCATGATATGAAAACGCGCAGTCATTTTGTAATACTCGTTTTTGTTCGATTCGAGTGTATTGTGTGAGGTAATATTATGTAAACTTTTGATGCATTTTGTATGACAATGGAGAAAAATATTTATTTTTTTGAGCCCATTTTTTGGTACTGCCTATATTTTTCAGGGTTCCATACAATTTCGGTAGATGCTTCTACAAGCTATTGACACATGCATCTATTTCATATGCCTATGTATAAAAAAAGTTTGTGATTCCCTGTCCCGGTTAACAGGGTATTAGAGTCGCATCTCAACTTTTCCACCACTAAAAAACGCCACGTTCTAATTTTATCGTCATAATGATACTCCATGACTTTTTAGTTTGAACTGCGCCGTAACTAATTCCAATTCTTTTGTTGCAGGTAAAACAACGATTTCTCCCAGAATCATTTTAAGGTATTTCAATCTTTAAAAACAAAATCTTGTAACCGCTTCGTGCATTTAATATAAATTGAAAAATTTTATCCGGTCCATTCTTCCTAGCACCTACGTGAGCTGTCTCTCTCTGACGTGTTGGATGGTGATTGGTGTGAATGGGATGGATGCTGTGGAATGCTCGCTTGACGAGTCGGCCGTGTTGAAATACTTACACGAGATTTGGATTAAAACTTGTATGCTTGTTGTGTACGGATAGAAAAATATGTAGGCTTAGAAATTTTACGAAAGAGTTATCACTAAATCGATATATATGATGTATAGAAAACAAGCAAAATGTAAATAGATTAACAGAAATTGATATAATCTTTTTCCGTTCAATCAGAAATTCCAATGGATAAACTAGATACATTAATAACGAAGAAATTTTAATTACTTATAAATGTTAATGTCAATCGTGAATATTTTCTAATCTATCTAGAAAATTAAAAAAAAAGAAAGGTTACAAGCATGTTACGTTACAAGCAGGAAAATCTCTACTATATTAATTTATACGCCCTTACAAACTCATTCATACGAGGAAATAGAACTATAAATCTTGGAAAATCTTCTTTTTCTATCTCATATTTCAAAATTCATCAAACTATATTCCTTAAGAGATTACCTATACTTACCACAAGGTTTATTTTCAAAACTTCTTAAAATTTCCTCAAATCCTATAATTTTCCCACTTCGTTGCTAACGCTACATCCCAAAGTGGAAACTGTCACAACGTATTGTATTTAACACGGAGTTATCCCGACACGATCGGATAACGCCACAGAACAGTAAAAACTAATAGAAGTGTGATGTGGGCGTGGCCCACGTGTCACTAGTAAGGTAAGATCACCTAACTTGCTCTCAGTTGTGCGCAGAAAAATATTCGAGTCGGTTGTCAGCTGTCAAACCTTTTTTCCATATTTATTCATTAATAAGGACGTGTTGTTTTGTATTAGAGACCAAAAATGATAGCAGACACAATAATATCAGCAATGGAGGCATTTCATACCATCGGTAAGTCTTATTTTAATTTATTTTAAATATATTTTATGTTATAAATTCGCTTGTCGTAATTTGTCAAAAATTTATAAAAATATTAAGTCAAAATGAACCTTAATCCATAAGAAATTAGTACTAATATAGATTGAACAGCAAACAAGACTTTCTGGAATATTATTGCAATAAACAAACGAATGTCGGATTAGTGATGCATGTGGCGCATATCGACAGTATCGATACTTTAGAAAAGACAATCACTATAAAATATTAAATTTTATTTTATTTTTCCTTAGCTTTCATTAGTCCTATTTATTTATAGATTTTCCAAAGAGGCTAATTTAAAAGAGAAATGGATAAATGCAACGTGACGAGTTAACTGGATGCCGTACAGCACTAAGCAGTCTAACAAAGGCCACCGATACATCAAACCTACGGCAGTTCCAAGATTTAAAATAATGCATAATTTCTGTTTGTATTTTGTAAATATAGATTTATACTATTCTATTCCGTTTTTTATTAAAATATAATAATATGAAAAGACGTACTTAGTAGTTATAAACATACACCAAAATGTGACACATTATACTGTACTCATATAATAGAAAGCAAAAAAAATGCACAAAAAAATATTTATTTGTGAATTATCGATAACAAGGCTGACATCCCTTAGAGCATAGCATCAAGTTAATGTCATTAATGTAGAGTGATACAAATTTCAACCTTATCTTTATGTGTTGAGGTTCAAAGTCATATGTATCGAAAACTAACGCCCTCTGTTGTGGAGTAGCTGAATGTTTTCGAATTTGGAATTTCTGAGCAAAGAGAAACAAAACAGCCAATATGCCTAGAGATGTTATATTAAAATAAACCGTAACAGGGTGCGTTAGGGTACATATTGAAATGCTGAATTTATAACCTAAGTCAGTTTTTACTCAAATTAAGCTGTCCAATCAAAGGCATAGTTTACTTGTAGTGTACTGTATAACTATCGATTTAAATGTGTGGGTTTGGCGACACTGGTTTTCATACTAATTATGACATTATAGCACTTCTATTAGTTTTTACTGTTCTGTGGATAACGCTCTCACTGATAGCTAATGATCGATGATACAGCGACTATTCATAATGTAACAAGTTCCGGTATTATTAATTTGGTAATTTGGGGACTCATTATCATATTCTCGAATGTTCTAGATAAATGGATTATATTATATAGTATAATAAATAAATATATAATAAATATATTATAGGACATTATTACACAAATCGACCTAGTCCCACAGTAAGCTCAATTAAGGCTTGTGTTGTGGGTACTAGGCGACGATAAATATAATATTTAATAAATACATATATAGATAATAACACCCAGACCCAAGAACAAATAATTGAGTTCATCACACAAATATTTGCCCTGACCGGGGATCGAACCCGGGACCGTCGGCTCAGTAGGCAGTTACTTTACCACTGCGCCAACCGCGTCGTCATGAAGACATACGCGCTGTAGCGGTGGTTCTTAATTGCTAAATGCAAGTTTATGCTCTATGTTTGCTCCATGTTTTATGTTTAAGGAACATAGTTTGATAAATTTTGAAATATGAGATAGAAAAAGAAGATTTTCCAAGATTTATAACTACATATATCCTCGAATAATTTTGAAAGGGAATATAAATTAGTATACATAGTAGACATTTTGAGCCTGCTTGTAACGTAACATGCTTGTAACCTTTCATTTTTTTAATGTTGAAGAGTTAGGTTGCATTAGGAACTTCTGGACCAATATCTAAATTTCTTTCACTATAGGGTATGTAGGTACATGATCTCGAATGTTCTAGATAAATGGATTATGGTCTCTGTACGCGCTGAAGCGGTGCACGGTGGTTCGTCATTGCTCTAGTCTGTACTAATTATATAAAGCTGAAGAAGTTATTGCTAATCTCAAGAATACTGAACCAGTTAAAAAAAATATTTCACCACGAGATATATACGTGATCCCTGACTCCCTGGGAGGTATAAGCTCTAAATGTATCAAGAGCGAAGCTGGTATAGATAGGTACTTAGATAGTATTACGATTTAAATTGCCTGAAAGTCTAGCGTCTAGCTAAGTAATTGTTTGTGTTTTAGAAAAAAAGTTACTTGACAAATAAGGCTAGTGAAGACCCAGTTACAGATAAAATATCTTTCATTCTTTATTCTTAAGCACATTGTAGTGTTGTTATGACAAATTACTGCTGTAAACATACAAAAATGGTGATAATAAAAAGCTATGAATTTAAACATATCAATTGATACATTACATATTGTTGTAATGTTATCATCAATTATCAAATCTGATGTAATAATATAATTGCAAAGGCTTGTTGCAAAAAGCATATAAGTATTATGATTGACAAATATTTTGTTACGTAAAAAATTGTTACTTGTACGTTCGTATGTAGTATTGTTGTCTACCCGCTTGCCCCGGGTTGACCCGGAATAAAAAACTAGCCTATGACACTTACCAATAACATCGCTTACATACTATCCTATCTATTTATTCTATATGTTATTTCTATGAAACGTATGTTAAAAATCAGTTCAGTAGATCCAGATATTACCACCAGCAAACATACAAAGCTGAATACTTTACTGCTTACATTATGATTTATTGCGTCAAGCTCCTCTCGTTGTAATCTGTATCAATGACAACTTTGTTGTACAGCAAGAGAGGATTATTATAAACATCGCCAATATTTATCTTTAAAATAAATCGTTTTCCCTTGACTATCCATACTTATATTATAAATGCGAAAGTAACTCTGTCTGTCTGTCTGTTACTCAATCACGCCTAAAGTACTGAACCAATTTGCATGAAATTTGGTATTGAGATATTTTGACACCCGTGAAAGAACATAGGCTACTTTTTACCCCGGAAAACAGGATAGGTTTTATCCCGGAAATCCCACGGGAACGGGAACTATGCGGGTTTTTCTTTGGCTGCGCGGGCGAAGCTGCGGGTGGAAAGCTAGTGGGTAATCAATTGTTTTATGATGACTGAAAATTGAATATTCTAGATGATTTAGTTTTAGAAGGTACCTAAGAATAATGATTTATTGTTTTCCTGAATTCTAAAGCATTCAAGAAATTTCTATGAAACTGATCCTCTATTGAATCAAGAATATATCGTGTTTTCAGATGGTGACGAATTTACAATAACGCAAAAAAAATCCCCAAACGCATACACATTTCAACTCCCATCTGGAATTATGAATATGCGTGAAAGACAGCGAATATATTTCATAAAAATCAATACACTTGTGAAATCTGAGAGGAGGGTAACCAAACACCGGTTAGGTCTGAGACAATCCCGATAGGTACGAATATTAAAGCCTAAACCCACACAATGCGGTCATACGAATCCGAAAACACTCGCGCTTTCTTATTCAAAACTTTTTGTTTTACAAAAACACCCTTATTCTGTACATCGCTCGCTTCCTTCTGGTTTTTATCGAGTTCACACTCCATAGAACAAAAGCATTCAAAATAAAGCGACGCCCGCTAGCAACACCTGACCAAGTGAGAGAGAAACATGATACTTCATCCCCAAACGTACGTTCAATTATCGCACTTAATACGAGTGGTGTACGAGTCATTTTTTCAGCGAACCTAATCCGTATGTTTTTAATTCTTCACGCGTGAAATTGAATTCTATTATTGACGGGTAGAGTCGATATTTGGATGTGTGCTCGAATAGTAATAAGATTCAGGGCGTTCGTGATACCGTCTGCCTTTCGCCAAGTGGTTTTGTATTGGAATAATTTTATAGTTATTACATATTATTAGGACGCTATCGCTTTGTTGCATTCAGTACTGGTCGTGGTGTGGAGTAGTATGATAATGATGAAGTATCAATATTCAATACATTAGCATAAAGTGAAAGGCATTGTTATTGTGGCTTTGGGAACTAACGAGTCATGATTTAACGCGTTGCATAAATTGGTTTTTCTCGAAATGACAATCAACATTGTTTCTTCGTTTATAGGAAATATTTTTGATTTGAATTATGAAACTCTAGGAATATTTTTGCGCTATAAAGTGCAATTGATGTTCAAGAAAGTTAAAATTTTATTAAAAACGAAAACCTTCTTACATAATACGGCGCTATTAGACACGAAGACATTAAGAAAGCATCACGCGACCAGCACTAAAATCCAAAACGCATTCACATAATAAATTAAATGAAACGAAATTAAATTAATCGGAGTCCCATAAACTTATCGGACGATAAGAGTTTCAGAATAGCCTCCCAGCATCGGCTTTTAGTAAAAGAATGTTATGGATATCTATAAACGTAAATATATATTGCTATAACTGTTAAAAATGCGTAAACTCGTCGGTCCGCCGGTCCGTTGGTCGACCGGTCGCACTAGACATCATAAAGATTGCCTTCGAGTGATCTTAATTACTATTTTGAATAAGTCTGTTGCATTCGAATTGATGTTGCGTATGTGTGCGAAATGATAACACAGTTTCAATAGGAATACAAATAATAGTGATACCAATAACGTACCTATGTACGATTACACCTTGAAATTTTGTTCCCATAAACGACGTAGTCTTAATTCGTAGAAGACTTTTTGTTGCAAATATTATTTTTTCGGTACTTTACCTACTATTTATAACATCAAGTCCACTATATTACCATTCCTTACTAATTATATAGTTTCTGGATCATGACCTAAAATAAATAATTTGACTTCTGCATAATTTCATCAGTGTTCTGTCCCTTTTGTACTAACATTATCTGACCTAAATTAGAAAGAAACAAAACAACCATCAGTTTCATCACCGCGTCCATTTGGGGTTGCATATTCTGTCTAGAGTTTATGTAATTCGAAACCACATATTTTATCTCTTAGGATATAAAATAAATTTAATTCTATATCGACGACATCATCGAATTGTTCGATGTCCCATTTCAATATATTAACCTTTCTGATGTAAGCATAAATGTTTGCTACCGTTGCATAATATTATCTCGACCGGTTCTTATCTAGATTAATTTGAAAATGATTTTTATTTGGGAAAAGGAACGTGACGTCATTTATTAATTAACACAGAGATCCGTGTTGATGTAGTATAAAGTTTTGCTGCGTTGGAGGTTGGTAGGTGATTATTTTTGCAAGATTTCAGAGAAATAATAAAATGTTGTTTTAAATATGGAATCCTTCACATCTATTAGAATTAATAGTGATGATTCTTATTACACATTCTACATTATGATGGTACAGTGTATAATATATATTTTTTTTAACCAAAAATTGTAATTGACAGCAATTTCATGAAATGTGTTAAAATTTAAAAACATAAATGGGTTAGAAAAAAGTTCGTCCATCCATATCCATCAACTAGCTACGAATGCATTACAAGCTTCGTAAGGCTTTCTTTTCCAATTCGATAGCTCTTTGGGGAGAGGAGAGAACTGATTTTCAGGATTCACATTAAGGTTAAGTAATTATATCCCAATATTCTGCTGACATTCGCCAATGAGGCAGTCAATTAACCCGGTACGAGCAGATAAATCACAAAAGCACAAACGGTAGCGGGTTCGGTGCCCGGCCGATAGCCCCGGGTCACGAGATGCTATCTGTACATTCCCTTACGTTAATTGTGTAAGCTTAATTGACGCCATTTTCATTCCACTTCAATTGTTGTCTTTTTTTCGATTCTCACGGAATACTGAAGCTACACCGTTTTGTCTAGTTCATAAATCCCCACCTTTTCTTCTTTTTCACTTAATCTGTTGTCCCCTTGGTATTCTTTTGTTCGCTGTTTCACTGTGAATTTAAAACATTTCCTTTTCTCTCTATACTTGCGTTTACAGCTGAAATGTGTCTGATTGAATTTTACGATCGCTTGTTGTTATAAATTGCAGAAAACCTTTTTCTATGAGGACTTTGGATACTTCAGAGATTTCTGAAATAAGAATCTTTATTGTGTTAGCAGCAATGTTTATAATATCTATCAAAGCTAATATAGCTTCATTTGCTTCGTACTTTAATATAATAATAATAATTTTACTAAACATTATACTAAAAGCTTGTTTAAAATAATACGTTCATTATGAATGAATTTCATTGCGCTATCTAGAATCAGCAATTTGCATAACATTAGATTTAAGCCCTTAAGGTTACAATTGTACTAAGGTTATCGAGTCTTCGTTTACATACTGAAGCCCCTTGTCTTTTTGTGGGACATGGGGCAGATTCTGTTCAGTGGGAGTTGAGCATGATTCAAGAATTGGGTCACATTAGCTTGGAGCGATTGTTCTCTCATTATTTGGTTGGTTTTAAGCGAAACTACATCTGCTATTTTCCTTTATTTGACAGTCTTTCTAGTGTTTCTGGTATTTCTAGTGAAACTACATTTGTCATTTCGTTTTGTTTAGGAGTCCAAATTCTGGTAGTATCTGGTATAAACAGTCATTTCCTGTGAATTCAATTTTATCAAAAGCTTGGCAAATGGTAGATGACTATTATCATCGTATCTGTGGAATTATGAACTGTAATTGATACATTGTAATACTAGTGTCCTTGTTCTAAAAGCAAGTTTATTGTTTTCGTGCGAATTTCAACCTACCTAATCGTTTAAGCGTAGCTTCACCTTGTACTGAATGCGTCCTACGATGGACCTTATTATTAGCCTTTTTATAATGTAAGGTTTAAAAATATTAAGGCATGAACATTTCAAATCTCTAGGAGTCCATCAGGATACATAACAAGAGTTCACTTATTAAAAAATAAAACAAAACAATACAAATCATCATTACTTACATTTATTATCATTAAAATCAATGCCTGTTTCCCGGTGGCCCACATGGGACTAACGATCGATAAAATATTAGCCTAGTTACAATTAAAAACCTGATCCGTATACCGCAGTCGAATAAATTATTAATTTATACGAGCAAATACTTCGCGAAACGGCAATAAATAGGCCCCGGGACAGACGAAACTCCACATTCACTACATAAATACAAACAGGAGTTATTCCAAAACGACCTAACTGTATAACGTTACACTGAAATCTGACCCTTAACACCTTAGCTTAAAATTCAAAGTCGAATGTCCGGTTTGGGGTGTATACAGAGAAAGGTTGGTCGATTTATTAAAGAGACAGTCCCGTAGTTTTTAGCAATGAGCAAAGGCGACATTCAGTTTCGGGCTTTAATTCGGGACGTCTGTGGCGGACCCGACACCACAATGGGCTCTGAATCGTTATGTTGACACTGACTGATGCCGTCGCTGGCTACTGAATTTTTTAACCAATTATATCTTTCGATATGTCGATGTTTTGGGATTTTGGGAGTTTTAGATGTAAGCTTTGAGCGTAGTTTGAGGTTATTTTAACAAGTTTTTAATACTAAAAAGGATTTAGGAAGGTGGGATACGATTATTATTTCATCTTCTGTCGTCTTCATTGATGAATTTAAAGTAGAAATAAACAATTGGATATCATAAACTAGCTTGTTTAATTTTAACTGTAATCTTATTCCAACTAACAATTTTCAATCTATTTCTACACGCCATAAATATTTATGAACTTAAATTTGACAAAAATATAACATACAATAAAATCGTGGATATAAACTTGTTAACGGTACTTTACAAATCTAAAGTGATCTGAATTAAAATATTTCCATAATTCGTAAGAGAGAGCTTTATTTCGAAACAAGGTTGCGATAAGTTGCCCTTTGCTAAGGAATTCTTACGGTACACTTGCGTAACAAAATAAGGGAAGTAAGTTAACGGCAGAAGCTGTACTTTGTTGTTTTGATACTTGCTTTAGATTGCTCTTAAACAGTGCCTGTGTTTGATAATGCACTTGCCTTGAAATTAAGAAAGTTCAATTAATGCATACCTACACAGTCTTTACAAGTGTAACTTTGATTCTTCTCTGTATTTTATGTCACTTGTTTACGTCTAAAAAATTAATTGTAATTCTTTTCCATTATACGCATATAATATAATATTATATAGTATCACAGTATTCATATTATGATAGATATTACATATCAAATTTTATTAACATTAAAATAAAAAATAAAAACAAATTGACTTCTCTCTCCGATTGTACACCGATAGCCTCTAAGGATACCATTTATCAGATGGACCGCGCCAATATTTGGCTTGAATTATGTTATTGAATACCTTAAGTTATATATTGTTTGCATTTGTATGTAATTACATGTACAGAAGTCAACATCAAATTTATATTACACGCAAGGGTCATGTAAATTAGGCTTCCGACATGTTTATGAAAAAAAGTTTGTTCATTTGAAATCGGTACCTTAAAGAGATAACATGTATCATATCAAAACTTTATTTAAATTAATTGTTGAGTAATTATACAAGCACAATCTGCGTAATAAAAGTTTTAAAGTAAGTTCTAACTTCTAATAATGTTTTTTTTTAATTATGTAGTTCTGCAACAGTCGTATTCAATCAACGCTGCAGCACGTTACAAGTTAATTAGATATGTTATTCATTTTTATACATGTATCCTCGTAGATTTATGCAAATAAAACGAGCGCCGCGTGTTTTACATAAAGCCGAACGACTTCATTTACAGTATGCATACAATTCTCATTAAAACCATAAAAATACTTCATCACACCTCATTACAGAACAATAAATGGAATTCGTATGAACCACGTCAGTACGCTCGAGCGAGTAAGTGCATTGGGAATTCTTGAATTTATCGGCACCAGAATCGAAAAAGGCGTCCGGTAAAAAACGACGAGCCGAGAGCGCGGACAAGAAAATATGATACTACCAAATACGCGGCGAAAAACTCGAATTGTGCACTTGTATATGTTTATACTGAATTCCGTCCCAATTATCTGGTTTTGGATTCGGGACCAATAACACTTGTCTACTCGAATGTCAAAACGTTTATGGCGGTAATTAGGTATATTATATTACAAGTGTTTTACGTTTTTATGCGTATTGGAAATTTAAAACTGGGGATATGGTGTTCAAGTGTACCATTTTGTTAAAGCCGAAATTTTGGAAATTATTGTTGTATCTTGGGTTCCACATAATATATTATTACCGGGTTACAGATAATACCTGTAATAAGGCATAACCTAGAGAACGCAAAGGACTCTCCATACAGCCCCGTTTGCGTTCCGTACACGCTCTCGACGTGTTCGGGTACATTTTTAATTGCGTTTAAAGTTTAAAATAACAATAATAATTATTACAATACTTAAATAGAAATTCAATACAATACTTACTGTACCCAACTTTTAAAAACTAAGTAAATCACTCTCGACAGTACACACTGAACTTTATCTTCTTATAACCCTCAAATAACGTTCCCAATTCATCCAATCCCTCTCATCCAGACAAAACAATCCGTCCATTAGACTGTTCCTCACCTCATTACGTTAATTAGCGAAAAAATCTAACAAAAAGCTCCGCTGGCAAGCTATTCCGGGTGCCCTATCTGATAGTGGCTAATGAAAGTGCGCCTTTATTAACTCTAATGTATTCAGCGATGGGCTAGACGATACTGCTAAATGTCAACGTTTACCTAACCCTGACGAACTGTAATTGTAACGTTCTCTGTCACGAGTGTTTGGTAATGAAGCATTTGTTAGGGGTTAATTTTGGCGATGATTATTTAAAAGGTGGTGTAATGATGGACTGCTTTTATATTAAGGTTCTTTTCTTCGTTACTCGATTTCTTCCTCTATTATACGGTTAAGTGGTTATGGACATTACAAATTTTATTGTGTCATCAACCCTTAGTCCTGAATGGTGAATTCAGCCTTAGGAAGATTTGCCTATGAAGAGATGTTTTTTTCAATTCATTCAAGATAATTCAGAGTAGTATTTTTGTAAATTTTCAGAACATCCACAACCATATTGTGTAATATAATTCGTTAAAGGCGATTAGTTATGCTATATTATTTATATATTTTAGTTGTATTATACCGAGACTTATAATTAAGTTGTTATTCGTTGACTAGGTAACTCAGATAAAGGCCGTAATATATCACCTCAAGAACGTGTTCACTAATTAACTAAAGACAGATATTAATGAAATACATTAATAAGTAATTTTAATAGCATTATTTCCTTTTCTTTTATAAAAGATCCTTAATTTAATTTATTCGCATAACTTTTTTTCGGCCGAGTCGTGCAAAGTTTAAACACTTTTTATCTGGATTTGTTTTTTATTTTTTATCAACTGCGTGTGTTAAAGTTTCGAGCGTGAGTCTTATTGGATTTAAATGTTTGTTTTTTATTTGTGAAAGTGAATTAAGAGACGAAAACAGGGCTCCCAAATGTAATGAATCGATCATTGATAGTGTGTCTGAAGTCGATCGTTCTGTATTTTCTGAACGAAATTATTTCAATGCGTATTATCTCATTACTACGTTTGAGTTGGTCGCATAAATCTTAAATTAACGTAGTTAAAAATAAATTTCAAAGTTTAAACATTTCTTAAATGAAGAAACATCAAAAAAAAAGAAAAAAAGAAAAAAATATAATATTGTAATATGTATACCTATTTAAATTAAAAAGTGTAAACTCATTCATTGTATTCAAAAAACAATTAGCGAAACACATCCTGGAAGACCACACGCTCAAACTTTGAATGCAATGAATGAGTACCTACCTAACCTAAACTTATGTTTATAGTATGTAACTTACTCTAAATTTTTAACTAACGAATGATATTTTTTATAAATACCTATGTTTAAAATTTAAGTTTCTCATGTAAGTGACTTAATGTCTTAATGGGAATAAATGTCTTTAAACCTTTTTTATTACAAAGATAATTTATATACTTAACTGTTTGTCGAGAAATAAAAGGGAGCGCTATAAATAAAGTTCGAACAATCTTAAAACATAATATTACAAATTGTAAAATTCTTGTCCTGCATTTTGAACATTTAACTACCGGCAATAATATACTTACCTTAAACGTTTTAATATACCGAAAAGGTAAATAAACTCAATTTTTGTATGAGGGAAGCACTAAAACATTAAATCGGTTTAATCATCTCCAATAAACGTAAGGATTTCAGAGAATTCCTATATTGTATCATTTTAATTTTAATGGAATCATGTCGATAAAAGTACCGGTGGGCATAAGTTACTTCAGTACCTAATGTTTCAGTAGAAAGCATCACAAGAAACTATATGATAGGGAATTATATTACGTTTATCAGTAACTATGTCTATTGTCTATGCCATAGTTCTATAAATCTGGGTAAAACAAAATTATCAATTGAACTTATAAACTTGCCACTTGCCACCTTAACCAGTCTTAAAAGATGGCAATACACTATGGTCCCGGTATTTTGAATGTCGGCAATGGTCATCTTCCATCATGTGATACGTCTGCTCGGTTCCTTCCCGTTGAATAAAAAGAGGCAAATGAAATGCCGTATTCGCTGAACCAGCGGATGGCAGTACAGATTTTATTGCTAGTTTAGTGCTGGTCATATCGGTCCATTCATGTCTTGTGATTGCACTTAAAGGTATGCTAGATCGATGGATTTCTTAAGATTTTTAATGCATTGAGAAAATTTTCAAGACATGACTGTTACTCAATTGATATTTTCATCGACATGGTGATAAGTAACTTAAAGACAGTTAAAATAACCAAAGCATTGATTAGATAACCTGTTTAAATATTCATCAGCAAGTGGATGTGACATACATTGACTCCATACCTTCTAGGGCCATGGGACTAAACTTTTTATGACGGATACGCATACCAAATTCCACGTTTGCCATCTTCAGATTTCTTCTAGAGTTTTCCAGAAAAATTCCAATTGGCGCCAATACCAATGACTTCCATGATATAAATTGAATACCTTATGACCGAAATGGTGGCTCTTTACAGTGTAATTTAGAAATAAAAGCAACCAGTATTATTATAAATTATTTCTCATAAAACTCAGTGGAAGTTTTTACAGCGGCATTATTTTATGACTCTTTTCAACCGTAAAGTTTAAGTGAATTACGCTGAGGACATTAATGTGAATAACTTTTGCATTGATTCGCTGGAATCTTTTATGTTATAGACATAAAAAGGTCTGATTTAATAGAAAATGAAGCAGAGCAATAAGCATCTGTAGGGGTGAGATGAGATCGTATATTATATTTGTAAGTATATGAAATTATATGTGTAGTAATATCCAATTAGGGCACACAAATTTGTAACTATTTAACTTTGATTTCGGACACTTCTAAGATCTTCTATGAAAGCTGGACTCTTCTGATTTCACAACTCACCATGCATTTTAGACACATAATATTCATTCTTCAAATAATTCCTGGGCCTCACAAACTACGATTTTATCATCAAAACAAGCGAAGGCAATTTGCAGATATCAATTTCACTACTACTTGTTAAACAAGCATCTTTATTTTCTATTCCTTTTCTCTCTGTATACATTAACTTGCTTACCGCCCGCGACTTCGCCCGCTTTGTCTAAAACCTAATAAATTATATACTAAAAACTTCCTCTATCTATTAAAAAAACCGCATCAAAATGCGTAGTTTTAAAGATTTAAGCATACAAAGGGACATAGCGACAGAGAAAGCGACTTTGTTTTATACTATGTAATGAAGAGACTAGTTCCGACTCTGTGCGGCGGGTGACCTATAATTTTCTAAAGTCATCATACCTCTAACCAATCTTTGATAAGTATGACTGTACTTCACTCTAATGAAAGTTCACAAGAGCCGCGTAAGTAATTATACACATTCACATAGTAAAACCGAAAACATTAAAATGGAACAAAGTAATTGGCGTGCGGATTATAACCCCGGCTCCCGACTTCGCCTGAAGTAATAAATATTAAACACAATTTCTTACAATAGAACAACATAAACTCAAAAATGTCAACAAAGCCCTCCAAAGGCATGCTAACAAAAACCATCATAACAAATATCACCCTTACCGCTTCAGTTTAAAGTTCGATTTTGTTTAATCAAATGAAGCTTTATTTTTAGTCGTAAAGACCGACTCGGAGGTACGGTTTAAATATATTCTTGAAAGTCATTTGTTTGTTGGTTGAAGGATTATTATAATCGTTTTGCATGATATTGAGATTATCAAGTTTTTCACAATATTGACTTTCAATTATTGGATTTTTCACAATATAGAATTTTAATTAAAATATCTAGTGATCAATACTATAAAACAATGGACAGTTACCTTATTGCTGTGTTATTGCAAATACATAATAACAGTCCCTTCCGTTGAAACGTAACAGAATAGTGTGATAATACTGATACTTGTACTCACTTAGCCACTACCAATTTGGTTTCACAAACTTCATGCACAATACCATACAAACAAATCTAAGCATTCTCCGTATAAATTATAGAATTATGGTCTCTATAACGTAGGTACAATAAGAAAATAACATCCGATACGTTTAATTCCGACACGGCTTTCCCGAATAGGTATCCTGTAGGTTGCTAGCATTCCCTTGTATTCCCAATGGCCATATTGGTCTGCTATTGTAAGATATCCAGCTAGTTAGAGAAATGTAGCACGATTAGACTATATTCTTTATATGTGTTGGTCAGAACCAGGGGTCAGTTGGAACCAGTGGACAGTCTGTTAATGCTTTCAGGATCATCAGGTTTTAACTAAAGATTCATCTGCAGAGCCTGGTCTATGACAATCCTTTCACTCCAGTACTACCAGCTTACCTGCATTCATCTGCATTCATTAGATACTGAACCTAGAATTGTACAAAATAGTGTTTCTTGTTCTTTAAATTTCGTATCTTCTAGTTTACCACTATGCTTTATTTCATCTGTATTCAGAACTGGTATCCTATAATCTTTCATATCATAAGTATGTGTGTTTTGTTCATGATGGTAAATTGTCTATTCATTATTTCAAGTACTGAAAACTATAAAAAGACACATTTTGATAAAGTTTCATTCGAGGATATCTTTTAGATAGAGCTAAATGATCGTACAAGTAATGCATGCCGACTTTTATTATATCTTTGTATTCTATTAAATATATTTCATTAATTTTGATTTATTTATTTTAATATCGAAATGAAAATACCCCTACTAGATAATGCTTTACATTATCGTATTACATATGGATATTTAATTATATAAAATCATGTAAAATCACTGGAACATTTCAACCAGAACGAGCTTCAATCCACGGTAAGCTTATCATCGCTATGCAAATTCAGCAACAATTACGCTTCAGAGACCCTAGTAATATGCATTTATGACTCTAATTACGAGTAAATACAATTCAAAATTTATTATCAACTTGATAACAGATAATCCAGAGCTGGAAAAACAGCAATTAGCGGGAATTCAAGAGAATAACTCTTTGATACTTGATAATACTACGTCATAAAGTTTTGTAATTATACAAATGCATTAAACATAATGGCACGTAATAGCCTTTTAAAAACGGTTAGAATTGTAAATGCTCGAGTTTTATTGTGTTGGGATTGGATGGGACTAGGTTAGACAGCTTGAATGGACTGAATTTTTAAATAACAAAGGTCTTTAGATCTTACTAGCTGTGTCCCGAAGTTTCACCCACATTTCTTTGCTCCGCTCGGTTTTAGCGTGATGATGTAACCTATAGCCTTCCTCGATAATTGGGTTATCTAACATCGAAAGAATTTTTCAAATCGGACCAGTAGTTCCTGAGATAAGCGCGTTCAAACAAACAAACTCTTCAGCTTTATAATCTAATATATAAAAATCAATGCCACTTTTCGTTGTAATTCCATAACTCGAGAACGGCTGAACCGATTTCGATAATTCTTTTTTTATTATATTCCTTGAAGTACGAGGATGGTTCTTATGTAGAGAAAACGTAAACATGTACCACGGGCGAAGCCGGGGCGGACCGCTAGTATTAATATAGATTCTAAAATCGTTTTTGTATGAATTTCTGCATTATGATATCCACGTTGTCTACAATTTCACTTAGATCAACATTACAAACACTTCCACCAACTTCTCTCCGTCCTAACCTCAAACATTTCATTCAGAACATTAATTAAAACGTACAAAAGAAGTATCGATTCTAATCCTCCCATTAAGGCATCGGTTTTGTTAGCTCACACATATCGTGTTGCTAAGTATAAAATTACAAGACCATAAAATAGTTTAAACACGAATGCTAATAGAACTCGTGATCGCTAGCCTCTGCTTTAATTGTCACTAGCTAAATCGCCCGGTAGCGCCTAATATGGCAGCCGTGGTAGTCACGTCCTGGACGGCAGGAGAATGGCAAGGGTTTGGATAAAATTGGTTATTAGAGCGGTTAACTCTTTTCAAAGTATGCGATAGTAATGTAGTGTACATTGTAGTGCGATAATGTGAGGAAGTTTTTTTGTGGATTTCGTTTTTAATGATGTATGATGAAATATTTTTCTTTGATCTATCAAGCAGAGCTTTTAGAGCTCTCGAACTTAGTTAAGAAATGTTTGAATCCCGCCTCATGATCGAATTTTCCCCATTCTTTTAAATTTCTATATATAAAGCATTTGAATGCTTATAAAACTAAATATGTATTAAATAGACTCAGCTTTCATTATTTGACTGTTAATTTTAATTGTTAAATTGAGTATTTTTCATAACACTACTTCGTCAACTGCTACGTAAAAAGCCAAAACACTGAATTTATCGACAACACTTTAAAAATTTCACACCTTCACACGTACCTACGTTTAATTCAAACAAAAGTTTATATTAAGTTATTTATTGAACCAAGCACCCCGCCCTAGTTTTAATCACTTAACTTGACTAAAACTATGTTTAATAGCGATTTTAAACTTGCTAATTTTGAATTTCATGAATAAATATATTAGTTTTTACTTTCACTAGAAAAAATATACATATTTTACGCAAGTATGTGTGTGTTGACTCACATTTGCGTAGATTGTAAAATATAGTTATAGATAAATTGCAAATAACCTTGTATTACGATCATTTTATACAATGTTGCGTGTAAATATGTATCTAAGCTTTTATAGTATGTATTTTCAATACTAATAGATTTCAGATAGAGTCGGCACAACCCTTTATCGATTTAATAAAGTGAATTTATTGTCACATAAAATGTTATTTTGTAATTATTAAATAAAATGTTTTATATACGTGATAAAGTAATCTCATAATCATATTTTGTTTTTATGGTCTTGTATTTCTAATGAGAATGGGAGTACAGGGTGGGAGACATTTTTACAAAGTATAAAAATCAGATTTTGAGAGTTATATTAGAAATCTTCATTTTCATCTTAACAACAATAAATTTGCCTTTGAAACGACTTTTAAAAATGTATAAAACATTGGTCTGTACCAACGTATGTAAGTACATATCTGATATTATTGACGAGGTTGATAACGTTGCTAAGCAACATAGATCACGTACCTTGGTGGGAAAGTCTGATGGTACTCTACATGTAAAGTACCAAGTAGTCTCCATCTGTCATAAATGAAAACCCATAAAGATATGAAACCTTTCATCCCATTAATAAAGTCCAATATAAATTAAGGAGCGGCATAAAGCAGCTGATCGTAAAATTTGCTGTTAATTAGCATTAATAAATTTTATGGTGTACATAAAATTTCTTGTTTCCCTAGAGAATATTTATATATTTGTTCAATTCATATCAGTTTTATATGAAAGTATTTTGACTTTCGATGGATGATTCCTTGAATATTTTATCGATCATTCACAATTACAAATTTCGTTGAGGTATGGTAAAAGATTAGAAAATATCTACTGTTATAAAATAATGTTCTTAAATTGTAGAATATCCCATAAATTTTATTTATTAGTCCTGAACAAAATGCCTTTTACCTCATTTTTGTAAAGTGCTGTATATTAAAAATCCTTATTACTTTTAACGCAGGAGTAAAACGCACAATCAGTGCCACAGAATTGCATACACTTTTATGAGAGTATTCATAGTTTATGGTATATTTTATGTTGTTTATATAGAAAATTATGTTGTAGGTGAATCATCAATAATGACTTTTTAATGTAGGAGCTTTATCTCGGTAGATTTTATGTCAGTCATAAGAATGATATTGTTTCATTGGCACGCGATAAAAACTTCGTCAGAATATTCATATTTATCTATTTTTGAATGTATTATTATGGATAATATTTTGCAATATTGCTTCTTCTTTGTTCTAAACATAAAAGTTGAATTGTTGTGTCTTACAAAACAACATTTTTTAAGTTATTTTTAAGTGTGATGGATGAAGTCTTCACCACTCATTATTTAAGGCGTTATTAATGTTAAGGGTCTTTCCTGTAATTTTAAAACAACTTTTGATTGTGTTGTGTCCATGTCTTGACACTGACACTGTAACAAAAAGCATATAAATAAATCTGGCAATGGTCTTTAAAAATACACATCATTTCCGCTTCTTATTTTCCTGAGCAATGTATAATTTGGCATCTAATAAGCCAGATCGGAGCTAATAATTTTGTTATTCAATAAAAAAACCTCAAACATCGGCTAATCCACGAGTTAATGACGCACAAAAATTCTTATGCACCTGTAATTTAACATCGAAAGACAATCCGAGAATCGGAATAAAATCACAGCTATACAATTTTCATGGGGATACGGATTTTTTATTCAATTTTTGTTAGAAGCTGGGAATGACATAGGATGACCTATAATTACCTCTCTCCAACCCGCTGCCGAAATTACAGCGGGCCATTAAACCACTATCCCGGGTATAAAAAGGGCCAAAAAAACAAATCTCGCCTTTACCAATGGAGATGATTCGAATCGAATACAAATGAATTTGAACTCTGAATGCTGTATGTAGATTTCATTTTCATCTGTTTTGGGGGATATTTTAAAATTTTGACTCACGGCCGATGATGCAACTGTTTCATTGGAATAACTCAGTCTAGACCATTTTGATTATGTTTTTCTGTGGTTTTGTTTTCTTATGCATTACACGATAGTGGAGATTGAATCTGAAAGTACATTGTTCCTGCATTGTGTTATTTTAGCTTTCTTTTATGTTGTTTTCAAGCGAGAAATTGATAGGTTTATATAAAAGATGGCATTCGATGTTTGGGGAATTTTTTATTTATTTATTTAAAAAAAAGGCTTACCAACTAGATACCTACATAATTTTTTGTTCAAACAATTCAAAATTAACTTAAAAATATAAACATTAGTAGGCACCGCTTTAAAAACAGAATGTATAGGAATTACAAGGAATGGATAGAACATTGAATGAAAAATAATCTTTATTGTTCTTTTTTACTAAAGTGAATAAAGCCTTAAACACTGCGCATCTCGTTTGATTTAACAATAGAAATGAAAGAAAAATAAGTCAGGATGTAGTTTGATAGCGTAAGGTTTCTAATCCATAAAATTATCATCACGAGGTGTGAATCATAACACATTAAATGTTACGTTACAATCTAACGAGCATACCAGTTCATTTCAAATCGAGCTTAGACCCTTAATATCAAACTTTTTCACTGCTTCAGAATTTTGAGCGATGATAAATAACAGTTGTTCAGATAAATATGATAGATGAGGTTAGAGACCTCAACGGACCTCAAGGTAACATGAGATCGTACGCACAATAGAACAAGTTCCATTCCTTGTAATTCCTTTAAATTCTGTTTCTATTAATTCTCTGTAACTTGCCTCATTATTAAATGTCTGTTTTTGTGTATTTCGCTATTTGTACCATTGTTGGCACATAACTGTGAAGATTTATGGCTGTACTGGAATTCCTCCTTAATTTGATTTCATAGCAATAAGTAAATTTAAAGATCTAAAAGTTATGGTATTTCAGATGTATATTTATAAAAATACTAGCGGTCCGCCCCGGCTTCGCCCGTGGTACATATTAACGTTTTCTCTACATAAGAACCATCCTCGTACTTCAAGGAATATAATAAAAAAAGAATTATCGAAATCGGTTCAGCCGTTCTCGAGTTATGGAATTACAACGAAAAGTGGCATTGATTTTTATATATTAGATGTTATACGAATAGTTAAGTCGGATCATATAACTTTAATTTCAATCTATTCTGGTATCATAAACTGAAAACAATTGTCACAATTTTAAAGACACGAAATAACTGCAACCTTACATCTATTTTCATCAAAGTTAGTATACAACTATACTTCCTACGTATATAACAATACGTATTTAGCAAATAATATAAGTAGGTTGTAAAATACTTAAAAAATAATATCCCACCCAAAGCATATTCTTGGAACGAGCCTGTGGAATGATATAGCAATAGTAGGTTCTTTAATAGAGGTTCAGAAGTCGGTGCCTTATAATTTGCCTCTATATCATTATACCGAAATAGGATTCGGGTTTATAATGACGAACAAATGCTGGTCAAGCGCGAGCCGTGCCGTGTACGGTGGGTTCCGCAGTTTTGTTTATTTTGTAGCTATCTTTTAAACGTATAAAGTAAGTTGTATAAGACATCCCTTTCTTATATTATGAATATGTTTTGACTATAAATTATACATGATAATTGCTGTAAATAAAAAAGTATGGTATTACGATTCAAACACATAGTACAGTTTGATTATTAGGATTATAAGGATCTTGCGTAGCATCTTTGGAATACGGGACCCTAAAAATATGATGTGGAATAGACCAATTATGTTCTGACCCTGACTGATGGTAATAAAATGTGTCATGGTGGTTGGGTTTCCAACCCAAATACAATACATATTTCCTTTTACTCGAATCCCTCGTAGAACTGTTAGAAGAATCCTATTCATACATACATAAATACATGTCTTGGTTGGATGCAAATCTATAACGAAATAGATTTGAATTAACAATTGCTATGTTTTCATTGTAAATCTTTTCTTCATTCAGATTTTACTTATTTGCATCGATTAGGAGCGACAAAATATCTTCGATTCTGTATCGAGCTTAGGCGAGATAAAAACTCTTAAAATATAGAAAAAACTACGTGAACTTACTGAACTATTGGTATACACTGAACATTCGTTTCTATAACATGATTAATTAAAAGAAAAAGAAGACGCTCAGGGGTTAAAATTACATAGTGAGAACATTGAAATATAGTTTATCTTTTGTACCATATAGGGTTCAATATCGTAAACATACTTTAACGAATAGACCGAAATAATGTGAGGAAATAATTTAATTTAGCTATCAAACTTCCAACACTGGTTGCGATACGCCCATTCTCGTATTAAATGTTTATTAAAGCTACAAAAACTTATCTAATCACGAATCACCACTAGCATGTTATTAAATGATTCCTGTATAATTACAGTAGGTATATTGCGGCGTAGAAGCCAAATATTAGAAATAATTGACACATAATACTAGCGTCCATTACAAACACTATATAAAAAAAATTGGTTGTCTGTAAAGTCGGTTTACTGACGATAGTTGAACGTGACAACGTCCGATTGTGCTTCTTTGTCGCTCGTTCCGCGCTCTCGCTCGCACTTCAAGCCTTACATGGAACGCCTCATATGTGTCAGAGCAAGGTAACGCCGCATGAGTCATGTTTTTTCGTGCGTGCAGCCGGCTTTATCGAATTATAAGACGTTTGTCACGTCAAAAAAGACGTGTAGCACTCGGGGACTACCGCGGTAAAGCTATTGCATAGCATGCCTTCAAGCCACACCTCCGCCCGTCGGAGTGGGGAGTGTGAGGATTTCTCGTTACGGAATTTCTCGATTCGGTCCTGCGCTCAAGGCCCGCGATAGAAGCTATGCAATAGCTAAAAAACATGTTTTAAATTTGAAATATCCAACTTCCTCCAAACCAACTACATTTTTGTAAAAATATCTTGTTTATTCATATATTTCTAAGAAAATAATTAATCGTTTCAAAAATATTGAACGTATCAAATCTACACACAACCCAATTTTCATGTTGCAACATTAGTAGGTATATATAACAGTCCCTCCATATAGTAACATAAAATGACTATAATTATAAAAATTATACCTTATACAATTATTTATAATGCGTCAGCCATTTTTGTTCTTACATACTAATAATTTTGTTATTCACTTTAATTCGTAAATCGCGTGATTTGATGCAATTTTCGATTGTAATTATATAAAATTGTTGTCACCATTGCTGTGGCCTTAATTGCATAGAGACACTTCACACATGTTATACATTTGTCATTTGTCTAGGAGTGCCCTGTGAAGAAATGTTAGAAGAATAACTGATATCAAAAACTAGTGAATTTTGTTTAGATATAGTAAGTATACTATAGTAGAGCAGATGCTCTATATTCTACTGTTTAATACTATTACAATGAAAAAAATCTTAAATAAACCCACGTCTGCGAATCAACTATATCGAATGAATCTAAAAAAAAAACACCGTAAAATTCAATAACATGACGTGTTTTGACAGATTTTTCCATCTTTAATCGATGTGGATTTTATTTCTAAAAATCATAGAAATTTCGTGTGAACAAACAAATTATGTTTCTGTTCCGGTGTTTTTGGAGTCTATGGGAACTATGAATAAATTGGCTCGTAATCAAAGTAACGGTGATGCAATTGATTTCCCGAACATCGGTTGAGTTTTTTGTCCCGCTTAAGGCGGAGTTGTACATAAATCATGTAACTATCAAGAATGTGTTTTTTTACGAATACGAACACGTTTTGGGATAATGGTATCTTGAAAAGTAATAAGTATATTAGTGAATAAATAATGGATTGAAAAAATAGGCAGATTCTTATCAAAAAATTAACATATCGAAAAATGGAAACTTTTTGTGTTTAATGAATCTATTAAAAGCGTGTGCCTAAAGTACCTAATCCATTTTAATTTACTTAAAATAAACATCGTAGAAAATTCTGAAATATTTTACAAATTATAACATTAAAAACACAGTGGGTCACATATCAATGTAAACACAGCCTTACACCATATTATATGTACCTTTAATTCGTGTGAACACACCCTTAACACAAAATCCATTGGTTTGAAGAAAAGGCGGCACATCAAACATATTCAGCTATTAGCGATTCGTTATCCCATTTCTTGGGACACCGATACTAAACAATTATTTAATAATTGATTTAATAACCTTAATTATCAAATTGTACTTGTGTAAAAGTAATAGCAATTATACATGTTTATTCAAAGCAAGGATTAATATTTTCCCACAGATATTATTCGGTACAGCTGGTACTGCGTGAAAGAGAAACAAACATTCATCGATAAATCCATCCTTTAATATTTTTCCGAATTAGGATGGTAGGAATGGATGATATGTTAGAATTGAGCAAACCACATACTTATAATATTGGTATAATGTGGGATAAACTCAAACAAACTCAAACATTTCAAACTCAAACATTTATTTATTCAATTAGACTACTATTTAGTAGCACTTTCGAATCGTCATTACATAAGTATTTTTAACATTTACCACCGATTCGGAAAGCAGTATCTATGGAGAAGAATCGGCAAGAAACTCCATAGTTGCTCTTTTAAAATCATGTCAATATTACATAATATGTAACTTATATCTAACTTATACATAATATATCATAATATGCCAAAGAACTGTCCTGTGGTTTTTTACGCGACAACCCTCCATGGGTCTTTATCGTCCATATATTCCTGAATACTGTAGTACGCTCTCTGAACTAGTACATTTTTTATATAAGTTTTAAATTTAGAATTACTAAACTCTTTAATATTGAGAGGAATTCTATTGTATAAGCGTATACCTTGACCCATAAATGAATTTTTAACTTTAGCTAATCGGAAAAATGGCATTTCAATTCTATTCCTGTTCCTTGTGCCATAATCGTGTCTATCTCCTACTCTTGTGTGTAAGTCGGCGTTTTTGTGAACATGCAAAATATTATTAAATATATACTGTGATGGTACAGTAAGGATACCAGTATTCTTAAAATGATCTCTTAGTGAGTCCCGAGCACGTAAATTATATATAGAGCGAATGGCTCTTTTCTGTAAGATAAATATAGTTTCTATATCTGCAGCCTTGCCCCACAGTAGAATTCCATAGGACATAATGCTATGAAAGTAGCTGAAATAAACCAATCTAGCCGTATCTTCATCGGTGAGATGCCTTATTTTTCGGACTGCATATGCAGCTGAACTGAGCTTACCTGCAGCGGTGTTGACATGGGCTCCCCACTGTAGTTTCTCATCCAATGTTAACCCTAGAAATACAGTAGACTCAGTAGGATGCAATACCTCCCCGTTCAAGGTAATATCTCTGTTCAACTTTTTTACATTAGGAAGTAAAAATTCAACACAAGTGGTTTTTTTGGCATTTAATAATAAATTATTGGCAGTAAACCATTCAGATATGTGTAAAAGAGCACTGTTCACTTCGTCAACATTTGGGTCATGCCTATCCACATTAAAAATTAATGAGGTATCATCTGCAAACAGAACTATTTCACACCTATCCTGCAAATAATAGGGAAGATCATTGATATATACCAAGAACAAGAAGGGACCTAAAATGGACCCCTGTGGAACACCAATGTTAATTGACGCACCGCTAGAACGTTCTCCATTAACAACTACAGTCTGTATCCTATCATGCAGGTATGACGCTATGAGGTTCTGGGCTTTTCCTGTAATTCCATAGTGATTAAGTTTACGTAACAAAGTACAATGTTCAACGCAGTCAAATGCCTTGGAGAGGTCACAAAATATCCCCAGAGCATTTTTTGAGTTTTCCCATGCTTTATAAATATGTGTTAGAAGTGCAACTCCAGCATCTGTGGTTGAGCGCCCCTTTGTGAAACCAAACTGTTTGGTGTGCAGTAAATCATTAGATGCAAAATGACTACTCAATTGGTTTAATATCAACCTCTCGAATACCTTACTTAATGTTGGTAAAATAGAGATAGGTCTATAATTGTTACAGTCTTCTTGATCGCCCTTCTTAAATAGAGGTATAACTTTACTAAGCTTTAGTAAATTAGGAAATATACCATAGTCACAACACTTATTAAATATGAAAGCTAAATTTTTCGCAATATTTTCTATTATATTATTAACTAAATTTACGGACATTCCCCAAAGATCACAAGTATTTTTTAGATTAAGCGTCTTAAAGGCAGTAACAATATCACTAGCAGTTACGTGTCGTAATTCAAATAATGTACTGCACCCCGCAACATGGTCCCTCAAAAAGGTTTCTGCAAGTGCTGAAGACGAATTTAAACTATTAGTAATAGTAGCAGGGACACTACTGAAGAATTCTTCAAAAGCAAGCGCAACATCAGCACTTTTGTCAATAACCCTGTCATTATATACAAGTTTTATGGTATTACTTGATTTGCTTTTACCCATTTCACCATTAATAATAGACCAGACTGTTTTAACTTTATTATCAGAGTCGCGTATTTTTTCTTTGATATACAAACGCTTTGCAGTAAAACAAACTTTTTTAAAAATTTTTGAGTAATTTCTAACATAACTAAGAAAAGATGGGTCTTTATTATATTGCTTCATACCATATAACTCATAAAGAACGATCCTACACCTATGTATGCTAGGTGTCGCCCATTTACTAAATGGTAAATCCTTGGTAATATTTAAAGATTTAACTTTAAATATTTTTTCAAATTCATTATGAACTAAATTGAAAAGATTTTTAAACATTTCACAAGGATTATTATTACAGGATTGATCATTCAGTACGGGCAGGTTTTTATTAATATTATCTCTAAATTTATTAATGCCTTTTTTACTTATAGGCCTAACATTAATCCTTTTAAATGTAGGTATGCAATCCCATTCAAAAACTACTTTCTGGCCACAGTGATCCGAAGTCAATGTATTGAGAATATTTTTCTCTAAACAGATGCAGTCACAGTATATATTATCAATACAGGTTGCAGAAGTAGGTGTAATTCGTGTGGGTTCGTTAAAAAGTTTATATAGATTAAATGACTGAAATAAATTAACAATTCGTGTAGCCGTTTGTGTTTGTAAAAGTAAATCAATATTAAAATCACCACATACTATAACTTTTTTTTTACTCCTGCTTAGACGCTTTAATATTTCTTCCATGACTTTCTCAAACATATTATAGTCACTGGAAGGGGGTCTATAAACGCAAACAATAATATATCGCTCCAGCTCCACACAGGACAGTTCAATGGTCCGTTCTACAGAAAGACCAACAATGTCAGTTCGTTCTTTACATTTTACACTATCATGTACAAAAATAACAGAACCTCCGTGAATAGCCTGCGTCCTAAGGTATATACTTTTTAATTTGTAATTTTCAATATTTACTAACGACTGACATTGTTTAAGCCAATGTTCTGTTACACAAAATATTTTAATATTGTTATCATTCAGAAACAATTCTATTTCTAACAATTTGCTAGCCAAGCCTTGAATATTTTGATGCACAATGGAAAAAGACTGCTTAGCTGTTGTCTTATATACTAGTTTAAATCTAGCTTAGGGCTAGATTGTCTGTCAACACTTAACCTAGGTTGATGTATAATATAATTACTACTACATAAAATTATAGTAGATTGATGGTCTGATACCGAACATGTACCAGACTGGTTAATATTATATGCTATTAACATAGCAAGTTCACGCTTATATCTAGATGGCAGATACACTGTATTCCTTGTCAGAGTAAAAGATTTAATACATAAGTTAATGTCAAAGTAAATAAATGCATCACAATGATGATTTGTTAGGTTATACAATTTTAAATTCATATTATGAATTAATCTATTTTGTTCCTGTGTTAAACCAGGTAGGTATGGCAATGTACACAACATAAATTTACATTTAGTCTTACTACTAATATCTAACATTTTTTTAAATCCTACATCAATATCCTTATTATTTATATTTAAACTGTCCCCATATAATATAATTACAATAGAAGATTAGATTAAGATAGAAGAAACATTATGGTGCATTTACACATTTCTACGAATAGCGAGGCGAATAACGAACAAGCATATTATGTGAACAGTGCACTCCCTATTCGCCTTGAAATTCGAGCATTGGTTACGAATAGTTTTCGGACCTTTACAAAAGGAAGACGAATGTGTGAGTTGTTCGCCACGACACTCGAATATTATTTTCTCGTAGTGATGAAGCGAATGGCGAACATGAATATTATGTAAATGCAGCTTTAAAATTACTGTATCTATTTATCTAGTAAGAAATAATCACAGATTTTCATAGGTATTTTGCTGTGAGATAATTCAAACAAACGACTGGTGCGTTTACGATGACAAAGGTAATAAAGGCAGCCATTTAAGTCTCGCTATGGATAAATTTATTTTAATTGAACACAATGCTCATTAATATTATTGAGATATTCATTTGACAAATGGACGTACTAATTAATAATTGATAGGGATGGAAATCAATTAAACATACCTATTACTATCTTCTATTTAATTTAAAAAATTGCTAAAAACAACCTTTTAGTACGTAAGGTTTTAAACATCAATGAGTATTTTAATTTTTTATATTTTGTTTTGTCTTTTCAGGTATGACCAAATCATAATTATGAGGGAATGAAAAAGCTGTGAAAGACGAAGTAAGTATTTGAAAATAAAGCAAAGCTTAGTGGCAGACGGTAGAGCCTCTGGGTTCGATTCCTATTTAAAAATATTGCAGAAAGAACATTGTATTTTCTAAGTAGTTCTTCTATTATAAAACAAGGCTTTATGTATGTACTTATAAAATGATAAATATATATGTATACTTAGTTTTCTATCTAGTTAAATGCTCCTTCTAAAGTTAATGGTTATAGATTACCTTTTTTAATATCCTGGAATATTTATGATACAAACTATAAAATTATCTTTTAAACGACATAGTTGTTTGTACACTTTAACCTTGAAATAGCTGAAACATTAACGATTGAGTTCTGTACACACTATTAAAATAAGCCCTTTTTATGAGTCCATAAAGATTTGATGTATGGCAAATAAGCAGAGAGTTATACCAACAAATAAACAATAATTATGAGTAATGACTAAAATTAGGTAATAATCCAGTGTCGCGGTAACTACAAACACCTTCGAAACGGCTTGACCGATTCTAATGAAATTTTATGTGCATATCGAGTAAGTTAGAGAATCAGAAGACACGTATTTTTCATAGCCCTTTAATATAAGGGAATAGAACAGAGCAGACTAACATTAGCTTTTGTTTATAATATACAAAATTAGAAAGATTCTAAGCACACATACAATTTGTTTTGTATGGTAAAAAAAAATAACCATTTGGCCTGGCGGTACGTATTTATTATCTCTTACATTTACACCATAGACATAAACTTACAAATCGAATCTATATTTAAAAAAACAAATTACCTTATAAAATTCAATAAAAAAAACTAAATATCGCCCACGTGTTTTATAATTAAATAAAAAAAAATTCAATCTATACGAATTAAATCGTAAACACAAAACTAAACAGTTTAAAAGCCAATTAGATGGAAATTACTGATTTTAAATATGGTATTATAATATTTAGAAACCTATTATCGTCTATTGATTTGAATTAACATTGAAAACTTGTTGAACGATTTTGTTTTACTTAAGGAATAAACCGGATACAATTTTATGAAATCGTCTGCACATTATAATATAAGTTACCATTTTATTTTTATTTTTCAGTAAGCTTTAATCGAAATTTATGTGTGCTTAATATATATTTTCATTCATATATATATTTCTCTATACACAACAATTCTGTTTATATATTTAGATAATTAAAAGGGAAAAAATATTTGTACAGCAATATTTTGTTTGCCAATAACGTAACAAATGAAATATTACATTCTCAGATAAAATATTCGAATTTAATCATATCGCCTTTTTGAATAGGTAATTAGGTACCAGGATGTCCTTATCACGTATACATAATATTACTAAAACTTTAACGTGACTTCTGTATGTTCTATTCACTGCAAAGTTTCGTAATAACTACTAGAACACCAAAAATTCGTGAACCTATTATACTGCCTTACCGACTTATCATACTGGATAAAAAATCATTTTGCCTCATAAAAATCTATGACACTTTTATAGTATTTTTACGGCCCACGATTTAACGTGCGGCGAATAGAAGAACCTTCAATTTTTAATAAAAATAATCTTCAATTACGTATCATAAAATCAATCGAGACATAGGAATTTATGAGTTTTCTAATCTCCAAAGATTTTACGATTCAATCACCGGTTATATAGGATTTCGATCAATTAAAATGTACTATTTTGTTTATGCTTCGCCTACTTTGAATTTCTTGTGTGGAGGTTTTAAGTATGGACAGAATGTTCGTTATTAAATGGGAAATAGGATTAATAATATGATACTTATCAGTTATCACTATTCACTACATAGTACAAAACAAAGTTTCTTTTTCTGTCCTTATATACATATATGTATGCTTAAATTTTTAAAACTACGCAACGGATTTTGATGCCATTTTTTAACAGATAGAGTGATTCAAGTGGATGGTTTTAGTACCTATATAATTTATTTGGTTTTAGATAGTGCGGGAGAAGCCGCGGGCGGAAAGTTAGTAGTTTTATAATTCGACAGCCGAAATTTTGTCTCCATGTTCTTTTTTTCCGTCTCAGTTATGACATATATTTTACTAAGAGCACCTTATTTACATTTAACATTGTATTTGTGCAATACATACAATTCAATTGTCTTTATGTATTCAAGTGTTCATTTACCTATGTGGTCATAACCTTCAATAATTAATATTATGCGAAGGTATTGTTTTGTGTCAATGACCATTTTTTGCGATTCTGTATATTCAATTTTTTATCTGTGCACGTGATTGATATATTAACAGCGTGTTTGTCTGTTTGTCATACTAATTGGCGAATTATTTGTAAGTATATTTAGAGGGCATTTATAAATATTGAGTCATTGTTTTATTGTAGGTTTTTACAAGTATATTATGTGTATTTTTGTAAGTAGTAGTGTACAGAAGGCTCTTACTAAATCTATATACTTAATATTATAAAGCTGAAGAGTTTGTTTGAAAGCGCTAATCTCGGAAACTACGGATTCTCGGGAAACATTCTTTCGGTGTTAGATAGCCCATTTATCGAGGAAGGCTGGCCATATTATACCATCTCGCTGAGACCAACACGAGCGGAGCACTGCGGGTAAAACCGCTAGTAATAAATAAAAATATTTTAAACATTTGTACATTAGATATTTATTTAAATACGTAATACCCATACACTGTATAGAACACGGGTTTTTACAATACTGTAGCATTGTATAGTTGTAAAACAATATGTTTAAAGTTTTATGAGTATTTAAAATCATTTATGGATTTGATTGGTTTAATATTTTATTTTAGTTTACATAAGAAGAAGCCTAATATATAAAACAATCCTACTACTAGAGTATTTTTTTATAAAATGAATAAGTTCAAATATAATACACATTATCTTTAAAACTCTACATTTTTAATAAGGATTTCTTTGAAATAAAATTAAAAAAAGCTATACGAAGAAAAATTTAAGTACTTCCTTATAGGATAAAGTTTTGCAAAAGGTCTACCTATAAGACTTACGCAGCATTCTATCCTCACAACGTGAATAATTAAACCCTTCTAGAATCTTAAGAACAATGTATCAAGTCGTAATTATAAATGACCCACAAACACATTTCCTTGCACATTATTTTGCTAAATTATGAGAAGCAAGTCGCGGATGTGTTAACGGTACGTGCACTTATCTTTGACAGAAGATTAGTTAAGTGACGACTAATGACAGGATAATATAGTAACTGGAGTAAACGTTACTTTAAATAGAGCGTTTTAATTTTATTTAATGACTAGCTGCGCTCCCCGGTTTCACCCGCGTGGCTAGCTCCTGTTGGTCTTAGCGTAATGATATATAATCTATAGCATTCCTCTATAAATGGGCTATCTAACACCGAAAGAATTTTTCAAATCGGACCTGTAGTTCCTGAGATTAGAGAGTTCAAACAAACAAACAAACTCTTCAACTTTATAATATTAAGTATAGAATATAGATAATGATAACAAACAGTTCGTTTTACTATAGATTAGTGATAAGATTATGTTTGGTGAAAAACTAAATGTGTAGATTACTGAAATAAATTTATCAATTTCGGCTACTTAGTTGATTTAGTTTTAGACCTAAAACAATCTATTTCCAATCTTTATAAGCTCTCCATTGATTGTAAAACAAATGGGTAAAGTAGTTTTTCTAAAATATACTATGAAAATAGCATAAGTAAGGCACTTTTGATCATATTATGCTATCAGCTTATCGTCCTAAAGAATGAAATATAATATTATTCTTATGTCTGCAGTAAACAAGAAAATCACTGGAACATCTTTTCTTATACATGCCTCATCATTACGATAACCATAAGTCACGTATAAAATAAGTAATAAAAAGCAATATTAAATTATCGGAATCATTGATATTTTCGCGCTTGACCTCGCAGCAGATTTAAGGGTCCTGTCAAGAGATAATTTATTATTCAGCCGATTGTACACGCTTATAATAAATTGTACTTTACTAATCGGGATTATGTTATTTTCATATGATTTGATATATATTTTTTTCGACGTGAGCTCATGATGTGTGGATTTTTTAATGTCATCTTGTGGGGTGGATATTTTTAGGAATGATTTAAATACAAGAAGACTGAAATTAAAGACTTTTCAAGGAATTTAAATCTCGATTATTTCCTTATTCCAACTGCGTCAGAAGGAGGGTACTTAATATTTTATGTATCTGATATTTTAAGTATCAACTATCACTGTTACTAGCTAAAAAATTTGCGTTTTCGCTAGAGATTCTTGTGAAGATCTTTTCAATTGATAAAACTAATATTGATATCATTCCAGTAATTCAGGGGTAATAAATAACAGAAACCTCTTTATATCCTTAAATATGTTGAACAGTAATAATTTGTGCGTAGGAAAATGTTAAAATATGATAACTCAAACCTTTAAACAGCTATTCAAATTACATTAATATTAAATTTCGCATAAATACAGATACGATCTGAGATTTGTATCAATCCACCATCATTAAACAAATTTGTCAATAAATAAGACTATAAAGTACGAATAATTTATGAAAATTTTCGAAATTTGAGCCGAAATAGGCATAAAAATAATGGAACGTGTAATATATTATGTTACTGATTAATTGAATGAGGGATGATTTGAATTATTTTTATAGTCCAAAGTTCGTTTATATTCCAAATTAATGACAATTTAAAATTCAAGAGCGTTTATTTCACATTATTATTTTATATTTAGAGAAATTTAAATGTGTAACCGTTTCAAAACTCTATATCAAAACATCGCAAATTAATTGAACATCCATCACAACGTGCGCAATAAGTGTTATTGTCGAATAGTTCGCAGTACATTGCCGGCTATCTATGGAGCGGTAACAAATGCGCGGTAGTGTTAGTTCAATAGACGTGATGTATTGCGATGTGTTGAGATGAGCTAGCTAATTATGTTTCTGCGATGCGGGGTGTGGCATTCCGATGGGACGATGAACTTGCGTGCGCTTAGAATCGTGTAGACTTACTTTTATAATATTTTTTTATTAATTACAATAACTTATACTGATTTTAAATTAATTATTATAGTAATGGCTGGGCTAATGATGTTTCATTTGGCATAATCATTTTCATTTATTGTGAATGCACAATAAGGCAAAATTGTAATAAAAACTTAGAAGAGGAAAAAATAGTAAGAATTATCATTATAATATGAATCCTTCCTTGCCTTTGCCTTTCTTTAAGGTGCATTAAAATCTCTCTAATAGCAAAGTTGGTACGCGAAAGACAATATAATATGATCAACCAAATAATCTATGAGATTCTTGAGGAACAGATTTATACAATTAGATTTAAATATTTTTTCTTTCTACATTTTCTGTATTAATCGTTGTATTCAGTGTCTGTACGAGTTAAAAAGGCTTTTTTCTCCACAATACCGATTTCTCTATACCCGCTTAACTCTTCAACACATGACGTATCTAGTATCAAGTTGTGAGCTATCACAGTCATTCTATAAGACTGGCTGATGGCTGATGGCTAACCAACAGCACAAATGAGATGCCTTTTATTATCTACTTTTAGCTTTCGTTCTAATTTTATCTTCTATGATATGGTCCTATTGCGAATTAGAACAATTACTATAATTTATGTTTGTAACGTATGTGTGTAATATTTAGTTGATTCTTTATAATGCTTTATTCATATGATTATGTGTGATTGGATGTAAGATTTGTTCTTTTTTAATGAAAATTATTGAGTCATAATTTGTTATTTTTTAGGATATTAAAATTTACTTGTATGAAAATAAAAATATCGTGCAATAAGACTATTATTAGAAGGATACAAATGAATATTTTAATTATTCCCAAAATATTTCTCTAAATATCTGTCTCTGCCCAATTTCATCAAAATCGCTACACTCAATTCGACAACCTTAACATACATAAAAATACACAAATATTTTAATAATAATTCCCAAGGTATCGATACTTTCAAATAATTTCGACACATGTCAGTCCGTCTGTCCATCAACATAGCGGGAACGGAGATAACACTAATACATATATTACTATATGTGTATGGAATGACATGAGAAATTTTTGATAAATAATTTATAGCAGATTCACTTTTGATGCATAATTTTGATTTTCATTTAGGTTTTATTAGTCTAGATTCAGGTGATAGGTAAGGTAAAAATGAATTTATGTGCGAATCTTTTGTGTAAATTATGTGTATTCTTCTGTATGCTGTTCTCATTAAGAATCTTAACTTTGTTTAATTAATAACATGTTTTCAATTAAAAGCATTTTTTTTAATAGCTCTAGCTAGCTAGTATAGTTTCATTGGTCCTCTATGCAGATAAACTCGTTTGAATCTTTTTCTTGTTAATTTAGAATCTTCAAAATCAGATCAGCACTTCTGAAGATTACCCCATACAAACAAAGTTAGAAGCTCTATATTATTATAGTTTCTTATTTACCACAATCTTTTTCTTGGAAGTCATTTATAATTTTCATGATCAGATCAATACTCAGTACTTCCGTAGATTACCCCATGTCAAAGTTAAAGCTCTTTATCAGTGTGTGAAGTCCCAAGTCCCCAAGTGGGGTAAGGGGCAGATGCATTATACATCTGTTTCACTGATCGATTTTCTTTAGGGACAAGTAGGTGATCAGCCTTCTGTGTCCTACCAGACCAAGACATTTTTTTTTTCTTCGTCTCCACGCGGGACTCGAACCCAGGACCCCTCGGTGCTACGCTCACGCGTCAACCACTGTACCGAGGAATCGGTCATCTTTATCAGTAGGTATAGTTTATTATTTGCTAGATAATACATCAAGTTTTTTCACACGATTGATAGAAACATCGTTACATTTGATTTATAGTTTATTTTGACATATCAATTACTGTGTGTATTTGTAGCGTGTCTATTGGGAGCAGACGTATCCGTTTTTAATTAATTATCAAGTTCTCTTATCGTGCTGATAAAAATTAAAGACTTAAACGGATTTAAAACACGATAAATTAGGCATATAAACCGTTAAATTATTAATGGTAAATTATATCGACGTAAAAACGTTAAAAGTCCTGGTTAATCACTTAGTCTAATGGATGTTGATTTGTTGTTTAGATTTAAGTATAACTTCAGTAAAAATTTTATGAAAATACTTCTAGAAACAATTTGGAAAAAGTTGAGCAAATTTTGAAATATGTATGTATAAGTAGACTGAAATATCTCAACAGCGGTAGGTAGGTACTTTTATTAGCAATTTACCAAATCTTTTATTACGTATAATTTAAGGCACATACATTTGGGCTATGGTGACCACAATTTTCGATAATTGTGATAAGTCAAATTATGTTCATATTTCATTCGACCGCATTTCGTCTTGCACACAACAATGTATTGTCGAGCTCGTTCCAGAAACGCTGACTCATAACACATGTTAACATGTACCACGTGGCCGACTAGGCACACCATGAATTTGGAATAATTAAGATATATTTTTGATGTATTTTTTTATTTCGCTCTTGTTATTTCAAAATGTACTCTTTGGTAAGACAAATAACTTTCAATGTAATTTTGTTAGTGTTAGAGGTGATCTGTTTCAAAGATTTACTGGAAAAAAAATCAGAATTATTACAAAATAATTCCCCTTTTTTAATACTGTGGATTAGCTTTTACTGTTACAGGTGTTTTGAAAGTTTTTGTTTTAGAATGATTGGCCAAATATTAATAAACCTATCGTATAAGTGTTCTCTTTTTGGTGTAATAATTTTATCCAGAAAAAATGTATTTTATTATTTGATAGATTTTTTATTGTAATTCAGTCCAAAGAATTTATATCCAATTGTTAACCTACTCTTATAACGTCACTACGCAAATGACTGCGTATGATTAGTTTTGAATCCTGTAATCAAATAGGAATCAATTTTTACAATGACAAGGCATTTTAGTAAAAATATTATATATACCTACAATATATAAGGAGTTAAAGTTATTTTATATAGTATTCACATTACAGTAAAGCATTAAAATACTTGAGAACATTTTACCATATTTTTTTCTCCGAATTTTCGATTTATTTGCTGCTTTCCTTATTTTGCGTGAGACAACTCGTACTTTTTCATTTTATTCTACTTTTATTTTGTTAATTTCTCTACGTATTTTATTTCTTTAAATTCATTTTTTTCTATAAATTAAATTATTGAAAATCGAACCCACTACCTTTATCCCTACAGCCTTACTAACCACTGAACCATCGGTCATCAATGACTAAATAGACAAGTGGTACAATCGTCCATCAATGTACCACGTCCGGTCTCAAACACAAAAACTTCGCGATGATTCTGCGATTTCGTTTAAGGCCATGTTATTTAAAATAACATGAAGTTTTTTTTAACATAAATAAATTTGGTGTATTTTTTACATCAAATCAAATATATACACCAAATCAAAATCTTTTAAGCTATTTTAAAAGATGCATTGATTACTGAAATTACATGTTTTGTATGGAAGCAAAAGGTTGTTAATTGTATTTCTGTATATTAATATAGGTAATGTCTAAATAAAAAGCATTGTAGACATTATGCTTTATTATTTAAAGAAACGTTTTCGTTATATTTACAGTAATTTTGTATCAAATACCTATCTACCTACATACTGAAAAAGCCTCACACAAAACTTCGTTCACAAAGCTTGTTAAAATGACCAATAAATCTCACAAAATACTCACAAAGCATCTTCACCTTAACATAAACTCGATCGTACGATAAGAACACCATTAAATTAATATTACACATTTTTTCAAAGAGTAATTGCTTCAAAGTGAACCTTATCGAAAGCTATACTATTGTAAGTGGGTTTTGGATACAATGAAGTACCAGTGAATTACTTCTCAACTAGTTATTACCCGCGGTTGCGCTTCCGTTGTTAGAAGTTTAATAGATTTCTGAGTATTTCGAAGAACTTCTTATATTGCTTGTTTTCGCACGAAGTAAAAGCTTATAAAAATGGTACTTGGTTTGGGTATTCTTTAGGTAGAATAAACTTATTGTGTAGTCAAAAATAAACAGAATAAAGTTTTTTTTTATAATTTTTTTTAGGTAAGTACCTAAAAAAATTATAAAAAAAACTAACTACTTACTTATAAAATAATCACAATATTAATTAAATTAATTAAATGGCCTTATTAAGTGGCCTTCGAATGATACAAAAATGCAAAATCTTTATCATTAGGTAAATAAATAAAACCAAAAAATTTCAGCACATCTCGCTACAACATTAACCGTCTATAAAACGTAATGTCTAATCCGACAAGATTTATAATAAACAGCATTTATTACATAATTTGATATAAACGCCACAGAGAGTTACGACTGAAAGCTCCTCCATTAATGTAAAAACATACTTTGTTGTGTAATGAAAATATTGGAATAAATCTACCGTTTATTATTTTATTTACGCCGATTTGAGTTTTATGTGGATACAAGTTTATGTTGGCTACTTGATTGCTTCGCGTTTTACTGAGTATAAAGTAGAGAAGATTCATGTAAGGACGCGTTTATTATAACGTAGATTGGTTATTAAGTTGCTAGGTTTTGCACCCGGTTTTACTCTTATATATTGCGCCGTTGCATATAACATATAATTACTATGAATTCAAAGTTTTACATGACTCAAATTTTTGTAACTTTGAATTTGTTAGTTGCAACAAAAATGGTCTCATCGCTTTTCACTTATCTTTATAGTATTATTATCTATGTACACTTTTATAGTATTGGTTGTAATTCATCAAAATCAGTGCAGCCATTACCTACCACTGTTATGATGCATACGTGCTCATCACGAGACAGATAGGTATGTATGGGATGTATCAATGCACAATATAGGTTAATACGTTCTTATTCTAAAAACAATATACCTATTAGATTTGTTTATTATTTAATTTTAAGATATTTTACCGCAAAACATTCCAATTTTGCAACAATGTGAGAAAATTGCTTAACTTCATAAACCATTATTAATAGGATTTCGATATCCAATCAACAATTTATGAAATAATACATAGTTTACACTATGAGTATTATAATAATATTATGTCTAGTGTTTTATAACTTCCTCATAAAAACCCTATTATTTCTAGTTATAATCATCATATTATTTTAAAATATTGGACTTAGCATAGTGTCTTCACTACTAGACAGTCGATTCCCGCTGTCTGTCTGTATGTTTCGATCTTTAAAACTATGCAACTTTTGATGCGGTTATTTTAATTATTGAGTTGAGATAGAGTGGTTCTCGAGGAAAGTTTTTAGTAAATATAATATAACAACGGCTTCGCCCGCTTTGTCTAAAACCTAATAAATTATATAAAACCTTCCTCTTGAATCACTCTATCTATTAAAAAAAACGCATCAAAATCCGTTGCGTAGTTTTAAGATTTAAGCATACAAAGGGACAGAGAAAGTGACTTTGTTTTATACTATGTAGTGATTTGCAAAGTATTTAGATGTTGAGATATAGGAGCCAAAGCCGCGGGTGGTTATAGCTAGTTATAAATTTAAGTTTAAGTTTATAAGGCAAGAATCACCAAATTTGCTTTAGTAGTCGATATTCTTCTTGTAAATTGATAATCCGTCACAAACTAACGTTTAATGTAATCGGTTGTTAACAGGGTTTACGCAGGCTATAAACGGAGTTAATAGCATTAACCTAAGGATCATTAATTATTATTTTAACTGGCAAGTAAGTTCATAAATTTGCAATTAGTGTTGCAATGTATCCTAGTTTTAGAGATACTTTTTCTGTTTATTTTGTAACTTTTCAAAGTTGTATGAGAAAAATGCACTGCTAAAATATACTATTGCAATTTATTCGATCAATTTAGTGAATATAAGTTCTCAATGGTAGTCATACTCTCTCTCACTCTTCTGCTCGTCTTCATCTGTAGTAAAGAGATTCCGCAATTGTATAACTTCTGTTGATATTGTCCCTGTTTCACTGATCGTTTTTCTTTAGGGACGAGTAGGTGATCGGCCTTCTGTGTCCTGCCAGATCGAGACATTTTTTTTCTTCGTCTCCACCGGGAATCGATCCCAGGACCCTTCGGTGTTACGTTCACGCGTCAACCACTGTACCAAGGAGGCGGTCAAAGTCCGTCCCTGAAAGAAAAGGGTCGTAATTCGGTAAATTGAATTAGGGAAAACTTTAGATTTAAATACGAACTAGATATTTACTTCGCTAGTCATCTCTATATCAACTCTTTTACGGTCAACATTAACATTTCCGAAGTCTATTTCAAAGTAAGACTAACAGTTTGAGTACTTTTCCTTTCACACTCTCTTTGAATTACAATTTAAGCGCCATAAACATTTAACACCAAAGCTTCCTGTAATATCTCAAAAGTGAAGTTCCCTCATAAAATAATACCATCATTATATTCTACAGAGTACTAATCGCCTAAGTTTTATCTCGAAATCCATGTCGTGAATCGCCCGGGGCGAGAGCTAGTTAATTAGAGATACGACGGGCTTATCATCACTACCTTTGCGATGAAATCTGATTACTATCGGGCTAGGGTTGCTGTTTTAACTCAAGACTGGTATATCAATGGAAGCTCTGGAGGGATGGATGGACTTATAGGTTACCTATTATATTTTTTTGTACTTTAGGATAATTATTAAGTCCTAATTAATAGAACACAGATTATAATAGTAAATTATTAATAATTATACATGTAATAAAATACATGTACATTACATTATACATGTAATAAAAATCTTATAAAAGTGGAACTAGTGAATTGTGTGTTTCTCTACAAAAACGCAGTTCCATCAAGAAGTAACAATACAAAGTATAATGTTAAGAGTAATGGAAGTCAAACTTAGCTATTACCTGTATGAAATTTAAATAGTTTCCTACAATAAGATGTCTTCGAAGTAATAAGATTCCTAGGCATGTGGAAATTGCGAACAGAGGCGGCATTCTTTCACGGTTCGTCATGAAAATTGCGACATTCTCGCGTGCTGAACACCTTGCTAATACATTGACGGCTTTATGAGATACACATCGATTTTATGCTAAACTTACCGTGCAATGTATTGTGCGCTATTCGAGTTGGTCATGCCAATAGATTGAACTAACTGTAACAAAATGTAAATGCATTATCTTTTACATGGCTAGTTTATATGTACATAATATAATATGTTTTCTTTTAATTGTGATAGTTAATAAGAAGAATAAACTAATTACACTCATTATTTTATGTCTCGAAGTTCTTTTAAGATACATATCTTAAAATTACCTATCTCCTAATTGAACGATTACCTACAACTTTAAAAATAACTATACACATAATTTACGTAGGTACATAACAAGTACTTTTTATAACATTCTTACATATTTTGAAATTGCCATAAAAATAGTTAAAATCCTGTTTGCAACGGTACAGTACTTTAGCATGATTATCCTCGAATCACACAAACTACTAGTCTTTTTAACTATATACATTTTATACTATATCTTCCATCCGTAGAGATCACGTTTACCATAAACCATTTCGTAATATTTTTATTCATAATGACGATAGACCAAATCTTGTACAGGTAATTTAGATATATTATCTGTTAGATAAGCGTATTTTTCTATGTTTAGAAGCTCGAATGTTGGTCGTGATTTGAGGTGTAGCTTAATAAGGTTGGCCTAAATTGTGGAGACAAATGTAAGATGTAATATTTAATAATAAGACTTTGTTTTTTTGTCTGTTTTTATGTTGAAGTAATTTAACCGATTGGCGTATATTCATCAATGCTTCGTTGCGTTTTATAGACTCAAAATTCAAATTCAGACAATTAGTTCCTGAATTAGCTCGTTCACACAAACTCTTCAGCTTTATAAAATTAGTATAGATCAATCTATAAATATATAACTGGTTCAGTGTTGTGAAAACTCAACGAAATGACTCAAATGATTATGAGTTATCGCTACATAAAGTGATTGCTCATTGTCTCTTTTTTAAATAACCATGACAAAGATAAATTTTCAGGACAATAAATTTCAGGACAATTTTCATACATGACACGATCTGATCCCATACTAAGCTTTCGCTTGTGTCATGGAAACCAGATGGCTGATAAACATACATGTTATGTAATTTTAAATAAATAATTATAAAGATAATTAACACCCAGACACAGAGCAAACATCTATGTTCATCACACAAATATTTGCCCTTGGTGGGAATCGAACCCACGACCTCTGGCTTGGAAGGCAGGGCCACTACCAACCAAGCCAACCGGTCAGTCGCATAGTTATTGTTAAAACTGCATTAAACATTGCGTGTAGCTGATGATGATGTAGTCACAGATAGTCGTCTTCAGCAAATAGGAACGGTCATTAAGACTATATTTCTTTTAAACGGATCAGATAGTACAATCGGATCGCGGCGAATATTAATATAATTTCTTGGAAGTGCTCGTACATAGCTTCTTAATTAGTATTGATGGGATATTTTTCAATATTTCTGTCGTCGCACGCAATGTAAGAATAGGTGTGTAAAGAGACTGTAATATAGTGTTGAAAGGATTTGTGATTTTCTTCTAGTTATTTGATTTAATAGTTTGGTATGTGTTTGGTACAGTACATAATTTGTTCCAATCGGAAAACCTTTTTTATATTTATAAGCTCTCCTGATATAAAAAATTATTACTTGACTATTACTGTTTTGATTTTCCTATTTAATTTAATTTTAAAATGATCAGAATGACGAACATTCTCAACTTTATTCATTCAATTTCGAAAACTTCGAGACAATATCCTACTAATATAATAATATTATAAATGCGAAGTTTGTGAGGATGTGTCGTGTGTGTGTGTTGTTACTCTTTCACCCAAATACTACTGAACCGATTACAATAAAATTTAGCACAGATATGGAGGGTAGGTAACTTCGATTAACACATAGGAACACCGATTATCCCGGAAATCCCACGGGAACGGGAACTATGCGGGTTTTTCTTTGAAAACACGGGGGAAGCCGCGGGCAAAAGCTAGTTGTCAATATTTTACAAAACCCTAACAAACCTAACATAGGTATGTTAGGGTTTTGTAAAATTTGCTTTACCCTAACATTAACCTTGGCAAATTTCGACCTATCCCTCCCAAAACCACTGTTAAAGGTCACATAAAAGTGGTTAAAAGTTCATTAAACTTTTCTACCAAAGGCGGGTACCGTCAGATCTCTGTTATCATGTAATAAACAGGAACAATGACATGTTGAACAGTTTGTGGTGGGTGTTTAATGGGATTACGCCATTTTCGTTAGATCTATCTGATAGTAGAAGTTAACGGTATAAAGAAATACTTTTGACGAGTTTCTTTATTCTCGTAGTGAATTCTGTGATGAAATATGATGTTTTGTAGTACCTATGTAAAGTGAGGTTCTAACTATGTTTCTAGGCTTCCTGGAAAGTAGAGGTATCCTGAAAAAATAGATAATTAAATGTTAGATTACATTATAGATAAATAACAGATAAAAAGAAGAAAATCATTATTAAATAATACATTGACAATGTAGTTATTGAAACCTAAAAAGGCACCCTGATTTTTCGTCAATATCAAACCGTGATAATAGATTTTAAGTACCTAGTTAAGATTAAATTCTGTAAACTTACACGTGCTCCTCGTAATAAAAAAATATTAGAGAAAGGGTTCCGCAACTAGTTAGCAACCAAAATAAAGTAGCGAACGTGTGTCACATCGTCATAAGTTAAACCCCAGTCACATCGTCATAAGTTAAACCCCAAGAAACACTAAAGTTTGTGCATTTTGTACGAACGTCCTTCATTATCATTCCAGCGGCCCACAGAGCAACCATTACATAAAGCTAATAGATAAACTGCCTCCACGAGTTGTAACGTTATGTCATAAATAGTCTGTCGTCATAAGCCTCTGTTGTTTTAACCTCTGTGCATGTCAGGTTGTTTGATGCGGTGCCTGAATTTTGAATTCTATTTTAATATAATAGAGTTGATTTTTGCTTGTGTTTGTGAGGAAGATGTTTGGTTGCATTTTGCACGGTCGTCATAAAGTGGGTGAAGGGAAGATAAGCTTACTATTTGCATACGGCAAGTTGCGGTATGGGTTATGACACACGGTTTAAAAATTTAGTTAAAAAGTCCGAACATTCTAGAAGAAAATATGAAATACCCAGATAACGTGTAAATATATTTCTCTTATTTGTTTTGTATTTATTAAAAAGTCTCGTCCACTTCAAATAAACGAGGCATATCAATTTCTAAACAGATTAACACCTTGCCAGTAAAAAAAATAATTCTCACTAATAAACTATAGTAATTAGAACTACATAAAGCCAACCGCTGTCAGAACACATTTCCATCAAGGAAGTAGCCCTGAGCATCGACATCGACACCAACACGCATCTTCACGTTACAAAATAAAAAGACACACGAAAACATACCTTATTACCGCGCACTAAGATTTATAGCGAACAATCCCATTTTTTCTTTTATTTGCGATGTAACCGCTGAAACTCAATGCTTCGGAGAGCCTGGGACCGTGTAGAGCTTTCTCAAGGTGCACGCTAATTTCGCCCTTATTGCATAGATTTATCGTCGATTGTTGTGGACTTTCCCGTAAATAGTTAACACGTAGGTGTGTCTATTAATTATGTATAATTTGTGACCATGGTTATTGTAATTGGTAACCGATGCTTGAACTAGATCCCGCCCAAGATTTCACACTTATTTTTACACTGTTTGTAAGTAACGTGATGCATCTATGATGATATCAATGCAATGTTATAAGAAAATATTCTATAAGTAAGTATTAAGTACCTACATACCTAATATGTGAAAAAATGTTGAGAACCCTGGGTTTGAGAAATAAATGCAATTCTTGTTATAATTATTTGCGCAATATTTTAATATTCAAAAAAATAAGAATAAATACCTTCATCATTAAATCGACTCTACAACTCTACTGAATAACTGTTTAGTTATATAAATATTTTAAAATTCCTAATTACCTTTTTAGTTATTAAAAACTGATCGTGCACGAGCCTATAATAACACTAGGTATAGGTATTCTGTAGTTTTATTATTCCGTTATTGATAATACAAATCACAACCAATAAAACTAACACAAATTCAAATAATCGAAGTCGTAAATCATATAACCCTAATAAAACCTACACAAACTACAAAATTACGTCAAATCTGATACAATCTGTTGAAGTTTTCTCAAATTTTCTACGCAGCCATTACGCATGCGCAAAAAAGTTGCCAAGCGTCTTTCAGCTAATTGGTTGTTGTGGACTCGACGGCCTCTGATTGGCCGAAACGTGATATAATTATTAAATAACTCCACCCCCACAAATTTTAATTAAACTCGTATTTATCTTGCTTCCTGTATACTTTGGTTGTGTTTTGTCAATTATTCGTCTATTTTTTTGTCGTAGACGCTTAAATTGTAGCCCACATTGCTAATTTACTTAGTGTAAAACATTTACCCATTGAACTATAATATTAGAATTCAGTTCTATACAAAAATACCTGTTTGAGATGGTTTTATCTATATTTCCCTTATTATTTACACTTTCGAAGTACAATAACAAAGTTTTTCATCTTTAAGTCTACGGAAATTCCCGATCGCAACAGAAACGAATTCTAGCAATGTTTTAGTTTACTTTAATGTTATAATAATAATATCTTATTTATTATAGATCCAAAAAGGAGTAGGTATGTAGTATGTATATGAACTGCCAAAATATTTGTTGAACATTTAAAAGCAGGTTGGAATTGGAATGTTAGAGCGATTTTGTTTTGTGTTATATGCTAATTTATGCAGACAATTAACGAAGAAAATATTATGGTCTCATTAATTTAGCTTATGTTCCTTTTATAACCAACTCCAAATGTTATCTTTTTGATAGGTAGATTTTCAATTATTCCCCTAACAACAACCGTATCACAATAATTAATATGCAGGCGTGATTTAATAACAGAATTTAATTATAATCGCGTGTCCGTGCACCTGTTAATATAATATGTAAGGGGTTGGTCCGGAATTTCATTACCTACTTAGGACCTTTGACCAATAACGGACTTCAATCTCGATTGACCGTTGGAACCTAGATTGCGTATCTTGAAGAAATCTTAATTTTGATGGCTGAAGGTGAAATAGGTGAAATTTATGGATGAAGAGATAATAATAAGGTGAATAATAACATAATACATGTTGTTTAAGAAGAGGGAGATCATTCACATATTACTGACGGAAAAGAAAGAGCTATTACTTACGTTGTAACTATTTAGAAGTATCTGGTAATACCAACATTATGCCAATGTCAGACCATTTATTCATATTTAAGAAAAGTAAAACAACATAGTATCTTCGTCCTGTTGCTACATACATACTGCCTGTATGTATGTAAAAGCTTAACTTAAAATACACGGCTCTATGTATTTTAAGTTAAGACAATAATAGCTGTAATAAAAGTTTCATATTCAAATTTATTCATTCAGATCATTCATCTCCTTCTTAAATTCCTAACTATTAACTATTTAGTCTACTGGTTTTAAACCTTTTAATACCATTAATTCTTACTCATTAATAGTTTCTGCTCGTTGTTAAGTAGACGTTTTAACGTTACGTGACTCAGATATTTTATATTTGTATTCAGATAATGTTTGGTGCGGAATGTCTCAATTATATTGTTAGATTGGGCTTTTCCAGAAATTCATATAAAACCCCATGGAAGATATGACAGGATGTTATGTTATACAATGGCTGAAGAATTTTAAAGTTCCGTGTTTTTTTGTGATTTAGTATTAAGTCGTTATTGTCACGTGTATTTAATAAATCAGTTGTCTTCTTTGGCTTTTCTTTATTAAAGGAATTATTAGAATGGACATAATTTTCAACTATTTAGATTAAAGGCTTTCAAATACAAATAATGCACTCAATTGAATGGTCATAAAGATACATACAGTACAGAAAATACAGTTGTTAAGTAGTTACAAGTTTTTCGTGGGGTTAAATTTTGCAAAAACAAGATTGTATCTATTCTACATCGTGTTGGGTATTTCTCTGTACTGAAGGATTCATTGTTATTTCATTGTCTATGCATGTCTGCATATGGAAATAAAAGATGAGCTAAAAAGAGCATTTCATGTATTAAAAACTAAACGATTTGTTTTGCATTGAATTGCGTATGCAGTTGGACATTTTTGTACAAGCTTTTAGAGATAAAAAGGGAAGTCTGTGAAAAATTCAAATGTCAAATTTTTAATAATTTTAATGTGTACATCAAGAAGCTTATATCCTCTAATGTGTACATCAATGATTTCCTGCATTTTTTAATGATCATGACAAAATGATATTTTTTGAAAACCCCTTTTCCAGTAAACAAATGAAAATGCACACAGACAGAACCGCAAGTATAAAATAAAAAACGCAATAGGATGTGAAATTTAAATAACACGCCATAAAATACATTTTTCAATGCACAATTGTAATTTGTTGAATTATTTTCGGTCGTACCATAATGGATATCACGTAGCCATTGGATCTCAGATGGGATCGCGTGTCCCGCTCTAATTTACGCATTTTTGTACAAGTGGGAGAGGGACGGAATTAATAATGGTTTAACCGCAGTGTATCATTAGCCGTGGCCCAACACTGCGGAGGCACAGAGTAACGACGTTTGCTTATCTTCAATTGAGGTACTGCCTGTATTCTGAGGTGTGTCTTACAACTTTTCTATACTGTGGGACGAAACCAATGTAGGTAGGCAATCATCGCGACTTATTGTAAGAAATAAATGATATTTTGTTCTTTTGTGGTTTGGAGTTAAATCGGTTTTTGTTTGGGAAAGGTTTTGAGACATTTGTTGTCATTATAATGTATTTATGGTCAAAAACTATTTAAATTTGCAGTGATGCATCAAAATAAATGGATACCTACTTATACTTTGAGAAATTGCCTTCCTGGGTTTCTATAATATTACAATATCGAGTACTTTCTATCTAGTGTTCAATAATAAGCGATAAAGGCCTTTTTGCTTTAGTAAAAGCTGTATAATCAAACTGCTGAGCTATAAATCATAAAATTCAAAAAGAAAGTAGGTCTTGGATTTCTCTGCGAATGACTGATGCTCGCAATTTGTTCCTCTCCAGCTACTGGTTATTGAAATGATTATTGAAGTCTCCATTATTGTTTTAATAGTATTCTCTATTGGCCTCTTATATTGTAAGTGCTCGTAATGTATTTAACAAGACTGTCCTGGGAACCATCAACCAACATCTTTGGGAAAGTAGTTATTTTCAAACCCGAGTTGAATAAATTATCAGTCATACAAAGCATAGTAATTTGATCTGACTAACTACTCTATAAAGGAAATTGATCAGCAAAAAAGATAGATTGATATCAGAAATATCTTTTAAAAGAAAAATAAATTCTTTTTTACATCCCGGAATAACATCCTAAATAACAAGCAGAAAGCATATAAATAAAATATCGGATTATTTACTTATTTTTATCTTAATGAATTCTCCACAAAGCTGTATTTCTTAAATATAAGTCGAATAAACTAAAACTTAATCGTCTACAATTATATTTTTTAGTGTTTTGCAAAAACTCATCACGTCCGTCCGTCACGATTTCTCATATTTTTCAAATAACTAGGTATATAATACGTGACTTGTAAAGCATGCAAATATTCTAAATTACCTAATATTAATATAAATTTATTTCGTACAAATCTATGAACGTATGAATATAATATGTTTTCGTGTTTGATAATAGTGCAGTCTGTGGACTGTGATTGACTACCTAATCAGTAATGGCATCTAGCTTCTTTTAGGGCTGATTTTTCAATCGTTGGTTAAAACTTATTCATCGAATAACGTATTAAACTACCATTTCAAAAATGTATTCTAATTGTCCGTATTTGACAGTTTACAGATGACATTTTAAAATGTTCGTGTAATACTTTATTGGACGGATAAATTTTAACCAAGGATTGAAAAATGAGGCCTTAATCAATTAATTAATTATTAAATATATTGAAAAATAAGAGTAGGTACTGCTTAAATATCTACAGAGTACAAAACAAAAGTTCATGCATTAAAAATCAGACGTAAATGCAATGTCTTGCTCTCGATATTGCAGCCGCATAGAAAGATCTCGAATTTTGAATTCAAGCGAGATTCACAATATGTAAATATTGGATAGCATCAGTATTACTATCAATATTCCCGCGGAACACAAATATAAGTATTAGTTTAAGCGAGGCAAAGAGTCGTGAGCTTGCAGTCGACTCGCTCGTAATATATGACCGTGGGTTATTTAGAAAATTCATATTTCCTGAGCATTTTCTATCGCTTCCGAGATTAACGTTGAAGTTATGAAATAATGAACACATAACGTGAACATGCTTGTATAAATTTGTTGTGGAACCAAATGAAAATATGTATATTTGTATGTTTAATTCGTGTTTTATTAAACATACTTACCTATTTTTATTTTGATGGAAAATGTGCTTTTAATAAGAAATATACTTACTTACATATTACCTATATAAGAAACAGTAGAGAAGATAATATCAGTATAATTGGTCAAATAAAGACTAATGTTCTTTTTAATAGCCTTAAATTTCGCAAATTGGACATAATTTTAGATTAAGCTTTCCTTGATTTTGTTATTCAAACGACCTGTATCTTTAGACAAATAATATGTAATTATTATTATCTGAATATAATAATAAAAATCGTTCTTTATTGCAAATAATCCTCATCATTATATAAAATACATCAATATCAAACATAAATTTGAATGTAAGAGGTGACCTTAAAATAAAGAATCACATTTTGACGCAATAGGTACCTACTACTTTTAATAAATCACAAACGGCCTGGGTTAGATCATTTGATGCATATAAATAACTAGCGGTCCGCCCCGGCTTCGCCCGTGGTACATATTAACGTTTTCTCTACATAAGAACCATCCTCGTACTTCAAGGAATATAATAAAAAAAGAATTATCGAAATCGGTTCAGCCGTTCTCGAGTTATGGAATTACAACGAAAAGTGGCATTGATTTTTATATATTAGAGATAATCATTCACATCTTATTAGCTTCCCGGTAAGATAGGGGATTCTAGGAAGTTCTTATACATAAACCTAGTTTTATTTAAATCATAAATACATATTCTATACATAAGTTCGTAAATTGAAGCGAAGCTGTCGTGATCAAAAGTTAAAACGAAAACAGAAAACCCAAAATTTGTATTTAAATTTGAACATTGATATAATATTAAAATGTATCATTGAGTTGAAATAGTAAATTATACTATATACTACTATCATAGCCCATAGGTTTATAATTTCCAATATATTTTTTTTACAATCCCAACCTCACTTTAAAATCATCGCTATCGCTCGCCTTACATTATAAGTAAACAGAAAACAGAAACGTTACGAAACATAAAACAGTTCCCAAAATAAACTCAAAACGAAATTCAAATAATTCGCTTCATAACAGCGACAATACCCACAGATCACCACATTTCGCGGTCACAAAAACCAACAAACTTAAATTATATTCGGACATTTTAAAATAACGATAATATTATAATCACGGCATAATGGGCGCCGACGGACAATCAAACGAAATTCGAGTTTCAATGATTCCTCCTGCATTAAATATTTTTTTGTTGGCATCCGGTGTAATTCTGTGCTCTTGCTTGCGGTCTACAAAAAGTCACGGCTCACTAATAATGGTCTAATCGTTTCCGACGGTTTTTGTATTAAAAACAGATTAGTTTTTGACATTCATAAGCATAGGCATAAGTATAGAGCAATGCTTCAATATTCATACAAAATATATGCACATATGTGAATGCTCGAACGGTGAAGGAAAACATCGTGAGGAAACCGACATGTCGAAGAATTAAAAAAAAAAAGAAAAAAAAGTTCGAAGACATGTGTCATCCGCCAACCCGCACTTGGCCAGCGTGGTGGATTATGGCCTGTACCCTCATAGGAGGCCCGTGTCCCAGCAGTGGGAACGTATATGGGCTGATGATGATGATGATGATGATGATGTGAATGCTCCTTATATCGATATAGCGCATGTTGTTAGAATTTGTGCTACCAAGCATCGAATTTGCTTTATATCGTAGGTAAGATTCTGGTTTATACGGGTTAAATGGCATTCATCTACACTATTATAAAGAGGAAAACTTTGTTTGTTTGATTGTAACATAAACTACTGGACCGATTTTAAAAATTCTTTCACCACTCGAAAGCTTCATTATCCACGAGTAATATAGGATAGGTTTTATCCCGCAAATTCCACGGGAACGGGAACTATGCGACTTTTTCTTTGAAACCGCGGGCGGAGCCGCCGCCGCCGGCGGAAAGCTAGTCAGTTATAATTTATAAGTCGTAAGCTTTACAAAGGGAGACAAAAAAGTTCTTACCATGAACCTACTTCGCCTTGTTCCCTTCCACATACATACTGCATAATAAGACAAATCACAAATATGATTATTGTCTCAAAACCTATCCCACCAAAGACGTTACTGACTACTATGAAGTCATGTGTGGTTCGTATGTACCTGGAAGGCGTTTTCAGCCCAGTAGTGGGACCCCACTTTTATATTGATTTCGTGCTCCGATACGACAGGTGGACGCTTTATGAATCTCTTTGTGCTTAGAATACAAAATATTCCAGCTCCACGGAACTTCCTTATGACTTTATTATACTTCAGATGATGATATTAGCTTTTACTGTCCAGTTATTGTTATACTCTGAGAAATGTCTTTTACCGCCTTTTTGACGTCTCTACGTTCCAATAATTAGAAAAACTGTATATTTTCTTATGTATCATAAATCTAATAAAATACGTACTATTTTTGTTATTAATATTTTCTATTTTTCACGAATTTGTTAACAATTGATATTTTTCCGCCATTTCGCGACGGCAAAACAAAATGGCGCTCGGATTCGGTTAGAGGATACGCGTATCTGTCACCACGGCCGCATCGCAAATGCCTATTGTATGATAATCGTTCGGCAGAAACAAAGTTTTAACACGAGCGCCATGGAAACAGCGTTTATAGTATTTTTGGAAAGTAGGAAATACATTTTTGGAAGATTTGTTCGTATTTGGGTGGAAAATTACATCAATGTGATTCTGCCAACATCCATGTAGGCGAATGTAACTCTTATTTTATGTTCATTCATATACATTCATATTTCATTCATATTCGAAAACTTGTTTAGAAACTCACCCGAAGAAAGAAATTATAAACACATTAAGCTCTAAGCTTCATTTAGCATTATATGTGCTAAATGAAGCTTAGAGCTTTTAATTATTATTTTTAATCAATAATTAATAATCTCTTCTTCAGGAAGTCAGTATACTATCAGAATCGACAAATATTAAAATAGCATAACTTATTTCATAGTAGGTACGAGCTAAGCCTACTTGAATTACTTACGTAGTTAGTGAGTGATGAGTGGTATTTAAAATGTGCGTTTATTGAAAACAAAAAAAAAATATTAAAACAGCGGATATACAGGATATCCGCTGTTCTTATGGCCGTATCCGAAATCGCGCATCGATTCGCATTATTCCCTTATTGGGCGGGAAATATGGATATTATTGGCATTATAGTGGAATCGTGACGGGAGCGCTAGTTGCCTAACAGACGAAGTAACGAGCACGTGTATCCGCACTATCTGATAACATATTATTACACACCTATTGATTATACAGGGTGATTTTATTAGGACTGTTCTTTTTTATAATATTATATACTATAACTAAGTTAACCACATAATATATCAAAGGATGGGTAGATTTTAAAAAATGTTACTGTAACCATAGAGCGTAAAAGCTTCTTTGTAGGATCTGGAATAATACAGTAAAAATAAGTTTTTCTATAGAAGTAAAACTTTTTTTTTACTCTTGTAAATGTAATAAAACCTCAGTCCCTTCAACTACAGTTTACCGTGTAAAGGACTGTGCCAAAGATGCGGTAGTACTCGGTTAAAAGGTCCCATTAGTATTCAGAATACATAAATCAGGATATGACTAGCGAGGAAAGCACTTAGGAAATAAACAAATTAAAATATCATTTACTCCGCACTTTGTACAACTATTTTGAATTTATCTTATTATTATTAAATATATTTAGATTTTCACATAAGGTTGTTCACCATCTTTTAAATTTATGCAGAGCAATATTCCGACAACTCATAATCCTGTCAATCAAATACAAATCTCTTATCTTTTACAAGCTTAGCGAGAAAATTACGTAATAAAATGCAAGTAACGCCGCGAATATTAGTTGCATCCGGCGTTTTATTTTACAGCGCGCGTGGTCGGCCATTTGATTTGCAGATGAACAGGACGCGCTAAGTCACAGGCTGTGAAAGTGAACACCCTGTATCATTAATTCACGTCATTTTATATTTGTATTGTATGGAAAATTGTATGAAAGGTATGGAGATAGAGAACTGGAGTGCTGTGTTTTTTGTCGGTTTGAAAAATAAATATTTAATTTGATTTCAAGTATAAGGAAAATATAATATATAGGTAGGTTTTCACTCACATTTATAATCATAAATATTAAAACCAAAGAGAAATAAGCCTTAGTTAAATTGTTCGTTACTCCTATCACCCGATTTTGTGTGTTTACAAACAGATAGTTTTTTTCTATTCTTTAAAAAATCTCATTAATAAACCATCTAAATGCTATAAAACTAGGTATAATTACAATTCTTTACAAATCGCTATCGCTTATACTTCACACCACATGCCAACTAATCTGCGTACAATACAAAAACAAATTTTGCATGAACGCCTTACGAAAGATTAATTAAGTACGTTGCATATTTAAGTTTTCGTCGATGCATTTAAGAATTATTATGTTGACATGTTTATTTATATTTTACAACACATGCTGTGAGCAATATTACATTTTAATTATGAATATTATGTAGAGTTAAGACATAAAGTAGGGATTTATTAAAATCAAGCTACCTTACTTTTTGCGATGTACTTTTGGATTAAGGTTTAAATATTATATTATAATTAATGTAAATCTTAAAAAGCATTATACATCAATTCATATTACAGAAGGTTAAGAAATCCAGCAGGTACCTACAGCATGCCTACAGATATTGGAAACTTTATTTTATTCACAGACAAATAATTATGATTCGGGTTAAACTTTCACTGAACGATTGTTAGAGTAAGATTCTTTTCATCCAAGATTCGAATCTTGGTCTTTTGATTTCAACATATTCTTCCATATTAAAGAGACGCAATTTCCACATAAATGCTTATCAAATATTACCTTTTTTATATAGATAAAGCTTTTTAATTCATGTAGCAGAAGAAATTAAACATGCAGAATAATTACTTCTACTATAATATGAATAAAATATTACAATATATTCCCACGATCTATGAATGAACAACTCAATGAACATTTTTTTACATTGTAAATCTATAAAGAATTACTTATTTCTACTTACTATATAGGTATTTTATTTCGTATACTTATAATTTTTTTGTTGTTACAGGTAAAGGGAGACATACGTAATATATGGAAATAACGGAACAGCTTATGTTTTCGTAAGCTTTAGCGAAATGGTTTGTCTAGAATATTCTTCATTGAGAATATGCTAAGCTAATGTGTTATATTATTTATTTTGACCTAAGACTTATTCATAATTATCAGCTGTTCAAATAACATCTAGAAGTTAATTTATTATTTTTAAACGTTATGCCACATAATTTCAATATAATAATTTATTCTATTATGCCATCACTCTATCAATCTGTATCCTATTATCATACAACTATAATCTTTTAACCTTTATAAACTCAAAACAACTGCCGATCAACATCACCATTCAACACACTGCTATCGTTTACATAATCGACATACGATATTAAACCGACCAACAGACACGACTAGTCGTAGAGACGATTTGTCAAACCCTATCAATGATTGACCCCTGAATGGTAAAAATTCCATTAGGAACATTGACTCGCGAAATAAACATGCACACGACATGCATGCAAATGATATTGAATTCAAAATGTTTATAATGTGCAAAACTTCGAACCTGCAGCATTTGCTGATTTTGGAGTCGTTTGTTTGTTTTTAAAGTTCTATGTTCGTTGAATGATAATTGAATCACGAATTTCTCTTATATTTAAGCTTGTGCTTGAGCTAAATCTTGAGAACTGAAGTTCAATGCACTGAATTAAACAAATGTTAAAAAAATATTTTCCACAAATATCTTCGAATTTTATATCTAAATAAACATAAAATAATTTGACCTATAAGTTGCTGCGGTTCGAATAAAAATGAATAAATAGATGATTGTAACCTTCAAGAAACATACTCTACTCTTTACCGAAAACTGACTTTTCAGATATTCAATCAGAAAGGAAACGGCAATTGCATATATTGTATCAAACTATAGAAAGCAAGTAAAACAAAGAATATCTTTAGCTATCTATACTCCACGAAGCTTAAATTCTTTTCTAGACGGAATAGAAGTTTCCGTCGAACAAATGACATTATAATATTATAATAAATATCATCACGTGCGATGCAAAGCACCGAAATACATATTCAGCAGTGTTCCGTGGAGTTGCATAATTTGCTATTTCATTGGCAACAAAAGTGCTATGGGGGGTGTTTGGTACCGACTATGAGCGATTAGCGATTGTTATTTTTCCTTCATATTAATTGAAAAAAATTTAAATAAGTAGTCATACTACAAACATAATATGTATTTGTATAATCATAATAGGTAAAATTAAACCCTTGCCCCAACTTCGTCCGAGTGACGCCAGTTTATTGTGTCGATTTTGAAATTTTTTGGGTAATTTATCATGTATTTTACTGATAAAAAATACACTTGTTTGAATTGGATTAGTTCAAAGACAATTTAAAAGTTTTGGTTATAAATGTTAATAAATCTTGGTATACTTATCAGGATATTGTTTCATATTCGCAAGTATACAATACAAAAAAGTTCATTCAAATTTACAATATTAGTGCGATTTCTACTAACATAGCTCCATATATCTCCATAGCATCCTCTTGCACCTTACCCGTAGAATAGATTACCATAATGAACTGTGAAACCCACAATGATATTTTTTGATCGTAAATTGGTTTCGCTATTAGAATGGAATAAATGTGCGAACAATGGGGATACTATGTGTAAATATTAATAGTTATTCTATTCATTGCACTGTATTGAACAAATTATACGACGTATATTTTAAAACTTATGGTTAAACGCTTTGCGCTTATTGTTTCCTTTCCTTATGGAGTTCTATTGTTGGATATAAAAATGTATTTTTCTTTATATATAAATCGGTTTTTAAGCTATCGATGCGATATCGATTTATATATATAAATTAAAGGGTATGTTTTCAAAACATGCTCAGAGGTTTCATGCAAATTACTAATGATTCTACAGAAATTTTACAATTGTTTGTTATTACGTATGAAAAAATGAATGGAATGTGATCCAGGAAGCAAAATCAAATCGTATTATTACTGTTATTCTTTTTTACGTTATGCTTTACTTAATAATAAACCAACGTCAAACGATCAAAGAACCTGTTAAAAGAATTTATTAAAAAACTAGTATCCCGTTATCCAAAACCATATGTGACAAGAGATTCGCAACGCATCATTACCCAAATCGCAATTTATATAATAATTCATAAATTCGTATCAAAATTTAATCAATGAATAATTTTTTTTTCACAAGTTTACGGCCTATCCACCAATCAGAGCACAGAACGATGACGTTTACCATATTATAATATTATATGAGTGAGTATTAGTCAAATTAGTACCGGCGACGACAGATTATTATAATTTTTATTATTTATCGCGTGTTCAAAAAAAGCGGCTTAGCGGAATGGGGATTTCTCGCTGTTAACGTCAAATTTACAATGACTCATAGATTTTGAACACAACTATTTTGTATTTTTGTGATAAAAAAAATTGGACACTTTCGTCAAAGTTTTTTTTCTTTTCAGTCGAAGTGTCGTATCCTGAAACAAACTTTACGCATAATTTTTAGTTAAGTACTACTACGTCAAAGCAATTAACGGAATTATGCAGTTTTTTTATGCAAACATCTTTGATCTCCTTATAATATCTTTTCAATGTATTTGCAAGAGCCTTCCTTCCTATCCTTCTAGAACGTTCCAGAACAAAATTCTCCCGCCAATACGCTCTTACATCGAGTTAACATTCAAATGACGATTCGAATTCCCTCTAATACATGTCTAATAGATTATATTATTCAATCATAAATATTTATCCGTACTTTGTAGCCATTACGTAGAGAATTGATATGATAACATCTTACATGGGCTTGCTTAACCCACGGGTTAGGGAGACGGCCATAATGGAGAAAGTGATTCTGTACTTCCCACATTAGCATGAAAATATTGATATATATACAATAAATATTATTATAGCGTTATCACATTGTTTATCAACTGCATTTGTTGTTTTGCCACTCATCTAGAATTTTCTAAGAAAGTTTAAATAAAATTGTAAAGGCATCTGAACTCCACCACCTTATTCCACCTTCTCCATTTCTTTATCGGACATCTAGGCGTGGAATGGAACTCCATCCCTTCACAGTCGATATACCGCACACACGCACTCAGCGTTATGCGAATTCATTTTTCATTCGAACTGCGAAGGTGTGGAATTCTCTTCCATCGTCGGTATTCCCGGACCATTATAATCTGCAGCTCTTCAAGTCTAGAGTGAATAGGCTTCTTCTAGGCAGGCGTGCTCCTTCATAGATCACATCACCGCTTTACATCAGGCGGGATAGTGGTCAAACGCCTGCCTATCATGTATAAAAAAAAAAGGCAATGTCTATGAAACAAAATTGATGAAAAGGCGATCGATTTTAATAGATTTTACTCGATAATATCATAATTTCATGTCATAATGATATTAACTCAAACAACGTGATCACTATTTTCTGAACATTGTATGTCCACTAATTCTCAATCCTAGCACTCCTAGCTAATAACTATGGTGCAAGAACTCAAAACCCATTGTTCATAAGCCATTTATATCATTGTAACTATTGAATTACTTACTTAAAATGCCATAACGGTACTAAGTATGCGTACTGCAACTGCCTTATTTGTCAATCAACATGGGAACATTATATTAACTCGGACTTACATAAATGACGGCTATTCATGCAGAATAGAATAATCTAGGATATTTTGTCTATAGGAGTGAATAATTGACATTATGCTGTTGCACAAGCGTTTAAATATTTGACGTCTTGGTTAATTTTACCTTATAGTAATAAATTATTTAATTCCTTCAAGGAATATCAAAATCCACGAAATAGGACGTTACTAATTTACTTATATTGTCACTTTTGAATTTTATTTATCCTGTTCAGCTATTTGTCCATACACCTTAAAACTAGCAGCAAATTTCAAGAATGTTCGCAAAAATCATCGATTCTAGTTAGCACAACAACATACATAATCTCTACCTCAATGTTAAGCCATATTACGTCCAAATCAATTCAAGAATGTGTTCGTAGAGATTAGTAGTATTGCGAATAAGCTGTATGTACTACCACCAATACTACCACCCTTTTTTTTTTTTAGTGGGGAAATCTTGCATAGATACCCACGGCCTCCGGGGAAGGAGCCGTGGGTTATGTCGGATTCCTACCGACCAAAACCCCACTGTGTTCCGTAAAGCCGCATCAGCGACAGGGCCACGGGTATGTGTAGAATTCATCCGTGACCATGTACTACCACCCTAACATTTAGAAAGCTTATAGGAAGCGCGTGCAATATTTACTTCATCTAATTTACAACACATAGGCGGCGTAAATCATCAATGGAAAGTGGACGCTTATGAAATCTTAACTGTAAATAACTGAGGTTAAGTGTTGATAAAGGGTGAATTATAGCGCCCTTCTAATAGTAGTATTTTCTATTCAGATTATATACTGTTATACTGTTTACCTAATGCAATAATTGTCGCTAAACTACTACTACTGAATATACCTTACAAGATTAGTAATCTCCTAGTGAACTCAACATATAAAATAGATTTTGTTACTTTAAAGCATACAGAGAAATGGTAGATGATATCGTACTTTAGATTGTTGGGCCTGCTTGCTCCTCCTCACAATGTTTCAACGAATGTTCATGGGTATAATATTCACACAAGTTGGAAAATCAATTTGTTTTTACTCTCGTCGAACCGCCGACTTTGTGATTGCAGTCCTGAACGATGAGCCACCGCTTTCAACGTAACTACTTTACTATCAATTTCATCTTTCTTTTTCTTTCAAAGCAAAATGGTTATAGAAAATCGCTCATTGTTCCACCAAAGGCATTGCTAGCCTACCCGTTAAAATGTAATAAAAAGAGGCATTTTAACGACGTTTCAATGAATTGAAAAAAGAAAATCTTGTCTATACCGAGTGTTGGTTAAAATAACTGTCCGTAAATGGGAGGTGTGTTGCTAATAAGCAGTGTATGTATTTGGTCTATAATCTACATGCTACGTTTAGAATATAAATAAATCTATTGACTCGCAAAATAATTAGGATGTTGTAAGGAGAAATTATAGTTGAAAAGTATTAACGACAATGATTATATTTTATATTAAAATATTGAATACCTACTGTGAAAGTTCTGTCATGAACTTATCTCTATATTTAGCTCTATCTATATTTTCTTTAGGAGAGATAAAAATAAGACCATAATATTCATTCTATAAACAATTCGTATACAATCTTGAAAATTATTTGACACTCCTATTGTGTATCTAGAAGTGCTAGTCAAACCAATACTAGCGTTTAGCTACTATTATATTATATTCTGTGCCAATGCAGTACCAATCATATAAAATATACAATCTACGTATTTATTTTAAGACTAAGGGCTGTCACAAACGATGTCTTCAAATTATAACATCACTAGACATCGTCAAATGGGTTTTGTGAGCAATAAATTAGTTACAGATAGTTCAGGCTTCATTACTCGGCAGTGGGCAGCGCGTGGGACACTCGCTTGTCATTAATCTATGGGCTGGACAGTGGACACGTAAACTGAAGTTTGTAATGCTTGATACATTTCAATTATACTTAATTTCTTTATATAAAAGCTCCTTGTAATATGTATAAAGATATTAGGGGTAGTAACGCAATTGTCCTTCCAACTAGCGTCTTCAATGTATAAAGCTAGCTGTGCTCACGGTTTCACCCGCATAGCTACGCTTATATTAGTCTTAGCGTGATGATATATAGCCTATAGCCTTCCTCGATAAATGGGCTATCTAACGCTGAAAGAATTTTTCAAAACGTAAAAGTAATTCCCGAGATTAGCGTATTTAAACAAACAAACTCTTCAGCTTTATAATATTAGTATAAGGATATTAGGAGTGGTAACTTAATTATTTTTTCTACTAGAGTATACAATATTAGCCGTAACTCAATAATGTTTTCGAGTTTAGTGGCGCTTGAGAATCATCGTATTACGTAACTATTGAAAGCTATTTGATACGGAAATTCCTATAGATAAGCAATTTAGTACTAAGTAGCTGTTCCTTTCAAATAATATAAATGATTAGCACTTTAAACCTACATTTGTGAAAAATATAGCAATTGTTATACTATACCTATATCATTACCTATATCATTTAGGAAACTTGTACGTACGTTTTTGTACACGTACCTATGAATTTAACAAAACGTAAAAAAATATACACGTTTACCGACAAAAACAGTAGCCGATTCCCATCAATATATTATTATTGCATTTATTTATTACGAAAAGAAGATAAACTAATGAACGTTAATATGAAATATAGTGTGAACCTGGATCTAGCGACTCCATTCAGAAATACCTAGGTAATTTAGATCTTATCTAGTTATTTCACGAAAGCCGGTCACATGCAATCGGAGTACCTACATAGCTGTACTCAAAGTGTATGCATTTATGTGTACAGTTGTTTATGTGTTTATCTGTATAAATTATTAGTTATCTGTGGGTTTGCTTGTAGTATTTATATGAGAATTTTATACAGATCTATGAGGTTTTTGAAACAACAGTGCAACAAATATATATATTTTTTTAAATAATTTATTCATAACCATGGATACAAGTCCTTCAGTCGCAATCTTAAAGGCAACAAATATATAGATCGGAATGTTGCAAGCAAAACGTAATATAAGTATTTACACAAAAAAAAATCGAATTTATTTCATCGCAGTAATAAGGATTTAAATCGAGATATGCACTTAATTGGTAATGTCAATCAAAACGCAAATATACTTAAAACAAAGAGAAGAACACACCATATACTTATGTATAAAATACAGAACGGAATAATTTGTTTTTGTACGATCGGTTAATGTGACAGTGACAAGTGACATTTGACTTTTTTAAACTTATTTTTATGAACTGGCAACGAGGACGCATTCCGTCAATGTCAATTTGAAATAAGATGTTGGAACGTTTATAAATTCTAAGTTACAGAAAAATCACAATATAATATTTCGTAATATTATAGGTACGAATAACTGCGTGTTAAGTTAAATTCTTCTAGACATTTCATTGCTAAAGAAGTCTTCAAGATCTTAATAAATATATGACCCAGGTATCAAAATATATGCCCAACGTTATGGGCTTTAATAAAAACCAGTCACACTCCTACCCCTTACTTATCTTCGTAGCGCAATGTTTTTCCTGCATACTCGTCTATCCTATTATGTCATTACGGGTTACATTGACACTTGATAGTAATGAGTTAATTACTGTTTTCATGTCTATTTATAGCTATAAATGATTATTCATTACTCACATCCACTTGGAGAATTTTTATCACTTCTATCCATCTTTTGAGTACAAAAGTAGGAGTTCAATAAGGTAGTGTAATGGGTATGAATTAATTTACGCTTCATTAAAATTCCTGTCAATTATGAGCTATTTATTTTGGTAATATAATCTGTGCGATATATCATGCAACCTCTGTGACGTCACGTTGAACTTTGGCTTTAGCTGTGGGAGTTGCCCGTAAAGAAAAAGAAAAAAAAGTTTTTAATTTGAATGTAGGTATAAATTTTTTTAAAGAGAGTTCGTTTGAATGTAGGTATAATATTATTGGTAGACATATAGTAGACGATGATTAATTACATGATAATATCATACAAAAAGGAACTTTTAACGTTATCTGTTATTAAAATACATATTAGTAAATATTATAGAATCAATAAATGGCTCATCGATTTATTGATCGAGGATAAGTAATTCAAAGGGCGGAAACCCTATCGACTGTATTTTTCTTCGATACAATCGCATTTTTCATATTATGATGTGATAAGCATACCTATTATAGTTAATTATTTAATCATTTGATTTTAAGTATTTTCCGTTTTAATAACAGCTGCTAATATTGTTTTACAGGCATTATATAAAAATAAATTCGCATTTCGCGTATCTATTTTTCGTAGATGGAGGAAACAGAAGTTGATAATGTAAAAAATAAATTTAGTTACTTATAGCAGTTGGAAATTATTTTTGTACATCCATTTACAAGACAGTACATAACAATAGAGAAGTATTAAAGATTATCTTATAGTAGGTACGCTTATTAACATAATATAGAACATGCTAAATAACAATAAATATTACATCCATATTAATCCCAACGTTAACTTATCCATCATTGCTATCGAACCCTCCTAAACCCGATCATTTACCACTGAGCCAATCGGTATCCATAAAACACTCCCTCCCCAACTGGGTCACATTTAACAAGACAATGTATCTATTTGTCTAATTCTCAGCTAACAGAGCGCATAAATCGATTCTTTCCACAAAGATAAGCTAAGTGTAATTTCTTGTACGACCAGTCGAATAAGACCCGTTGCCATGGTTACGGCAATCAGAATAAGCCTCGTTGCCATGGTTACAGGTGTATCAGTGATTGACTTATGTGAAATATGGTACAGACTTTGGATTCCGGCACTTGCTATTAGCAAATTTTAACAATGTGGATATATTGCTTGATATAATTTTAATGTAGATGGTAAATCGTTTGGTCTATAGAGTGCTTTAAAGGTGCCTTACCACCAATAATGTGCGAGGATTGTGTTTGTAAATAACCAATTGTATCGCTTCAAACGCTAATCGTTTCAAGCTTCAAATTAAATGAAGGGATATGATTGCTATGATATATAAAAAAGCTAGATACGTTACCCGCTCTCTATTTTGGCAAGAAAAAAACTCAGCTAAGTGCCCGAGTTTCACTTAGTCACGCACCATTCAGCGTCGTGGCTGGACGTTCTTTTTATATTTTAATCGGCAGTTGTTATTACGAAGTACATGAGTGAGACATGTATTATGTCTCGTGCGTGAGAGTGAAAGAGAGAACAACTGTATTGGTGATAATGCGTTAGTAAGTAGGTATGTATTAATTACGCTGTTTTTTAGTGCAATGATGTTGGCGTATGCCGCGTCTACTAGTATAATAGGTCATTGATATGATTGGTTCTTTACAAACACATTCATCTCTACACATCCTCGCACATTATTGTGGACAAGCACCCTAAAGAGGATCGATGTTATATTATACTGTATATAGGATGGCGTTTTTAATACAGAAAAAAGAACTTGGTTTTACTAAATGTAAATACAGAACTGTTGACAATAAACATAAGATGTAAAGCAACAACATTGTAACAAGTTATTTATTGCTTAAGTGAATAAAAACAGACTATTTCCATCAGTTGTTGACTACCCTGTTTTTATTTTTTTACATTGAGAGTAACAACGTTCTCAGGTTATAAAATAAAAAAATAAATATATTTATGAAAGAGTATTCACCTAACAATTTAAAGACTGGTTTAGAAAATAGTTCTTTCCAACTTTGAAGTTTCCGCGCATTAAAATCAATTTAACCACACAGTTTGAAATGTTTACAAACAGGTTAAATAATAAATTAGAAAGCTAAACGTGATATTATCTAAGAAGTACAAATAAATCAGTCTGAATTTGATAAATATTCTATCATTCCTAATGCAGGACCGGATGGCAATGTCTGGGCTTGATACATTGATAAGTAAAGTGGGTCAGTCTTTAATTTATAATTAAATACGCACTTATGCATTGATCAATTGTCTCTGCAGTTGGATAGTTAATTTAAATTAAATATAAAACAATTGGCTAATCAACTAAAGAAGTAGCTTTAGATAGGCCATGTTTGTAGAATCAGATGATTAGGTACTAATAATTATAATTTTAGGTCTAAGAATTCTGTAGTTCAGCTTACAGAAACCATAATAACAAAAAGTATAGTGTTTATTTCAATCGATAAATTATGGGTCAATTTTACAATTATTTTCACATAAAAACTTTCTGTCACTGTATACTTCGGGAAAGTGGCTTATTTGTGTTATTAACTATTCATTATTATAATTAATTACAAAAATGTATACCTAACAAAATAATGAAAACTCCTATAAGCGTAAATAGAGAGCGAGCGGTGCACAATAATTTTAAATTCAATTATATTCATTTTTCACACGCGTAGCCCCTACAAAAATACACGAATACGTAGATTAGGGTCTCTGTCAATAGACATCGATATTTATGCTCCAATCTAATCTAAGACCAATAACATTAAGTCAATTGCTGCTAACAGAATACTAAGTAGGCGATCAAAAATATAAATGTGACGCCGAATGCGTTTTCACTTCATTATTTTGAGATGTTTGAATATTTACTTTGGTAATCTTATACCCTCTGCTTTGTAATTTATAGATAGAGAACCTGGATGGAAAAATCTCTAAGCTTTATTCCAAAAGTGCTCATTACTTTAATCAATCTTCAGAATCGATCGCTGTAAAACGTTGTCTAGACTAATACATATTATGTTAATAGCATAATGCTGGAGTTTTACGCTAATCTTAAGAAGTACTGAAAAAAGTTTTGATTTTAGATAGTCCATTACACACTACAAACTATAGGAGAAAAACAGCAAGGGCCAAAAATTTCCTTGCCTTTTGATAGTTAGATAAGACAGTTAGTAAAGGTTCAGATAAGTTAGTAATTAATAAAACACAGTAGGTATAACTGCATAAAATTTAATTTCAAAACACATAATTTGAAATGAAGGTACTTTTCGCTGATTTCACGTAGCATAGTCATCATTTCGAGTAGATTCATTGCACTTTCCAATTCTGCATTGTGACAATTACACCAAGAATCTTTGAATAGTTAAATGGCTCTTTCACAACGATCGCTGTAAATAATGAACTATAATGGAGTTACATAAAGCGATAGAATAGGTTTCTCGTTAATGATTTATATGGTTACGTACTTGTATAGTGTTTAGCAAAAAGGAGAGCTAATTTCAATATTTTAATGAGCTTGTTGTTTGTATTTGTGAAAGCAAATTGTACATTATAATTTCTTTTGCACTACTATCAGGATGTGATTGTCAACCTTTTTAAATTGTTATTAAAATTATATATGCATAAATTATACAATTTAAAGATTAAAGAGTTACTTTGCAATCTATGAACGTATCCCTCTTCTCTGAAGTGATTGTAGTTTGCAATTTGCATTATAAATAATTTAACTAAAAAAATATAACTCATACTAGACACACAAATGAGAAACAGATAAGCAAAACTAAATACATTTTTTAGATTCGAAGTAACAAGATATAATTTGCATAGCATTCCTGTTAGAATAGCGTATCTATTGTTAATTTCACGCCTATATATATCTAATCTAAAACGATGAAACATCACTTCGCATCGACTTAAAAAATAAATTACGTCAATAACAAAAAACAATCGTTTATGCAGATTTAATGTGAAAACATTCAATTGATTATTTATGAGATTAACTTTTTAGAGCTGTTTATTTTAATATTAAATCGAGGTGCAATTAATTATGTTTGTTTTTGAAGGCATTTGTGGATTTAGTAGCTTTAACATTTTTTGCGGTTATGCTTATTACCTACGTGTTTGTCCAAAAGAAGAGTGAATAATAATATTTTGTAAGTTTTTTGCACGCCTCATAAGCGAAGCGTTGAGGTGGGTACTACTGTCACTTCGCGCAAAACATCTGATTTTTCAAACTTAAAATGTCTTTATGTATCATACATTGCACTTGTAAGATAATACATACACACACATATTAAGAAAAAACACTATTTTTAACATTCATGATATTTTTGATGTCATTTTTGTTATTTAAACTAGTTAAAAAACAGACCGACCGAAATACTTTACTGATCGAGTCTTTTTTTTTCTCTTACGCTTGAGTATGCTCAGGAATAGAACCCTTTCATTTTTCAGGGTCTGTTTCGATGTGGTTTAATTGTTATTAAATAAACAAAAAAAAAATATCGACTGTTCTCCATAATTTTAGTATATAAAAATTTTTTTAATCACATATTTGGGTTTGGTATCGATCCAGTAACACCCCCTGCTATTTATTTTTTCAATATTTTCAATGTACAGAATTGACCCTTCTACAGATTTATTATATGTATAGATTTTTTTTATATTCATAGTGTACTCAAAATTCACCATTATAAACTCGATTCTTTATACTATGTATAAGCCAAGGTTTAAAAAAATAAGTTGGTAGTCAGTCCATTAAACCTTCGCAGTTTCACATCTAGGTGGGGCCACAAGAAAAATAGCTCAATTATTACGGTACCGCTTTCTTTACTTTTCCAACTGTTTTATTTTATTTCTTTTTTTATATTTATAGTGTACTCTTTATAAATAATCAATTTTATTGTAAAGGATGAGATTATGAGGCGTGCACTTTTGGATTTTCCAAACTATTTAATTTTCCGTAACTTTTTTCAATTGATTAATGAGTGTTATCTGTTATCTGTGAGTATAATAATAAATCAGTTGCTTAAAGGAATAAAAAACAATGTAGCTTAAAATAATCAAAAATCTTTATCCTGAATATCCTTTTTTAGTTTACAGGAATATATTTTAATTATACCCAGTGTATAAAACTAAATACATATTACACAAATATTTATATTGCGATTAAGTAATTAACATATAGATTACATAAACATGTAGGCTGTGAGAAAATATTTTCATAACAAAAATGTTTTCCACTTACCACTAATTACAGAAAAGTATTTGTTTATATTGCACAAACCAACATTCAATAAACTTATATGTAGATAGATAGATGCCTCAACCAATTAAGGATTTGCATTTTATAGCTTACACAGTATTAGTATCGAATTCTTGTAATTTTTCAATAAAAAAACATGTATTTGAAACTAAGATAGTCAAAGAAATATTTGCACATGTTCTCAAGAAAATGCTTCTATGCTTCTTCTATGTATGATTAAGAAATCGTTTAAAATATATCGTAATAAGATCAATTTGTTTTCAAATATATTCTTCAAAATTAGACAGGACAACAACTTCATGGTTTTCCACTTCTTGGTTTTCCAAAATAATTAAACGTTCTTGAAAACTTGATTAAAATGTGACGTCATCGTTATCATTTTAATAATTCATTTTTCCGTTCCTCTATTTTCTGGCAGGAGACTTTCTTCTGCAAATGTATCTCCATTGCCAGTATTAATATCCAATAAACAAAATTTATAAACTTCCATAAATCTATAGTTTATTTAATATTATGTATGGCTCGTTCCAGATATCACCAGCCGTTTTAGTTATCTAGCCTTATAAGCTGAACGGGTAATAAAATTATAGGAAACCAAATACTTAGTACCCGCTAATTCGATTTATTAATATGGCAACTTGACTAATAAGTGCGCTCTGTTAACGCCAGTGTTGCTAGAATTAAAAATATTAAGTGAAATGTGCTTTGAATTTCCATAGATGTGTAATAATGTTGCCAGTTTTTTGGCTTTTTTCGAAGCTTTCACTGAAGTATATTTTTACAGCAATTATTAAAAAATATAATATATTTGCGTTGTTTTTTTACTTAATTATCAGTATTATAATATGTAATACGTGTAGATATTATGTAGAAAGCTTGTTATTAATGATAGGTTAGTAGGTACATAATATAGTATACTAGCTTTCCGCCCGCGGCTTCGCCCGCGTTTTGAAAGAAAAACCCGCATAGTTCCCGTTCCCGTAGGATTTCCGGGATGAAACCTATCCTATGTGTTAATCTAAGTTACCCTCTATATGTGTGCTAAATTTCATTGTAATCGGTTTAGTAATCGGTTTAGTATTGCGTGAAAGAGTAACAAACACACACACACAAACACATACACACACATCCTCACAAACTTTCGCATTTATAATATTAGTAGGATACTTCTTACAATCAAATTCAATTCTAAACAGAGTATTGACAAACAGATTTGTACAATATAAAATAAACATAAACACAAACAAGTATTTATTACAAAATCGAGTAGTTTAAATAAATTTATGTATACATTTAACTTGCGACTACCGTTAACTAAGACATTAGTTAATTATCCAACTAGATATAGGTACCATTTATACAAACGACTACAAAGGGAATAAATCGCATGCAATCGGTCACAGTAAATCTTTCAAAATGGTTTTGTTACGTTTTTGCTGTAGTGAATGTCGTATTTTGTGTACCGTGTTTTAATGAGCGTTAGGGGAGAGCGGGGATGAAAGTCACATTTTTAACTTTTTTTATGTAACTTCCAAAATACGTTGTTTAGGAATGATATTTGTATACCAAACGATAGTGTAATTATTCTGTTACAAAATAAATAAACGTATTTTTGTATTATATTATCAGTTGTAGAAATATTTTGTATTTTCACCCTAAAGAAAAATGTGACTTATAACCCCGGGTCAGGGATGGTTGTCACAATGCCTAGGGTAGGTAGTCACATACTAAATAACAGGCAATTTATAAATAGAAAGTCACTTTTTTGTCTTATAATTTTACGGAATAGTTTTTAATTAAGAACTCTTAACCAAATGAAACCGTAGACAGTCTTTATTTCAGTCTGAATATTAAGAATCACAATTTTAGCAAATAATAATAAACGTGAGTCAATATAGAGTCATCAAGGATATATGGACTTCCAGCAGGTTTGTTAGGGTGATTTTCCGGTGTTGATTGGAAATTAACGGCTGAAACAAACAACCTCAAAACGCAAATAAAGTCAGCTCGCATACAGGGAGCTGGTTGACATGTGACAACCAGCCCCCGAAAATTTGTGACAACGAGCCCGAACAGCGAGCCCTTGAACACGTTTTAGAAAAAAAATATTGAAAATAAATTCCGGTCAATGAATATCTAAAAAACTGTACTACGATATTATAAAACACATTTCATCATCATCAAATGAACTGAAAGATTATTACTGTGAAACAAGAACGTATAATTACGAGGTTCGACACAGCAGCACAAAAATTTACTTTTGCTGTGCGAAAACAATAAACTCGTGTGAGGCCCTCACGGTAGATCGAAGGGGTCTGACGCGAAGTGGGGACAGCGTTGTCACTGTATCGCTCTTGCCACGCTGTTCAACAGACTTATTCGATAGTTCAGTTTTGTGTTAAGACCCCTGTGACAACCAACCCGTGAGACAACCAAACCCGGTCTCCCCTAAAGACATTTTAAATGTGCAATTAGCGTGTTATTGTTAGAATCACTGCATAGTATTAAAACAAAGTCGCTTTTTCTGTCCCTTTGTATTCTTAAATCTTTAAAATTACGCAACGGATTTTGATGCGGTTTTTTTAATAGATAGAGTGATTCAAGAGGAAAGTTTTAGTATATAACTTATTAGGTTTTAGACAAAGCGGGCGAAGCCGCGGGCGGTAAGCTAGTTATCTTATAAAATTGGTTTTCAATGCAGAGTCAATAAAATAAGCTCTTCTTTTCACACAATCCAAACTTTGTGAGGTGCGATAAAGAAGTAAAATGATTATGAAAAAAACATACCGTTTAAAACGCGACTGAAACCGCGTGCAAAGAGCTAACTAGTAAATATATATTTTTAAAGTCAAGACATTCATCAAAATCCATTTCCAATTCCTAAGACATGTCAATAAATTTTAGTCATTGCAATGAAATTATGTTTTATATCTGTATGTGTCAGCTTAACACTATGAGCTTAACAGTTTCTATGATTTATTGCTTATATTATACGAGCGACACTTTTTGTTGTAAAGTAGATATTATTACATAACACAATAACTAACAGTTTCTGTAAGTTAGCCTTATATGCGTCGTTTTCATTTGCAATTACAAATAATATTTTGACATTAATTACGGGAATTTGGAAAAAATTTAAGTCTTCATTAAACTCAGATAGAGCAAACATTAAAAAAAAGTGTTTTTACCCTCTACATAGGTAAAATATACCTATTTATAGTACCTATAGTTAAATATTAGTATTACAATATTTACAGTTGAAACACACGCAATAGTAACAAAGACACCCCATGCAAGCTTTCTATTCGATTAGAGAGGGACAGGGATGGCGCATAGTACAGTTATTACTGCATAAACCTGACACATCAATTTGAACATTATTCTCTACAAATAGGGGTCATGATTGCGTGAAGTTATATACCAGTTTTTGTGTTACCTGTCCGGACCTGGATGCCTCGATAAAGCGCAAGTTTTCTTGGAAAGAAAAGCGTTCACATTATTTAATTTCTATGGAGGTATAATGTTCGTTTGAACTCGATAACTGTGAAAAGAAATCAATTCTATCACTTAATTACAGATCGACATAGATATGGGCTTGGAATGTGTTCTGTTATAATTTTACAGAAAATACGCGTAAAATTGTTAAATGATTTAGGTATTAGAAGCTTTTTTTTATGCTATAGGATAGCAAATACACGCCGCCCATAAGCATCTTGGTTGAATTTGTAGATGTCTTGTTTCCGTAGTTAGTACTTAGTGTAGTATATTTTCCACATAGTAGGATCACTTGTATTTCCTTGGCTAGTTCATTAGTATTTGAAAATTCTTATATGTACCTACTTTTTTTATTATTTTTTTTTAGTGAAATGTTAATATACCTGCTGGTTACGTAGAATTTTGTATGGATAAAATTATGTGTTACTTCTTAACTTTGAATAAAATGGTTTACTTTTACTAAGCTAAACGTTGCTCTAATACTATGATTAAAATAAGTAGTAAACAATAGTTTAAACAAGATTAACTTTAACACAAACTAGCTACAACAAAGTTTCGACAGAGCTAATTATTTGAAATGTTCTTATAATCTTAATGTATCAAACTTCCAAGAGTTTCAATTAAACCATGCTATCAGTACTGTTATTTAAATTTTATAGCATTTGTTATTCACAATTTTACTATTACCTATGTATTTCATTGCAAATTAAATTATGTCTTTTTAATAATTTAATATTTTTAATAAACGTATGCTGTGGTGTTTCTTCGATTTGATGATGATTTTAATATCAATGCATTGTGCTCTCTAAGAAACAAGGAATTATCCCTCTTAAATAGATCAACGTTACAAAAACCCCTGTAACGTTTTTATCGATACATCGGCTGACAAGAAACGACGGACCCGGATAATGCAACAGATTTAATTAGATACGTTGAAAAAAGCATTATCGTACATACACCATTAATCCCTCAAGTGGTATCCCACAATTAAACGAAGGGCCAATAAAGTATGGCGAAGCAGGTGTTGTCGACGTATCCGTATCTCGTTATCCAGTAATGGAACATCGATCGATACGAATCGATGTTGAATCGAGTTTTATTCGCGCTTCAGATTAGCGAATTCGATGTTTGCTTATCTGTGCCGTTCGCTCGTTTATCGATGCTTCATTGTGTTGCTGTCAAATTTTGAAATAGGAATTTTAGAATTTTGTTTTAAATGCAAAATTTTCTAGAATATTCCTTTATTAGTTAAGTAATGACAGAGTTTCAGTACTAAGTAATTAACTTTTTATGATCACATGAGATGGATAGGTACTTAATTTAAATCCAAAGCACCTCATTAAAGCACTTGTCTTTTCCTGTAATAAATAAACCGTAATAATGAAACCATTCAGTATTCCTAATCAAGATATTACGATCATTCTATTATCAAAGGCATTTTTAATATTATGTTTCATCTGTTAATGTCGATTTGTAATCCTTCTAGATTTTAGTTTTATTACATTTCCGTTAATTTGGATGTAATGTAGTTAATTTACTGGCATCTTATGATTAACTTAATCGATATTTCACAATTAAATAAATGGTTAAGTATTTAGAATTTGATTCGGATTAAGAAATAGCGCTGTGTGAAGTGCCTACTCATTAAAGTAGGTATTAAATTGTTCACATACTTACTATAAATATATCTTTCACATAATATATATCTAAGATTTTATTAAACCACATATAATATTATAGAAAACTATTTTAATCGCAATTAACAAGAATGTGAATTAAAAACATATTTTGCAATCGCAAATTATTGGCCAACTTCACGCTACACCGTCACTATAATTTAGCGCGTTTTCATTAAGTGTAATTAATTCAGAGGTTTAATTTGTACTAGGGCGGTTAAATAAACACTTCCTAGCAATTAAGTGAAAGGACAACGTGTACTTATCTAGTTGACGCGCGTGACTTCGCTCGCAGATATGTTAGAAAGTGGTTTGCATGCAAAAAGCTGATTATTTCTATTTTCTGGTTACTAACGGTTTTTATTTTACGTAACTGGTCGCAAGTCTGGCTATAATTGGTAAATAGAGTTATGGTTCGAATGTATGAACTGGTATTTGAGTGTGTTCTCTTACTCGGGGTGGTAGGAAGTGTAGTTGATACCAATGAATGCTTGAAACATGAGGGTACCCAATCCATTGATTATTTTTTTAATACTAAATCGAACAGTCTATAGGTTATTAGCAGTTATCATGGAGGAGGCAATACTTTTTGATTTAATTATGAACATCCTGGAATCTTGTATAAGGTCGTATAATTCTAATGAAAATCTCATGCATGTAAGTTTTTGAATTAGTGGGTATTTGGATCTTGCTTCATTTAATACGATCTGAATCTAGAATTTCTCTATTTACTTCGTGCCCAGTAATATCATCATACTTAACCATAAACCAATATAGTAGTAATATTATGACCTATAATTAAAAAGCCAATTGATTGTTTATCATATAAATACTGCAGTCATGTTAATCTTCGTTACATCCTTGAATTTCTGAATACCGTTTTTAATTAAATCTTGTTCGGGCGCGCGAGTGCGTTCGCGTCAAAACGCATTAATGCTGCTCTTCTACACGCAAAAGAACGATATTCTCGATCTACAATAAATTCATTGCTGTTTATATTACGCTGCTTACTGTGTGCGTCGATACATAGTGTTCATTGTAAAGCAATATGGTGTATCGAATTTCGATTGCCGTGGATAAGAAATAACTTGGTAAGGGGTTTGTAAGTACTTGTGAAATTGAAGGCGCTTCCTTAAGTTCCCTGAATAAGTATAATATTATCTGTAGATTGTATGCGTGATATGAAATTAAATTTTACATGACGACGTGTGTATGATGCACAGGCCACAGATGTTTAAAATATAAAAAAAAGCTTTTGGTATCGTCGCTTCAGCCGTGGGACGTCCACTGCTGGACTTAGGCCTCCCTCAAGGATTTCCAGTACGATCGGTCACCGGCGTCCTGCATCCAGCGGCTCCCTGCCACTGGGACCAGGTCGTCTGTCCATCTTGTGGGAAGTCGTCCCACGCTTCGTCGTCCCGTTCGTGGCCTCCATTCCAGAACCTTTCTGTTCCAACGGCCATCAGTTCTACGAGCTAGGCAAGGGGTGCTAATAAATTAAGAATCGCCGAATGAGATCCGGCTTTTGGTATACTAAAAATAGAATAAAAACAAAAATTATAATATCGTTTATTTCCTCTCATATCACATTGCATTGCATTGGATTGGATAAAATGTTGAATTGGTTTCGTTCATAAAGAATTCAAAATATTATAGTCTTAGTATATTTATAAATCATATATCATAGATACCTATAAGCAGGTAACAAGTAAACAATACTTTTCAAAAAAAAAATAGTGTTTAGACTTCACCGAGAAAATATATCGATTGTTTACGTTTCTTTGAATAAATAATTGATTACATATTATTGTGTTCCTTTTTCAAAAATCGCCTACGGTGATTGGATAAACGGGCCCCCTCCTGCCTTCCGTTGACGTGGCGTATTAAAATGTAACATCGCACGAGACAGCACGGTTACCTCTTGACATGCAATTTTCGGACGTCCATTTATCAATCCGAGGGACGTGTTTGTCGATACTTCGTAATTATCGATACTTTTACGCAACGCTAATATATGCTTAGAATCGATAACATGTGAATTAATGTATCGATAATGTAAGAGATGCTGAAATTATTGATACAATTTTGAATATGACTACGATGGGTGAATTACCTTACATAATATATAAAATTGTTTAATAATTTTCATATAAATTTCTCATTATATTATGTTCTTTAGTGTACCTTTCAATGTGGTACCTAATTCTTTTGTCTCCTAAGTTTGTTTCTTCTATTTTCGAAACAAGCACGACTAAAACATTCAATTAAAAAAAAATATAATATATTAACACGAGTACATCACTAATCGATCATCAAATCTGATTCGTACAATTAATCTTTCTTTGCCGCTCACAAAGAGTTAATATGTTTTAGCAAGCTGCTGTGCGTGAAAATAAAGCTGTCAAGACATCAATACTAAAACCTATTTTCTTTTAACTTTTTTAATTCTTTATCTGTGCTCTCTAGGTGTCAAGGAGGGTTAGGTTAATCTGTGAAACAAGCGAAACAATTATACACACACAGGCATAACTTAGAATTCAAATAAGTGTCACTTAATTATAATTTCGCGTTGTATGATTTTTAAAGTTCATTTCTTCTTTGTTAAGCTTTGCTCAAGATATTTTATCTATAAAATGTTCGTAACACGATCACCTGATCAAGATCGATCGACTTAATTAATTATATTTTAACACAACACTTGTCAATGTTTTAGCGTATGATGTCGTAGGAAAAGGTTAAGCTTGTAAGGCTTTTCAAAATATCACAAGAAAACATTGAGATTTATTTTATTTCATCATGTTTTACAAGAGTGAGCTTTAAAGCTCCATAACAATTTAACAGGTATTTGGATTTTGGATGCATGTCTAATAAAGGTAATACTTTTGCATAATGTGTGATCTTTATATATTTTTTTACATCATTGATACCTATTTAAAGAACAGTTCCGCAAGATACATATCTAAATATCAGCTTTCAAAAACTCTAAGTTAACATAGGTACATCTTCTATGTTGTGTAATTTGGATAAATAAGTACTTTATATCTATCATCACTATCAAATTCAAATCCAAGGCAAACACCGAAACCGTCATTTGGCAGGTGCAGGCTAATCAAAGAAAATATAATATTAATACCTCGCTTGCTCACACCGAATTTCGCCAAGACTTTTTCCTCTCATCAGAACTCTCGTAATGCGAGAGACAATCAATTTTTTTTCCCATGCCGCGTCATTTTGAAAACAATTTTCTATCCCTTATGATTATGGGTCATTTCGGTTGGCCGTAAACTATTATTAATGCTACCAAAGGGCCGCTTTTTGATGTTCATACGAATCCACAGATTTGCGTGATTATTTTGACATTTTCGACGTATTACAATTAGGAGTTTAGTGATACCTACTCATTCCGGTTGTAATAACAAGGTTTAACATTTGATGTGCTTATGTTTGCTTCTGACAATGTGTGTTATATTGAAAATAAAGCATAAAAAGTTGACTATGACTTACTTATTCGTTACCTACTTATAATAAATGATGTCATGCTTTTAATTTGATTCATAATGAGCAAATAAATCTCCTTTTTAATTTCCACAATCAAGACAAAACAAGAATAACATGTAATCATAAATAACATAAATTTCGTAAAATAACAAATTAAAAAATTGAAGGAAGCAAACAAAATATGAAACTTCAAAATTCCAAAGTTCTTTACGTTTAGATTTTAGAACACATCGAAGAGAATAGAGATTTTGTAAAACATGATTGAATGTAGCATTATCATTTTTTAATTTCGTGCCCACAGCGCCAGCTATTCTTGTGTGCGATGCCATTATAACTGTAACTTAGTGGGGAGTTAGATATTATTTTAATAAGCATTTAATAGGTGATATTATCGAGGTCAGAATCGTCTTTGTCGGTGTTACAGGCAAATGTGAAAAGCGTACGAACTTGAAATAATTATAGTATTAATTTGCTTTGAATGGCTATAATTCAAAATTATAATTTGTATGTGTTGAAATCAATTTTTGTAGGTTATATAATGTAAATTATTAATAGTGTGTTGAGAAGAGTTAATTGATGGTATCATACTTAGATTACAAAATTTTATTTTGTAATCTAAGGTATCATACATAATTTTCAAACATTATACAGGGTTACTTGTAAAACACCAGCAACCTCGCAGGACAAGATAGCTAACATCTTAAGTAACAACATATTTTGTTCTACGACTTTTGGCATAACGCAATAAATTATTTTTAAATGATTTTTTAAACTTTTATTGTACTCTCCTAACATTTGTAAGTCTATGTTCTATTCATTATCGGATGGACGACGCGACGCCCCCTTCCCCCTCTCGTTCGCTTCTTGTTTACCTAATTTTTGGGAGGCGTAGAGTTTATAATATTCAAACGGAAAATTAAGTGAATAATTATTTTTGTATGAAAATAAAATCTAACAAATTATCAAAAGTCGTAGAACAAATGTTGTTACTTATGATGTTAGCTATCTTGTCCTGCGAGGTTGCCGGTGTTTTACAAGTAACCCTGTATAGGTAGTAAGGAGATATATTCCACAGGACTATTGTCTATTTTTATTTTTAAACGCAACACATTCATCTTATTTCAATCACCTTTTAGTTATAATATCCTGTGTTATAATATCCTAATTTATAAACACCTAATCTATACTAATATTATAAAGTTGAAGAGTTTGCTTGTTTGTTTGTTTAAACGCGCTAATCTCGAGAACCACTGGTCCGATTTGAAAAATTCTTTCGGTTTTTGATAGCTCATTTATCGAGGAAGGCTTTAGGCTATATTATATCATCACGCTACGACCAACAGGAGTGGAGCCACGGGGGTGAAACCGCGCGGAGCAGCTAGTATAGGTAGTATAAAACACAAGAAAATAAGAACCAATACCATCATTCAATTGTATTTAACCCTATTTACGTTCAAACGTGTCGATCAAACCATTTTTTCCGTAACATAAATTGAAATCAAAATGAGAGATGTACGATAACCTTTTTTAACTTTACCGGTTTCATTGGTGATTTTTTTTCTCAGCGTAACAAGTCCTTAGCGGCCTCCCCGCGGTGTAAATATGTGGTCTCCATTTGTATATCACTCAAACAATTCACAACTATTCAATAAGCACTTCGATCATTGCAGATTGTTATCACCTTACATCAAAACTTTCAAACAAATACATGCTTTGCTGGTATGTTGTAAAGTCGAACACCGCGCGGACCCGTCGGCGGATCGATCGCCCGATCGGTCGCCCGATTGCGTCGATTAAGAGCGAACGCGTGTAAAAAGTTTATGAAAATTAAAATACGACTTATCAATGTAACCGTATTTGGTGTTACATTAAGCGCCCATTAAGGTAGTATGTTAACAGATACTTGTGCGGCTACGCAATAAATTTCTATTGACTTATGAAAAGGAAATATAGCTGGGTGACTTTTTTTAATCTAATTAAGAAAAGTCTTATCTAATTTGTCCTGTCTGTTCTTTTTAGAACGATTATGTAAATAATTAAAGCTGATGTTATGGAAGGATTCTTGCAGTTTTTATACATATATTATGTTTCATAGATTATATATTCAAGACTATTTGTAGAGCAATAAATAGTAACCATAGAGTATATAGACGTAGTTGGAAAAAATAATTGATGTTTCGTCAAGCATTCCTACTACATATTCATCACATGTTTACCTTATTATGTACCTACACACCACACTACGCTTGTTATTACCATATTTCATCCATACTAATATTATAAATGCGAAAGCCTCTAAGTGCTCTGTCTGTCTGTCTGTTACTCAATCACGCCTTAACTACTGAACGAATTTGAATGAAATTTGTACTTACAGAGATATTTTGATACCCGAGAAAGGACATAGGATAGGTTTTATCCCGGAAATCCCACGGGAACGGGAACTATGCGGGTTTTTCTTTGACTGCGCGGGAGATGCCGCGGGTGGAAAGCTAGTTTATTATAAAACAACTGAAAAGAGGTAAAAAAAAATTAGAAGTTCATGAATTTTGTTCCCAATGATCCCTTTTGAATACCTACCTATGTATAATTCATATAGTATAGCAATGTAACAAACAACACTTGTATACCAAGAAAATATTTTGACACATTATCAAGTCAAAATGACTCTACTTTCCTGAACACCTACATCAATCAGTCACGCTTACACATACACACAAAAATATTTTAGATTAATTTATTGCAAATGCAGCCTTATTCAATTAGTGATAGGGTTGTAAATTATATACCACGGGTACACGATTGTATCGATATACCGTTGTTGAGGTCAGAAAGTCGCACGCATAAAGAAAAACTGAGTTGAAACATTAATCGATCACGTTCAATCATAATGATTTGAGTTACAATATTCTTAAAGTATTGGATGTACGGTTAAATTAATTTTGTATTGTTTTTTTTATATTAAAATTAAGAGTGCTAAGATTGGGTTCGGATTCGCAGAATTATTACTTATGCATTTAAATTTAATGTAAGAGTTTGCCTGACAGTACAGACAGAAAATTGAACTCAAAGTTTACGTAATGTCTAATAAATTTTATAATCAGTTGTAAAATATTTTCGTACTATCTATGAATGTCTCATTTTTCATAAAATTCATAAATAGGTACTAATAATTAATGTGTTGTAGGTAGATACCTACAACACATCAACAACTCAAATCATGACTGCATGTCCGTCCAATATTTTCCTTCTTTTCATATAAGAGAGTTATTATATTCTTAAATCTAATTAGTAAATACTCATTTAACATCTATATTTATACAGAATTAATTTGCAAATACGTAATAAACACTCATAAACATGATCCTCAAACGATAGCCATCAAACCGAAATGGTTTTGCATTTCCGTATTATAGCATTATCATCACTTGTGAATGATGGGATATTTCACATCAACGTCAGTTTTAACTAAGCGAAACTAGTCTTTAGCGACACGCAATAAAAATCACATTTCTAAGCGCAGATTATGAATTTTGAAATAAATTTTAACCATGGTACCGACGCCCGCACATTGAGTAAAAGATTGCTATTCAAGCGCGATTAAATACTTTGTGCGACTACAGATTACACCCACGACTTTCCTGTTTGGGATTGACATTGTACATGGTTAAATTAAATTTGATATTATGAATAAATTATGTAATTTTGTTTCATTAACGGGACGGTTAAGTGGGATTTATGCAGTCTGTAATTTGTAAGCCATCTATTTTTACAATGTCGTTTTTTATTAGTAAAATTAACATTTGAACTATTCATTCACAACATTTTATTAAATTGAACAAATTATTTTCGTGAGGGTTTATTTTACAAAAAAATGACAATATCAATTGACTTATTTCTGATTTTACTGGCAACCATACATCTGTTACAGTAGCAAATTAACTTTTATATTACGAAAACCTCGAAGTATTTATACTAAACTAGGAGACAGGACTCTGAAATAGTGTATAAGCCGCAATCTGCAAATGAAGCATTATCCAGAAGCTTGCCACCCATAAAGCACCATACTTCGTGCGTTACCTCGACTATTCCACGCATAATCGTTCCATGAACAGGCAGCCTTACCCACCGGGGTTCCATGTGGGTCTAAACGTACCGTTAAGGATATAATCTACAATCTAACAGCTGTAGCTGACCGCAGACAATGTGTATGATGAGTAATGTCCAGTGTATTTGCAAATGTCATGCTTATTGTGCTAACTATTACTGAAATATTTAAGCCATTGTTTATCGTTTGGAGAGTGCGGCTACGCAACTGTTGGGCGGACTGTGCTGGGTGGGAAGTATGGAATACAATGATGGTGTTCGTAGTGAATTTAGTTGCATGAAACTAGATTATGTGGCGTGATACAGAGGCTCTCTTTACTAATAAAACCGTCTCCATAGAAACTGCTTTCCGAATTGGTGGTTTATGTTAAAACTGACGATTCCAAAGTACTTCTAGAAGAAGTCTAATTGAATAAATAAATATTTTATATTAGTAGATAGTATTATATACATAATATATTAAACTCAAACTATCAACGTTTGAGTTTAATATATTGGCAATTGGCTTCATTGAAGGTAAATTCATAAAAAGGTCCAATATTTATATCATCTATACAATATATTATAATTAATCAATAGAATCAAAGGATAGTGTTGGAATAATTACACAGATTGACACCATATTACAAACTATTATAATGTCACTGGAACCTTCACAAAGAATGTACTCATCCTCCCCATACTCTGTATCTCTTGTAATAAATAATGCTATATTTTGCACTTAAATTAAGTAACTTTGAAAAATGTTGACAGCGGATTGTCCACCCTTACATAAAGAATATATAGGTACAGCCTTTTTCTTGTTCGATGTAATAATCTTTCATCTTGCGCTATTAACAATAATTTGTGTGAATGTGAACTTTTACCTGTGTCTGTGTGACACTTGATCAATATCGGGATAGTGAATTCGTTTTTATGTTTATGTGTGTGTTTCTTCTATATTTATTATGGTATCATATGTAGTATGTTTTATTAGGTAGGTGGGCAGATAATTGATTTTCATATTAAGCTCTATGTAAAACATTTCATGTTATGAGTCTGGTATTTACACACTAATATACATTATTCTTCCATAAATTGTTAGTTTAAATGTTTTTAAACGACTGCGACCCTTGTTTATAATAAACTCAACCCCTCAGAGGTCACGTCTGTCAATACAAGGAAACAGTAACGTAAATACTTGTCAGTGTTTTTCATTATCGATTGTTTAAAAACTTGTGAATGGTCCTTTCTCTTTTTTTACGTATCTAAGAAACCTAAGTCATATTAGATGTAAAAATTCTATTGAACAAATCTTACGTAACTGAACAACTTTCGATGATTCTTCATTTGTCAGCTCTAGCATAGAGCCGACAAATGAGCTAGAGAAAAGTTAGTTCTGCAAATGTTTATGCTTTTAAAAGGAAAGGGGTAACTAGGTACGAAAGGATTTAAATTAACGACTAGGAAGGGCGAAAAAGAATACAGGCTGAGCGTGATCAATAACATTACCTTACGGATAAACACTATCAATTAAAATCAAAATAATTTCACTCAAAAATATAATCCAGACCCGCAACTACAGACATAAAAAGCTCACCATCAATGAGAACTGGTGTTGCAACCATCGATTATCGATTCCGCATTACGAAGGTACATAGCAGGCTAATTGTAAGCCGAAGTATTAGACGATAATTTAAAATCACTAGCGGTCGGGCGCAATTACGAAAGAGTACAGCAGTAAATAATATTAACACATCGCGATTGGCCGACGACGGCATTTGGCGGACACGATCGCGGTATTTCGTATCCTTTGCGTGCTGTTCGAGTTTCAGCGGGATCGAGAAATGTGTGACTTTGTTGTGAGTTGCATCTGTTGCCAGTTTAATAGGGACATAGACCATAGTATAGGTAGTTGTTGTTAGATTTATTGTAATCATAGAACAAACAATTAAAAAAAATTGGCATTGTAAATTAATCAGAAATGAATCATAAGTGAATTGACATAAGTGATTGAAAAAGACTTAAAATATAATTATTTAAGTTTTTGGACACTAAAATATGAGTTTTTCTATTCTTTGAAGTAAAAAATCTTTGCTAGAGACTTAATAATCAATTTTTATTCACTTCAGTATCGTAAACACATCCGTAGTTGTTTATAATATTTAAAGGTTTAACCCACTGACATTGAATTTTAATCTCTTGTTATCTTCATATTAAAGCAGATAAAGGTTCTCATTAATATGGTGCATACAACATTGTCAGGGCAATATAATCAAAAATTAAATATCAAGAGATCAATCATTGATGTCCTAAGATTGTAATCCATTCAAAAACAGGGTCCGTTGATTTTATTATAATTAATTAAGATGTTTCACGTTTCTCTTTTTGGACCACCTTTAGTTTTTATCTTGATTTATTCAAGAATACATTTTTATTTAAATTTTGAGGTGAAACAATTATTTTAAATATTCTTGCCTAAGCAAACTTTGAGCTTAGTTGAAGCTTGTTTAAATTTAAACAACGGATATAAGTAGTTTTTTTTAAATCCTTAACATTGTATAGAAGAAGATCGCTTTTACATAATCTAGCCAATTAGTTGCCAGTACTAAAAATTATAGGTACCCAGGCGATCTGGCTTCTATGTGCTAAGCGTTTTTACTAGCTATGTTATAAGCTGTTTAAACATTTATTCGTATTAAGGACACCATTTACTTTGTACCGAACATGTTACGCGCTTTTTAAAAGCTTTTTACAGTAAAAGGTTTTCTTAATTACTCTACGTTTAATTCTGATTCAATGTAAGTTACTTTCTATTTCTTAGTTCGAATAGAAACAAACATGTTTTCAACAGTTATTGAGTTAATCTATAATCCGCTTATCGCTACATCTCCAACCACACACCTACATTTGACTACAACACAAAGATCTGCCCTTTTCGTTCAGTGCATCGTCTTGTTTCCGATCAAATACAACATTATTTCGTAAAATGCTCAATAATGCATTAATAAATGACGATTTAAAAGGTGACGTTGCGGATTTCAATAAACGTTCTGCAGTCGTGAGGTATAAATATCATTTATGGATGGATTTCTGTATCATTGTTTATTTTCAAGTTTGAGGTAATTGTGGAATTTTATTAGAAGGGAAGACGGATGTTTGATGATTGCTCGAGATATAATTAACTTTAAAATTTGATCTGAATATTGGTTGGTCCTAAATGCTGTATTGGACGAGTACCTATTAATATTCGTTTCAAACTTACTATTACTTTTCGCTATTAATTACAGAACCACAGAGTTATAAATTTAAGTGTTTATAATATAACTATAGAGAAAGTATTTGAATACATTTGTTACACAAAATTACTCAACCGATTTTGCAGATAGATTTTATTTTATAGCAACATTAACTGCAAGTTGCCGGCACTACACATAGGCCAACGCGTTGGCGAGCGCGTTGGCACATGCACTTGTCCAATGTGTAGAACGGGCGTTCGCGCGCTGGTGGTAGGTATTTGAACGTTGGCCAGCGCGCTTGCGAGCTTGCCGCGCGGTGTCGGAACCATCAAAGGACACTTGTCGCAAGCTTGGCGCACCATCCACACATTGGCCGCGCGATCAGTTTGACTGTAGCAGCGATCAGGAGTGCACGTTTTTTTCTTGCGGCGAATTAACACCTAACTTGACAAAATGGCGAACAATATGAGTAACGAGGAAACATTTAAATTTATTGAGCTCTATCAGAGTTAAAACTGCCTGTGGAACCCAAAAAATAAGTTCCATAAAAATAAAAATGTTGTATGTATTAAAAGTGCCAAATAAATAAGGTTCTTGGACATGCCGTTTTCCTCACAATGTTTTACTTCACAAAGAGCATCCTACTTTAATATTATAAATGTGAAAGTGTGTTTATTTCTTTGTTTGTTACATCCATTTTGAATCCGTCCGCACATTGGCTCGAACCAAACCATACTGAACGACCTTCCAATGTGTGGATTACTCACAAGCGCGTTTGCAAGCGCACCGCTAGCGCGCTGGCGAATGCGCTGGCCTATGTGTAGAGGCGACATAACATAGCCTCCATAAACGGGATCCATATTTACTATGTAACACGTCCGTAGTTCGAAATAAGTCATATCACGTCCAAACATGACAGACGCCTTATTTGCAGAATAGAGACTTTCCTCAACAGATAAATCATTATCTCCAAGATAAGTATCGTATAAAAACATAATTATATCAATTCGTTAATTAATAAGACAAGTATTACGCGGTATCGAAGTGGTATCTATTGCGGGCACTAGATTTAATTTAAAATCAGTTGTATAAATGTCAGCATAGTTGTCTACCGCCGGGGACATAATTTAATCTGTCTCAAGCCGTAAATATTATCGGTTTGTACAACACCCTGTATATTGTATAATGTGGGGATTAAGTCAAGAGCTGTTGTATTATAGTATGAATTGAAGGATAGTCGAAATAATTGCTAATTAAAATAACTGCATAGATATAAAAGTCGTCGGGAATACGTTATACTAATGCAATATATTCAAACTTGCATACGTAATACGTATCCCTGTTACCAATATTTGTTCCGTAGGAGTAAAAATATGTTATAATATAATCAATAATCATTCATATGTCCTCGATGCAAAAAGCCCACACTAATAATATTTTTGAATTAACATATTCTGATAAAATTTACGAAATGTTTATTCCCATTTGTATTAAGTATATACTTTCAGCGTTATTTCACTTTGAAATAAAATTTACTTTAATATGTATACGTGCTAAACAGATACGAACACCTGTATTTACAAACACCAGATTTACAAATACATAGGTATCTAGGAAATATGCGATCGCCTAATTGGCTCTAACATAGCTTTTTATTCAAATTAATAAATTCAAGTCGATTGTCCAACAAAAGCAATATTAGGTATTAGGTATGTTTTTCAAGATTGTCTAACAAAAGCAATATTATGTTTCGTGAATATCAAAGACAGATGATCGCTATCTTAATCACCGGCTTGTTAAATATAATTATTTGTTCAGTCTAAATATCTTGGTATTTACATACCTAGTGCTTTGGTAAACATTTACGAATTCACTACATAGTATAAAACAAAGTCGCTTTTTCTGTCCCTATGTCCCTTTGTATGCTTAAATCTTTAAAACTACGCAATGGATTTTGATGCGGTTTTGTTTAATAGATAGAGTGGAAGAGGAAGGTTTTAGTATATTATAATTTATTAGGTTTTAGACAAAGCGGGCTAAGCCACAGGCGGGAGGAGATGGAAGAATAATATACAACGTCAATTATAGAACATTGATGATGATGAATAGATACACAATATGTAGCATTAGGCACAAAACAAATTAGACAGACAGATAAAATTGTAAAAATTACTACTTTGGTGTGTTTACATCCATACGCATTTATTAAAAAGCGTTTATTGTAATACTAGCCGTTGCCCGCAGCTTCCCCATGGAAAAGGTAAAATTTCGTGGTAGAAAACTTCAAAGTAGAATTGATCAAAATCTTTTCTTAGCGGATGCCTACAACATCAGGTAGATTCCAAATCGCAGGCATTCCAAATTTCAGCCCGATCCGTTCAGTGGTTTGGGCTGTGCGTTAGTCACTAGGTATGTCAGTCAGTCACCTTTGAGATAATATATATTTAGATTAAAAAAAACACTCCAATTATAATATTATTGGATGATTGTTTGTATGTTTATTGTTGATATGTTTAGATGATTGCCATCTTGTTTTTCTGCTATAAATTAATTTATAATATTAAACACACAACTCCAGGCTTTGTTTATACCAGTGGCGTATTGGCGTGAAATATGTACTAGTAGAAATAAACATCAACTTTGACCTCGTGGTAGTGTGAAACAACTCGATTTTTATTGGCCAATAGCAAATGCAATTGTAAGTTTTTTTTAACTAGCTTTGTACACGCAGTTTCTCCTGTGCTTGTTATCACGCAAAAGTATTTCTGAATGAGACAATTATACGGTAAAAACAGATTTTAATAGGTTAAATTGGTTAAATATATTTTTTAAGGATAATAAATTAAGTAAAATAATTTCAACCTGCAGAAATCATATTTTTAAGCAGCATAATATATCGCATGAAATATTAAATGAGCAGCAGGCATTAATCCGTTTTATAATTTTATAACCGAGCATAACATACATAGATTTATTATCACATTCACAAAATATCCAAAATTATATAAGCTATTGTTTAAAAAGTATGTCATCATACTATTTACGTACCTATGTCGTGGCTTTAATGACAGGTACCTACCTATGTGACAGTACCAACCTATCGCGCATGCGTGACAATGTTGAGAATTTTTTTTTATCTTTACAACTCGTCAAGAAAAGATTTAAATCGCAATTTTAACAAGTAACTGTTTTAGAGAAACTGTATTTAATGATGCATTACTATTTCATTGAAAAAAGTTTTTATAATATCTTTCTTATTGTAGAAATTCGAACTCTTTGCTTTTTCGCAAAAAGAAAAAAAAGGCGCCAGAAAAAGCTAAGGAGTTTGAATTTAGAATTATCAGTTTCAAATGTGTCATTGTTGTTAAATATTACCTATCCGACTTAATTAATTTCATTTTACTAGATTTAAAGTTCATGTTTTAATGTTAAAAACATTAAAACTGTTTTGACAATAAAATATTATATAATTTTAGTTCCATTTCAAGGTATTTCGTTCATTTCGTTTCTATTGGTTTTACTACATACAAAATTGACCAATACCTAAAAATATTTTTTTTTGTTTCAGGTATAGATTGATTACTAATTCATAAAAAGGTGTCTTGTAATAAAAATGAAAATATCGAAGTCTCTAAATAAGAAGTTTGGTAAGAAAGAAACGTAGCGGTAAGTTTGTGGTTAATTTATTTTATTTTCGTTTTATGCTTATACATTTGTTGAATACACTCGCTACAACTAAATATTCCTCAATAATAGGTTAGTTTTACCATTTTACAGAATTTTACTCATATAGGTAGATTATTGTTAATTATTAATATTCGTTACGATTTTCGTTTTAACAAAACAGAACCTTTCTGTAACTCTGACCGAAAAGAATTCACTAATCTTACAATTAGGCAGTTAATCCCGTCATACGCTGTTTTATTTTTAAATAATTAAAATCTTATCCAATCTATTTCAATTTTGACGTGTAAGATAAGGTCGGAATTAATACATCGGCCCCTTTGACGTGTACACGATAACATTATCTTTAAGTAAGTGATTTGAAAAATCCTAATTAGGCTATACTTAATTTATGTGACAATAATATATCATGAGGACTAGGGATGTTAGGTGCTCGGGGTTTTTGAATGATCATTTCGTATTTTTGGTTATTTATTACCTATGTAAATGTAAATGTGTAAGGTTGAGTGATGGATTTTGGTGTGTTTTTATTTCAATTGTAACTGTTTTTATATAACACTAAAGTACAATACAACAGCTATTTAGTTGGTACCTACTCTAATTATCTTATTCGATCTTTATCACAATACTGGTGCAAGCATTTCGACAAAAAATAATTCACAATAACAATAAACGAAACCGTTAAACAAAACTTATTTAGGTACCCAAACCAATTGTAAACCGCAAACAAATCTCCACAAAGAAAAGACTCGCTGATTCCGTATAATATAAACAAATAGTCCGAAAGGGGAGATAACATTGAAATATTTATGTGTAGCCTTAGACAATGTAAAAACGAAAGCAATATTAACATAATGTATTCGACTGGATTCACGTTAAATGTTTTAGCTTGACGTAAACTTGTGACGGTTGCCCCCGGTCACGGTTTAAAAAAAACATGCAGTGGCTTTTGCTATCGACTTTTATAATACACGATAGGTCGAATATGTAAATGTCGTGTCGTTTTGTGAAGTGAATGTTTGTGGGTATATTAAGAAGTACGTTAATACGGTCGGAATTTATATGACTCGGATTTGCTGTTTAGAAATGTTTTGCTATTAATCGTTGGAATAAATTGTGTCCTAATAGATGTATTTTAATTTCTAAATACTCGCACAAAATCAAACCCAATAAACTATAGTACTTACCTATTTCATAAGTATGTAATCTTAAGTTATTAATATCACAATATTTCATACTTATCTCAATATATAATAATATAATGTATTTATCAACTAAATGATTGTCACGCGATAACATAAAATGAAAGCGAGCGTAGCTACGGACTTAGATACTACGGATAAAGCTATTGTGTGTAGGTAACATAAGATACAATGTAGAAATATTGAAAAAAAACATACTTCTTACATACTGTAACAAAGCAATTAGTTTACATCTTGCACTCAACGCAAACAATAATCACAATACGACCCTACGACCATCGTACGACTAATAAAGTCGTCAGTCGTAAAAGTCCTTCTAACAGAGAAATGCTAATTGATCACTTTGCGAGCGCTCCTGGAGGACAAAGTTAACATGCAAATGTCTTTTTTGCATTCCTCGAACCTTAGACGGAGTACAAATCTATGTACTAATTGCTAGATGGGATTCTCTTATGAACACGTTTTATAAGTGATGGACGTGTTTTTGAATTTATGAATTCTTTGTGCTTACATTTTAAGGATAGAGTCGAAAGTTTGAAGTGATGTTTCTCATATACATATTTTATATTGTATGTTAAAGTGTTGGGTAAAGGACAGCGTTATGCAAGTCGGTGTGAAAATATGAATTATTTATCATAATAATCTTAATGAATTTAAAATTGAGTATAGTTATGTATAAAATTAACAATTTGGTATATTTTTCAAATTGTTATACAGTTTAATGAAAACTAATCGCAGTTGACTTAACAATGATGCAATGGAATCTCATAAAAGTCATGAATAGGCACACTTGCAGTACGTTAAAAATAAACTATATGTATAACCAATAGCATCGAATCATTACGCGCTTTTAGCGCTACTTTTTATCTCGCTGACAAGAGGATTTATACATGTAAAAGGATACGTCTGTTTGCATGAAGCTCTCTAGCGGCTTCGTGCGCAAATAAATGTGTGGGTACAGTGACGAGCGGTAGGTACGACAATGTATGTCTTGTTATATACAAGTATGTTGTATGTGTTTTATTTGGTATTAATGTATGGTGCATGGATAGAAGGTGCAATAAAATTGTATTATGGAAAATGTTTATATGGTGTTACGTACGTTACTGTTACCTAGATTAAAAATAAGAAAAAACACATGGTTAATAATTTTCATTACGAAAGCATAAGTAGCGGTTATTATAAAGCTTTGAGATGTAGAGATTGATTAAATAATCTATAGAAATATCAAAAGACAAAAGTGTACTTGATTTTATATCATTACATATTTTATTTTATAAAATCACTAATAATCTTATAAGTAAGCGCGTAACTTTAGAACAGCTGAACCGATTTCTTTTATTCTTATTTTATTATATGAATCCTTGAAGTACGAGGATGGTTCTTAGGTAGAAAAAACGTGAATATATGTACCACGGGCGAAGCCGGGGCGGACCGCTAGTACCTGTTAAAATTATTTGCTTGTAGCGTCACAATAATCATGTAGTCCATCTTCTCATAAGAATGTTTCCATCATAAAAGTATCACAAGCAGGCTTTCGCATTCATAAAGATAAACAGATTGTATCTCGACTTCCGCTTCGCTCATGACCATAAACCTCGACAGTAGCCTAGCAAGCTCGTAAAATCGCATTTACAAGGTAAATATAGATTTGCGGCCATCTTTTTTATTCCATTCTCACGTGAGTTATAGTCGTTTAAATGTAACTTCGGAGTGTTTCGTCTTTCACACTGTTTTTTCTAAATTCTCCAGTTTCAATTACTGTTGCTTGAATGTGACTGCATGACTTTAAGTGTGTATGAGATTTATTGGCGATACTCGGTAGATAATTGAATAAGTACAGTGAGCTGTTGGTGCGTTTTATGGAGTGTGAAAGGTTGATACTATTATCGAGGAACGACAATGATAGTCGTGTAGATCGGCGGGCCTTAGAACTGTGTGCTAATGGATAGGGGGAATGTAGATCTGATGTAAAGAGGTTCTTGCCTAGATGTAGTTTAAATTTTTAAAAGTTAGATTAAGGTTTTTTGGGTTAGACTAGTTAAAAGTGGTGTTTTTATCATTGAGAATGACTGGCAAATCCGATCACATAAATCACAGTTCATCAAAAACCATATATTGCAAAATATATACGTGTTGAAATAAAATAATACTTTAATACTTGCAGAATTCGATACGAATAAAATAAATAATGTTAATATTGTTAACATAAATCCGAGTGCGATCGTAAACATCCGAACAATGGGAATATATCGCACGCTGAGAATGAAAGTGACCTAAAACGAAATTCTTGTTTTTTGGGAATCATCAAAAAAGTGTTCCTAATTTACAGAACTATTTACAAATCATGTCATAATTTGTTCGCATGCAAAGTTATATAGGATATTAAAGTCTGATATCATTTTAGAGGATATTGTCCAAACATACAACCCATAAAAAATAAATAAAATTAAATTAAAATATTTTTTATCTTTTTTTAAAAATTACCATTAGATATTGCGTCACTTTAGTACTGAAAACTTGTAAATCGTCTTTGACTAGTTTGGGAATGAGTCACTTTAGTATTTTTTTACTATGCATGCATTTGGACGTAACCTGAATTATGTCAACTTAGTATTAAAATATTAATGAGAAGTAGTCTAATGAAACCAAATGTTAACTAAGAAATTATATTTATTGTTTGTTTCAAGACTTATTTTTACTATTTACTTAATACGTATGGGGCAAAAAACTCTAATATTGGTATTATTAGTTTAGTTTTTTTGTTTTTTTGTTTAATTTAATTGAAGTACTAAGTCAAATTCTTCTAACAGCTGCGAGTGAAGATCTAGGTAATGAGATACGATGCAGCAACAAGTGGTTTTACGACGAATGCCAAAAGGTTACTAAGTACTAACGAAAAGAATGAAGCATACCTATCGTTACAGCAGACCTACACTTGCAGACGAGAGAGAGCATAAAGCGCGACGAAGGAAAAAAAAAATAACTACATAAGAGAAAGAAGAAGAAATGTTTTGATGTCAACCAGCTTGAAGAGATTGCAAAAAGTTACTCAAGGAAGGACTCGAGAAACTTAGCTCTATCCAAACTAATAGAGGTAGGAAAGATTTCAAACCTAGAACCTCAGCTTGTAAAAGTAAAGATGGCGAGCTACTAAATATGTAGTAAGAACGATATTATTAAAAGATGGAATTAGTACTTCCAAGAACTGCTAAATAGCACAGAAATTGCTGAAACATCATCTTCCATACAAAATTATAATAACATCCCAGATTCTCTGCCTACAAATAGACCAAGTTAAATTGGCCATTAGGAAACTCAAAAATCATAAGCCACCAGGAACTGATAACATCTCTGTGGAATTGCTAAAATATGCTGAAACTTGCTTTAAGGAGAAATTTTACGAGCTGATAGTCCAGGTGTGGAAGTCTGAAACGGCGCCCTGTTAAGTTATGGGTTTTAATGATAACAACGATTATTTAGCACAATTTTCTTTATTATTTCTAAAAGGACATTGCTTTACACATTGCATAGGTACAAGAACCACAGACTAAGTACAGGGTTGCCACAGTGACATAAGAAAAATTAAAGTTAAATTTTTCTAATATAATCTAATACGCCCGATGAGAGGAACACCGCTGTAATATACAGCGGCGTGTACTGCACAAGAAAGGTGACATATTTGATTGCAGAATTATCACGGTTTATCTCTTTTAAACACGGCATATAAAATCTTCGCTTATGTCCTTTTCAATAGAATATCTCCATACACAGAAGACAAACTAGGCGACTACCAGTGCGCTTGGGGCCCTAACCGGTCGACTACTGATCAGATTTTCGCCTTGCGACAGATTCTTGAAAAAAACACTTGTGTTCAATGTCATATTATTTTCGTGGATTTCAAGGCTGCATACAACAATGTTCACCGAAATTTCCTGTACCAAGCGTTGACTGAGATCGGCATTCCACCACAATTGGTGTTACTTACAGCAATGATGTTAAAAAAAATAACAAAGCGTCGTTCGGATCCATTCAGTATCTTGGAACCTTTTAGGGCAATGGAAGGCCTTAGGCAGGGTGATGCGCTCTCCAGCCTTCTGATTAACATAGCCTTAGAAAAATGCATCCGAGATTCCAGAAATTGAGACATCGGGCACTATTTTTCGAATAGATACAAATACTGGGATACGCGGATGACATAGACCTGGATCGCGAGGATGCTACCAGCAGTGATCCTCTACTGCTGTTAACGCATATCTTGCTATAGAACGAACTGCCCAAAAGCCCGGTCTACAAGTCAACACTGCCAAAACAGAATACCTGAAAGCTACTTACGAAACTTGGTAGGATATTGTCATCGGCGACAAGGCATTCGAGGCTGTACGTGACTTTGTGTACCTGGCATAATTAATAACAAACCAGAACGAAATATCTGCAGAAATATGTAAACGAATTATGGCTGCTTCGGCCTTCTAAGATATTTTCGTTCGAAACTGCTATCCCGAAACATAAAGGTACTGCTATAAAAGACCCTACTAAGAACATACGGGTCCGAAAGTTGGGTCCTGAGCAAAAAAATGAGGATTGCCTGCTGGTGTTCGAGCGAAAAATCCTTAGACGGATTTTCGGTGCTGTGCTGGAAAATAGACATTGGAGAACGCGGTATAACCATGAGCTTTATGAAATGTACGAGGAGCCGAATGTCATAAAGACCATAAAACTAAGCCGTTTACGCTGGGCCGGACACGAGGCACGTATGGACGACAACAAGGCACCTCTGCGTCTTCTCTATGGAAAACCAGATGGGCCGAAACTCCGATGGTTGGATGGGATCGAACGATTGGTGTGAAAAGCTGGAGAACTCAGAAAAAGGACCGAGAGATCTGGAAGAAAATACTGGACCAGGCCAAGGCCCACTAGCAGCTGTAGAGCCTCAGATGATGATGCACTCAGCGAGGAATCTCTTGTATTTCATGATAACTTTCTGGGTATGAATTTTGCGTTTTCTTTTTCATTTTCTTGAACCATTTGTAATATAAAATCATCTTTAATCTCTTCATATAATGACCTAAACATAAATATTTAAACAAATTATTATTGAAACAACGACATAAACTTTAATACGCCATAAAATTAACTTATCAAAATATTATTAAAACGGCCTAATTATACATAATACACTTACACAAAGAAAGCATTTAATAAAGTACAGGCATAACGTGAAATATGTCGTTACCTTTAGAATAGTTGATAATACAAAAATGACATAATATGATTTAAGTCACAATTCAAAAACTGCATTTTAGTAAGAAGGTGACCTAATACGAAAAACGGTCTTTTTAAGATTAGGACATTGACAAAATATTTGCTTACCTTTCGGTAAAAAAACGCCGCAATCAGGATTGAATCACTTTAAAACTAAGAAATGTAATCACTGTGCCGACATAATACTAAAACGGTCACTATTTTAGCGGAGGGACGTATAAAATACGCAAATTATAAAGAGACGCAACATACGTGTTTTTCTCTTTCTAGGTGACATAGGATAGTTTTTGATTTATTAAATGATAGAATACCTTATTTTGAGTCATTTTATGAGTATAACTCATTTTTGCAAAATTTTGAATTAGGTCACTTTCGTTCTCAGCGTGCGATATGAAACTTTTTATTAAATCAAACTATTTATTGTTACATTTTATCGGGTTTCTGTAAATTCTCATACTGGAGGTCATTTTATTTACGCAGTTCAAGGTGTTTTGAAGCGGTGACGAACATATAAATGGTGGATAATCTCAATAATTTATTTTGCTTCTGAAGTAGAAGACTTCTGAGTTCATTTTGTAAACAAGATGCTACAAGATGTATTAATAAGTAACAGAAAATGTAATCTTAAAAACTATAAAGAAAAATCAGATTTTACTGAAATGTCATTTCTCAATTAGGTAGGTATGGAGGTATCTACAATCTACATATTGACAATAGATCAAATACAATAGTGACATGTGATATTCCTTACACGGTTATTTCGCATTATACCTCGATTATTTGCTATAAAAATACAATTAATGAGTGCAACACATCACACTAAATCTATCTACTCATTATCCCACATAAAAGTGGCGACAAATGAATTCTCTTACACACTTTACACTATAAAAGTGCACTTTAATTGCATAAAGTCTACAATACTGTGAGCGTTGACAATGTATTTGAATACCACGTAGCAATTACTTCGCATGTAACACTGACAGTGTTAAAAATGAATCAGAATAAAGTGTAACTTTGTGATGATGTTTATGACAGACGAGGCCCATTGTTGTAGCACCTTCGTGTGTCCTTATAGGGATATTCTGTTGTTAAAATTATATGCTTTTACTTTTATTGGGTTAAGACAAAGCGGGCGAAGCCGCGGGCAGGTCGCTAGTTATTCATAATTATTAAAAGCAAAATTTATGCAGTTAATTTAAAATTTGTAGCTTTGATAATTAATACATTAGACATTATATAACAAAGTACGTAACGAAGAATAGCATATCAAATATCAATAGTACTTAAACTTTAATTTTCACTTCATTCTGCCTTTACGCAAAATATTTTTAATAACTTTAACGCCAAACGCTCAAAGCGGAGACGTGTAAATATCAAGGATCTTGATAAAAGCTGTGAAGTGGGATGAAAAAGTTGAGCTAAGGTGTTCTTGTCATATTATCTCAGATATGAGATCGATCACTCAAGCTCGCTCAGAAATTAACATTCAAACAATACTGTGGCGTGTTTGTTTGTTTTTTAATGAGGATTCAGATTGTGTTTCACGTTGACAAGTTTTTGATGAAAGCGGGAAATTGAGAATTAATTGTGTGGTATTTAACACCCGTGTGGGAGGTTTTGGTTGCGATTTGTTTGTTGTTTATTTATGGAGGTATAAAATTTAAACGTGAATGTTACTGAGTATGAATGATAATTGGTTGTTACACACAAAAATGATTTAGACGAAATTTGATATATAGTGATAGCCCGGTCTATAAACTTACCAGCGAGGACGGCCGCCAGCTGAAGCTTAGTGTTTAACGACATAGTACCTACTTATAGGCAATTAATTTTTAATTTATATCATCCTTGATATTCTCTCGATACAACACAAAGTAATTTTACTATAATTAACTGGACGATAACTAGCTTCCACAATTAATTCAATTTTTCAGACAACTTACAATTTTATCACATCGCAGTCACGGTTATAACGTCAAAGATAGCTCCTCTCCAGCCATGTATTTACCGGCAATTAAACCGTAATCTCGTACAAATTCATTTGAGATACACTCGATATCTCGACTATTAAAAACTGAAGTTACATATGAACCTATTTCGCGCACCGTTTTACGCGGCCCGGACAAATTAGTAAATGATGGGTAGCGATACTATATTATCTTTAAAGCACTTATTACCATTCATCAAAGACACGTTCTACGACTTAAACCACCCTTTTGAGCACGGTGAAAAATTGCAAAAGCAAAAACGGATACTTACATGCGTATTACTTTTTATTCGCTCAATTGATTTAACCTTTGCGAACGCAGACGGATACATTTGTTATAGTGTAATTGAGTAATTGCTATGCGTTGTAATGCAACATTTTTCTTAAAATACTTTCGATATTATTTTATATAAATAAACAATTGATCTGACATCGTATTAATCACTGTTTTCATTTAATTCCCGTGTCTTAGCACTTAAAATCTTTCGTACAATATTTATCTGTGTGTAAAGCATAAAACCTGTGCTTATAATCATAAAACGCAAAAACAATTTCCTCCTAGACGCAATTTTATCTTTAATTAATTTATATTTGTCTTGTTTGGAATTATCTTAATTATATAATTCACATATTACTTTAGCGGAAGCTCGGCAAAATAAACAATCTAGGCTGCTACGTCGCTGGTCTAGTGTGTAATTTAGTACCTAACCATCCCCTTCCCTGGGACTTAAATTGAAACCGACCGCTTTGTGGTCCATAACTCCGTTACGGCGACTACCTGTCATCACTATTATTACCTTTGGATCTTTGCTAGGGTTTCCACTAGGTTCCTATTAAACCGGCTGCGAAGGATATATCATAATAACCCTTAATTGTCCGCAGCGTAGAGCTGAAAATCGCATGAGAGATCAAAGAATAACTTAAAGATATTGTCAAAAGGGGTGTGTTTAGTCGAACTGATGGAATGTTATAGATAAGTATAGATCACTTGCCGATACAATCGCACAAGGTGCAAATTAGTAGTGTAATTATGTTCCGATTTTTATCGTAGTCAGCGTTTCATTGGCAATTAATGAGAAATATGTAAAATGTTGGAATTTTTTAATAGTTAATTTCCAGAAGCTTACAATTAGGTACAACATATTAAACATGAATTTATACGTAGGTACAATTCAACATGAACTCAATTTTGTCACATTTGTCATTTATATCTTTTTTTTTCTGTCATTACAATTCAATATCTAAACACAACGAAAAAATACTTATTATTCACTACATTCCAACCTTTTCCGGTCTTCTAGCGTAAAATAGGCCCAATCAGGTCACCATAGGTTCCTATAATTTCATTACGATATACCGGAGAGCGGTTAATCCTCTCAGATGTAAATTTGATTAGCCTTAATCGAATAACAGTACTATTTTAACGCGCTCTCTGATTTGATAAGTAAAATAGATGGTTATAATCGTAATAATCTATTCAGTAATTGAAAATAAGGTAATAATTATAAAATTGTTTGGATTAATGTTTGTTGTTATTACTTTGATTTGGTTCATGCAATATTACATGTTATATAAATCACGACAAGTTTGAATAGACATTTATTGAGGTATGATGGATGAGTTGTAGGATGAGTGTAAATTCATAAGGAAAAGCTTGTGGGTAAATTCTTATTCTTAGAAATTATTAATAAGGATAGGCTGTAAAAAAGGCACGTATCTTGATTATTACTCATAGCCTTCTTAGCGGCAACAGTATTCTATTGTTTATACATTATTAAAAATCAAATAGTCAGATGTTATAGGCTAATGTATCCACAAGTTTTGTTTCAAATAAACTATTATTTATTTATCATGCGAAAAACATAGATATAAATCAAATAAGAATACCATAATATATCGTAATTATACAAAAAATAAACTGACTCAATGAATCAATTATCACATTAAAAATTATCAATTGAAATATAAAATATTCACAGATAATCATATTAACGCGTCACTCCCGCTCAAATCTTGAATGCATTAATGCGTTTTTAATCCAATCACAGTTCTAATGAGACGATAGAGACGCCATCTGCTTTGCATTAATTTACTTTTATTCAACATTAATTTTCTATGATTCAACTTTATGTTGATGGTTTGGTAGGTATCAAATGGATATGGGGGGTCAACCGCAGTCTTTTATATCTATTGTACTATAAATTAATTGGTGCTCATTATTTAGCTGTAGAAAGCGGGTTGGAAATACCCGTTTCAACATTTGATGTAGGTAAGCCAGCTTGTGTGAAGATTGGGTTTCGGAGTTCAGCTTTGAATATTGTTCAATCATTTTACCTGTGATACGTAAAGGGAACTTATGGTAATCGTATAACAAACGTGTCTTTCAGAATTGTATGAAATATTAGGCTTCCGCAGTAGATGTTAGAATTTCTTTTTTTTATTTAAATTTCGTGTGACATTTACATCGTTTTTTACAACCGTTGAAGTAAGAAATTTAGTCTCATCATATATGATTATAATTATCATAAATTACTAGAGAACCGTTCATCTAAGCACAAAACAATTATTAAACAACTACCTCGCTAGTCCCAATTGTATCCACTGTATCCACATTTATGGCGATCCAAATAAGCGCATGAAAGCCATGCTATGCGTGCTTTTGTCCCGCATTATGCAGATGTAATTGTTACCCTATAATGCTTGCCATTCATTTGCCTATCCACTTTGTGCGGTCATTACGATTTTGAGCGAAGATAGTCTGTAATGGTGAACTGGGTAGTGGTACGGTAAAATGAACCCAGTTTTTATGCATTTAGATTAAAATTAGAGTGGCTGGTTGCATGTCATTAGTGGCCGAGGTGATGAGACGAGATCGCTTCGACAATTGTTTACGTTTGCTTCTTGAGGGTTGATTTTGTAATGATATTTTAATTAATGTGATGATACTGTTTTATACGTTTCCTATTATTTTATATTAGATAAAGAGTTTATGGGTTTTGTTGAGCTTTTAAAGGTTTCATGTAAATTGCTATGCTTTTATGCTGGGCCTTTTGAGGATAAATTTAAACTATTTTCTGAAGCTAATAAATGCCTATAGCACACGATTTTGGAACATTCCAGAATAAAATGCATTATCAAATTCAAAACATCCATCGCATCTCAAGCGATTACCATACACGACAAATCATGTTCACATTTCACATTATTCCGCACACAAAAATGTATTTGAATCCACGGCCATGAGAACGTTGCATGTACTTCAAAACCCCTTACAATTCCGCTGCTAACTGACTGACAGAGCTCTACTTCAAGCCATATTTATATGTAAATGCCCCCATCCTGCAGTTTGCATCTTTTCAGTTGCATCTTATTTATGCTTGTTGAATAAGACGTATCTGTCTGAGTTGGTTTCGGCCACTAATGATGCCGCTGGGCCCTTTTTTGTCGTGTCTAAACGAAGCCAACGTGATCTGGTAACTCAAGTTGATAGTTAAAGGGTGCAGGGTTAGTGATTGACGTCTCTTAAATTGGCACTACTGTTCTGTCTTTATACCTAGGTTGGATAACAAATCAGTGAGCGCGTTGATTTAAAACTATTGTGTGGTTGTAGGCTCTGCATGCTTACTGAGGTCTCGTCTTGCTCATTGTTAGATGGTTCGTGGAATTCAATAATAATGATAGTTTAAGAGTAAAATTTTACTTTTAAACTATCTTCAACCCAATCGTAGGTATAATATGAGTAAAGAGTGAACTTCTGAAAAGTGACCTTATTACCTATTTCATTCGTTTTTGAAGTTTAGGCTATCACGTTTAAATAATTTATGTGTTTTTATTAAATTAAATGTTAATAAAATATAAATACTATGTTAAATTCCTTCATGAGATTTCACTGATGTTTTAATAGTTCCCGTTTCGCCACCTTTCAAAGTGAATTATTGTTCCATCTATTCTTATATACTGAAACTAATTACTTGATCAATCCTTTCCATTAATACTAAATGCCGTTAACGCAATTTATAGCTTGGGATGCGATGACAGCGCTAATGTTCAACAAATAGCTGTTGCACAAGCGAAGCAATTATTAGTGAATTCTAGAAATTAATTGGTGCAAATAATATTCAATATAATTGGTCGGTTCTAAATCAAAGGTTTCGAATTTCAATTAAGCATCCCAATGGGTAAAGTGCATTAATCATTAGCACTAATAGAATGACCTAGAGGCTGATACTAGTTACCACCTACAGTTCTTGCGTAGATGTATGTTACTGGAAATATACTTACAAACATATTATATTGTTTTTTTGGATGAGTGTAAAATAGGGAGATATTTTTGTATGAAAATGTATGTATCGTAACGGTTAATAGTGGTTTTTAAAGGGGATAGTTGATTAAATTAATACTTAGTTTTATGTTTGAAAGAAATGAATCATCATTTTATGGCCATCTATTTAAATATTGAAAAATGTTGTATTTGATTTAATTCAAATTTTGTACAATTAATTAAACTCTACACATATATCTCGATCTACCCTCGAAGATTTTTTAGCTGTAGGTAAATTATAAAAAAAGAAAATAAAACATCATTAAATTTAAATTTAATTTAATTCCATACAGTTCCAGTCACTTTATATCATTCATAGTCGGCTTATATTAATTTAATAAGCACGTCAAGTTGCAACAGATAAGTTCAAATTTATGTAAGGCTGGCATTCAGAAAACATGTCCGATGCACTTAAAGTTAACTTATTGAGACAAGTGTGAAGTTCGAACTTTCATTTCCTAACAACATTTAGTTTTCGATCGATCGATAAGACTTGGTTTGTATAAAAGTGAAATCCTGTGTTACTTCGATATAATTTATAAATCAATTTCCTTAGGTGGATGATTGGTTTCTGAATCCAAAACTCTAGTTTAAGCTGAAGTAAATTTTTATTAATTATATTATACTAGATTTTCACCCGATCCTATGTGTTAATCCAAGTTACCCTCTATATGTGTGCTAAATTTCATTGTAAACGGTTCAGTAGTAGTTGCGTGAAAGAGCAACATACCTACACACACATATACACATCCTCACAAACTTTCGCTAAATATTAGTAGGAATATTCCAGCTAGTTTATTTCGAGTATATTTTCCCTTTAGATTCTTAATACCTAGTAGTAGTAGATAAACTTGAGAACAAAATAGACTTCATTCCACCTTAAAATGAAAATTAAAAGGGGTGAAAATGAAATAGGAAGGCTAAATAATTATGTATTAATGTTGGAATGAAATTGAACGAAATATTATTCACAACTAAGTAATGATTAAAATTTACTTTATGGAATACTTCCGTATTCAACTATAAACTTATTAACAAATATTCAAAACAAAACCCGTATTATATCACAAAATTACAATAACTTTCAAACCTCTATACCATTTTATTCAATAATTGATATCCACTGACCCATTGAATATTGTATTAATTCTATCTCATATTGAGAACCGTTAGTACGCCTAGGGATGTAGGTTCCTAGGTTATATTGTTTATCTCGAGAAAGTAATCGTGTATGTAGTGATATCTGGGATGAGATTATTTAAACCAGCATTCTTCGGTGATAAACTGTTTCTAAACTATGATGGTGGACTTATATTTTGATGTATAAGATACCATAAAATATGAATTTCAAAAACTGGTATGATGTCCAGAAAACAAAATAGAATTACCTAAAAATGATTTGTGAATACTTGATCACATAGAGTGAAAATATAAATAACTGGGTAGTAGAAAAATAATGTAATAATTCTTTATCACTGAAAATCTAACCATGAGACGCTACAGACAATTCCTATCATTTTGATTTCGGTTTTTCATATGAATTTCGTATTAATAAATTAATATACCTACTACAAAAACATGCAAAAATGAAACGCGAAATAGCTGCATTCAAATACAGCAATGTACAGCATTTGTGAGAAAAGTAATTATTCATAAACTGGCAGGACTTTATCTTACACATAAAACGAATAATAAAATTAATACAACTAACTACTGTTATGTTACTTCTAACTAATAATCACTGTAGAAATACAATTATCAGCTGCTAGTTGAAATTTAACGATGAATTCAATACGTAATTAGATGCGAAATGATAAAATACACGTATAAATAAACACAATTCCGTGTTCGGTCTAAATACAAGATCTTTGATTTATTTACTGAATTCATGATATCAATTTTGCATGAAACGTTCGCTCCTTGAAAATAATCTTGGTAAATTCAAATTTAAGCTTTACTTTGCTGTACTGCAATACTAGACTCGTGCTAAACCACCGTTTTGCTATTTCACATTTATTTTACGTACAAAATATGGCATTTGCTATTAAATCTCGAAAACGAGGTGTTATATTTAACATCTTTCCAGAATATTTAGATCCCAAACAGATGACCCAATCTTTTTATCCAAAGCTTTGCTTGTCAATCTCATGGCTTATATGTTTGCTAGATATTAAGATAGACTTTTGATATAATATGCGTTAGAATCTGCCACATTTCAAATTACTGTAGCTAAACATGCAAGGAATACTTCAATAAACTACATCTCTTCGAATAAATGAAACCCTGTAACAGTAGTGCTTTCTCTATATCCACGACTCAGTAGTATTCCATCTTACAGCAATAAATTAGATATATTTTCACTTTATTGTCCATCAAAACGGAATCCTCATTAATTCTCTAACATGATTTCCCCAGTTAGCCGATTTCACATCGTATCCTACGCAAAGTTAAGTTATTGCAAGTGTTAACTGTCGACTACACGACTAGGTATCTAACTGCACATAAATTAACTGTACTGTATGTACCAGCTTCTATTTCTGTTGATGATGATGTTCATTATTTATGTTTTCTATTTCTATTAAGTATAATTGTTGGAACCTAATTAGGAATTATCGAGGCTTAAGTCGCTTTTCGTGTTATATTGGAATTTGGATTGATATGTCTGAATAGATACAATTTGCACTATTTTGACCTAGATTCATTTGATTTTCATTAAGCCTATATCTATATTCAGGCTGTGCTTTTTATTATATGATAAGTGTATGAGAGTTTATATTATTCAAAAATAATGTGGACAAGCTAACAACGACGATTTCGTTATAATTAGAAGAAGCTACAGTTGTAGAATTTTCTTAATAAGATTTTTATTATTATTATAATTCATTAAAAAAACTGCTCTTTACATTTAAATTTCAAGAATGTAATAGGAAATTTGCCCATACGTGATACGATTGTCTTAAAGTTCAAATGGACAACATCAGTTCCTTATCTAAATGTTTGTCGGAAGTGCCCCTTTGAAGGAAATAAGATATTATCTAAGAGCCTCCTTAGTAGTGCCTAGTGAAGGAGTATTACAGCTATTAAATCCTGCCTTTATTCCCAGTATAGGTTAAGTATTTGGTTGAATATAGGATTAGGTAGGTACGCATCTGCTTCAAAAAGCTGTTAAAATGAGCCTTTAAAGTGACCAGACTTATAAAATAATTATAAATACTGCTAGTGAAGTAAAATTAACAGGAACACTCGCGGTCTTCATATTTGTTTATTTATAAATGTTACAAACCGAATCATTTACCTCTCTTTGCTACTCTATCAAAACCTTCATAACCCTATCACAGCCATCGCGCACCACATCTTCAATCACAGCACATTTAACAAATTGCGCAATCAATAAACGCTCATTAACTTCCACATCACCTTCACACTCGGCTAATTTATAATCTGTATCTAGATTAGTACATCAGATCGTCCCCGTTATCCCTGACGGCCATTTCAGAACCATCAGTCATTATGTAGAACGAACAATTTCCGCGTAAGATATTAAGTGGAATGCTATTTGCTGGAATATCGTTAGTGACTCCCGCGTTTTATGTTATCGCCTTTGCGATGATATGTTTTATACTTGAGTGAGGTATTTTGACGTGTAGTGGAATGCGGGTTTGGTTTAGATTGATTCAATGTAATATTGGGCAATACCTAATGATTTCAAAGTTAGTAGATAATGGGCTTGGTTATTGAATTGATCAGCCTTGACTCATGGAAATACATGATCTATTAGAGGAACTAAAATATATTCGTAGATATATAACAAAAAAAAATTAATATATACGCCGCCTTAATCGTGAGATATAACATTTTATACACTTCGAATTTGCACCAGAAATATCAAATCCTAACCACTACTGACATTTACAATAATGCCCATTTTATCGGATTTTCGTTTAATTACCTTTCCAAAGCTCAGGATATAACATCGTTTCGTAATATAAAGCATGCACAGGTGTTTAATTAAGTCTTGTTTGCTTGTTAGCTACAGACAACACAACATACCATGGTTGGGTAACTTGTGAATACGTTTATGACCAAATTTAGATGTACGAGGAAAAAGTATTTGGGTATTGCCGTAAGTTCTAGAATTGAAAAGCCATAGAATTTAGCCAAAGTTAGGGACAAGATAATCGAGAGATAACATGTCAATGTGTTACAATTATTATTAATTAAATAATAATAGAGATAAAGCACCAGTGCTAGAAATCTTTCTTTTTATGCATCTATATTGTATGTACAATGTACAGCAATTTAATTGTTGTTACATACATACTCTAATTATTTATTAAAAACAAGTCATACAATAATTGAAATATTATGATAATGAGATAACATTTAACATTATTTAACAATTAAAAATCGACACGGTTTTAACATTAGTTCAAATATAATTCTATGACAGCTGTCATCGCTTAGATAACGCTAATTTTATTATCATGTTAAAATTGAAATAAAAAATAATATTATTTTTATTGCATTAGTTTGGTATATTTCCATTCAAATCAATGATTTTCTTCAAGTAGTGCAAAATAAACTACATATAAAAATAACATCTATCAAAGTACGAGGTTTTTTAAGCTATTGCATAGCTTCTATCGCGGGCCTTGAGCGCGGGGACCGAATCGAGAAATTCCGTAACGAAAAAACCTCACGCTGACCACTCCGACGGGCTCGGAGGTGTCGCTTGAAGGCATGCTATGAAATAGCTTTACCGCGGCAGTCCCCGAGTGCCACACGTCTTTTTTTATTAAATAAAACCGTCATAAAAAATATTAAATTCTACTTGTTATGCTGACTGTCAGATGTTGACAAGTGTGTGACAAGTGACGCCAAAATGTAATAAAAAAGTAATTAATATTCAATAATTTATTATTATTTGTTACAAAAAACTTGGTGAGAACTTGTGAGAAATAAAAATGAGAGAGAAATATTAAATAAATACATTATTACTTCGCACTATTTTATCTGACTGCGTCACACGACAGTTTGCCTTTTTCGGAGATGTCTATATAGGTATGTGTGTTTCTGGTTTTATATTGTTAATAGTGTGAGTTTGGTTATCACACATAGTAGATAAGTTAGTCTTAATACACTTCGACTAAATTTTAATATACTAGCTATGGCCCGCGAACTTTCTCGCATTCGATTCTGATTCTGATTATAGGTATATCCCTAACTAACAATATATAGGCAAGAAATAAAAGTAAAGTAAAGTTTAAAGTTGTATTTTATTTACTGGCTTTTTGCAAATGACAACATTATATGTCAATAACTGTAACAATTTCATCTCAGTATTAACGGAGCAAACGTTGATTGGATACAATCGAATTAATGTCGAACTTATCAAGTGAGATTACGAATTGCTCAATATTTCGGATCGAGTTTTTTGTGGGAAGCTTCGCCCACATGGGTATTTTCATAAAGACTTGCAGTATGTGGTTTTGTCTGCCTTACGATGTTGTAGATGAAATCCTTTGCTTCTAAAGGAAATAGCCTACGCGACTAACCTACTGTTTTCTGGTTAAGTTAATCGCGTGATTAATCTTGTTGTAGAATTCAATAATTTAAATAACAAATCGTGGCTTAAATCTGTTTAGAATTAATTGTTTTGCTGCTTTTCAAAAAATGTGTATCAAACTGTCAATTTAAAATGCAAAAGATTTTGTAGAAAATATGAGCTAGCATTCTTCGCAACACGTTTTAGGAAATAATCAATATATTATATACTAGCTGCGCTCTGTGGTTTCACCCGCGTGGCTCCGCTTCTGTTGCTCTTAGCGTGATGATAATATAACACCGAAATATTCTTTTTAACCGGACCAGCAGTTCCTGAGATTAGCGCGTTCAAACAAACAAACAAACTCTCCAGCTTTATAATATTAGTTTATTGATAACAATCAAAGCGAAGATACAGTTTCAATATCCCATACATAATTCGCATTTCACGATCAAATCATCCGCATACAATACGCACTGCGCCCGAAATCGCACGAATAATAAAATTGGCTTATTTATTAAAACCTCCAAAACGGATTCAATGTATTAACTCAAACCTCACATTTCACCGATATCAATCTTGTCATCGTCAATCGGAAATTTAAAAAAAATTCGGCGAACAAAAAACGTCGATTCTGAGTGACTTAAGTTGACGACTGCGAAAAACGAACTGGTTATGAAAATAAGGTTCAGCCCGGCGTGGGTAGCTGAACGTAAGGCTGTGCCTATGCTTGTGAGAGACGCGTGAGCGATGCCAACTATTAATAAACTGTAAATGATTAGTTCCAATCTCTACGTAAAGTATAATGATCAGAAAGTTGTACGGATGTAAGCGAGTTATGTTCCTTGTTCATAAACAAAGACAGAAGAAATACATCTATTCATATTATACAAATTCACACGTACCTAGGTATATTTTCAATAAAGCTAAGCTCATACCCAAATATAATAATCAAAATAAATCAAAGAAATTATGTAACATAATTATAGGTAGCAATTTCACAACTATACCTAACTAATTATTATCGACGTGGAAAACATTACATTCATAAAATATCCACTGACTATTTCCCATAAATCGCTATGTGCCTATTCCTGTAGTCACAGCCTTAGGGATAGGTTCGTATACTGTTGCCGGCCTTGTATCGGTAAAATGATCCAATAGGACAAACAGATTACAAACACTTTGAATTTAATCTTTGTGCAAATTTGCAGTGGGTGGCTTTGAAAGTACCTTTTTCTAAGGGCTATCTACATTCTGCAACGGGAGAAATCAAAGTAAACTGTAAATGTTTTGTGTTAAGGTTTATTATTTATTGCATTTGTCATGGAAAAGATAAATCTATAAACAGGTTGATCTATCAAACAAATAAACCAATAAATAGAATATTCTATAGTTTGAAGATGATAAATTGGGTTATTTTTGAACATTAATGATGTCACCACAGTTTTATACCACGGCAAAAACATCAAATATATTTTATTAATCAATAAAAATTAAGTCATTCCATATAATTAAGGCCAAATTAATGTCCATTATCTATGATCTAAAGTGCAATAAACTCTAGGCAGCTCCGATTTCGTCTCAAATATTAATTATCAGAATCTTGTTCAGTGAACTTGACTAATTAAATATTCTAAGATTCCACATGGAGATGATAATTTTATATAGTTTTTAAAATACTAGGAATATGTCTAGACGCGGAGTTAAGAGAAAAAGCTCAAAATCTATACGCATATTAAATTAAGTCGATTCCGGAACCGAAGAATGATTTATCGTTTATGTTTTAACGTATATTTTATGTTTAAAAAAAATATTTGGATATTCGACGGATGTTATAATAGTTTAAAATTAGAATAAAGAATTATTTTTGAAAAAGTTGGGTAAAAATACATTTGAGGATTTCTCTTGTACACGATTTTATTGACACGATATCTAAACTATATAATATAATAATATAGACATTATCTACGCGTTACGATATTTTTCAAACTGCTCAACCAATTAAAAAATAATTTTACCGTGAGAAAACTACACTTTGAGTAACATACCGTATACATTTCCTTATCCCGGGTATCCGTTCTAGCCCAGGACAAACTTATCCAGGATAGATTAGTGTTATAAAAAAAATAAACCTTATTAACAATTAACACCCATCCGTGTTTACTTGTCAGAAGCTTCACGTCAAAGTAATAACGCGTAAGCTTATATTAAACACATCACTACCATCTTGAAATCTGATACAAGGTGCGTATAAAAAGTATGGGCAGTTTTTGTAAATATTTTTTTGATTACAAATATTTACGTTTTATTTTTGTGACAATAATTGGCAGGTACAGGTATTATGGAAAAATACTGCTTTTTTGTAGTGATAATATAAATATGTGGCGTAGACTATATTTGGCATTTGCAGTTATTAATTAAAAAGGACGTGGTCTGTTATTGTACTTGTGTATAGTTAAAATGTGTCTTAAAATATTATATTTTTGCTGTAAATTGAAGAATTGCGATCTACTAAGTGAAAATACAGCTTCAAGAAATCCTACTACTATTATAAAGACGAAAGTTTGTATGGATGTATGGATGTTTGTTACTCTTTCACGTAAAAACTACTGAACCGATTACAATGAAATTTAGCACACATATAGGTTTTATCCCGGAAATCCCACGGGAACGGGAACTATACGGGTTTTTCTTTGAAAACGCGGGCGACGCCGCGGGCGAAAAGCTAATGTATTATATAAAGCCATAAACTGAAGTGCGTAACTTGTGCCATATAACAAATAAACAAACCGGTTTTTATCAATAATAAAACATCAAATTAGCATTAGCATTCAGCCGTACCAACGAAATGGTCGCAAAATTATGGTAATGTTTTGGAATTTGGATAATTTCAATTGATATCTGATTAATTTGCCCACTTTACTTCTGTTACGAAAATTATAAACGTTTATTGAATTAATATATGGGACTTTACTAAGTAACTTGTTGAGCCCCGTGACTTCTTTCGCATACAAAACTTTCATATTATTTATATTAGGTGTTGATTAAAAAAATCTCTTATGTTTTATACTGTGTCACTAACTAGATGCATTGCTTTCAACCAAAACGTTGCTGTGGTTTAGCCCAAAATCGTAACAAACAGACAGACTTCCGAACTACATCTAACAACAAATTGTTACATACACAGGTTACATAATATATTTAAATCCGTCTTGATCTTAAAAAGCTCTTTAGGCAGGTACTAGGTATGTATAATATTTTAGTTTAATTCTGTTACTACGGTAATAAAGATATTCCTGACTCACGTCTGTTGCTTTATAACATTATGTTCGGCTATTAAATCATGAAATAAATTTAAGCACTAAAATGTATTGTTAAGAAGTACTTGGTCTAGACCATTTCTATAGCTTTGTCCATAAAAGAAACAATTCGTGCCGAAGCATGCGCAACTCTTATTAGCGAATAATGCACTTTAAGACTATCAATATTGATATAAAACATATCACTAAAGCAAAACGCTATAAAATGTTTAAAAGATTAAACATGTATTTATAAGGATAGTCTAGTTCTGTTAACTAAGAAATTATTTAATAAAAAATTGGTTGTCTGTAAAGTCGGTTTACTGACGATAGTTGAACGTGACAACGTCCGATTGTGCTTCTTTGTCGCTCGTTCCGCGCTCTCGCTTGCACTTCAAGCCTTACATGGAACGCCTCAGAGCGAGGTAACGCCGCATGAGTCATGTTTTTCGTGCGTGCAGCCGGCTCTATCGAATTATAAGACGTTGTCACGTCAAAAAATAAATAAAATAGCAAATTTGGATATCACTGTTGTCTGTTGTGGCTGATACATTCGTTTACTAATATTTTTAATTTGCGCAAACATCAGTCTTTCACCTTTTTATAAACTCTTTATACGTTTACATATTCTATTGATCTATACCTATTTATATGTATTATTACCGTTACTATAGCACCTCTGACCTCATTCAATATCAAGAGCGTAAAATTATTGCAATAGCACAGAATACTTAATAGTAGCTAACGCTAGCAATAGAACAAAAGGATCCTACTTGTCCAAGACATTTTGAACTGCTACTACGAAAGAACTAAAGAAATTAAACAAAGCAAAGTATCGTTTATTGGAGACTTAAATAAACTGGACACAATGGAAGCCGAAAGACTATAAAGGTTAGCACTGTACAGTCAATTAAAAATATTTCTAGTTGTAAGGAGCTTAAGGCTTTGTTCTTTAAAATTAGCAGTTTGCATAAAAAAAAAACAATAATTGTCAACAGTAGCTAGATCAAAAAAGAAAATACGTAAAAACAGTTCGATGTCAATGAAAAATACATAACTTAACTACTTATTTCACGCGTCTTCGCTTTTAAAGACTAAAAACTATATACTCGATAGCAAGTGTGAATGAATTATCATCGGAGAATGGCTATATTCTCACCATTACAACTTGCTATCGATAAAAACAATTCGACTTCTTGTCACGTCCCCTCGTTAAAATTAAATCTTTCAAATCCTAACAAGCCACCGTTTTAAAATAACAAAAAACCTCCCCACGACTATTTTGGACATATAACTTAACTGAAATAACTAGGCCCTTATTAAAATACCAGGAATCAGGTTAGGTGCGCTAGCGATAGGCTAGGAAAAAACGACTTGTTCAAGCCTAGTTTACAATCTCACAGAGGGAAAGAACTAGCGGGTGAACTCGTCTATAAAGAACGGATTCATAAATTCCTACTCTCATTTCGTCATAGAATGGGAGTGCTAATACTTCCACCGCACTGTACGTACACACTGGAAGTGATAAAACAACGACCCAACATTACTTTATCCACGGGCTTCAAGTATGTGCTAACAGATCTAGTGTGTACGCACACGAGCTCTTTATTTTTTATACATTGTTACAGCGAGCAGTTCTTCAAATTAAGTGACATGCAACTTTTCTTATGGACAAAGCGGGTTCATTAGGACTGGGAGCTCGCACTGCCGCATAGTTTTAGTGCTGATTGCAAAGTTCCTCATTAGTTGTGATAACTCAATCGACTCTGCTTGCACATAATGCGACATGTTTTTGTAACAATAGTCTACGGGTATATGATTGGTGTTTTATGTGCGTGAATTTAAATGTCGCTATCGTAATGTAGCTTCTGTACAGCAACGAGGCAGATGTATGGGGATATTTATTGTTGTTTATTTATGGAAACAGTTTGTGCGGATGCTTGCTTAAAAAGACGTGAGATTCGTACAAAATACTTACATGTAACCTTTAAAAAACAACGTAAGACCTTCATTCCCTTTCTTTTCACTAATATCAAATTACAGTAGCTTCAATTTAAGACAATTTTAAAAGCGGTGATAGCACCGGTATGCAGGTCACAATGCCTTTTTCGTTTTATAATTATTTATAAATACACGTACCAAAAACAACCACAAGAATACGGCAATAAGCACCATAATGGCGTGTAGAAATATTTGAACTGTTGCAACTAATGACTATACAAATCCTTCTGTATCGGGCTCTGGTATTGTCCCCTGCGAATTTTATTTGCTCCTTAAACCACTGTCGACTCGACCTTTTTCCTTTTAACGCGGGCAATTTTTAAATGGCTTATGTTTGATTCCATTATTGTGTGCCAATCAGCTTGAATTACAATGTCCTTTACGGATGACCGAAATGGGTAAGAATCTTTATTATTTTTGTTACAAATTATTTATACGTTTTGCGTCGAGTGAACAAGGCATACTTTGTATTTAGATTCGAGTGCAGGTCGAGTCACAATGGATTTATATAACTTGGAAATTTGACGCGCTCTAACTTCTGTGTAGTCTCCTGTGCAATTGTACTGCTTATAAATAATTCATTTTGCAATTATTTTTTTCTCGAGATCGTTATTTGCGGTTGATGTAATGCAATACAGATCAGTCCGCTGATTGGACACAATTCCTTGCAAACAATTGAATTGTACACGATTCTAGAAATAGTACGAATTTAGTATTGCTTCAAGTAAGTCTTGAATTATGCTTTTGAAAGTGGCGAAGGATATTGCGAAAGGTGGACGTTGTTTAAAAACTGATATAATGATTTCAACTAAATAAATGACTGCAGAATATAATTTATAAATAACTTTTTGAAACCTGGGACTAAAATATTATTCAATATAATATGATATAAATATTTTTACCATCATTGCACCTGGCAGTTATTTAAATATTTCGTTTCCACTTACTTATTTATTAAACTCAAAATTGCAGTCCCACTTAAAACAACTAACCATAACCACAAAGCTAACCCTTTAAGCACCTTAAAAAGTAGCCCAGCAAATAATAGATAATGCCAATGTCAATAAACCTTACCGTCGATTTTAATCTCTAAACTGTCGCGGCGAAAAAATATTAGCAGTCCCATTAAATGTCCTAATTGAGATGTGGAGCGGGTGGCTTTATAAAACATTTTAAACTGCTACGGAGTACGCAATAAATCTCATTGTCGCTTCTTATCTTTAACAGTGGTAGACGATAATGCTGTGTGTCAAAGAGGAAATTTAAAAACAACTTAAGTAAGCGGTTAACATTGGGGTTTGTTTTTAATTTGACTTCTTGAGACACTTTTGGGCACGATAAATAAATAAATATAAATAAATAAATTATTTATTGCATAAAAACATGGTACATACAAAGATATTAAGATCAGAATTAAGGAACATTCATGTTTTTACTATAACTAGGTACATAGCATACAATAATTATTATTAATTGACAAAATGAATGAAAATGATTAGATATTTATAGTAAAAATACGAGTCAGGAGTATTGTCACTTAAAATTAGGTTTATACATAAATCATTAGTCATACAGTCAATCAATTAATATCAATATCATTATTTTATATTATTTAGACATTTTTCATATCATACAGAAATTCATTTAGGTTGTAAAAACAATTGATAGTAGATACAGGTGGTCATAAAACGTAGCTTTTATGTGTTCATTGCTGTAAATTATAGTCTAATTAGACTCATCGTTACGACATTACAACGGTTCCGATACGATATCGTGTCGTTATACGACCACAAATCTCACGTGCGACAGAACTGCCGACGGACAGTTTAAATTGAATCCCACATAATGAAGTCAATTTTAATGATCTGATCCGAAAGAGAGTCCCTTTTTGGGAGACAATGTAGCTAAGGATTTTGATCGTATTCCATGATTTGATGCGAATAATTGGATCAAGTTTGAAAAGAAATCCATAACAGTGCACTGGGAAATACGAGAGAAGCTTTCACATGAAAATATTAATCCGAGTTGCTTTATGTTCACGCTGGTTTTACGTTACTTCACGCTTCATCAAAATTACAAGCAATAATTCTAATCAACAGAGAGACCGGCAAATAATTCACTCGCATAAAGACAACAGGAATACGTGTAAAATTACTAATATTAGCAATATCCCTTACTGGCTACAACGTTCTCTAATGCCTTGTAATAAGGACGCAAATCACAAGTATTCCTGCAATTGTAAAACCATTTGTCTTTTCTTTACACACAGATGCAATTAATCAAGGGACGTTGTCACATGCAAACCACGATCGGTAATACGAGCTTGACAAATTATATCAAGCAATTATACACCAAATTTCTTAAGGCACAAGCGACAATTTCTTTCGAATCTTTTTGACACGTAACTCGCGGGTTATCGGGGATACGTATGAGAGAGAAAAAGGATGATTCCGTGCTAATTATCGACGATGTAGTGGAGTGGCTTGTTTTTTTAGGCCACTTAACACCTCCCATGCCAATTTGTTTTATTTTAGATCGAATCGAAGTACATTTAGAAATGCGGCGTTATTTCGATTGTGATAACGTGACTCAGAATATCGGGTGACTTAAAAACGTGTCGAAGTCTCAAATATGTCAAATTTATCATTGTTATCTTAGGATCTTCTTTTAAATGCCGCTGTTCACTTAGATGCTTAAATTAAACTTTAAAGGTTTTTGTATATTTCCTAAAGTAAGGTACGAAAACTTCTGGAATAAAACAGTAAAGTAAACAAAGACAGGCTACTAGTGAGACACCATCAACATGTCAACACATAAGACAATTTAAGGATTTTTTTTATTCTGTCTTAAAGCCTTAAAATAAGATTAGTTATGTGTGATCAGTATTACAACATACGGACATCTGTATACACGAAAAACCTAAACAAAGACCATCGCAGGATTCAGCTGCCTTCCGTTCAAATAAAGCTGGTAATTTATCAACAAATAAGCAAATAGCAGTATCCTATTGAATACGGCATCATAACAGCTACAGGGTTGTAGTGGTTACGATAAATTCATTGGGTTGAATTGTAATAATCGTGTTACTTGTAACTGTTGGAGAGCATAGAAAGATTGCTTTGTGATGTTATCTACTAACTGTTTATAATGTAAAAAAATAAAAGGTAACTGTCAATCTTTCACTATTTTATAAAATACAGTTTTTATTAAAGCACCTAGGTACCTATATAGGATCGAGTGTTATGAACCTATTTTCTAAAGAACAGTCTTATTGAATTGAAGCAACTATTTTAAAATATTTTTCAAATTTACCATTACTTCGCAAACATAATTTTCCACATCCGACCAGACTTTGCGAAACAAACGACCCCCTAGCTGGACCTCACAGTCCGAGGATCAAGTAGAATTAAATACTAATTAATTACGATTCTTATCTCGAAGACGCTAGACAATTATTTGTGGCGTGTTCGCGGTACTATTGGATGGCGATGGGACGCTCCGACAAATTGGTTTTCTAGATTCTGATTACGTTGAATTAGAAATGGGAAAGGAATGAGGAATTGAATTGGCGTTTATTTATTTTTTTGTTTGTTATGAGAAGCCAGTGTGTATTGTAACCATAGTATTATGTACACACACAATAACCTTCCACACACGCACACTTAACGTATGTGAAAGGTAAATGTGATTTAGTTAGACCTTTGAAACTTAAAAAGAAAAGGGATGAAAGAAGTGGAGTTGACGTTTACCTATTGAATTCGAAGTTCAAATTTCTTCAGAATTGAGACAGCACTGTTTCCGTACATTTGTTTCTCTTACTTATTAAGTCTCTTACTTAAATATACAGTCTTCCATCATCCATGATCATTGTTGTTACAACGTGTCATTACAAAATAGCTCGTAATACTTTTATTAATTACTTTCGTAACTTTATTTAATTAATTACCTTCTCCACAGATGTCAGCTATCGACCCAGACTGCGGGGTGAACGCAATCGTCAACTACACGCTCGGAGAGGGTCTAGCGCGACCACAGTTCTCAGTGAAGGCAGACTCCGGAGACCTCTGTATTGTGGCGCCTCTGGACCATGAGGCTAATGCTGATTATGAGTTCCCGGTTATTGCTACTGATAGAGGTAAGAATCCTTGATAACCTTGAAAAGTTCTAATAAAGTAATGGTGAATGCTTCCAATTTTAAACTAAATGGTTCTAATCTTCTTCTATATAAAAATGAATCGCAAAATGTGTTGGTAAGCGCATAACTTGAGAACGGCTTAACCGATTTCGTTAATTCTTTTTTTATAATATTCCTTGAAGTTCGAGGATGGTTCTTATGTAGAGAAAACATGAATATGTACCATGGGCGAAGCCGGGGCGGACCGCTAGTATCATATAAAAATTGCATTGTTCAACATTCTTTAAATTAACTACAGTTTGTTTGGTAAAAGGTAGTTGACATTTTTTTCCAAATGCATCAAAAATAATACATAAACCAGTACCTACCGTACTACGTAGGGAAATAATTGGAGAATGTGTCAATCACATTGTACGAAGAAGTCGATAAATGAAACTTATCTCTCAATTATCGATCCTAAAGGTCTCGGTAATAACTCGCAAGCCACAGCTCAAACACGGTTAACATCATTTCTTTTAATCCGCTATCACTAAAAAAGGTTTAATGACGCTACAAAGTATAACTTATAGCGTTAAAGAGAACAAAGATTCGCTCTACCCATTCATTACCAATTGGAAGCAATAAGTTCGCCGGTGACAGGTATACGTACTATGCATATAGGGTTTAAAATAAGGCACCGATGAAATGGCAAGAGAATAAATTCCAAAAGTGTCCGTCGGCTCTTGTCCCTGCAAACCTACCTGATTTATGTGGCAAGAACAGCGAACTATTGCTGCGCGTTTTTATTTCAGTTTGGTAAATGCCAATTTTGGCAATTCGGCCATTCATAGGTAGGATTGAGGACACTTTGAATATATCGTATTCACACGCTTTTGAGTTAACACTCAACTATCATTTATTTGATAGATTGACAATGAAATATTGAAATTCGAATATTTACAGTAAATTATAAATTACGTTTAAGACTATTGCCAAATTTAGCTGCTTTGTATACAAAATTAAAAAACTAGTTAGATATTCTTTATCCTTGTTTTATATCTTTAACCTGCATAATATATTGATGCCATACACAATGTTAAATCGACCAAACTAAAAAGCTCGTATACTTAACATGACGACCAATCATTTTATTATCACGAAACTTGTAGCGAAAACGTGTTGACATCAGAATAAATCAAGCGGCTGTCAATTAAACATCCTATTACAACAATACACAGACAATCAAGAGACCAATTATTTATTTATTCGCAGGGGGCCTGTCCACGACTGCTATGGTGAAGATCCAACTGCTAGATATAAACGACAACGTACCAGCATTTACTGTGAAGGATTACAATGTATCTTTAAAAGAGGGGAGGGTCTTGACGACGGAGCCGATAGTAGCCGTATCGGCGAGTGATGCTGATTCCGGAAGATTTGGGACTATCACGTATAGAATTGTGGGTGGGAATGACAACGATGTGTTCAGAATTGACCGGAGTACGGGAGAGATATTTGTGATAAAGCCAGCGTTGATACAGACGAATGGGAAATTTGACTTGGAAGTGTCTGCTACTGATGGTGGAGGTCTGACTGCTCCCCAAGGTGCTATAGTCCATGTAGCCGTGATGCCGGCTGGAGTGGGGTCTGCGTTGTTTGACAAGCCGAGATACAATTTTCGCGTGCGTGAAGACGTGCGCAGTGGAACGATTGTAGGAAATTTGAAAGCTACAGGCGCTGATAGAGGTAAGATATTTCTTTTTGATTAATTTCTCTTAGTTAGAACATCGATGACCTTATTATTTCATTAATAGTATAGTTAGTAAAAACTCGTTTTTTAATTTTACGTTTCTAAAAACTTTGCTAACTAAGTAGCTCATAATCAGGAGGTTACGATTTATCACAGAAAGTTAAAATTACAATAGCACTAATTTGCTGTTATAAAATAAAAATACCAAAACATTATCCGACATCATCCACTGCATGCCAAACCTGTATTCCGGGCCGACTATTTAGAATGTTATAATTACTTATTTAAAAGCATTATAAATACTTGAACTCGATTACATTCTTCCGAAAGAAAGGCTCAGTAAATATTCGTTTGGGATTACATACAAAAGAAGTCACTTAAGAGATAGAATAAATATTTATGGAAAACTTGAAACTACCGAAGAATCGGGCCGTCTTATAGCTTCATTTTACTTAAACAAATTTATTGAAATCGTGCCACTTTTGCTTCGTTTTAAAATAAAAGCATTAGCGTTGTGCAATACTGGAAGAATGTAGGATTAGACTAGGAATACTTGATATGTTTTCATTAGGGTGCATATTTTAATTCAGCTTAGAATAAGGAATGTATTTATTGTGAAATAGAAACTCATGTTTTTATAGATAGGTACATTAAATTTTTATTACGACAGGTATAATGAAAAGTTATATTACATTTATTCACTTTTAGTTCGACTAAGAAATAAACCATAATCCACTCAACAACAACTAGACCAATACATTTCCTTTTAGACAACCGGTACAGGTGCTTTTCTACCACTGACCACAGACTACATAACTTTCTAGATATTATAACAATCGTTTATTATTTTTCACTTGCAATACTAAAGTCGTTATTACGTATTTTACCTTTATTGTAGACCCAACAGCATGGAATAAATATTTTAGATAAAAAAAAAAAACAAAAAAAATTGTTTTAAGCCGTTTCTATCCATCAAACTAAAACCTATTTCAAAGAACATGAACAATTCCATCGTTCATGAACAAGTTCATTTCATTTCTCGTTCTTTTTTCACATTTTCCTCACCTAGATTTCCATTAAACCAAGCACCAAGCATCTACTCACAAAATACATAATCGCCTATTGTCTCGCGACGATCACGATTCACTGATGAGCAGCCTTCGTTTCGAATTTCCACCTTTTATCCCCTATTTAGACTTTCTAATCTCAGAATAACTTTGTATTCAATCTGTGTTGGTTGAACACGTATTATATTATTATTTTTCGCCACCCGCTACGAAGTTAGTTCTGTGTTTTTGATTCGAGTTCTTAAACTATTTATTAATCATTATGATTATTAATTGAATAAAACCGTATTTTGAAAAATTTTCTTTGAATGTATATTTTTCACTTACTTATCAACTTACTTTTAAAAGTAATTTTACCATTATCAACGATAAATAATTTAGACACCTTAACCATATGACCTTTTAAAAACACGACAGTAATAACATTTAAAACCAACCCCTTCATACTTCACAATCCTACAATTTCCACAACATTTCCATTAAGTAAAGGCATATTTCATATCACAGTACAAAAGCGAGTTTCTAATAACTCGGAAGATTCGTTGAGACGTAGTTTCTAAATCAAATCCCGCCAATAAACAATGGCGGCTATCTTGCGGCAATGCGTTATGTTTCACTAATATTTATACAAGTAGATTTATGCTTACATAGAACTGTAATGGATTATATTTGCGTGCCATAGGGTATTTATTTTTATTAGATATTTGAAGATTTAACTTGTTATGTAATATGTCTCTAGATTCAACATTAGAAATTGGGATTGGAAGATGCAGATAATAATATTCGGAAAAAAAAGTTAAAAATGCACTATTCTTATGTAAATACATTAAAATAGAAATAACTAGGTATGATCAATTTTATATGATTTTGGATATCTAATTTCTCCCAAAAAATATTCGTAATTATGAATTACAAACTCTATAAGCTGAAAAGCTATTGATTAGGATCAAATTATGATTTATACAGAAATCTAAACTAACAAAACCAAAATTGAAACAAGACTATCAATTCGATACGATATTCTACTTGATACAGTTAAACGCGAGCACATTTAAAATTAAAATATCTTAACATAATACAAGCAAAACGCAAAGACATATTACACATCGGTGTAACGAAGGACCGTTTTATTCGAGTCCACGTTTATTCTGTTGCTAGTCGTAGCTCTGTAAATCACTGAATTGCGAACACAACCGTTATACTACGTGGAGTACCTTCGTTCATTGTTGTTCGGATAGCGGCATTTAAAATTCATAGTTTGAGGTTGCGTGCATCGGTGTATAGATAGGACACGCCTGCTATTGAGTTCTTAGTCGGTAATGTTAGTCTTTGTGTTCTAATTTTTGAAGGTATGTTACATTCGATTGGAGTTCTATGATAGGCTATCAGATATTACATTTTACTGGCAAAGGAAAGCTTCTAACTAAAATCTTTATTTTCATGGGGTCATTCGAATATCATCATTTTGTAAGATAGGGTTTAATCTAAGTAAAATTCCATTTCCTTTAATTACGTATGTAGGTAAAAGTTATTATAATACCGTGCAATTTTGGTTCTTACAATACATCGCTCAATAATAAAAACCTGGATAAATTCAGAGAACATACTCAGTTATTCTTTTAAATGTATATTTAAAAGGTAGCCTTAAAATTATTGTGATCAGATAAGCAATATTAGCAAAAGCTCACATGTTCCGTATAGGTCAATGTTAATAAATTTAGGAGCAATTAACCCGACCGCATTGGGAGCGATTGCAAATCATATCTGGAGATTGTAAAGATATCGCTTAAAAATTACTCTGTATTGTATTGGTGTTGTGTGGGTTAAGATAAAAGAATCTTTTAAAATTTACCCGATGATTTTTGTACGTAAGCTATTGCACAAGGCAACCTTGCATTACTACTGATAATAATAGTCATAGACCATAGTTGAATTTCTATAGTACCAGAAAATCTTAAATTATTCTTGTATAAGCCTACATCTTTTCTAACTAAACCCACCTCACGTATTGGAATGATCACATAATATATCATGCTATATTTCGATCTATAAAAGGGCCTAGATTCTTCATTCCTACAAATTACCATCTTTTAATAATTGCCCCTTATAAGTCTTATCAAATTATTTAGCAGTCTACCGCAAAGACAAAAAAGAGTCCCAAGAAAACACGATCGCGATATCCCGTAACTTGAGCAGATCACCTCGGACAGGGCAGAGCTCAGTTAATTAGAAAAGCACCATAATACTGCAGCCCAGTGTACACCGCCCCCATCAGATTTATAGCTCGGTTGCCTGGAGATAAACATTCATTAATTAAAAAAATATTATTTAATGAGTCCGAATCGGGTTTTGATATGTGCTCGCCTGTGTCGGGAAACTAATTTGTTTTACGTCACGTTCGGTTTAATTTAATTTATTGGTTGGGGTTCGGATATTTGAGATTATGCAACAAGGTATCGATGGGAATCTTGGACTTGTTTTCTCTATTACACGATCTGAGATAATGTTTAAAAATCCAACTGGGTTCAAACGTTCAAAGATTATTTTAGCGAAACGTGTGTGCTTTTTCAATCATTATCTTTAACAAAAGATTAGTAACGTGTTATTTATTTTCATTCATAAAATGCCTAGAATAGTAGGTACTCAAGAGTTAAATGCTATAAATTTCAATAAAACCATATATGCAATATCATAAAGCGAGTATTAAAATGCTATAAAACCAAAGTAGATGCTCCTAAAATGATTTTAGATCTGTATTTTTATGAATACTCAGAAGCATGTCACATTAAAATTAACTGGTAAATAGTAGTATAAATGCGTATAAACGTATAGATATAGATGATAAAACCAATATAGTGAAGTAATATCGATTCAATTACAGAGGCAGACCACACGCAAGACATTAAGTGGTCGTTGAACATATTGCGTAAACGTGGACTATAATTTTATTTATATTGCATTCTTGTCTAAGATAAATCATAATTAGGCTTGAAGAAACTGAACGATTTTTTGAATGACTTCTCCGTGATTATGAAGGTGACTGTTGATTTAGAAAGCATATTTTAATTGTGTTCTACATTACCTACTCTACACAAAAGTAAATATGATTTCAAACGTTTTAAAGAACTTTTTGAGTATCTTATTGCATTAAAAGCTAAATGCTATGAAAGTATTTCTCAAAAAGTTAAAAATTAAGATTTGGTTCACGCTTTCTTGCAAGGCGACACGACTGAAAATTTGAAATTCAATCCCGAGAAATCCAAGGATACGGTCGGCGAATGCGCCGAAACCGAACAAATCCAAGCGGCGGGTCAACAAACCCAACAGACGACACTTTTTGCCCGAAACTTTCTATACTTCTTTTTTGAACCTCAATTATTTCCAACTTTTTATTCCACGTTATTTGGACGGGTTGCAACTGAAATTGTTTACACGATTTATGTGTTAAAATGTTTAGTTAAGTGTTGCGCGGCCGGTGACGACGCTCTGCAATCACGTGCGAAAATTCTCACTAATGACAGCCGTGCCTTAACGACATCGGAGAAAATAAGATGAGAACTTATTTAATCGTCGGTTCGTTCAAGAAAAAATACGTTAAGTTTTTACATAACGTTTCGCGCAGGGGATTAAGCAAATAGTTTGACATTCTAAAGGATTTTCGCAGTCCGCCGATTACAGATTGTTTTTTATTTACCGATCGAACCGGAGATAAGGATAAAGCAGACCTTTCTCAGCGTAATTCCGAGCGCCCTTTAGAGATAATCGAACTTACAGATAATTAATTCATTAAACTCAAATCGAGAATCGAACAATTCGCATAGGAAATCTTTACAACTCTTAATTGAAGTCAAATGGTGGCTCGTGAGTGAGATAATCGCTGTGCCATTAATGATTTCAATTTAGAAGGGCATTTCGAGTATGTTTCAGAGTAAATCACTCGACTTGTATTTAGCTAATGAGTGATTGATCAGCGCGACAAAGTGGTACGCACACCTGGCTTATTTGCATAAAATATTTTGCAATTATGTTTGTTTTTAGTTGTTTCCACGTCATCGCTCTCTACCTGCGGTATTTCATATTTAAGTCGGTGTATATCTTGTTTACAAGTCAATGTTTTAGATTTATTGAATTTAAATGAATGGATTGCATATTAAACAACGAATGAGGGTAATTCTAAGTACTAAATCGTATTTCATTTCTTCAATGAAATCATAGTATGCTTAATAATTGCCCTGTTCGTTATCTTATATAATTGTCAACGATAAAGAAATATAAAAATTTCAAATTAAATATCGAAACTGAGCTGAACATTTATTTTAAAGTATAGACCGAGGGAACCCAAAATACCGCGGAATTGCCAATTCAAAAACAAACATTAAGCTCTCTAAAATTCGCAAAATAAGACGAGCGCATCACAGACTGTATAAAGGATAAAGGAGGACGCGGGGTGCCGCAGGGGGGTGCTCTGGGACCAGTTACAGAAACAAAGACTGCCCGGTACGTCGTCGAAGTCCGTATATCAATCTTGTTGCGTCAACTGTCCTGCCCAAAACGTACGGCGAAAAAACGCGGCCGCAAAAACGATCTGAAAAAGAAATACGACAATGAATCGCTTACTGTGAGAAGTGCCAATTAAAATTTGATAGATAGAAAGCGGTTTTCGGATGTCGACTTGATGAACGGGGATTTAGGGGACTGGTTCTGATTTAAGTACTACTTACCTTTGACTGTAACAAATGGATTAATGCAAAGGAAATACATCGCCAAAACTGTATAGTAGCTGCTACATTTAGTTTCAGAATAATGAATCCAAATAAAATTGGAATGTATTTAATATAACAATCAGAGTCTCGGAATGCCACTAGTCTCAAAGCAAAGCCAATAGATGTCGAAAGTAAAATGATACGGACACATAAATATTTATGGAGGCCGTAAATAGTGGTCCAGTCAATTTTACTCGTATATTATAATCCAGGGAAATTGAGTTGAAAGAGCTTGGGAATTCGACATACGATGTTTTAGGATTTATACCCATGTCACGAATGATTTGCAATTAATAATATGGTAAAGAAACCCAAAAGAAAAAATATTTAAAACTTTAATGAAGATTCATATTATATGCTACGAAAACACAATGAAAATGGAACGATGCGGTGAATTCAATTACGTAATTACTTAAATAAAATAAATTAATGTAGCGACAGTGTAGACGTATAATATCGTTGTAGTTTGAGAAGGTTTTGAGAAAACACATTCGGCATTCTGCTGTTAAAGAAAATAATATACTTGAGAAGACGTAAATATTTTTAATAATTTCATATTAATTAAATCTTATATATAAAAATGAATCGCAAAATGTGTTGGTAAGCGCATAACTCGAGAACTGCTGAACCGATTTCGATAATTCTTTTTTTATTATATTCCTTGAAGTACGAGCATGGTTCTTATGTAGAGAAAACGTAAACATGTACCACGGGCGAAGCCGGGGCGGACCGCTAGTTAAATATACAATCTTTAAAATAAATTATGAACTAAACAGCAGTGTGTCCGTTAGAGAGTTGAGATATTAAGAGGTGCTTTGTAACATAAACACGAATTATTTCATACCGGTACGTTTCTAGTTATTTCTACGGGAATTTAACCTCAGGTACCTTATCATTTTACTGACTTTCTTCAAGTTTTCATACTGGTTAGTTTATCGCGACCTTTATAATATGAATCGTTGCTAGACTTCTCATAAAACGGATATTTACTGAATAAGGATAAGTTTGTAATAATTAACTTGTAAGAAATTGTTTTAGATGTATAATTTTACATTGCATAGTTGTTTGAAAACTACAATAGATAATGACAATTTAATCTCTCTTTTACAATCTTTGATAAACCAAGTTTCTTTTCGATTATCTTTGATATACCTTATTTTCCTAATTAATCCTTTATTCACCAGGTAAAGTAGTACGCTACAGCATAGTCTCCGGCGATATCGGTCACCACTTCACAATAGAACCCCATACTGGAGCTATAAGAACATCAGGACAACTGGACCGGGAAGCTGCGTCTTCTTACCTTCTCAATGTTAGAGCTGCGAATGGGAACACTGCTAGCTATGATCAGACACAGGTAATTAATATTTACTTTAATTTATATGTATATAGAAGTTTATCTTAACCGTTAAAATTACTTTTTAAATTATATTCTTTTGGTATTGAGGTAGGAATATTTTGATACTTTCTACTATATTATTTAGAGGTTTAACTTGGTGAATTGACTTTCATGATTCATATTTTATTTGAAAGCTGGTGCCTTCTATTAAAATTTAATCTAGTTCTAATAAGTACAAAGCGGTTATTTTTTGTTAAAAAAATTTTGTCGAGTATACAGTGCTTAATATTTTAGAGACAGATAGAACCAACCATTTATATCCCAATCATTCCCAGGTTCAAATAACACTAGAAGACGTGAACGACAACGCACCAGAATTCGGCACATCGTCCGTCAAAGTGTCTGTAGCGGAATCAGCAGCTATAGGATCTGTGGTATATGCTGCGAGAGCTACTGATGAAGATGAGGGCAAGAATGGACAAGTGACATATACTTTGCTGTCGGCTACTGGGCCTGCAAATACCTTTGCTGTGAACCATCAGCATGGACTTGTTACGTTGTTGAGGTTGGTATTACAAGTGTAGTGTAGTGAGTATAAATGAGTTGATGGGGAAATTGTTTGTCATATTACAATTCAGGAACCTTCATAAAGATAAGACTGACTTCTGAAATGGTTTAGAGAGCCGGAAGTAGAAATGATAGTAAATAGTCTATAATTGTTTGTTAAGAATTGCATATAAGTTTAAATATTGCACATTCTGCGCTTTGAGTGTCAATGATGAGTAAAAAAATATGTCAGAGTTACATTATTATATTAGTTATTTAAAATTATAGTGTATCTGTCTCCCTGTCAGGAATCTGTGAGGAATTGTCTGTAACTGAGTAATTTTATAAAGAGCGTACTAACAATAGAAAATTATGCGAAATGTACATATTGAAATTGAATTTATATTAAGTTTAGTAAAGCAATTATTAATTATATAATATTTTTAGATCATTGGACTACGAGAACCTAGTACGTCACACACTAGTAATATCAGCTAAAGATGGCGGATCGCCCACACTCAGTGCGAACCTAACTCTGGTCATCGACGTGCAAGATGTCAACGACAACCCGCCTGTCTTCGAACATGACACTTACAGCGCTAATGTTTACGAGTCTGAAGTTGTTAATGCAAAGGTAAACTAAACTAAAAAAATATATTTATTTATTTCACTATCAAAGTATACGTGTTAACTTTGTTTTGACTGTTATGTTAAATATCCACAAGAATCGCATATGTGGAAATCATAATGATAAACAAGGTTCACTAACAACATTTTATTCTATCATGATTGGCTTATAATAATTGACTACATTGATCAAATCCAATACAGCACAACTTAACATTTAAACCGTTTCAGATCATAGAAATCCAAGCGATAGACAAGGACACGGGGAACAATGCTCGCATCACATATCGCATCGTATCAGAGAACAACACAGAGTACTTCAAAGTCCAGCCCAGTAGCGGCTGGCTGCAACTCGCGAAGGAACTCGACCGGGAATCGATCCCGCAACACAACATGACAATAATAGCCACGGATAATGGCATCCCGCCGCTGTCGGCGACTGTCAGTCTAATCGTCAATGTACTAGATGCTAACGATAATGATCCAGTTTTCTCGCAAACAAACTATGAATTTTATGTTGAGGAGAATAGAAAAGCTGGTGCGTTTGTTGGTAAAATAGCAGCGAGTGATGCTGATTTGGGAGATAATGCCGCGGTTAGATACAGCCTGTTCCCGTCGAATACTAGCTTCGTTGTCAACCCTGTTACAGGTGAGTGTGCAAATTTTGTTTTATTAAAATCAAACGTAGAATATTATCAGTCTCCGATATTTGCGTTGTTAGGGCTGCGCTAAACAATAATTAATTTTACATCATTGTATAAAATTTATTTTTATTTACATGACCTAAAATTCCAAAAAACAACAACATTCTCGTAATACACAACTAAAACGTAGCCAAAGCAAATATATCGGGCAAACAAAGTATAGCGATTACTTAAATAATTCACGCGGTACACAAAATTAAGAGCCGTCGGCATAACAAAGCTAACAGAGAAAATGAACATAAAACAATACAGTTGAATGGGAACGCTCCACCGATATTTGCGCCGGGCCGGCTGCCACTCACGGGTGTTTACCCACCGACCTCTCGCCGACCGCTCGCAGGCCTCTCGCCGGCCCCTTTGAAAGCTAAGACCCAAAGTGTGTTGTGACTCGGGACTCATCGACTGACCAAATAGTTTGTGTCAACAGAACTGCATTAATACTTGAACAATTTAAAGGAATAGGGAGCAGTTTTGAGTTTGTTTGCCGACCTTCCCATGAATATCGTTTACGATTATGATTTCTAAATGGCATTCCTGCTGTTCCGTTTAAAACGAGATTATTACGATATACTACTTTGAATATCAATGCAACGAGCTTATAATATTATTTGAAAGCATTTATTTACTGTAAACAATTTGCGTTTGCAAAGGCACAAGTATTTTCAATAAAAAGAATATGTACATTAATTTATTACATACTTATTCAATAATTAAATTGACATATATTTTAAAATATATAAGCGCAATTTATTTAAAGAAAAATTACAGTACATGTGAAAAGAGTAAATTAGGCGTCGTCATGTACTTAAATAGATACAAAAACCGTGCACGAACCGATAAGGCGCAAATGAAAAAGGGGATGTTCGTTATCGTAAGTGACTGATGAATAAGCATGTCTCATACCGGCTTATCCGCGATCGACACCCCTTAGATAGTTAGCATCTTTAATGCAACCCCGAGCAGAACTGTAAATCATGCTCGATGACAACTGTATGTAGCGAAGTGCCGATAGGCTCTCCAGATTTCCTCGTATACTTTTTCGGATACAACCTCTTATGTCCATAATCGTTCGTGACTTGTTCGTTTTATTCGTCGGCGGTTCAAAGACGGCGTTTGACGCCGAATTCAGGATACTTGAATCAATCCTTTATGCCAATTATTGGACGTTTTCGGAACAGATCAAAATGTAAAGTACTCCAGCGGGATTTACTTTTTATTGTCATTACTACACCTTTTAATTGGACGGGTGATTTCTGATAATGTGGGAAGACCTTAATTATCGTAGCCAAATATATTAAACGGGATTAATTAAACAAGTTTTTCATTCATTCCGATTCGGTTCCTTACGCACGATACAAAATTGCACATATTATAAAGTAGTTTTTTCGCGTTCTATGTCAATAAAACGTACAATAAAAAGCACGTGATACGAATAAAATGAAGACATAATAAACCATTGTTAAACGTTTCCATTTCTGCTTCATGTATCCGTTGCAATCATCTAATTAGGTGCGTTACGACGCGTATACAGAAAGCATCTTCATGCAAACTGTCGAACCATAAAAAATAGCATCCACCGTCCTCCCAATAAATAACTTTGCCACTACGGGCGTCTGTGATGAATTTCTACGCGATCACGTCGAGTTATAAACTTCCTCGCATGCCCGTGCGCCGTGACCCGCCATTAACAATTATTAAAATATTGCTATATTGAAGTCTCGCTTTTCTATTCGATGTTTTATTACGAGCCTCAGCGGCGAGATATTGTCGTCGAGTATTTAATGCGTACAGACGTTTATGTAGGATGTGGGGTCTCAAACCCGTTTGCGTGACTGATACTCTTTATTCAATACTATAATGAATGAGACTTACTTAATTGCGTATTATGTAAAGGAAATAAGCGTCGACGTTCGTAATACGCATAATATTAAATATTATTTTTAACGCTATGATTGAATTTTTCAGGGATCATCACTACCAAAGAAATGTTGGATAGAGAATTCAAACATTCGTATTCCCTTTTCGCTGAGGCCAAAGATCAAGGTTCGCTTCCACGATCAAGCAGAGTTCCAGTTTCTATAAAGATCACTGATGTTAATGACAATGCTCCTGAAATAGTTGATCCTAGAGAAGACGTAGTCAGCGTAAGAGAGGAACAGCAACCTGGTGCTGAAGTAGCGAGAGTAAAGGCGATAGATAGAGATAATGGAGTAAATGCATCAGTGACATACTCAATTCTCAACGACAGGGATACGGATGGTTTTGGCGTGTTCGTTATTGATTCTTCAACTGGTGTTATCAAAACAAGTACAGGTAAAATGTCGTCTTATATTAATTTGACTTTATGTTACACGTTATTATAGCATATTGGTTCTTATTCGTCATAATTGTTTAATATGTTTATTTACTATTTTCAGTTCTGGATCATGAAGAAAGGTCAATTTATCGTTTGACTGTTGCTGCTATGGACGGTGGTCACCCACCAAGACAAACGATACGACAACTGAAAGTGGAAGTCTTGGATTTAAATGACAATAGACCTACATTTACCAGCTCAAGCCTATCGTTCAAAGTAAGTATATCATTATGAATAAGTACATATATGAATAATTTTAAGTTTTAACTCAACGAACAATACTTTATTTGTATTTTTTATTTTCTTGCTGCATAAGGATTAATGATGTAAGTTGATGAAGTTGTTTCAGTTATAATAAAATATTTTATATAATAATTATTTTTTTTATAATTTCAGGTGCGAGAAGATTCAAAAGTTGGCCACATTGTTGGTACAGTTACGTGCTGTGATAGTGATATACATGAAAATACCATAAATGGAGAAGAAGAACGACAAATATCCTATCTATTAATGTCGTTAACATCCGACCATTCACCAGGGACCTTCGAAATTGATCGAAGAACAGGCTCTTTGGTTGTAGCAAGACAACTTGATAGAGAAATACAAGACGAATATAGACTGGAAGTTAGAGCTTTAGATACATCGGCGACAAATAACCCACAAAGTAGCGCAGTCACAGTTAGAATCGAAATAATTGATATCAACGATAATGCTCCACTATGGCCCGAAGATCCTATAAAAATAGAAGTATCTGAAACTACAGCAGTCGGTATGACGATCTATAATTTTACAGCAAGAGACTTAGATGCTGGTGTCAATGGAGAACTCAGTTTTCATATTGTTTCTACTCTACCAACATCAAAGAATATATTCAATTTAGATCCATTAACAGGAACACTTACGCTAATGTCTCCGCTTGATTATGAAACACTTAAAGAATATTGGTTAGTAGTCGAAGCTGTTGATCAAGCAACAAATTTAACAGAGCGAATTTCAACATCAGCCACAGTTCACGTAATGGTAACAGATGCAAATGATAATACACCAACTTTTGTATCTGCTCGAAAAGTATCTGTGACACTCAATGCTTTGACAGGACTATTATATCAAGCTTTAGCAATAGACGCTGATTCTGGTGATAATGGTAAAATTTCGTACTACATATCGAATGGAAACGATAATTCGTATTTTACGATAGATTATAGTACTGGAAAGTTGTCCTTGTCGAATAAATTTTCATCAGATGCATCTAAAATGAAACCTGGTCAATACAAACTAAATTTAACTGCTTCTGATCATGGCCATCCATTTCCTAAGCAAAGTCACATGACTTTACAATTACATTTACAAGAATCCACTAATACCCCGCCAAGGTTTACAGAAACATTGTACAAAGCGAATATTAGTGAAGATATTCGTCCCGGTAGTTTTGTAACGAGAGTTGTGGCCAAGTCATCTCGAGGAAATTCAGGTAAGAAAATTTTTTTTCTTTTCATTTTTACCATCATTTCGAAGAAAAATATAGTATGTTTTTTTTTAACATATTAAGATCTAAAGATTTTTAACATCCTGTATTATTTCCAGGTAATCTCAATTACATGATTCCATCAGGAGTAGCAGATGATAAATTTGCGATCGATGAACATACAGGAACAATCACAGTGCGATCCAAAATAGACCGAGAAGAAAAAGAACAATACACATTTCCCGTCTATGTGACTGATTCTGGTACATTTCAATCTACCACCAATTTTGATGTAGCAACTGTTACCATAAGTATTTTGGATGATAACGACAACGCTCCTGCATTCAAACCTGGTTCTTGCTACACTTTAACAGTACCTGAAAACAATGAACCCGAAGTTATACACACCGTATCAGCTACTGATAAAGATATTGGAGCTAATGGCGTCATAACATACAGTATTACTTCAGGAAATAATGGAAATAAATTTTCAATAGATTCCACATCTGGAAAATTAACTGCTAAGACACTTGACCGTGAAACTCAATCGAGATATGAATTAACAATAACAGCGTATGATCATGGTTCACCCTTAGCGCTACAAGGTTCCTGTAATATTACAATTATGGTTGAAGATCAAAACGATAATGATCCGGTATTTGACACTGGTCATTATTCCGCTGCTATCCCCGAAGATGCTCCTATTGAAACGTCTATTATTAAAGTTAGAGCAACCGATGCTGATTTGGGATACAATAAACGTATTGTGTATTCCCTAGCAAATGAAAGCCAAGGCTTATTTCGTATAGACAACAAATCAGGAATTATTTTCACTACAGGGTAAGTTGAATAATATAAGTGACGTTATTATATTAAATAAATTTAGCAATTATACTGATGTAAATTATAATGTTATTTATATAATTATACTGATGTAAATTATAATGTTCTTTCTTTACTTTTAGGCACTTTGATAGAGAAAAAGTTGGTGTATATCGTTTTGAAGCTGTTGCTACGGATCAAGGGCGTTATATTGCTAGATCACAAAGAGTATCTGTTGAAGTAACGATAAATGATGTGAATGATAATAAGCCTATATTTACCAAATACCCATTTCGAGAACAAATGGCTACGTTAACACCTCCAGGCCAAAGTTTACTTCGAGTTGCAGCAACAGATAATGATATTGGAATAAATTCTGAAATTCTGTATGAACTTGTAGATACTTCTAACCATAAATTTCGGATAAACCCTACCACTGGTGTGCTTACAGCTACCCAAAGCCTTGCAAGTGAAAATGGAAGACTGTTGCACTTGAAAGTAATAGCCAAAGATAAAGGCAATCCTCCGCAAAGCTCAGTGGGTCTGATTGAATTACGTATTGGAGATTTTTCAGACCAAAGCCCAACGCTAAATTTTCAAAATTCCACCTACAATATTACTATTGAAGAAAATTTGCCTTATGGTAAAGAAGTATTACAAGTAACTGCATTGCGAAGTGATGGAAGACGTCAGAGAGTAATCTATGAAATCGGCAATGGAAATGACCAATACGCTTTTGAAATTGATAGTAATACTGGTATTGTAAGAGTTAATAATTCTGATAATTTGGATTATGAAACTTACCCAGGGCCAAGAAGAACTCTTGTTATTGTTGCAAGAACAGAAGGTTCACCAGTTTTATACGGTTATTGTGAAGTTATTGTAAATCTTTCAGACCAAAATGATCATGCACCAAGATTTACGCAACAACAATACATAGCTAATGTTTTCGAAGGCAACACGAAAGGTGAATTTGTCGTTCAACTAGCTGCAAAAGATGATGACAAAGGAGCTAATGCAAAAATTTTATATCACATTGTGGATGGCAATCACGATAACGCCTTCATTATAGAACCAGCGTTTTCTGGCTCAGTGAAAACGAATATTGTTCTCGACCGAGAAATACGTGAGTCGTATAAACTGACTGTTATTGCGACTGATGAAGGAAACCCTCAAATGACAGGAACAGCCACTCTTCGTATTAATATTGTCGATGTTAATGACAATCAACCAACATTTCCACCACCAAACGTTATATCAGTATCCGAAGGTATGTGTTTTATACATTACTAGGTTTCCGCCCGCGGCTTCGCCCGCGCAGTCAAAGAATTTCCAGGATTGCGTCATTTTCCCGGGATAAAAAGTAGCCTATGTCCTTTCTTGGGTATCAAAATATCTCCATACCAAATTTCATGAAAATTGGTCCAGTAGTTTAGGCGTGATTGAGTAACAGACAGACAGAGTTACTTTCGCATTTATAATATTATGGATGCATGAATGAAGATGAATATAATTTATGGATAATAAATTATATTAGTCTTCTTGTACTCTTATAATGTAGCTTAATTTCAATTTATTAATGCATGATATTACTTTTACTCTAGTAATTCAATAATTAGATCATTTTTCTTTCATTATTTTAATGAGATAAGTTTTATGTTCATTTACAATTTTTAAAATATTTATTGTATTTTACAGGAACGGAAGTTGGATCAATACTCACATCTGTTACCGCAAATGATGTCGACACCTATCCCGCTTTGAAATACGCTTTAGTAGATGAAACAAATATGTTCTCTATAGATAGATACAGCGGAAAAATAGTGTTAAATAGAGGATTGGATTTTGAATCTCGTAAAAGTTACACAATAAATGTCACCGCTTCAGACACGGAGCACATTACTGATACGACTTTAACAATACATCTCACTGATATTAATGATAATGCTCCTGTTTTCCAAGATGTTTCTTACAACAGTGTTTTACCAGGTAATTTATTAATCATTTTTTGCTTTATTTATTAAAATTCTATTTGTTTTTAAATCAATACTTGTGCGTAACTTTAAATATTTGAGGTAAAACATATAATGTTTCTTTTTCAGAGGGATCAGGTACATTAGAAGTCGGTGTTGTAAAAGCCATCGATAATGACAGTGGAGAAAATAGTAACATTTCATACACGTTTCTACAACCGAGAGAAGGCTTTTACATCGATGCTACTAGCGGAGTTATATTCGTCAATTACAGTGCATTACCGACTAATCGTAGAGATGTTCAATTAGCTGTTGTTGCTACTGATCATGGGAAACCAAATAAATCAGCCATTGCTTCTGTGAGAATAAGCAGTGGCGCTTCTTCTGAAATAAAACCTTTCATTGGACAAGATACATACAGGTAATAATATTATATTTATAATCCCAGTTTATTGGTTATATGATATGGTCTGATTAATTCTTTACCTATTTTATATATAACAATATTGCGAATTGTATGTAAATATCTGCTTCAATATTGTTAATGTTTTATTTTTTTTTCCAGAATCACTGTTAATGAAGACACGAAAGAAGGAACATCTTTACTGCAAATTGGAGGAATTAATGATGTCTTGAAGAAGTATAATCTTGATTTCCAAATAATAACAGGAAACGAAGGGGACTTTTTTGATATTACAACTGAAGGAGCGTTAATACTTGTTAAAAGGCTCGACAGGGAATCACAAGATTCATATACTCTCGGGCTAGCGGCTGTGGAGCAAGGAAAAATGTTATCTTACAAGCAAAATAAGACATCAATAGTAATATTTGTAACAGTTACGGATGCAAATGATAATGCTCCTATATTTTCAATAAACAGCTATGAACTTACTGTCTCTGAAGATGTCAAAATTGGATATTCTTTAACACAGCTATCTGTTACGGATTCTGATTTATACGGAACACCTAATTCGGCTATAGTTTATAATATTACATCGGGAGATGACGATAAATTGTTCTACGTGCATCCAACAACAGGAGTTTTAACTGTTAATCAAACACTTGATTACGACACAGGAAAGACAAAATACAAGTTAGTTGTTGTTGCTTGTGATCAAGGAATTCCATGTTTATGCAGTGCTGCTTACATCGATGTTGGTATTCTCGATGTTAATGATAATATGCCAGCTTTCCCTGTTAATGAGTACTTTGAAAGTATTGCTGAAAACGAAAGAGTCGGTACATCTGTTTTCACAGCAAGAGCCACAGATTTAGACAAAGGCAAATATGGAACGCTGAATTACTCCATAGGACCTACAGTAACAAACTACAACAAAAATGACGATTCATGGAAAATGTTCCAAATAGATCCAATTAGCGGGCTGGTCAATACAAATGCTGTTTTTGATTATGAACAAAAAAATAAGTATGAATTCTCAATCAAGGCTTCAGACATGGGTGGGAAAAGTTCTACTGTAAAAGTGAGAATCGACGTCGAAAGCAGAGATGAATTTTATCCTCAATTCACGCAAAAGACGTACAATTTCGGTGTCCCCAAATCAGGAGCATTGCCCGCGGGATACGTTATTGGACAAGCAACTGCAACGGATAGAGACAAAGGCATCGATGGCCGTATTGTTTATCAACTCTCTACGTCCCATTCTTACTTTAAAATAAACAGAACAACTGGTGTGATCATTTTAAAGAAGAAAGTGGACTCTGTACAAACTTTGTTCGGTGGAGATAAATCAATTAGTTTAGTTATTACAGCTAGTTCTGGTCGTCAAGGATCCTTAACAAATAAGACCGCTGTAGAAATACTATTAGACCCGGCAGCTGTAATATCAGATGGCACAAATATACTAAATGATCCAGCACTAGCTCAAAATAGTGGTTTGTCTGATTGGGCATTAGGATTGTTGATTGCCTTTATTTTCATTATCATAATTTTCGCAGCGGCATTTTTATTCTTACACATGAAAAATAAGAGACACAAGAAAGAAAACAAACCAGGTTTGAGTTCAGAAGGTGTAGGAGCGACAAATAGCTATGTCGATCCTAGTGCATTTGATACAATACCAATTCGAAACACTGGTGCAGTAAATGCAGGAAACCAATTTGCCCCACCGAAGTATGATGAAATACCGCCATATGGCGCTCATACAGCTAGCTCTAATTCTGGGGCCGCAACTACCTCTGAACTATCAGGGTCTGATCAATCAGGTTCTAGTGGTAGAGGCTCAGCTGAGGATGGAGAAGACGGGGAAGATGAAGAAATAAGAATGATAAACGAAGGGCCACTTCAAAGAGAAAGACAAGCAAATGGAGTCGACGATGATAACTTATCTGACGTTTCTGTACATAATACGCAAGAATATTTGGCACGTCTCGGCATCGTTGATACTGGAACAGGAGGCGCGTCGACTTCATCGCGAAGGTGTTCAGAAAACGTTGCAAATAAAGACGCAATTTTGCACCACGGAGCTATTGATACTATGCATAATATTTTTGATGAGGACGGACCCCATGAAAATGATATTACCAACTTAATTTATGCCAAATTAAATGAAGTGACGGGGAGTGATCGAGGTAGCAGTGCAGATGAAGCCAGTGCTGCCGTAGATAGGGCAATGGCATTAGGAGCATTTCCTAGTGCTCCAGGAGAAAACACTGCCGTACCTACAGCAGGCCCTTCTATGACGGGTAGTTTAAGTTCCATAGTCCATTCTGAAGAAGAATTAACTGGGAGCTACAACTGGGATTATTTACTTGACTGGGGTCCGCAATACCAACCTCTTGCTCACGTCTTCTCTGAAATAGCTCGACTAAAGGACGACGCCGTCTCTTTACAGAGTGGTAATAGCGGTGCATCTAGTGCCAAAAGTAAAGGAACTTCAATATCTGGAGGGAAGAGTGTACCACCGCCTTTATTAACTACTGTTGCTCCTAGGAGTTGTCCTGCTCCTTCGTTATCGTGTAGACAACCTCAACATTTATTACCTAGGTCACCTATAAGCCACGATGTTCCTGGTGGATTTTCAGCAGCTGCAGCGATGTCTCCTTCATTCTCCCCGTCTTTATCACCATTAGCTACTAGATCCCCTTCTATGTCCCCGTTAGTTGGGCCAGGTCTTCCCCCCGCCCCCGGTAACAGAAAACCCCCTCATTCAACTATGAGACTATAATCTAAGACCAGTCTACATAACTTTAATTGTAAATAATAACGACTGTTTGCCTTCTAAGTATTCGATTAGTATATTTATTGATCACCGATGTAATCGGATTAGTTATTATTTTAGTATCATTTTGTGCATGTTATTGTATTGTATTTTCCTGGATATGCTCAAAGTGATTTTAAGCGCTTATTACCGATTTTGCGGTAAATGTAAATAACTCTATTCGGGTCCTAACTTTAACTGTATATAGTAGTCTGTAAATTTAGTGCCTTGTATAATATAAAATTGAAGACTGCCATGTTATACGTATTAGAAAACAAAACAGCTTTACTGTAAGCTATAAGAATAGGTATTCCACTAGGCTTGATATTTTGCTATTTTTGTATAAATCACAATCAATTTCAATTAAACCAACAAATGTGTAAAATAATGTTATGTTCTTTGTATAATTAATAAAGTTCTCTGAATCAAGTTATTTCTGTCTTATATTTTCTACTTGAATATTGTAATTAGAGCAATTTTAATACTGTGATTTTCGTCTTAACATAGCACTCCATTCGTAATATTTATCATATTATGTTATTCTTTAAAATTAATTCCATAGACAATAAAGTATTGCGAGTGGAGTGATCGAGTGTAAATAATTGTATTTTATAATAAGTTCCCAATGACTGTATGTGTTGATGTGAAGAAAATAATAAAACTGTACAATTTACTTTTGAGTTTTATATTTTGACATTATCGTTTAGTAGCTATCCCTGTGTAGGTATTGAATATACCCACCTGTGATACCCACAGATACAACGAATGCTTGGTTGTACCATATTTTAGTAATAAGTAAGGTCAATTTAAAATTTAACGATAACAGACGATGACAGCGAAATGGGTTGCACCAGCGTATTTTTTAACATAGTTAAAGTTATCAAAGTTTCAAGTCAAATGACATCTTATTTTGTATTTAACTTCAATTATTTTACGTTAACAATAGCTTTAACCGTTGAAACACGAGCGGTTATAGTTAGTGTTAAAATTATGTCGAATCGATGGAAATTTTCTAACTAATGGTGCAATTCCTATTTTATTACCAATACTTTAACATGTTTACTGGTGCAACCCAGCAGTAGTTTATTTCTCTCTGTTATGGAAAAATAAGTCTAGATATAGTTCTAAATACTTTTCGAAGCAATGGGTTTGATAATATGGCACAAAAATCCCTCTAAAATAAAGAAAGAAACAAGTTACTCATAATAGATAATTAGATTATATTATTTTATTTAGCATTATATTTTGATGGTAGTATAGAGTCCAAAAAACGGTACTTATCTAATGCAGTTAGCAGTTCTAATTAGACCTGCCGCTTAAAAATGATTATCATTTTGTTGGCATCATAAAAAATATCTGATTTTCACAAAAGAAGCACTGTTCTGAGTAGTATTTGATCATTTTCTTTGTACTTAGTTCAAAAAATGTTGCCCATAAAAATGTTAGGTACTTCAAAATTTCACAGCGTAACAGTCGGTTAAAATAAAACAAAAAAGTACTATTAAAGCTCTTTATTTCCTATTAATACACGTTTAACATACATATCACAGTTGGGGCTATTCTACTAAACGAACTACTTATCACATAGTTAGCAAGTCTTTATGACATGAATTCTCAAACCGAACTCAATTTTAAGTGACCATACTCAAATATCAAAATTGGTCCTATTAGAACACGATTGGGCTCGATTTAAATTTACTATAATAGTTGGATAGTATTTTTTCATATGAGTATTTTTAAATTCATCTCAAAATTGAGTAAGGTTTGCGAATTTTTAAACGTCAATAATCGATACATGACGATTTCTACGACGCCTAAGGCAAAAGTTTAGGCAAATACAATGTTATACGTAAAATAACTCGGATTATGCAAAATTGTATTATAGTCAAAATACCTATGATATAATATGGTCGCTTTGGTGTATTTTACGAAATAAAACTAAATTAGCATGTGGAATTTATATACCTAAATAAAATAACAACAAAATTATGTATACAAACTATAGCAAAACATACATAATACATAAATTATCCAATTTTTTTTTTTTTCAAATTTATAAGGTGAGTTGGGGTAATTCCGGAGTCCGGACAAGGGGTAAGAACGTAAATTTGCCGAATACGAGCGTATTTATTTACGGTGGCAAAATTCTGTACTGTCTGTTTGTTTTGCATCGACCTTCAGGTCCCGGGCGTCGCTCCAACGAGCCGCGCGCCTGTTAAATGGATTTCAAATAAATCGTCAAAAAATCATTTTAGAGCGTAAAAGATCGGTTATATTTTTTTTAATAGATCTTATGCTATATTCAATAGAAGTGCATTTAAAAGCATGTCCGAACTTACCCCGAAGTGTACTTTTTTACCATAGTCATAAAAAAGTAAGTGTTGTTTTTTAACGCCTTAAAATCAGAAACTGTTGAGTTTATAACAACAGATTTATTTTAAAACAAAGCGATGCTAAATTAATTGTCACAACATCACAACATCAGTTTTAAGTAGTAAATCTTGAACTAGTGATGAGAAAATCGGGCTTTTGCTAGACCATTTCAATACGTCTAAAATCTGTCCGGTCTTACCCCAACTCACTATAGTAAAAAATTAGTAAAATCAATCATTCCTAAAGCGTAAAAGTACAATTTTATTAAAATTAACATTACCTCGATATAATATTAATAATACCATAGTATATAATCATAAAGTTGATTTTATGCTACTGCGTTTTTAATTGAATGCCTTAAAACTATCGCTGTTTAAATTCCCACCGTTTTTGTTATGATAGATATGCAAACAGATAAATATTTAAATTGTTAGATAAGTCACAACTCTAAGCGGAAATTATTAAAAAAAGTGGGGATTATAAAATGGATACGGATATAATAATTAATAACAAATTAATCTAGTCCAAAAAATTACCTCCCGCTAAACTAAACCCATTATACAATAAATATTATATATGTAATAAAAAAATAACACTGTAATGTAAAATTTATAAAAAATAAAAAACTTGAGATGGAACGAAGTATCAAGTTAGAGAGAGACTGACAGAGAACCACGCGCACGCCGCACGCCGCACAACTCTAGCAAAAAGTGTCGTGACAATTTTTCGTACCTAAGAATTTTTTCCGTCTTCTTTTTCCCCCTTTCACAACGCGCGTTAAGTAACTTCGTTCCAATATACTTATAATTTTACAATAGGCAAATGATCTGCGCATTTACTCATAAATATATAACAATTTAAATATTTGCTCCATACTTAATAATTTAGTGAAACCAATGAGAAGTTATAAAAATTTGCCAAAATGATATAGTTACATAAATATTTTTAATGGAGGATGATATTATTATTTGATAAGATTTGATAAGAATAACAGATATAAATAAATAATTAATAACATAAACGTTTATAATTAAAAATAGTATTATATTTTCCTCGTCTACAAATTAGGAACAATTATATATTTCTCAATACCTACTTACCTTTTCTATTAGGTATTTTTTTTTAAAAACATTGTGTGATTGTATAGTAAATAATCATAGAATTTTATAGTGGGAACTCGCACGTGTGTTGAATATAAAACATAAATAATTGAATCAATTTATAAAATGTCTTCTCAAAGATATAAAAGGAGATTTCCGCTCAGTGAAGGGGATAGGTCTTACATGAGGACAGGAACAAATAAAACGCAATAAAATTGATACCGCACATGATGAAACTGATATTTTTTACGTCAAGATGTTTTTTACATTTTACCACGAAATTCCATATAGAAAAAAATGACATGTATTAAATTTTTGAACAATAATAGGTAACGTGGTCATTTATTTTAAATTTTACGTAATTTGAAAACATCGACAATACAAATCAAACAAAAAATAATGATATCGCTCAAAAAAATCCCAGCAAATTTTTTTACGATATTAACAATTACGATGAAACAATAACCACTGTTCTTTACATTTTTCATGATTTTTTCATCAAAAATTTATAACTTCTCATCAGCATTTACTACTGAACCCTAAAACGATATAACCTGCTACACAACTACACAACTAACTCTTGGTGATATTGTTTAAATGCATGTCGATAACAATGTCGTCAGAACCGAGGGATTTCTTACAAGACACTATGTCTAAATCTGTGGTGGTCGTTGGTAGGGTGCCATTTGTTGCTACTGGCTCCTGAAATAAATTAAATTAACGACTAGTTTATTCTATTTTCTTTTGATAAATTCATGTACATGAATTTATGTGTACATTCCCCTTTTTTCAATTTCCCCTTTTTTGTCAACAACTTACGTAATTATTGATTTATAAGAAAAAAAGGCGAATTGAGACAGTTCTTCATTTAAAATAGAATAACTATTATGGGCAGATTTTACACGTATCGGTTCAGTTAACAAGAGAAAACTCACAAATCCTTCATATACCAATAAAATGTTTTAACATAATCTATGTCTATAGAAACGGGAAATATTAAATAGTGAAAATTATATGAGGATCATTACAAAAGCAACAACAAATTACGTTTAAAAAAGTATTTAGCTCTATTATAAAAATACAGAACAATATGAATAATTATCTACTGACAGTTAAAATCATGCTAATAATAGCTATAAATAAAAAAAATCTTACCATAGAAGCAACAGCATCACAAGCCATCAGCTCATGTTTGGACATGTGCTCCACAATGGCTGCCGCGTAGCAATCGCCTAGCATGTTGTTTGTTGTTCTGATCCTATCCCTGGAAGGTATAATTATTTATTAATAGATTTATGTATTGTGGTCATTAATTAAATGGCACTAGATAAAAAAAATAATATCTTAAATGTCGTGCCATCATTATCAATAGGAAACTAGTCCATTGAAAAGTTACATTTGGGGTCGCATTTTTTAGAGGACGCAATTTTATTTTCTTGATGTGTAGGGGGGGGGGGGCAGTTTGAAGCTATGACCAGACCGTTTTTACCGAGTAAAGAGCTAAGGTCTTACAGCGCTGCGAAGTGAAGTGAGTACTATTTTTCAAAAAAACCTACACATCAAAAAAATAAAATTGCGTCCTCTAAAAAACACAAGGTTAGGCTTAAAAATGTAACATTTCAATGGACTAAACGATTTAACCGATCTTGATAAAAAAAAAATAACTGACATTTAATTAAAGTAGCAAAAAGTTACACGTTTATTGTTTTTATGCAAAGTCTTTAATGCAATTCCTGAATATTGGATCAACTTTGAAACATTGGACTAAGGCAGGATTAAACCTCGTAGATTGTATGCAAATGACAATCATTTTTAAAAATTATTTTCACTCAAACAAGGTCATAACGTGGGATTTGATCCGCTTTTTAGTTTACCATTTGCCACACATTAAATTTTACTTTTCCTCAAAAATACAAAGAACTAACACAAGCCAATCAACAGCGAACAGCAGTGACACATCATGTGCTGGAGCATCGACCGCCGCCAACACAACCAGTAATAACACCATCGCTGCTGACGGTACTGACGCGGATGATACGGATGCCGCTGTTGATGTTAGGCTAGAAACATCGACATATTAAAAGCCATAAAAATGACGACGATTTGTAAAAAATAAATTTGATTAGTTCAGTTAACCTAAAAAATTTAAAAGAGAAATGAATTGAAGAACTCATGCCGCTGATGACACTGATAATAATGATAGTGCTCTTGATGTCTAGAAACATCGATTAAAATTATAAATTACATGTTATGTAACTGAGTCAAAGAAAAATACAATAGCAGAAATTATCGTTGATGATACAGACACGGCTGTTAAAGTTAAAATAGAAACATCGAATACAAATTAATCGTTACAAATAATAATTAATAAAAAATGTAGAAATTGAGAAATGAAGCAAAGAAAAAATTGTCACTGATGGTAGTGATGCTGGCGATACTGAGTCTGTTGTTGATGTTAGTTAGACTGGAAATTAAAATATATCTCCATGTTAAATTTTGTCAGATTCTGTCAAGTGGTTTTTACGTGATTGACGCAGTTACAAACAAACAAAGATACAATCAAAAGAAACAAATAAACAGAAAAATTTCTAACCATATCTAAACAAATACGTTGAAAATAATACAAAGATGTTCTATTTATTAATAAGTATTTATATAAATAATGCGATGGAACGATGATTATTTATTAACAAAGATTAAATGTGTTTTCGAAAACAAAACTTGTATTCTTATCAATAAATTATCATTAAGACTGTCTGCACAAAAAAAAGAAACAATTGGAAGAACATATACCTAATTACATTGACATAGAAAAACAGTCAATTACCAATAGATAACGTAAAACTACTTTAAATTGATTAGTAATTACTCTTTTATATTCCCAAGGGCATCTGTGATGTAAAAATAGAAAAATATATATATGGAGATATTAATATAAATAAACGTGATAGATTTTTACTCTTATAATTATTATAAGAAATACTTACAAAATAGTCGCCAGCTGAGCAAATCCTAGATGCATGCCGTTCATCTGGCATATAAACACACTGGCCACAGCCAGGAACAGCGCTGTACCATCCATGTTAATGTTGCACCCGATGGGCAGCACGAAGCGCGTAATCCGCGGGTCGATGTGCAGCGGCCCTTCCATAGCGCGGAACGTTATTGGCAACGCCGCTGCACTACAAACCGACATGTTGACGGAGTTTGGAACATTTGACAGTAATGTAGACAATATGAACAATGAGATTGATCTAATATAGAATGTTCATATTAATGTTGCACCCGATGGGCAGCACGAAGCGTGTGATCCGCGGGTCGATGTGCAGCGGCCCTTCCATAGCGCGGAACGTTATTGGCAACGCCGCTGCACTACAAACCGACATGTTGACGGAGTTTGGAACATTTGACAGTAATGTAGACAATATGAACAATGAGATTGATCTAATATAGAATGTTCATATTAATGTTGCACCCGATGGGCAGCACGAAGCGTGTGATCCGCGGGTCGATGTGCAGCGGCCCTTCCATAGCGCGGAACGTTATTGGCAACGCCGCTGCACTACAAACCGACATGGTGACGGAGTTTGGAACATTTGACAGTAATGTAGACAATATGAACAATGAGACTGATCTAATATAGAATGTTCATGTTAATGTTGCACCCGATGGGCAGCACGAAGCGCGTGATCCGCGGGTCGATGTGCAGCGGCCCTTCCATAGCGCGGAACGTTATTGGCAACGCCGCTGCACTACAAACCGACATGTTGACGGAGTTTGGAACATTTGACAGTAATGTAGACAATATGAACAATGAGACTGATCTAATATAGAATGTTCATGTTAATGTTGCACCCGATGGGCAGCACGAAGCGCGTGATCCGCGGGTCGATGTGCAGCGGCCCTTCCATAGCGCGGAACGTTATTGGCAACGCCGCTGCACTACAAACCGACATGTTGACGGAGTTTGGAACATTTGACAGTAATGTAGACAATATGAACAATGAGACTGATCTAATATAGAATGTTCATGTTAATGTTGCACCCGATGGGCAGCACGAAGCGCGTGATCCGCGGGTCGATGTGCAGCGGCCCTTCCATAGCGCGGAACGTTATTGGCAACGCCGCTGCACTACAAACCGACATGTTGACGGAGTTTGGAACATTTGACAGTAATGTAGACAAATGAACAATGAGACTGATCTAATATAGAATGTTCATGTTAATGTTGCACCCGATGGGCAGCACGAAGCGCGTGATCCGCGGGTCGATGTGCAGCGGCCCTTCCATAGCGCGGAACGTTATTGGCAACGCCGCTGCACTACAAACCGACATGATGACGGAGTTTGGAACATTTGATAGTAATATAGACAATATGAACAATGAGACTGATCTAATATAGAATGTTAATGTTAATGTTGCAGCCGATGGGCAACACGAAGCGCGTAAAGGTACAAGTCCGAGACGGGCCGCAGACCGCAACCGCAGGCGACACTGTGGCTACCGGCTGCGGTTACCGCAATGCTGCCTGCGGTCGCTATTCCAACTGCGGCTGCATGCCGTGGCTGCACAATGCACAGAACGCAAAAGTCATAAGAATTCACCAATTAAAATATAAATAAACAAATAGTTGCCATGGCAATAATTGGCATTTGCATACTGCAGTCTGCGGTCGCTGCGCGCCGCGGCCGCACGCTGCGCGTTGCGTCTGCAGGCAGCAGTGTTGCCGCGCTTGGAATCAATTTCATAGATGTTCATAGAAACAAGTGCTGTCGCTTGCAGTTTGCTGTTGCAGTTTGCGGTCTGCGGCCCGTCTCTGACTTGTACCTTAATCCGCGGGTCAATGTGCAGCGGCCCATCCATAGCGCGGAACGTTATTGGCAACGCCGCTGCACTACAAACCGACATGATGACGGAGTTTGGAACATTTGACAGTAATGTACTTAGACAATATGAACAATGAGACTGATAATGTTGCAGCACGAAGTGTTCCGCGAGGAACATTCCTCTCGAATGTGATAGTAATACAGGTAATAATAATGAGACTGATTTAATAAATGCCGCGCGCTAGGAAGAATTTTAAAGAATTATTTACTAGGTAGAAAACAATACGACCAATGATACTTAATTAGTAAAATAATTATCTTAATTGAGAATGTTATATTTAGACTCAAAAAAAAATCCAATTTTATCCAAAATCATTAATATGGAAATGCAGTCAAATTACATTTAAATAGTATGAAGTAATTAAAATGATAATGAAAAAATGTTATTGATACATGAAATAATTGCTTGATATCTCCGACAAATTTACATTTTAATTATTTTGTGAAATTCTGATCAAAAAGTCGATAGTTACACAATTCGTACCTTAATAATATTTAAGAAAATCGAAGTCGTTACTCTATTTGACTATTAAAAAACAATTACAAAATAAAAAAATAGCAAATGAAGTAAATTCCTCATAATTCACACTTTTCTATTTTCTATAATTCCATTAAAAGTTTAGACACTATAAAGGTTTTCTAAGAAAAATGAACTCACGTAGACGCAGTAGCCGAAGCCGTGAGCATAGCATGTGATAATCCCCAATAGAACTTGTATGGATTCCGTTTTAGAAACAGAAAATATAACAACTGCATTACAATAAGCTGATAGAGAAATACCCCTATAGCTACTGTAGCTATGAACCAGGCTAATTGGGACATCACTTGAGCTGAAAGAGGAAAATATAAATTTAATATGTATTAACAAAATAATAATTGTTAGAAGGTCGTATTCGTATATCGGCTGGTTTCTTAATTGAGAATTGATTGGATTAAGTTTTGTGAAAGCTTATGCACTATGCAGTCACTTACACTAAAATAATATTTAACCAGTATTTAGCATAGTTTGAGACATTTATAACGTCAAATACTTAATTCAGAAACCGACTGTAAGACCTTAAGGGCTGATTTTTCAATCGTTGGTTAAAACTTATTCATCGAATAACTTATTAAACTACCATTTTAAAAATGTATTCTAATTGTCCGTATTTGACAGTTTACAGTCGACATTTTAAAATTTTCGTGTAATACTTTATTGGACGGATAAATTTTAACCAAGGATTGAAAAATCGGCCCTAAATATTATAACCCAAGGAATTTGAAGTCCACTTTAAATTAAAATACATTGATGGTTATTGTTTCACTGTAGGGTGATTGCCTGGTTATTAAATATTCATTGATATTGATTTGAAGATCGATATGCTGATTACTATTAATTTATGGACCTATGTTTTATATACAGTTTATGCTCTCGTAATTGTGCATTATTTATAAGCATGGTAACCATTTTTTAAATGACTAAGTACGTAAATGTCGTATTTTTATAGTGTCTTTTGTTTTTAACTATTTGGACAAATGAAGAATGCTTTAAAAATGTCAACCAATAAATACTTTAAAACCGTTTATAAAGGGTTCAGTTGTGGTTTTACTGATCTTCTTCCAACTAATTTAATTCAATTATACGATTTTCAAGGGACCATTTATAACAAGATTTACATACTGACCTACATCATCAACACCAAGAATCTTTCCAGCGATCACACTGCTGACTCCGACCGGTGTGAACCACATGACACCGGTCACCATTTTCATTATCACTTCGAATATTGCTTGAAAGAAATCGATCACAACCTGCCCTTTTGGTCCCAGAGTACCTAACAAACTACCAAACACTAAACAGAAGAAAACTAATCCTAGAGTATTTGTTCCCGACCTAAAAATTGACAAAAACATAAATTATATCGAAGGCTTTTTTTCATTATAGAACTAATTAAATTTAATAAGGTATCCATTATCTTGAGAAATTACATACCTACTGAATGCACCATAAGATTAGTTCAGAAATATTTAATTGTCATGTGTTTAACTTTAAAAGCATGGTATACAAATAATTTTTTCAAACACACCATTAGCCAGAATACTTAAACTGAAGTAGAAATTCAGACGTAAAATCAATCTTACCTATATTGCACTACTCGAACTAAAACTCGTTCCGTATCATTTTCCGTTGCATTGTTCGCAAAGAACGATTGAGGTTCTACATATACTGTGTGAGCTTGTTGGAATGCTGCTTGCACTATATTATCTGGGAAGATATTTCTAAAACAAAAACACATTTTGGTAAACTCTGTTAAATAGAACGATGATGCTTTATGTGAAGAACATACCGGCCAATATCCAGAAGACTGTCCAATATATTATGATCCCGATTCTGAACTATTCGTCCATTATTCTCCTTCAAATCAGATTCGCCTGGATGAATAAGCACAGCCAGTAGTATACCAAGGAATGCGTTAAACATTGACGTCAAAACAAAATACGACAACGTCCGTAAAGCTATTTTACCACTCATCTTAGCATTAAGGCTTGCAGAGCCAGCGATCAAGCTCGCTATAATTAATGGTAAAATCATTAATTTGAGGAGCCTCATAAATAACTCTCCGGGATACGAAATAATCATGTGGGCATCTTGGCCCAAGTGATACGGTCGAAGACCAAATCCTGGAAATGAAAAATATTTGCAATATGAAATTTATTTTGAAGGATAGCAAAGATCAAACAGAACAAAAGAAGTTCACTTTACTACGATGTTATAATATGACACAAAAGAAAAAATGTCGCATTCCTCTTAATCTTTAAAGTGTTTATAAATCACATTATCAAATATTTTATTATTAAAAAGGCTTTTGATCTTCAATGCAATTCAGTTAAGCCAATTATTATACATTTCTAAGTTTTCATAATACGGAATTGTGCTACATTAATTGATGTGATTTTATTTTATAATCAGCTTGCAGCGACCTTGCACCGTATTTAACTAGGGTGAAAAATTGTTACTGCGTTAATTTTTAAATATTTTTTTTAATAGCAGGTATTTATACGTTTATATGCGTTCTTTTATACTTGAAATTTTAAAGAAAATATCAAAATTCTAGTTGTAAAGTCATATTAGACACAGAAAGTACCTATTATTTCACAAAACTCAGATTCCTTTGTCATCAATAAAACTGCACTCATTGTTATTAATCAATAATACTGACCTACAGCAATCCCACTGAGAACACCAGCCAACGTTACCACCAGTAAGGTGTTATCCATGAACCACTTCCTCATTCCCGTGTATTCGACAGGCGCAGTCCTGCCTTCCGTAGTCTTCGGCCCCCTATCACCTGGGCCCATCTTTGCGAATAAATATTCTGAAATACGGTCACCTTTCTCCATTACAGGTGAAAATTTCTTTTATAGTCCAGATGGCTGGACTTAATTTGGGCTCTTTCGTTGATTCCAATTGTATGGCAGTGGTGAATATGATACAAATGGTTAATTCTTTTGTTCTAATGCTAGTTACAAATTTTGGTTTAAATATGCATGTTTATGGGTTGGTCACTTCTTTTAATACGTTTTACGAGTCCTATTGTTGATATCAATTCAGTCGTAAGCACTTTACTTGCTCGCGCCGCTCCTGAACGCGAAGTCTCATATTAAATTGAAAGCCGAGGCTTTTGTTGTTTTTGTGTCAAACGAGAAGCCATACTGATATGCGCGCGCATGTTTCGCTTCAATCATTCACTGTTTTGTAATAGCATCAATGGATGAAGTACATTAAATTATCGGTCATACGATTTCATTTAGCGCATACTACAAGAAGCAATACATGCATTGAAGGAACGTTAAGGAAGCATTTCGTAGAATTGATTGTGACATGCGCAGTACAGTTACTACGCATATAGCAACGTGACCTATACATACTTATAAATAATGGTCTTTTTCCTGTATTATATATCTTTCAATGAATGCACTTCGGAGACAATGGTTTGGGTTGGGGTGACAAAACTATATGTATATATGACCTTATGCAATAGAATTCTGTAATTCTACAATTTAGCTAGTATCGTGAAGGTAGTGGAAACATCGAAGTATTTTTAGCAGTCATTTGCTTTCCTTACGCTTTTGTTTCAAAAAAGACAGATAAATATGTAAATTTTAGTATGTATAAAACTGGCAGTATGATAAAAAAAACTCAATAGCTACAAATGCAGAGGCTTTGACATTTCATTAAATCAATATTTGTTCAGCAAAATCTTTAATCATCGCAAATTCTTCCGACTGTAGGGATTTGGTTAGTAAGTTTATCTATGTTTGTTTTAATAATTACTAGCTTTCCGCCCGCGGCTTCGCCCGCTTTATCTAAAACCTAATAAACTATCCGTTGCGTAGTTTTAAAGATTTACATACATAGGGACATATAGGGCGACTTTGTTTTATACTATGTAGTGATTTATAACTAAGTGTATGACTCTCATCAATACGACATTCACGAATTTATCATTCTGTCTCAAAATATTGTAATTCCGTTTTCACGTCCTATTTTGAATGCTTTCATCATTCCGACAGTTGCCGGTCGATCGCTTCTTCCACGTGCATGTCTGAGTTTTAACAAGTGTTCAATATTATTAATTTAATAATGCTCTAATATCACTAATATTGTTATGTCACTGCCATTGATCATCTTGGCCTTACGTTGCCAATAGTGTTTTAAAAATAAACGTAGTATATTATTAGATTAGAATTCTTGTTACGTTGTAACAATATATTGCATATTGCATAGCCTGGATACTGCTGCAGACTATTTTATACAGTCTATTGTGTTTTCAGTTTTGACTCTTTGGTGGAACAAATTAGTTATTACATAGGTTACCTACTTGTTATCACTTGTTACTATATTGTTTTCTTTATCATTTAAATTGTAATTTTACGGTGTCATTGTACTGACATTTTAATGTAAAATTATAGATTAATATTATATTGTAATCTTCGTATATCGTTATTTATTATCGAAGATTGTAATAAAGAAATAACCTCTATTTGGAATTGATAGCGCATTTGACTCAGCCGAAGTTTTGTTGTAAATTTTCAGTAACCGGTAATATCTAGAAAATATATGTACTTACGTTCTACTGTAGCGGGATATAGGGAGATATAGCTTATACCTACGTCAAAACAAAACTGTGTATTTGGGTTGATTGATGACCACAGTACAGATCAGAGACTTGTACTGTGTTTCTACTGTTTACATGTTTTATTTTACTATTACAGATATTTTTCTTGAATCATACTTACAATATTTTATATAATTTATTCAAATAAATAATAAATTTAGAAATCGCGTGTTCATATACAACATTTTCCTAGTCGTTATCTACGTTATATTATTGGCTCTTCTTCCTAGTGCCGTCAATGGTAAATTTAACTTGAATTCTCTTCCGATTCAAATAGAAGATCAAAGTACATTTACTATTTATCATATTTCATAATATTAATCAATAAGTTTCATTTGGTTAGTTAATTATTTTTTCAACTGGTATTTACTTCCAACCCATCCAACGTTTAATATTTTTAAGGATGTGCATTCAGCTCTTTTAATCTCAGATCTGTTGAAAATGTATAATTTTCGTTCATTGCCTTCTGTTTTATTTATTACTAGCTGTGCTCCGCGGTTTCACCCGCGTGGCTCCGCTCCTGTTGGTCTTAGCGTGGTGATATAAACGTTAAGTGTGCACAGGCGATTATTCCGTAACTATTACAGATATCAAAAAAACTTTAAACTGATATCGAAAGTACTGATCCTAATGAGTAAAATGGCCATAATAAATTTTTAAAGATAAAACGAGAAATATCTAAGTATACAAATAGATATATAGTTGTGGTCATATAATTAAGAACGATTTGAAGTACTAGAAATTTTTATTTAAATAATGTCATACACAGAGATGTGCACCTTCTGAGTAGCAACTAGTTATGTCATAAAATAGCCACATTAATAGAGCAACTAAGTTTAAGAATAAATAATAAAATCGCCAACAATTTTTTTTCAAAACTAATTTTTTTTACCAAAGCAGCACATTCAAATAATAGTGAAGCTGGACAAATAATTAAGAACGATTTATTTATCTGCTCGGGAATTGTTTTGTATGACAGTTTAATTAAAAAAATTACAATAATACGTTGCACGAAAAATTTATAAAGCAAGTAAATACATTTTTAACTAAAATTAATATTTAATAGAATGTCCACGTCTTTTAATTTCTACTTTACACCGGCGTGGCATTGACTCTATTAATTTTTGACATTTTGCTAGAGAAATAGAGTTTCATTCTTCTAAGAAAACGTCGTGCAGCTCCCTTAAATTTCGACAAGTATTTGAAACCTTTTTCTTTACTTCAAACCACAAATTGTCTACTGGGCTTAGGTCAGGGCTGTTAGCTGGCCAGTCCAAAACAGAAAATGACTGCGCTGTTAGAATTTACTTTACAGTGTGTGCAGTGTGCTTTGGTTTGGATCATTGTCATGCTGGAATGTTCAAATAACCGTTAGAACTTCTTCAGCATAAGGTAACATTGTTTCTACCAGTATATTTTTGTATTGAAATTGATCCATGTTACCTTCTATCAATTTTACAGGTCCAACACCATGTCCAGGAAAGAACCCCCAAATTTTCATATTTCCACTACCTTGCTTTAATGTAAATTTCGTGTACTTATGGTCGAAATCTGTATTCGGAGGACGTCGAACATAACGGTTTCCATCGGAAAATACTCTGTTTATTTTCGTTTCGTCAGAGATAAGAACATTTTTCCACTGTCACACAGTCCAGTTTTCATATTTTCTTGTAAACCTAGGCCGGGCTTGCCTGTGGCAAAGTTTCAACATGGGTACTTTCCTTGCTATCCGACCATACAATATTTCTTCTACCAAACGTCTTCGAATAGTGCGTGCTGAGATTGCTGAAGGGTTATTTTCCCCGAAATATTCTTTTCTCAGCTCATTGGATCCTTTAAAAGTATTTTGTTTCGCCATACGGACGATGTTTCGGTCATCCCGATGAGTTATTTTTCTCTGTCTTGGCATACGTGGGACATCCGAAGTTGTTTGATACGTATCAAAATGCCTTATGGCGTGGAAAACCATAGTTTTGAACATTGCAGATGGTCGGCTATCTTTTTATAAGACCAATTCTTCTTGCGAAGTTTTATAATAACTTCCCTAGTAGATTTATGACAACTTTTATTTTTTCCCATTTTTTTAATAAGAAGCAATCACTTTTAATATTTTGCAACACTTAATGGCGCCAAAATTATACAAACAGTAACCTACAACTCTATTCAAATATGAATAAAAGTATAAACTATTTAGCGTTCTTAATTACGTGACCAGCCAGTAAATAGGAATACTATGTTTAGAAGTAGTGTAAAAAGTTTGTCTATTAATTTTTAGGCTAATCACATGCATTAATGAATACAGTGATTTGTTGGAAAAGTATTTCTTTATCGAGAAAAATAAAAATAATTACATGAAATTAGTTATGCATCTTAGTCTGAAAAAATCTTCCCTTTGTATCAGCGTTCTTAATTATATGACCACCACTGTATATAATATTAGGTATATAAATTGATAATACCAAGATGTATATGAAGGTAATGGTTGTATAAGTACCTAATTAATAAGATTTGATTTTGTTAATGATAAGGAAATGTAAGCAGATTGCTTTTTACAGGTGAGTTTATGCATAGTAACTAATTCTTATATCTATCACAAACTACATGAAGTCGCGGGCATAAGCTAGCCCTACAAATATTATAAATGCGTAAGTTTGTGAGTAGGTATGGACTTACGTACATAATTTAATAATATTTGGTTTCTTAGACGAAAAAATATACCGGCCGAATTGATAACCTCCTCCTTTTTTTTTGAAGTCGGTTAAAAACTACCTAGAATTACTACACGGTGTTTTATGAAACTTTATAGTGATATGTTATCACACATTAGTTGTGATAACATAGGTACCTACATGCGAGATATAGAAATGCTTGAATAAAAAAGCCGCGGGCTAAAACTAGTATAATAATATAAACCTCGCGCTTCAAAGGTTTCCATATAAACATTTCTTGATACATAATATCAAACACCATGTTCTAGTTCTTAATACCAAGCTGTTGAGTAGGCTTTAAGCTACCTACGTAGGTTTTAAAATATGAGACATGGGTAGGCAATAATTCAATTATTATTGTTACGTATATTTTACATAATAGTGTTATTTCAAAAGACACCTATCGAATTATGAGCAATGTTACTTTTATATGCGTATTAGCATGGACCAATATATCAAGGTATTAGTAGGTTTAAAATTCCCATGTTTTGTTGATTTTGGGGTTTTTTTTATAGATCGGAAAAAGTTCGTATACTACCTAGGTAGGTACCTACTTTATGAACTTTTGCCAGGTTAGCTATACATAAGTATAATACATTTTTTTTATTATCTACATTCAACAATAACAGAGAAATATAATCAATTGACTAAAAGGTCCGGATACACGGTACGTTTTGATACAGGAAAGTTTAAAATTCACTATCTTCTCAATACTCTTAAACTTTTCTTATTCGAAATTCTTATTTAAATATTATGAAGTTGCAAGCTTCAATCATAATACCTAGGAAAAAGGTTTTTTAATGAAATGGCGAAAACATGAATAAGTGTAAGTAAACGCGTGAATGTTCAATAAATCAATATAATGATTTCTCACTTACCAATAAGTCGTTTAATTTTCGGTCGGTCTTCAAAATCCCACAAGATATAAATAATTTAATTTCAAGAACAACAAATACACCATCGATCGTTGCCGCCAAAACACCACATCACACAGATAAAAAATTTTCTTCGAAATGTAAATTCGAAATTCGAATTTCAAACGAACTGGCACTTATGCATCGCACAAACTTCTTTATTTTATTTTTTTTATTTGCAGCACAGGTAATAAAAGTTCACGACCGGTTATTGATTTAAAGATAATAAAATAAATCACTAACAACTATGCAATGCAGATTTATTGGATGCTCGCACGTGACTGCCTTGTACTTCGTCTTGAAGCAAGCAAGGCTATTTTCATCACAGTTAATATTACTTATTGAACTTTCGAACAGGGACCAGCTATGGGTTAAGTATGGTCGTAATAAATATTGGAACTTAAATTTATATTATTCGGAAACAATAGCTCAAAAATGAGCATGACTAAAATACACTTTAATATTCTATTAAAATTTAAATTGTAAGAACATATGTTTATTGAATGTATTATTTTATTGTTTGAATTTTCATGGTTTTTTTTCTTCAAGAATTTTCCATCGTTTCGATTAAAGTTAAACTCATGTCTTATCTATTGTGGTTAATTGTATAATATTTACCTATCTAAAAGCAAAAATCGTGACTAAGTTAGTAGTTAATTATTATTTATATGATTTTTAGAAGCATATAATTTAAAAACTATGATTTCAGATTTTCAGTTTAATTTCCAAGGTGCTTATTTAACTACGAAGTTATAAAAAAAACTGAAATTAGAAATAATTTTAATTTTTGTATTTTTTTTTAAATATAACAATTCAACATAACCCCAGTTATTACTATAATTTGTATACGTAGTATATTATTATTAGTCTGTGCTATAATAATATTATACACATAAAATTTATTATTTATAATGTGTTAACTGTGATTGATTACACTGCCATCTATTATTTTTTCTTCATACTAACATCTATGATGAAAATGTTAACATTACATTACTTTTACTGCATAATCATAGATGGCTCTTCTACGACAGTGTTTATGAATTATAAAAAACTAGCATTCCGCCCGCGGCTTCGCCCGCGTTTAAAAAAACCCGCATAGTTCCCGTTCCTGTGGGATTTTCGGGATATACATATATGTTTATCCAAGTTACCCTCTATATATGTATACTAAATTTCAATGTAATCTTCAGTAGTATTTGCGTGAAAGAGTGAGTAGGTACATCCATCCTCACAAACTTTCGCATTTATTATAAGTATTACATTTCCCAACGTGTAGAATCAACAAAGCTAAAAACAGTGTAATATTTATGGCTATTAAAATATTATATAATATTAAATAATACATCATTTATTTTGATAAGGGTTAATACCAAGGTACAAATAAAGAGCTTTTTGTAGCGGTGGTATTTTAATTTCTTTTTTTCAATAAAAAAACGCTTATTGTGACATGACTGTAATAGTTAGAGATATGCTGCCGCTGATTTTTTGTAGACAATGGTGTGTTCTAAAAAAATGTAGTATATCATTTTGTTCTATCATCAACAGTTTTCGCAGCGCACGCGATGTAAGGTAGTTTTTTGATATTTTTTTCACACCTTGGATTACGTTATCGTAATTTTAGTAAGGATGCCTATTTTTTTTGAAAATGAAATATAGCCTTTGTCACTCAGAAATGATGTAGCTTTCCAACAGTGAAAGAATTTTTCAAATCTGCCAAGTAGTTTCGGAGCCTATTCAATTCATACAAACAAACAAACAAAAAATCAAACCTTTCCTCTTTATAATATTTGTATAGATGTATAGATAAAAACTAATCAAAATATAATTAATAAACAACAATATTATGTCAAAATATTAAAAAACTCATCAATGACTAATTATTATCTGTATAACTAATATCAAGTCAATCAAGTCTCAAGTCTAGTAGGTACCTAGATACGAAAAAAAAGTATCGTCGTTCTTACTAAAAAATATAATATTATAGACCGTACATATTAATGAAAATTGTCTCATTGAAATAAAGTCTTAGTTGATCTAGTCTGTAATTTATTGTTAATCCTTATTTTGTAACAACGTGTAAGTAAATATAAATTTATAAATATTATACAGTGGATTTCATTAATAACGACCTTGGTTGTAACGACCTTTCGGTTATAGCGACGTCGAACTTACGTCCCTAGAATTTGAAGCATACTTTCGTATAAATCCATTCGGCAATAGCGACTCCGGATATAACGCCTAATTCGGGTATAACGACTTGTTTTTATGAACTATTTGGGACAGATTCCTAGAAATTCATTGTGGATATTGAGACGGAGTCGGCAAAGGCGCAAAGACTCATTCATCAACTTTAACTATTAAGCTTGTATTATGTAGGAATGTAAACAAAGGATAAGAATCTTTTGTTTACATTCGCAGATGGTCAAGTGATTTGTTTCTGTGTAGGATTACTTAGCACGTGCATGAAGTTAAAATTATGAATCAGTTACGTATCAATTTCCAGTGAGTAAACATCGTTTCTTAAATATAATATAATAACTACGTATATATAAATAACTACGTATGTATATATACATAATGTACGTGATTTTTTATTATTTCGGATATAGAGACCTCCGGATATAGCGACAACATTAAAGTGGTCCCTCCGCCGTCGTTATAACCGAAATCCACTGTATTATATTTATAAATTCCACGTGTAAGGAAATAAAATCTATCTATATATATTTATTTTGTACAATTCTGCCAACGATTTCATCCGCGTGAACTACGCCTAGGTACGTTTTTTGTTTTTATTATATTACTAGCTTTCCGCCCGCAGTTTCGCCCGCGTTTTGAAAGAAAAACCCGCATAGTTCCCGTTCCCGTGGGATTTCCGAAATGAAACTTATCCTATGTGTTATCCAAGTTACCCTCTATATGTGTGCTAAATTTCATTGTAATCGGTTCAGTAGTATTTGCGTGAAAGAGTAACAAACACACACACACACATCCTCACAAACTTTCGCATTTATAATATTAGTTGGATTAACTATTTGTTTAATACAAACTTACTAAATAATAAAAAATCAATGATTCCCCTCGATGAGTCAAGCGGTAAAAATTATCATTTTAAACGGAAGCTGCACGTTCGATAACTAATACTACTTACATACTCATTATCAGTGACATTGATACTTACTATTTAGTAAGTTACTAAATTGGAATTTGTCATACTTTCTTTACATACTATTTGTAGGGATTTTTAAATAAAAAAAAGGACCAAATTAGAAAAAGAAGCATAATCTCTGTTATCCTTTTTTGCCTTTTTTACTTTACTTCGCTAACTAAGAATTGAAATTAGAATCAAATTTCCATATGTTGGGTAACTAGGTATATGATTCAAATTATTAATTTGAAGAATAATAAATATTCAGTCAAATTACTTACATAGTACTTACATACCTACCCATTTACTCGGTTTTCAATTTTTCGATCCGATGCAACTTTTTCCTGATTTAAATTTTTCTTTTACGCAAGTATTTCCAACCACACAAACAGATAAAGCCAAACAAATCACTGTTAATTATTTGAAACTACCTTTTTGAATCTTGATAATATCATGAATAATATAAATTTTAATAATACCCTCAAACAATTAGCTTTTTACTTCAAAACCCTTTTTATAAGATTTCTTGTAAGTACCTAAATTTTTTTGTATTGTTACTTTTTCATTTATACTGATTCGTTTGTTTATTAATTAACTAATGGCGTGCAATTATACTAACGTTCAAATTGCTGCTAAAGTATTTAATTACTTTATTATATCCAGTAAAGCCATAATTTCTTCTCATGCACCTATTTTATTCAAAAAAGCCTACCATAAAAAAAGGTTATTTTTATTTCTTCTGTTTGATAACGTATGACCTCTTTGGTACAGTGGTTAATGCCTGAGCAATGAGCATATTATAATAATTAACTGAAGGTCCGGGTCCTGTCTACAAAAAGGTAAGAATATATTTTAGTAGATACAAATACCTAGAAATAAAACTGACATATAATATCATATTCACTGCGAAAAAGAGAAAATATTCAAGTTCGTTCAATTTTAAGCTATTGCATAGCTTCTATCGCGGGCCTAGAGCGCGGGGACCGAATGCGGGGACAGAAATTCCGTAACGAAAAAACCTCACGCTCCCCACGGCTTGAAGGCATAGCATGCAATAGCTTTACAGCGGCCGCGGCAGTCCCCGAGTGTCACACGTCGTTTTTTTTTTCAAGACGTTTAAATCACCAGGCACCACATAAACTACAAAATTGAGCCGTCTAAGCATTTAAACAAGAAAGCCTCTGAATCATCATTATAAATTTACTATTCCAATAATGTAATTAGCTAATGCGATATAAAACAAACTTCTCTATTTACTTCGTCATAACAATTTTATTGAATACATAATATTATTACATTATCTTTAACGACTGTCAGTTTAGTAATCGCAATGGTAGTGAGAACATGTGATTGTAAACAAATATAAACAATGTTTATTTTTAACATTTTTATATCTATTTTGTTTATTAATAATTGTAATTGTGACGTGTTTCATATAAAATCGTTGGTGTCATTTCAACCAAATGTTGTGTCGGATTATTTCGGTTATTCGGTAGTTTTAAATAATTCAGAGTAAGTTTTATTTAATTGATGATAAGTATTATTCGGTCAGTGCTATCTAAACTTTAGGTTTCCATTATATTCATTTTGACAACAATTTGAGAGAACAAATACCTAATCCCGGCTTAGGTATCCATACTAATATTATAAATGCGAAAGTAACTCTGACACAGTGATTGAGTAACAGACAGACAGACTGTCTGTCTGTTACTCAATCACGCCTAAACTACTGAACCAATTTGCATGAAATTTGGTATAGAGATATTTTGATACCTGAGAAAGGACATAGGATAGGTTTTATCCCGGAAATCCCACGGGAACGGGAACTATGCGGGTTTTACTTTGACTGCGCAGGCGATGCCGCGGGTGGATTAAGCTAGTAATATTATAAATGCGTAAGTAACTCTGTCTGTCTGTTACGCTTTCCCGCTTAAACCTCTCAACCGATTTTGATGAAAGGCACAGACAATCTTTAGACCCTGAGAAAGAATTTAGGCTACATTTTACACGGGCGAAGCCGGGGCGGACCGCTAGTTTCTATTATGACTACCTAGGTATAATTTTATTAGTATTATTATGTATAAACTTTTTACCTACTTTTACCTACCTTGTATAATGTTGGTTAGTAATCGCAGTGCTCATAATATGATAGATTTCAATACATTGTAAGGAAACCGATATGTCCTAGAAATAAATAAAAAAAAGTGTGGCACTCGGGGACTGCCGCGGTAAAGCTGTTGCATAGCATGCCTTCAAGCCACTCCTCCGCCCGTCGGAGTGGGGAGCGTGAGGTTTTTCGTTATGGAATTTCTAGATTCGGTCCCCGCGCTCCAGTCAAGGCCTGCGATAGAAGCTTTACAATAGCTTAAAATTCCATGCATGCATGCAATTGTATGACTATTGAAATAAAGAATTTTTTGTTTCTGAAATAAATATGTGTCATCAGTCCGTTGTATTAGGACTTAGGAGGCATATAAAGCATAGGTACTTAGATTTTAGGTGCATTCGAGAAAATTTATAGGTTATATTTGGCACGATTAAAATATTCCCGAATCTAAATCAACAAAAATTTTAATTTACTTATTAAATTCACGTTAATAAAAAGTACAGGTGAGTTTATGAGTCATTGTTGTGATTCATTCAGTGCATTTTGCAACTAGAACTTTATAAGTAGCTGATTATTTACTCTGACTGCATAAGCCTTTAACAATGTATTATTTGCATCACCTGGATATTTTATAGATATTTTTAATGACTTTAACATTTGTCCATAAGATAGATCCATACTGATAGTACCTACCTACCTATGTACCTAAGTACTAGATAGCTTTCCGCCCGCGGCTTCGCGTTTTCAAAGAAAACCCCACATAGTTTCACTTAGAATTCATCTGCAATCAATCATGCGAAAGTTTGTGAGGATGTGTGTGGGTGTGTGTTTTGTTACTCTTTCACCCAAATACTACTGAATCGATAATAATGAAATTTAACATAAATGTAGAGGGTAATTTTGATTATCACATAGGATAGATTTTATCCCGGAAATTCTACGGGAACGGCAACTATGCTGTTTTCCTTTGAAAACGCGGGCGAAGCTGCGGGCGGAAATCTAGTCTTTTGATAAAAAAGTACTTCCAAAAGTACTTTCCGGTAATAAGTTGATAAATTCTGTCAAAATATTATGTTAAGTTTTTTCAGTTTTATAATCGGAGATGGCCACAGTTCGACAAAAATTTCTGTGTACCTACTTGGGATTAATCATATTATGGACAGTTTTTTTATCAGAATGTTTGTAAATTTGAATTATGTATGAGTAAATTATGAATCATTCAACAATTCTTTTGTTTTGATGAGGAAATCTAGACCAGACTTCTGCGGTGGGATATAAGGTTTACATATAAATATATTATGAAGGCTTAAATTTATCCTTGAAATTTAAGTTAATCAAATTTTTAGATAAGTAGTCCGTATTTCACGTCGGAACTTAGGTCCACATAAGTAGGTAGGTAAATAAATGATCGTAAACGTAAAAACAATGTAATCATCTGGATAGTTAGGTTTTCATTTTTTAACTGGAAAATAGCATCTGTTCTCTGAATTACTGATTATTAATGACCTGATGTCAAGCTACATGGATGGATGCATTTGTATGACTATTGCAATAAAGCTGAGAATGTTTCTGAAATAAATAAAATATAATATGTCAGTCCGTTGTATTGGGAGGCTTATAAAACATAGGTAGGTACTTAGATTTTAGGTGCATTCAAGAAAATTTATAGGTTATATTTGGCACGATTAAAATATTCCCACATCCAAATTAACAAAAACATTAATTTATTAAATTCACGTTGTTAATAAAAAGTACAGACGAGCTTATGAATCATTGTGGTGATTCATTCAGTGCATTTTGCAACTAGGACTTTATAAGTAGCTGATTATTTACTCTGACTGCATAATATGCCTTTAACAATGTATTATTTGCATCACCTGGATATTTTACAGATATTTTTAATGACTTTAACATTTGTCCATAAGATAGATCCATACTGATAGTACCTACCTATGTACCTAAGTACTAGATAGCTTTCCGCCCGCGGCTTCGCGTTTTCAAAGAAAACCCCACATAGTTTCACTTAGAATTCATCTGCAATCAATCATGCAAAAGTTTGTGAGGATGTGTGTAGGTGTGTGTTTTGTTACTCTTTCACGCAAATACTACTGAATCGATTATAATGAAATTTAACATAAATGTAGAGGGTAATTTTGATTATCACATAGGATAGATTTTATCCCGGAAATTCCACGGGAACGGCAACTATGCTGGTCTTTTGATAAAAAAGTACTTCCAAAAGTACTTTCCGGTAATAAGTTGATAAATTCTGTCAAAATATTATGTTAAGTTTTTTAGTGTTATAATCGGAGATGGCCACAGTTCGACAAAAAAGTACTTGGGATAAATCATATTATGGACAGTTTTTTTTATCAGAATGTGCTTATATGAATTATGTATGAGTAAATTATGAATCATTCAACAATTCTTTTGTTTTGATGAGGAAATCTAGACCAGACTTCTGCGGTTGGATATAAGGTGTACATATAAATTATAAATTATAAATATATGAAGGGTTAAATAATTTATCCTTGAAATTTAAGTTAATCAAATTTTTAGATAGTCCGTATTTCACGTCGGAACTTAGGTCCACATAGGTAGGTAGGTAAATAAATGATCGTAAACGTAAAAACAATGTTATCATCTGGATAGTTAGGTTTTCATTTTTTAACTGGAAAATAGCATCTGTTCTCTGAATTACTGATTACCTGATGTCAAGCTACACGATCTTTTCATTGTATTCTATCCAATAATTTACACGTATTATTAAATAAACTCAAACTCAAACATTTATTTATTCAACAAGACTTCTTCGAGAAGCACTTTTGAATCGTCATTACATATTTTGAACATTTACAAACGATTCGGAAAGCAGTATCTATGGACAAGAACCGGCAAGAAACTCCATAGTTGCTCTTTTAAAATCACGTCAATAATCAATAAATATATCATTTCTTCCAGGCTGTACATAGGTGCACCTAAAGCTAAGAACCGGTTTAATTCCAACGTGACTTCTGGTGCAGTGTTCAAATGTGGGCTGACTGAGCTAAATGTTAAGAATGTTACGTGTAGACCACTGGGGATCGATGATGGAGGTAATGAGAATTTATTGTTGAAAATACTTCTAATCTAAAAAAAATTATAGATGATAATCCATAAACTGAATCCGTATGCAAATAAGAGTAAGGTACCTACCTCGAAAGTAATACCAAAAATATTGTTCTAATTTTCTTAATACAGGTAATATCATAATTGTCCTCTCTGGCGTGGTTAAAGCCTGCCAATCCAAACCTACGATATATTATAAGTTATGACATCCATTTTCAGTTTTTTCACCATGTCTAGAATTAATACAATCAAATTTAAAATTATTGTAATTTCAGCACAAGAAATCACGTTTAGTAAAATGGCTTCATATTCATACTTCTTCAGGGAGGACATGTGGTTTGGAGCCACTATTTCAACCGTACCTACTGGAAAATTATTGGTAATAAAGTAATAATAATACTACAATGTCATAGTTGGACAATTCTTTATAAGTACTAATGGAGTACCTTAAAGATATTCTGGAAATTAGAGTTTCATAACTTTTGGAAACGTTCTGGTAATATTTTCTGTCAGTTTTAGTTTAAAATAGGCTATCTGGATTTTCTCAGCAACAGGTAAAACTTCAGTCTCATACGAATAAAATAATTTAACTCTGCTAATTAAAATCGGGATCTCTATAATTTAACAAAAGAAGTATTATTCTAACTACAATGCAAAAAAAAACTTGAGCGATGTCAAGGGACATCCGGATGGAACGAAGTGTTAAGTTCGAGAGAGACTGACAGAGAACCACGCGCGCGCCGCACAACTCTAGCAAAAAGTGTCGTGACAACTTTTCTTAAGAATTTTTTCCGTCTAGCCCCCTTTCACAACGGGCGATAAGGAACTTCGTTCCAAAACTTCGTTCCAATAACTACCCACGGAAGTTAATTTAAATTCCTCACAATATCATAAAATCTTGCAGGTCTGCGCTCCACGATGGGCTGTGCCATACAAAACGACTCATTTATTGGCGAACGGCGCGTGTTACATACAGGGACAATTTCGGGCAGCTACCCTCTTCCCGTTGAAAGAAATGAGTGAGTTTAAACAAATTGCAAACTTCATTTATTACAGGTTATAAAAGTATTATGGGTGTGCCAATTTATATAATGATCCGATGAAGCTTTAGAATACATTTTCATTAAATCTGATCTTTATAGTACCTACTAGGATTCAGCCACTGGTCGTCTGGTCGACATAATTTATAGCATAAGCAGGGCCGGACCGTGAACTTGTGGGGCCCTGGGCTGAAACTACCCAGGGGCCTTTTTTTTTGGAAATGTTCATATTTTCTTAATACTTGCTTTCGCAATTTTGTTATTTTAACATAATCAAATTTGATTTTAAATAGTTTCATTCGTTCAGGAGTCTATCGCGGACAAACAAAGTGACAAACAAAGTGAACTTATAATATACACGGTTGAAATGTCGATGAAGTGATGCTGTGACCGCGCGCTCTCCACCCTCTATCTCGAAAACGGTTCACCGTATACAAAATTTTTTAAACAAAATTTGTGGAGAATTTTATATTCTACAATATTGATAATAAATACAAATAGCAAAAAACCCATAAGAAATGAGATATTTCCAAAGAAAGCGCATACAACCGTTTTTGTGACCTTTGACCTTGAAATTTAATAGTTCTTTACACCCTACCAAATGTAGATTTTGAGACAACTTTTAGGGTGTCAATATACAAGTATTTACAGACTTACTGCTGGGTATCTCGAATTCCGAGATTCTTACCTAATTTAACCTTACATGACTGGGCCATAACTCGTTCGGGCTCGTACATAAGAGTTAAAACACTTCTTAATAACCGAATAACGCATTTCGTTAAAAAATCACAATAGTTGATAGTTATAATAAATCTGTATTAATAAAAAAAAAGTATTTGAATAAACGAGTACAAATAAATATTAATTTATCGAAAAAAAAAAGTCATTATCAATTATTATTATGAGGGAAATAACAAGTTTTTTCGAAACGGTTTGGTAAAAAAACATGGCTTTAAAATAAGCCTATTTATATAGCCCTCTAAAAAGAGTAAAAAGTGCATTTTTGAAGTGAAACTTCTTTAAGCGCGTTGCCAACTGCTAAGTCGTTGGTTAAATGCTCTAAGGCTAAGTCGGATGACAATCTAGTGCTCATTTCTCCGCTACTTTTTAAGTTATATTTTTGTAATATATGAAATAAAGTCATGAATATATATCTATACTAGTATCTATACTTATAACTTAATATTATAAAGCTGAAGAGTTTGTATGTTTGTTTGAACGCGTTAATCTCAGGAACTACTGATACCGATTTAAAAAATTATTTCGGTGTTAGATTGCCCATTTATAGAGGAAGGCTATTATAATATCATCAGGCTAAGACCAACAGGATCTGAGCCACGTGGGTGAAATCGCGGGGCGCAGCTAGTTGTTATTATGTATACCTATAGATAAACTAGCTGCGCCCCGCGAAACTATTTGGTTATTTTATATAGGAAGGTACCTACAGTGGTGGACGTATAATTAGAAACACGTAACACAATGAAGTAGTCATCAAATTCATTTGACATTTGTGTATAATAACGTATTAGAGATTAAGCATTATTTCATATGTAATTATAGAACACCCGTTTCTATCTAGCTTTATAAGAAATTGCTTAATTTTAATCAAACGTTAGCTTAAATTAATAAAATTAAAAAACTTTAAGTGCAGTCTAATTTCCGAGTATTTTCAGTCTGGACAACAAATTAGAAACAGCATGGTTCGAGTGTTCTAAAGTCAAAACCTATTAAAATGTCGTTAATATTTTTTTCTTCTACAAATATTCGCACCATTTTTTAAACATTATATCTAAAAGTTTCTGAAAATTAATTAACTTTGCAATAAAAATGGGTAAAAGTAAGATTTGTGACCCATCAACAAGAAATATACTCTTAAGTTTACATTTTGACAAAAGCTTTCGACAACAGACAAAAGTGTTCGATAAAAAGATATTCAATGTTATAGTCTATTTCAAAAAGCATGGTACTTCTGATCAAGTGTCTAGAAAAGGTCGAACAATCACTGCTCACGAGGATAGGCAAATGATTCTTTTGGCAAAGATGGATCCATTTAAAAGCTCAAATTCTATTATAAAATTAGGTTTTTCCGAAGATGAACCACGCCATTGTGTCGATGAGATCGATTTGCAGGTGGTAAGTCGAGGCAAAATTGTTTGTGAAAGTGGCCAGGAAAGTACAGCTTCTTATTAGGGAATGACGATAAGCATTTACTAAGAAATATTGCTTGTGGACAGTCCGCAAGTGAAAAAGTTTTATTTTGGGACGAAACAAATTAATTTAATCAATTCTGATGGCAAAGGATACGCGCGTCGTCCAGATAACCATACCTTTGATGGGTTTTGGGCAGGAAAAAGCAAAGATTGTTAAATAAACTTAAGATTCTTTATTAGACGATGCGCGTAGTACGAAGGGTAAAGACGGAAGAGAGAAATTATAAGATGACACATAGGTATTTGACATACACATTTGTTTATACAAACTCTTTTCACCAACACTGGCCCTTAAACAAATGTGTAGGTACATAATTATTGTACAACATTAAACAAGTTTAGTTTTTACAATTTAAGAATTTAACAAATTTATTGTAAACCTAAACACGTTACAAACTTATAATGCTTTTCTTTAGTAAGTGGTTTTGTTAAAATATCGGCAGTCATTTCAGAAGTACACAAATAATTCAAATTAACAATATTATCTTTTACAACTTCTCTTATAAAATGATGCCGCACATCTATATGTTTCGTACGAGCATGATACATAGGATTCTTACACAATTTTTGTGCTGATTGGTTATCATTAAAAATCGTAACAGAACAATGCCTACCTAACAATTCATACAACAGAGTTCTTATGAATAACGCTTCTTTACAAGAATCTGATAGAGCCATATATTCTGCTTCTATGCTAGAAAGAGCGACTGTTCGCTGTTTTCTACTTTCCCACGATACAGAACAGTTCCCAATTTGAAACACAAACCCAGTGTACGACCTACGATCGACCTCACACGAAGCCCAGTCAGCATAAATATACCCATTGATGTCTAGACCACTTCTACTAAAAACAAGTTTGTAGTTTACAGTACCCTTTAAATACCGTAGTACGCGTTTCGCGGCCTTCCAATGACGCTGATCATAACAATCATTATACTGGCTCAGCATGCTTACCGCGTGCGCGATGTCTGGCCTGGAGCTAACTGAAATAATTATAATTTAAACAACCAATTAAATTTCTATATTCCAAATTCTCCTCCTTTTTATCAGCCTTTACAAGTTTCAATCCCGATTCCATTGGAGTTTGAGCTGGCTTACAGTCAGTCATATGAAAACGGTCTAAAACATTCTTTATGTAACTAGACTGATCAAGATAGATATTATCTTGGTTTCTTGTGATGCGCATACCAAGTATATGGCTGGCTGGCCCTAAATCCTTCATTTCGAATTCTTGCATGAGTTTCTTCTTTATTTCAACTTTCATTTGTGAATTTCTGGTTGAAAATAATAATATATCGTCCACATACAACCCAATGATGACTAATTCTTCACCATTTGATTTAAAATACACGCAGGGCTCTGAAGACAGTCTTCTGAAACAAAGTTTTGTAACCAACACATGGTTTATCTTTTCATACCAAGACTTCGAAGCTTGCTTTAGGCCATAAATTGCTTTATGCAATTTATATACTTTATGCTCACAGCCTTTTACTTTATACCAATCTGGCTTTATACTGCTTTAGATTTCCATCAAGATCTTTCTTTTTCTTAAAAACCCACTTGCACTTAATCGGTTTTTGATCTTTAGGTGGATCAGTTAATGTCCAACATTTATTTTTAATAAATGATTGATACTCATCAGCCATTGCTTTCTTCCAGTGAACAGCTTCAGCCCCTCCTAGAGCTTCTTGAACTGTCTCTGGTTCATCTCCAATGCAGGTCAGCATTGCAGTACACGCACTGTCATATTCCGATGTATCCATCGCATCTTCAAGTGTCGATTCACCTGGAATGTAAGTGACATCGGAAGGATCAACAGAACTACTGCTGTCAGAGTCATCTAACTCAAAAATACACTGTCTTCTGGGATTAGTTACAATCTCATCATGAAAAAATCACCATTTTCACATTTTTCAGTGTTTTTTGTATAGAATTTGTTTTCAAAGAAAGCAACATCCCTTGATTTAATAATTTTGCTGAGATTCTCTGGATCAATCAATCTATAACCCTTACTATTTTCACAATATCCTACAAAAATGTAAGGTTTACATTTTGAATCTAATTTCTTACGATTCTGTGTCAAGGCATAAACCACACAACCAAATATACGTAAATGGCTAAGATTCACCTTCTCATTAGTCCATTTTTCCTCTGGCGTGCTACCGTAGACTGCTTTTGTAGGGGACCGGTTCTTCAAATAAACAGCGGTATTGACCGCTTCTGCCCAGAACTGCCCATCTAAGCCTGCGTCTCGTAACATGCTGCGAGCCTTCTCGACGATTGTCCTGTTGGCCCGCTCAGCAACACCGTTCTGCTGAGGCGAGTGCGGTATGGTAGTCTGGTGAATGATGCCGTTATCCTTCAAATATTTCTGGAATATAGAATTGACATATTCGCCTCCATTATCCGTCCTCAACAATTTTATTTTTCTATTGGTTTGGTTCTCCACCATTGCCTTGAAATGTTTGAAGTTATCGAAAACTTCACTCTTATTTTTCAGAAAATAAATCCATGTTTTCCTACTACAATCATCAATAAACGTGAGGAAGTAACTAGCACCACCGAAAGATTTCACTGGCATAGGCCCGCATAAATCACTGTGTACAACACCTAACAGTTCATTTGACCTACTTTGTGCCTTCTTAGGAAAAGGTAATTTGCTAAGCTTCCCCTTAACACAAGCTTCACATTGACTGAACTGTGATTTATCATAAGTAATACCACTAGCCATACCTTTCATTAACAAATGCATACTCCTCATATTGAGATGTCCTAGTCTCCTGTGCCATGTCTCCTGCGTAACAGAGTTAGCAGCCGCCTGGAAACTCAGCTCAGTTTCTTTCTTACAGCTCTCAGATGCTTTCTTCTGCACTAAATCTTGAGCTTCTGTATTTACCTTGGTAGTCGCAGATTCTACACTATTCCCTGAAAACATAGAACAGCCACCACATCCTACCACACACAGATCACGCTCTCTAACAGATTCTGCAGTTTCTAATTGATAAACACCATTTTTATGTACAGCTGTAGCTGCTAGCTTTTTACCATAGAATATATTACAACATTTTTCATTAAAAATAACTCTAAAACCCTTCCTAGTTAACGCACTGACTGACAACAAGTTTGTAGCTAAGTTCGGTACATGATAAACTTCACTGATTGTTTTGACGCCTAATTTTAAATTTACTTTTACATCACCACGACCAGCAGTAAATAATTTTTCACCGTTAGCCATCTTGACTTCAGACACATAACCAGGAACAAAGTTATTTAGTATATTCCTGTCATGACACATATGAGCACTAGAGTCTATTAACCATATATCATTCTGCACACAAGCTGATAATGCTGTCAATAGTAACTGGTTTGTTGAGCTCTCCGCCTTAACTGGTTTCACAGATTTACAGTTCCTCGAGAAGTGACCAAGCTTCTTGCACTTAAAGCATTTGATTTTCTTACGTGCCGCCACCAACGCTGTTGAACTCGTGTCACCTTTTTCATCACGTCGATGCTTCTCCTGCATGAGCTTCGCTTTGACCACTTCACTCGACAACTTGATATTAGAATTTTCAAGTGCCATTATGAGTGGATCAAAGTCTTGAGACAAGCCACTCAGTAAGAGAACTGCAACGAAATCGTCTTCCAGAGGTGAACCAATATCGTTCAGCTGTTGACTTAGGTCGCTAATCTTCGCAACGTAAGCTTCCATGCTTTCACATTCGCATAATTTTGTTGCAAACAAAAGACGAAGCAAACTCAGTCTCCTTGACAACCCCTTGTCTTCGTACGCCTTTTGCAAATTAATCCATGCATCCCGCGCCGTCTCTGCGTTCCTTACATGCGTAAAAACCGAGGGCTTTACTGACAAACAGATCTTAGCAAGAGCTTTCTGAGATCTCTTCATATGAGCCGCATCTTTGACATCTTCAGTTTTATCTTCCGAAACGACGTCCCATAAGTCCTCGTGAATGAGAAGCATTTTCAGTTGGAACTTCCAATTACTGTAGTTTTCTATGCCGCTCAACTTCTCCACAGGAGTTAAAGTCGAAACCGATGTCGATGTCGCCATTTTTACATGTATGGACGGGCGTTTTAGTTTATTTATAAAATTACTTTTATTCTGCCAAAACTCAAAAATAATTATATACAGAGCAAAAATAACGTCCTGGGCCCATAACCTGATGGGTTTTGGGCAGGAAAAAGCAAAGATTGTTAAATAAACTTAAGATTCTTTATTAGACGATGCGCGTAGTACGAAGGGTAAAGACGGAAGAGAGAAATTATAAGATGACACATAGGTATTTGACATACACATTTGTTTATACAAACTCTTTTCACCAACAACCTTAGATAATAAATAAACAGTAAAGCATTGCGGAGGAAACATTATAGTATGGGGTTGTTTTGAGATTGTTATAATCTTTATAGACAACAACTTTACAACGTCGTTGGCTCGTGGCTTAGACTGTATGAGATTGTCACACATTTGCAAAAACAACAATCAAACAATCTTTGCAAGAAGAAGAATTTGCCTATCCTCGCGAGCAGTAGTTTTTCATGGTCGAGCTTTTCTAGGCACTTAATCAGAAGTACCATGCTCTTTGAAATAAACTATAGCATTGAATATCTTTATATCAAACACTCTAAATGATTTGCAATTTTCGTGTAACTCCAGTTTTTGTCAAAATGTAAACTTAAAATTATTTTTCTTGTTGATGGGTCACAAATCTTACTTTTATCCATTTTGGTGCAAAGTTAATTAATTTTCAGAAACTTTTAGATAGAATGTTTAAAAAATGGTGCAAATATTTGTAGGAGAAAAAAATATTAACGACATTTTAATAGGTTTTGACTTTAGAACACTCGAACCATGCTGTTTCTAATTTATTTTCCCTACTGAAAATACTCGGAAATCAGACTGCACTTAAAGTTGTTTAATTTTATTAATTTAAGCTAATGTTTGATTAAAATTAAGCAATTTCTTATAAAACTACATAAACGGGTGTTCTATTACGTATGAAATAGTGCTTTATCTCTAAAACGTTAATACACAAATGTTTAATAAACTTGATGACTACTTCATTGTGTTACTGTTTCTAATTAAACGTCCACCACTGTATAAAAAATAACCAAATAGTTTCAATAAATGAGATTTATTTTCTAAAAGTTGAAAATCAACATGCAAACATCCTTTTACATGTTAGCAAAAGTTATTGAAGTAGGTATGCGATTTTCAACATTTTTTTTTCGAAAACCGACTACAGATTTTTTTTTTAAATTATCGCCCATTGGTTTTATCGGGGTAAGGGGGCCCTTTTAACCTCGGGGCCCTGGGCTGCAGCCCATAAAGCCCATGGGTAGATCCGGCCCTGAGCATAAGACTTAAAACAAAACGAACATACCACTCATAATGCCATATACTTATTACTATAAGTTTGAACCAAATTAAGCATACATGTAATTTAGTACAAATATCATAGAAGCAAAAGAATATGAAAATATTTAATGAGTAATGAATCTCTTCTGCTTTATTAAAATCACATCTGCATTGCATTAGTCATTTCCTTCTTTGTTCATTGTTTAATTTAAATATTATGTTTAATTTAAAAACTAGATAAAAAGTAAATTATCAGCTTGCGATTCTCAAGGTCAAAGTACTGACCAAACGTGATGATTGCCTAAAGTTTAATCCTGCTTCATAGTGCAATGACACACATAATAAATAATTATTAAAAAATGGTTATCATGAGACAGTTCTTTATTCATATCAAACATCAAGAAAAGCTTATTATTAAAGACTGCGAAGCATTAGTGAAAATATCTTAATTATGCCTTCAAAATTTATCGCGTTTTGTTAACGACTTCTTTTTGGACCTAGGAATCTTTTTAGACTTATTTTTAATGGTTGACAAAAATTGCGCATAAGGTTTATTATTTAAGATCTTGTCAATAATGTGGAAGGTCCCACATATAATATTCTTATCTTTTTACTAACATTTAATCGTAAGTATTCAAAAACTGGACAATAATTGTATCACTAACGAACTTATAACGAACCGTTTAACTTTAGTTAAATCAAAGACCTATTTTAATGGGATTATTTCAATTTACAGATAGACAAGCATTCATGACAGATGGATTAAGAAAAGAGTTCGGGGAATATGGCACCCACCTGAACTTCTACGCGTACGGCCAAGCTGGGATATCAGTGAAAGACACGGGAAATAATAGTTTTATCATGGGAGCTCCTGGTCTTTTACAATGGACGGGTAATATATTATAAATAATACCTAATATATCTATTGAAGTGAACCTAACATTCTTTAGGCGTGTTGAGAGTAAAATTTCAAAGCAATACTGTCACGTCATGAAGATGACGATTTTGGTATGATTTGGTATGAAAGACAAAGAAGTTTCACTTCTGCCACGTGTGCTCGGCACACACGCCCTTCCCACGCCCTCCATAAATCGTAGGATTAGATAAAGAAAGAACTGAGTCAAGGGGAATTAAAATGATGTCTTAGCAGTATTCATTCCTAATTATAATTATTTATACCCCCATGAACTTCATACACCTCCTCCACAGGTTGCCTAGTAGAGATTGCTGCCTCTGGTACAAATGATACCTTTTTTGTAATATTTTTCAATTTCTGCTTTGTTCTTTCTAGATTGTTTAGACTTTAGAGTAATGTAAATAAATAAATAAATAATCCCAGTGTAGAAAAATGACAGAGATCATTCTCATTCTCATAGATAACGTAGGATAACGTCATCTAGTGCCATCACATTCAACATTGGAAATAATATTGCTTTAAAACATGTGGTACCTTTTACAAATTGAATATATATTCTATCCATACGCTACGTGTCTTCTCATATTTTGAAATGATGTTGATACATAATAATATATCTGAGATATTTCCTCACAATGTTCTGAATTTCAATGCAAATTTCTGTCAATCGTATGCTTCTGTAGGTATCATGTAACACGGGAGAGATTTGTTAGAATAGCGAATTGAAACAGCTGTTCCATATTGTATATTATTTTGATTTAGTTCAGAAGATAATGCTGGAACATGTCATGTATTCTGTTAAAGTTATTATTATTTGGGAAACATTTTCTTTCGTTTAGAACTCCAAAAATATCACTTTTGTGTAGGCATTAGGAATGTTTGTCTTTTTTAATAACGTTAAAAAATTGCTCGTATTATAGCTATCGGTATCTATTGTATAAAGTGCACACTGAAACTTTTAGTTTCTTTAGGCTGGTTGCAGAGCTTCACCGACCGTCAGTGCGTACCGTCGGTCCTGACGATACGCATCAACAATGTGTATGACTATGACACTAATGCGCATGACAATACGCGTGCGTATGGTCGGTCTAGCTATGAACGGTTTTATGAATTTCCATACATATGACAAGCGCGACTGACGTACGCACTGATGGTCGGTCAAGCTCTGCAACCAGCCTTAATTTTATGAATTTTCCTTTTGTTTTTCTTTATCTTTATTTCACATGCTACCCTTGTATTATATATTCCAGGTGGTATAGTAGAATATAAGTACATACCAGATATGCGCAGTACATTCGTGAACAAGCAGCCCACAGCTAATCCTTACTACACCAGAGAGATTGGCCCGGATGATTATCTTGGTAAAAATGTATTCTTATTTGAACTAAAAATATCGAAAAATAACAAATTAAGGAATGTTTTATTTTATCTTTCTTGCCATTGGATAAAATTTATTTTCACGTTTTTTTTCTCATTTTTCCTAGTTTCGGTTTTGCATAATTATATGTATAGAATTCAGAATATATACCCATTTCGGTAAAAGGTATCCTAATGTTTCTTTATGCGTGTGTCAATTAAATCTTACTAATACTTAAGACGATATACTACTAAACTACTAATAATAACATCCAATGCAGTTAGTTTTTACAAACTTTAATATAAATTCTAATCTAAATCGGTTTTTATCAGGATATAGCGTTGAATCTGGAGTATTCGAGACAGATGGCAAGATTCTTTACATCGCTGGCGCTCCGCGATCCAAATCAGGTTATGGGCAGGTTAGTTTTTCAAACTGTTCCTTCATTCCATTAATAATTTATGAATGAGATATAATAAAATATTCTTTGACGGTCTAGAAATGTCTTTGTCCTAAAACTAGCCACTTATCTTTTTCCGCATAGATCCGAGATAAAAAATACCCGTTGCTCATTAAACTGTACCTGTTTCTTGAAAATAGATTTTATTAAGCTAATATTTAGCTCAACTGGCCAAATAAATTTCAAAATCGATAGTTGAATTATAACAAATATACAAACAAAATAATCCACTTTGTAACAATAGTGGCGTAAAAGACAGATCGACAGAATTCTTTTGCATTTACAGTATTGGTTGTGGTACCTATAACTGTAATATTATCAGTTATACTTCAATCTTCACATTTCACTTTACGTGAGATCTTGTAACTAAAGTAATAATTTATTGTTCACTAGCTTTCCACATGCGGCTTCGCCCGCGTTTTCAAAGAAAAACCCGCATATTTACCGCTCCCGTGGGATTTCCGAGATAAAACCTATCCTATGTGTTAATTCAAGTTACCCTATATGTATGTGTGTGCTAAATTTCATTGTAATCAGTTCTGTAGTATATGCGTGAAAGAGTAACAAACATACACATATATCCTCAAATACTTTCGCATTTATAATATTAGTAGGAAGTAGGATAGTAGGATAGGATAGGATAGTTGGATGTTATTCATCATTAACTTTATATTTTCCATCCAAAAGGTACTTATATTCGAGCCAGTGTCCCGAGAAACTGACTCCCTCCATATCAAAGCAAAGCTCTTTGGTCCCCAACTGGGAAGCTATTTTGGAGCCACTTTATGTTGTACTGATATTAATGGAGATGGTCTGGCTGATTTACTAGTTGGTGCACCCAACTATGTTCGCAAAAACGGTACTTTAACGTATAATCAGGGCGCTGTTTTTGTTTATTTGTCAGAGAAACAGGTTAGTAAAAATTAATTATTTTTTTCTAATTTAAGGTTTATTTTAATTTAAGGTTGTTATTTTCTAACACTTTCATTATCACAACTTAATTTAGTTCTGTAATAATCTCATTATATTCTTTATTCGCTTCCTTCTTGAGGCTTCCTAATTGATTTTATAAAATTACGCCCAAGCAATTTCCTTTAATAAGAAATCTCCTTGAGATTATCTGCCTGTAAAGTCCTCATTATTTGGGGATTATCCTGATCAAATAAATCGACCAAAAAAGATACGGATTTACAAACATTTTTCTACTAATAACTACCATATTACATAGCACTACATTATATGTATAGTTATAAATAAATAAATACTTGTTCCATATTAATAAATTACTACCATAGTTTCTTCATTTACTATTGTAAATGGTAGTAATACTATGGTAGTTATTAATAAATAACTACCATATTTTCTTCCATGAACTTATAGCATATTGAATAAATTGGTTTTAGAAATTAAAGACTTTTTAACGGATTTTAAACGCGATTTATTCATTCTATTATTTTCCCGACGTTTCGAACACTTTACAGTACCCCGCGAGCGTGGTCACGGGGAGACTGAGATGTTGTACGTCTTGATGGTCATTCAAAAATTGTTATTTGTGAACTACCTCCACCGACGAGCTTCAATTAAAACTATATATAAGCCGCATAAGAAGATAAACCAATTCTTGAGACCAATTAAAAGTAATATTCCTCTACAAGATGCAGGCGTGTACAAGTTAGACTGTGACTGTGGTCTCTCATACATCGGCCAAACAAAAAGAAGCATTGCTAACCGACTGAAGGAGCACATTGCGGATATCAAGCATCGGCGTCACAAGAAGTCTGCGGTATGTGAACACACACTGGACAACAACCACTTCATAAGATTTGACCAACCACAAATCCTTGCCAGAGAAAATAAATTTTTTCCAAGACTTGTGCGCGAGGCTATTGAAATTAAAAAACATCCAAATTTCAATAGAGAAGATGGTTTGAAACTTTCTAACACCTGGGATCCTGTTATTAAGAATTTAAAATCCCATGTCAAACGTACCAAAAGACTAGAAGACACGATCAGCCAATACTGCCAACATCCGGAAAAATACTCCAGATACCAACTACGGAGGAATAGGTGGAGGTAGTTCACAAATAACAATTTTTGAATGACCATCAAGACGTACAACATCTCAGTCTCCCCGTGACCACGCTCGCTGTAAAGTGTTCGAAACGTCGGGAAAATAATAGAATGAATAAATCGCGTTTAAAATCCGTTAAAAAGTCTTTAATTTCTAAATGTATAATACTCGCGTAAAATCAAACCCTAGAAAAATTGGTTTTAATAATTAAAAAATGCGCCGAATACAAAGATTTTTATTATAATAATTAATTTTTAGTTCCAAGATAATATAACTCTAAAATCATCTGGTTTCGTCATGGGTTCGGGAGGCAATGGAGCACATTTTGGGCTATCGATTGCTGATCTGGGAGATATCGATGATGATGGATACACTGGTAAATATAAATCTAATTTGTTTTATTTTTAAGGAATAAAGTTAGAAAGCAAGTACAAGGAGGAATTGTAATGGAATATGAAATTTTGATTTGGACATTAATTTTTTAATTTAGAGACTAGATATATTATAATTATAACCACAATTATAACCAACCAGACAAACTGCTTTTTTGGTATTTTTCATAGGAGTTTCAAAGGATCGGTTCGATATCTCTATAGAGAAGTATATTTTAGGAGACAAATAGTGTAAAAAAATCCTTATGATGCGGGGTGGCCGAGAAGCTAAACATGGCCAAGGCACGAGAAAAAGACGTGGGTTTGTATGCCGCTCTGGTGATCGAATTTTGTCGATTCTTTAAAAATTTCTCAAAATGCATTTGAATGCTTTTAAACTTTAATGTTTTTAACCATTATCATTATCAGCCTCTATCTACATACTACATTCCATCTGAAATACATTAGGCATATAAAATCGACTGACCGGTATTGGTAGTGGGCCTGCCTTCCAAGCCAGAGGTCGTGGGTTCGATTCCCACCCGGGGCAAATATTTGTGTGATGAACATAGATGTTTGCTCTGTGTCTGGGTGTTAATTATATATATAAGTATTTATTTAAAATTATATATTATGTATGTTTCGTGTACCAGCCATCTGGTTTCCATAACACAAGCGAGAGCTTAGTATGGGATCAGATCGTGCCGTGTGTGAAAATTGTCAATAAAAAAATTAAGGAAAACGATAGCTTACCGTATTATCCTCAATCTAAATTGTTTCAGACATAGCAATCGGAGCTCCCTGGGAAGACGATGGATCTGGTTCAGTATATATCTATCGGGGAAGTAAATCAGGCTTACAAGGGCAATACGTACAAAAGATTAAAATCCCTGGTTCTAGAAGTTTCGGCTTCTCTATATCTAAAGGCATAGATGTTGATAATAATAACTGTAATGGTGAGTAAAGAAAGTATATTGATTTATTTTTTGATTGTATTTCGAACTAGATTATTAAAAATAGTTAGACCAACGTCTGTCAATTATGAATCAATCACCAGTCATCATCACCATCATCATCATATTTATAAAGCACTAGCTGCGCTTCACGGTTTCACCCGCGTTACACTCCTGTTGGTTTTAGCGATATAATATATCCTACAGCCTTCCTCGATAAATGAGCTATCTAACAGCGAAATAATTTTAAATTTCAAATCAGTAGTTCCTGAGATTAGCGCGTCAATCTCTCTCTCACAATCTCTTCAGCTTTAAAATATAGATTTGAATACCTTAAAATCAATTTTAATTTTTACTTTTCAGATTTAGCAATAGGTGCATACAAATCCAATACAGCGTATCTATTCAGATGTGTTCCAACCGTCCACGTGGAAGCCAGTATCAAGGTCCCAGATGCAATGGATTTGCAACCTAATGCCACTAACTTTACAGCCTTGTTTTGTGTGATTGCCGCTGATAGTGTTACGCCTCATGTTAAATTAGGTTCGTATATTCAAAAGTAATATTATTCAAAGATGTAGGGAAATATGCCTTTTGTGGTTTGATAACAATCTTATATTTACGTCATTTTTTGCCTTCTTAGGATTCTTGAAAAAAAAAAACATTAAAGTTGTCTATATGTCTTTCTGCCTGTTTGTATCTTCACGCCTAACCCGCTAAACCGATTTTGATGAAAATTGTTAAAAACCGTATAAGAGGGTCAAAATCGACTCTAAACGCGTCGGTTACCAAAAATAAATTAAATAATCCTTTTGCAGATCTTTTAGCATCAATATCAATAGATAGTGAGGACAATCGCGCCATGCTTGATGGTGATTCAGAATACAATATAACTATTAAACCCGGTAATGAATTGTGTGAGGAACAAGTTGTTAAAGTGCATGTAAGTTTTACTTAATCTTACTGATATTATTTATTTATTCTTTATTATACAACATACATACTTCTATATATATAAAACTCAAAGGTGACTGATATAGTGATCTATCAACGCACAGCCCAAACCACTGGACGTATCGGGCTGAAATTTGGCATACAGGTAGATGTCATAACGTAGGCGTCCCCTAAGAAAGGATTTCCCGATATTCTTACGGGAACGGGGAAAAACGGGGATGCACGTACAAAGTCGTGGGCGGAAGCTAGTATAAAATAAAAGTAAAACAAAACCATTCAAAATGTTCAAATGGCAGCCTTATGGCTCAAAGCCATCTTTGCCAGGAAAATATTAGATATAAATAAAGTTTGTGGGTATGGATGTTTATTAGTCTTTCACGAAAAAACTACGGATTTGGATGTAACTTTACAGTAATGTAGGTTATAGGATAACTAACATCTATTTAGATGTAAAATCAAATACAGAAATACTTGATTTTGCCAAAAGTTTAAAACATTTAAAGTTTGAGGATACCGATCGTTAGAAACATTGAAATCCAGATGGTTTATGTGGTAGGTATAATTAGAGAAGCTTTTGAAATGCTGTACAAGATAGTTTATGTGACTAAAAATAAGACTTAATGCTATAAAAGCTAACTAAATGCTTGCCATCAAAATGCCATCTCTGATTAATTCTATTAGTTTTTGTAGATTTTTAATGTTATTAAAAAAATACACTATTAATACATACTAATTTTGTTTTACAATTTTGGTGTATGAAAAAAAGCTTCTGAACTGAATGTATTGTTTTGAAATAATCTTCGTAGGCATGTTCATCCTCACATCCTATTAGAATATGGACAGTCAGGTGAATTATACAGTTAACCCTTTTTTACCTAAATCCAAATTAATCCAAAGAATATAAAAAAAAAATCAGAGAATTTTTTTGATGGACTTATAAGTGGCATGATTTCATCATGTTTCCTCAAAGTATATTTAAATGTTTCAATCTAATTATATTCTGAAATAATTATAAGATATTTCACGTGAATGATTTCTTAAAATAAAACGTAATAACTCGTAAAATTACTCATCTACCGATTTATTCGCAGCCGACGGCCGATTTATCAAAACCCATTTCAATGAAATTCAATTTGACGGCGATCGACGCGTTCCAAGGTAAATAAAATATTATAATTAAATGGTTAAACGAACTTACCTGTAAGTGAAGTTCTACCATAATTATACGAAGCTCCTTGTCTGAGACGGTTTTTACTATGGTAGTCTACGCTTTCATGCTAGTAGCCATCACAATGTATCCAAGCTAAAAAAAAAAAACAAAAACACGACAATATCCGGAACGCAACTGTCAAACTTCATTACTTTTAAAGCAAGAAGTTTCATGAACAACTCAGACTTGGTCAGAGGTGGGTAGGGTGGGAACAGGTACCGTCTCAGACAAGGAGCTTCGTATAATTATGGTAGAACTTCACTTACAGGTAAGTTCGTTTAACCATTTAATTATACTCTCTCCTTGTCTGAGACGGTTTTTACTATGGTAGATGTTTAAAGATTCATGAGTTGTGAATGAAACCATTTATAATAAATCAAATTTATTACAAAATATTACAAATATTCTTATAACTAGAAACAAGTTTTTCTTAAATATTTGTACTGATAGGATACGATTACAAATAGTATCAGAGAAAGATAAAGGATCTTCTATTATAGGCCTATTGTAAAACCTAGCAAATACAGAAGAATCTCTAGACCATCCAGCGGTCTTACGAATAAGGTCTATGCTAAGACCCAGATTCACACAATACAGATTTTATCCATGACTTATTGTTTGAGATGAAGCCTTTTTATATGGTTTTTTAAATGTTAAAATCAGGTGATTAATGTTTTGCCTTAAGTTTTCTGTGGCATTTAAATAAATTTTTATGATTTCTACCGGGCAAATTTCTTTGTCCGTAAACGACTTCAAATGTAACATTGGTTGAACTGAATTTTTATTTGACGTTTTTATAATGTCTGGAATTTTAATTTGAACTCCGCTTTGTGTAAATTTTATATTAGATACTTTTATTAGGGACAGGGTTTGAACCCTATGTCCCGTAGTAAGAGCTAACATTATAACGAATTTCTTAGTAGCCCTTTGTAAGTTCAAATTATCATTAGTATAATTTTTACCTAGATATTCTAATACTAAGCCCGGGTCCCAAGTCATATTATATTTTGGTTTAGGTGGTGTCATTTTAAGCACACCTTTTAAGAATCTTATTATTCTATCATCTGCACTAACTTTCGGTCCCATTATTAATGCAATAGCTGATCTAATGGTATTAAGGGTACCATATGAGGCACCTGATACAAATGATATGAATGATATGAATGACCTGATATAAATGGGACTGAAGTTTGAAAAGGATCTAATTTAAACCTATTACAAAAACTCCACCATAATTTAAGAGAGCTATCATATTGTTTGATATTATTGCTTGGGTTCGAAAATTAACATTTTACCAACTAGAAGACATTGTAACATGGGGAACCAGGCTTGGGATTTCCATAAAAGAAATACCAAGATACCTTCTGCTTTATCAGATTGTATTTTTCTAATGCATTTTAAAACTAATGAGAAAGGAGGAAATGCATAAAAAAAAAAAAAGATAAATAGAGTATATTTAACAGTAAATGCATCTACAGCAAACGCTTCAGGATCTTGATTCCATGAGACAAACTTCTTACATTTGTTATTAATTCTAGAGGCAAATAAATCGATTTCTGGGCAGCCAAATTGTTGTACAATTTCATCATTAGTTTATTTTTCTTGATTCAAAGTCAGCTTCAAAATTTTCTTTTGAATTTATTCTCTCGCAATATTGCCAAAAGATCCTAGCCATTTCGTTTAAATGAGGAAATTGAACACCACCCATTTTGTTAATATATGTTACTGCTGTAGGTAGTGTTATCCACTCTGAGTAAGATTTCACAATGACTTAGGTCTTTAGTAAAACATTGAAGTCCTAGATAAGCTGCCTTAATTTCTAAGAAATTGATATGGTTTTGCCTCTCAGTGGAGGACCATGAACCTGAAGCTCGCTCTGTACCACAAGCTGCTCCCCAGCCAGTGGTAGAAGCATCTGTCTGAATTTCTAGAGAAAAATTATAATTTTGAATCGGGTTAGATCTATCTATGTACTTTGTCCACCATTCCAATTCAGAAGTAACTATTTTTGATAATTTCATTTTTTCATCATAATTGTTCTCCTTTTTAATTAAAGCAAGATATCTCTCCCTTTCTAGAAGTTTTGTATATACCCATGAATAGGGTATAGCTGGACAAACTGTAGTAAATTTTCCTAACAGTTAAGAAAATTTCCTTATTTTACAAGACCTAATTCTCTTAAAATAATTAACTTTTTCTATTATAGATAATTGTTTTTCTAGAGGTACTGATAATGACATTGATCTTGAATCTATGATTATGCCCAGGTAAGTACATGTCTCTTTTGGTGTGAAAATACTCTTTTCAAAGTTAATGATAAAACCTAGATCTTGAAACAAAGTGCACGAAATCTCCATATCCTTCCTACATTGTTCTTTTGATGAGTTAAAATATATTATGTATATCGTCTAAGTAAGATGTCAGGACAATATTTTTACTTCTAAGGTAAGTACGTATTGGTTTCATAAGTTTTGTGAATACAAAAGGAGCTGTGCATAAACCCAAAAGGTAAGCAGTTAAATTCATACAACTTATTGTCAAATTTAAACCTCAAAAACTTTTTTGATTCATTTGAAATAGCCACACTAAAGTATGCATCCTTCAAATCTAATTTTGCCATATACCAGTATTGAGTAATTAATTTACATGCTGTTCTTATGTCTTCTAATTTGAAATGACATGTATCAATGTATTGATTTAATTCTTTTAAATTCAATATAAACATGAATGTACCATTTGGTTTTGGAATTACAAATATTGGTGATATAAACTGGCCCACTACATATTCACATTGATATATAGCACCTAAATTTATTAATTTTTCTATTCCCGATTAAATAATTTCTTTTTCTTTGTTAGACCAAGACTGATGGGGTCCTGTATGCTCTGGAGGGAAAAAATTAAGTGGGATATTGTATCCCTGAACCCATTGTAAGATTACCGGGTCATTGGTAATTTTTAACCAGTTATGAGAAAAATATTTCAGTTTACTGGCATGTACCTCTAGTATCGGCGATATTTGTCTCGGGGTTGTCGGCTGGAGCTTGGGCTTGAAGTACTTCTGCGGCAAATTTAGCAGAGTCGTTTAGCTGCACGACAATTTCTTTAGTATTAATATTGCCCTTAAGAACACAGGTAAGTGCCTTACCTAATGCCAACATCGTTTTACCTATTAACGCCTGACAGAAAACTATTCGTTTGTCTTGCCTCTTACTGGCTTCATTCATAGCAGCTGCTATCGCTTCAGTCAAGACAGGCGGTACAGCTGCCATAAAATTTGTTGGTGAGGGGTGTTTTGTTGTTAAATTTTCTCTGGCCTCTTTTCCAAGTCCCTGATGAATGATGTTTGTCCACCGTTCTGTCAGCTGCTGCTGTATCTCCCCGCCAACAATGTTTTCCTCCTCACCTTCCTTGCCCAGGGCTAACAGAAGCTCCTCTGGGATATCTTCGACTGTAAATAATATTTAAAAAAAAAAATGTTATTCATTTCTCATACTACTATATGATTTTATTTATTTAGGAAACAAACATTTCTGTCAGGCTGTGGTTGTAGATTGTTTTGGTAATGTCTTTTGTAACTGTAAGAATAAAATGTCTATCCGCTAGGTGATAGCGCTGAAATGTATATATCTGACACTGTCTATCCGCTAGGTGATAGCGCTAAGTCAAAAAATTAGTATTGGGCCTGTACACTAGTTTAATAAGTACTAAATCTACCACAGTTATCCAGTCGTTTGAAGTAGTAAAGTAAGAATAAAATGTCTATCTGCTAGGTGATAGCGCTGAAATGTAAGTATATATCTGACACTGTCTATCCGCTAGGTGATAGCGCTGAAATGTAAGTATATATCTGACACTGTCTATCCGCTAGGTGATAGCGCTGAAATGTAAGTATATATCTGACACTGTCTATCCGCTAGGTGATAGCGCTGAATGTATATAACTGACATTGTCTACTTGCTAGTGGTAGTGCTAAGTCAAAAATTAGTATTGGGCCTGTACACTAGTTTAATAGGTACTAAATCTACCACAGTTATCCAGTCGTTCGAAGTAGGAAAGTAAGAATAAAATGTCTATCCGCTAGGTGATAGCGCTGAAATGTAAGTATATATCTGACACTGTCTATCCGCTAGGTGATAGCGCTGAAATGTATATAAGTAACTGACATTGTCTACTTGCTAGTGGTAGCGCTAAGTCAAAAATTAGTATTGGGCCTGTACACTAGTTTAATAGGTACTAAATCTACCACAGTTATCCAGTCGTTCGAAGTAGGAAAGTAAGAATAAAATGTCTATCCGCTAGGTGATAGCGCTGAAATGTAAGTATATATCTGACACTGTCTATCCGCTAGGTGATAGCGCTGAAATGTATATAAGTAACTGACATTGTCTACTTGCTAGTGGTAGCGCTAAGTCAAAAATTAGTATTGGGCCTGTACACTAGTTTAATAGGTACTAAGTCTACCACAGTTATCCAGTCGTTTGAAGTAGGTAGGATGATTTGGTTAAAAAATATTACCTGTCCAGTCTTCAGTACATTCAACCGGAGAAGGAGGAGGAGTCCCTGAACTTGACTCTCTGTCTCTATCAGTTCTGCCTTCACATTTCTTCAATCTTCTTTCCAGTTTTTTTAATTTCTTCCACAAATCTTCATGGAAATAGGAATCTGATCTTTTTCTTTTCCCCATTTTCACTTCACAATTTTAAGACAGTGATTTTTGCAACGCAAACACAAGAGAGAATAAACACGCGCGAAGTGCGAACCGTAGGTACAATGAGAAAGATTTTTCAGGAAACGGAAATGACTACCAGTGTACGAATTTAGCGAACCTAACAAAAAAACCGCTTTTTTCGTTTAGAAAAACACTCATGTCATGTTGACATGTACAAACAGGTAGCAATGCCTAAACATAACATAAACATAACCTCTAAACCGGTTCATACACAATATTTTATGATATTCTTTGATAAAACAACGTTAATATCTTGGTTTGACTATCAAAAACACATTTATATGCAATGTATCACTTACCCCTTGAACGTTAGTAAGAATTCAATCCATTTATGTACCTTTAATGCACTCGTCATTGTGAGATTTCCTTTGCATTTATAAGCTTGTAGCACTTGATTTAGCCAACTATTTATTCAATTTCCAGTGAAACATGATATTAAAACTTAGTATTAGTAATTATTAATACACGTGTTTTTAAATAAAATTTTCATTTTTATAAAATGAAACAAAATTTTACTGTGACGGCTTGCGCACAAAAAAACGTAATGAAGTTTGACAGTTGCGTTCCGGATATTGTCGTGTTTTTGTTTTTTTTTTTTAGCTTGGATACATTGTGATGGCTACTAGCATGAAAGCGTAGACTACCATAGTAAAAACCGTCTCAGACAAGGAGAGAGTATAATTTGTATTTTCCTTTTCAATGAGAGGCGAATTTATTTTTTCGTAAACCAATACAACTAATTTAAATAGGTATTGAGTAAAATTCGAACTTTTATTAACTCCCTTTGTATAGTCATTATTACCTATGACTCCCAAAATAGAATTTCAATATTTTTCATAGACATCAAATAAGGAGGAGTTTTCAATTCAACTCTTTTAATTTTTTTCGTGTTTATTAGATCAGAACAAGAAGCTTATATCTAATACACTGGAGATTTCGGTATGAACATTGACGTGTAACAAGAAAATATTGCCCAGTTCATGTTTTTTATCACTTTCACACCTAACTTGGTATTGCCACTGTTAATACGAAGTTTTCCCAAGGCTACTATGTATTATGTAATATTCTGTGCAAAAGGTTAGTTTTTGTACATGAGTTTGTTGATAAATTGCCAACAACGTCATTCAGAAGCATTGTTGGATGAGACAATAATTATTATTTATGCTAAATAAACTAAGTATCTGAACCAATTATTAAAAAGCGATACTCCCTGATTATGGGTAGTCACCATAATAAAATTGTAGCAACTCTCACTTTGTCAATATGGCATGTGTGTCAAAAAAATTGCGTCGCTTCGAATATTTAAGTTAATATTGTTGCTTATTTAATGAATATTTTCCGAATATAAAGAATGCATTGTATTGTGCAAAATTGCAGAAGTGTTTGGACACCAAATTCTGGCATAGAATTTCACAGGCAAGTGTATATTTACGTTATTTACAATATTCCTCAATACTCCTGCATTTACCTGTTTAGAATCATTTCAATGGCAAAAATAGTAAAATTTTGCATCATTTTAGAAAGCAGTCATGTTAAATTTGTTATTTTCCTGATACTTTATCATTTTTCAACAAGTTTTCAATAAACAGATTTAACAAGTAAGGTAACCATGATGACGAGTTTTTATGGATAGCGAAGAGAATATATTGTAATAACAATATTATGATGAAAATTTAGAACACCATTTTAAAGATTGTTACTAGTAATGAAACAACACATGACATCGGTATTGCACTCACATGTTGTTATAAGATTGTTCGTTTTTACATTGAAATTTATATTTTTTTAACTTACCTCATATTTTTTTGTTTTACGTATTTCAGCTATCCAAAAAGTAAAATAAAAAGAAATATATGTGCCCATCAAGGTTACTGAGGATTACGACCCAGAAAAAAATACCTTTTGAAAAATAAACTTTGTAAAGTTAGCTGAAATTTGTGCAAGGCTGCTATAAACAGTTTTTCTTTGATGATTCTGGCTTGAAATTGACCCGTCGAAGCAACGCGTTTAAAAAGAAGATCTGAGTAGCTAACAATTTGGTAAACAGCATCTGATGCAAAACACAACTTTCCTCTATTTACAAAGGATGTTAATGCTATATATCGGTTCATATCCAAGCTTTGTAGCCAAAAGTTATTTATAACTATCATTCTATACCAATTAAAATTGTATGTACCTACCTATAAAGTATGACCATAATATTATAATATAAATACTGTTAAAAATATATGTCGTTATTATTTATAGACCATGATTTTTAGTTTTTTCTATTTTGAAAAATCCTGAATTTACAAACCAGCGTGGTCACTCAACAGAAAGAGACAAAAAACATGACTGACGTCATTGAATGTCATAGTTTCTTGTTTCAAGTTAATGGTCATAGTGCAATCTCCAGTGTATTAGAGGATATAAGCTTCTTGGATCAGAACTATCGACTCGGTAAACCGATTCTGATGATACTTTTACATTTAAAGCTAGTGCCATTTAAATTTTGTCCAGTTCTGACAATTTGAAGTCTGCTACTTTTCTCGTAAAAGATAATTATTTTCTTTGAGAAGTATACGAATTACTACTGGTTTATTTTCAGATAATATAGTGTTCCCATCCCACGCAGCTCGTCTTTCTGACGAATCTATATTGGATACGTCATTTAATATTCAATTAACACGAGATTGTGGGGACGACTTAATTTGTCAGCCTCTATTGCTTATGACACTTGAATCTTTGAACAAGTAAGTTGGGATCTGTGGTTGGGATGTATTTTCTTAACTACTTTTTTTTTTTTTTTTTTTTTTCAAGTGGGGAAATCTTGCCTAAGATACCCACGGCTCCCGGGGAAGGAGCCGTGGGTTATGTCGGATTCCTACCGACCAAAACCCCACCGTGTACCAACGCGCTGCTTTAGACGGGATGCGGGTACACATTCGCAATCTTCCGCATGTCCCGCCCAGCAGTTGCCCGTTTCCAGGCTCTCCGCCACTTGCCCGTTTCCAGGCCCTCCACCAAATGCCCACCCCGGGGTGGCGCAAGCCGTACACGAGCTCACGCCACCCACTCGCCGACGATGGATTGTTCCCCGTTCCATCATCGGCGTTCCCCAAACCCTCGACCCCAGCACTGACCGGCCGAAGGACGCGCGCCGAAAGGCCCTCCGAAACGTGAGTCACGCGTCAAACGACCCTCCGGCGCACTTTTATAGAGGTTTCCCTCGCAGCCCCCACCTCACACCAGAGGTGGCGGCCTTCGGTCCGGCCCCACGGACCGGATTACGAGTTGGCAGACGGCTGTCTCAGGACAGCCGCCGCCCTACACCCACCTACAGGAGTCACCGCGTGTCACAAAAGTGACGCGTCGGGATCCCGCCCCCTGTTTTGTTGGTAGTTAGACTACCAACAAATAACAACGCGCGCGGCCTCTGGCCGCCATCCATCGCCGCAAAGCGCAGCCCCCTGCCAGTCGGTCGGAACGAGACCCAAACGAGCCCCGAATCGACCTTCCAACCCCGTTTTGCCCAGCCAAATTACCAGGCCGCGACCACTAGCCGCCATCCCTCGCCGTACCACAACGGCACCTGAGCCAATCCTGGCCCCCCGGAGGATCCTAGCCAGCTAGCCAGCCATCCAGCCAGCCAGCCAGCCAGCCGGACAACCAGCCGGTGACAGCATGCCAGCCAGCCGCCGTCCAAAGCAGCCAGCCAGCCAACCGGTGGAGCAGCCGGTTTCAGCCAGCCTGCCAGCCGGCCCCCTAGCCAGCCAGCGAGGCAGCCGGTGTGACCAGCCGGTTCCAGCCAGCCCGGCCAGCCGGCCTTCAAGCCAGCCAGCCAGCTATATGGATCCCTGGCCGTCGAACCAATCGTGTCGTCAGACGACAGACCGGCCTTTCAGCCCCTCCGCGTCCAATTAGCTTCACTCAGAGTACACGAGGGCACTCCAAGCTACTGAGCCCCCCCGGCCACGACAAGGCTTGGAACTGATGGGGGGGTATTTTCTTAACTACTAAATTAACAAATATTATAAAGAAGGTTTAATTTACGATTTAGGTCAAACTTTTTACCTAATTAACTTAAAATCGAGCATAAAACAGTTTTGTTTAAATATGGTGTTAGGTTTTTTCGATAAATTTCAGTAAAGTAATACAGATCTTCAAGGATCGGTAACTTCTTTTGGAAATGTCATGTTCCAATTTTTTATTGAAAAATACTTGAAAAATATAATAAAAGAGTCTATTAAATTTTTTCAAGAATACATGATAAAAGTTTACCAAAAGTAAAACTATATATAAAAATTATCATTTTACAGCAAGTATCTAAAAAACCCATTATCAAAATATTTTTAATTAATCTATCAACCCTTAATTTTTAATTTGATAATTATTTCAGTCCCTACATCCCCGGTTCCACTGACCGACTCGGTCTCAAAATCAGCATTATCAATAGAGAAGAAGCATCATACGGAGCGGAAATACATCTCCAACTAATTTCACCACCAAAAAGACTTCCCAGTGCTTGTTATTTGGAACATTTTAATGTAACTTGTAAACTACCCTCACCATTTTATCGCGGGGAATCCATAGAATGGGTTATAGAAGTGGAATATTCTAGAGAAATTATGGTAAATGAGGAAATAGGTGTGGAGGTGGAGTTACATGTGCCGTTCTATAGAGGAACTAATATGGAAAGGGTTGTGAAGCAATTGACGATTTTTGTTACGCCAAAAGCAAGTTTTGCTGTTAGCGGGTATGTATGATATTTGAGTTGAAAGTGAAACTTACCGTCATAAACTGAGTTGGCTCCGTTTGTCAAGTCACTCACTGCCACATTGTTGTGCTTAGAATAAGATTTTTTTTCATAATGATGAAAATGCTATTGAATTTGTAAGACAAAAAAAATGTGTTCGTGTACTAGTGTACACACGTAAGAAGTGAAACTTCTTTATGACCTTATTATTCAAAAAATAATTTACTTTATGCAACTTTACAGAAATACGTCGAATCCCGCGTGGTAGGGATAAGAAAAAGATGGCGCGTAACGGAAAAATGTCACGCGTAACGAAAAAATGTTACACTAAATTTTTTTCCAACCCCGATAAAGAAGTTTCACTTCAAAAAGCTTAAATATGCGTGGAAAACAAATGTGTACCTATGAATATTATATAATTTGTATAGAAAAACGTTCCCAAAATATTGTTTTGTCTCCTGTTGCTCTATCGAAATAATTTCTAAATGTTTAGTATAGACTATAGAAAAATCGTCCATAATATATAATTGAGTTTTATTATAGGCTATGTTATAGTATAGCAATTGGATAATATCTAATATATATTATAAAGGCGAAAGTTTGTAAGGATGTATGGATGTATTATGGATGTATGGATGTTTGTTACTCTTTCACGTAAAAACTACTGAACCGATTACAATGAAATTTAGCACACATATAGAGGGTAATTTGGATTAACACATAGGATAGTTTTTATCCCGGAAATCCCACGGGAACGGGAACTATGCGGGTTTTCCCTTGCAAACGCGGGCGAAGCCGCGGGCGGAAATCTAGTTTTGGATAAAACTTTCCTATCAAAAAATCCACTAATTCTTCCTTGAAACATTGAAAATTTTCAAATATTAGAACTTATTCTGTTTTAGAATGCTATTTATTACATTTTATATACCTACTTATTATTGATCTTTTAAATAGATAAACCTCACAATGTACAGGATTAACGAATTAGCGCATCACCTCTTGGCTGCAAGAGCTTCACTATCAATTTCTACGACTTTTTACAAATCTTGATAGATAACCGAAAAAAATAAAAGCGTGCCGAGCACACGTGTCAGAAGTGAAACTTATTTTATTTAACTGTTAGGTAATTAAAAAAAGGTTAGGTAATTAATTAAAAAATCGCAGAAGCAATGTTGTAAAAAATGAAAGAAATATGCAACTGATTTCAGGAAGCCACTGCCAAATGCTACAATGTCGGTCACAAGGGATAAGTTTAATGAACGAGGCCAAGTGCATTTTGAACATTATTTTGAGGTAAAATTTTATGAAGTTACATGTTAATTCTTAGAAGAATTTAAAGTTACGGTCATTATACATATTATACAGTTTTTGTATCATTTTTTTTTATTTTTGGTCCATATTAAGGAAATATTTTCTTTTCAGATAACGAACTTTGGTCCCTCGGATTGGTTTAATCTATCCGGACAAATTGTACTTCCTGATAAAGTAAGTATCCTTAAGTTCATTATTTTGGTCTGTTGTTTATTTGATAAAGAAAGAAAAAATAGAGCAAAATTAATGTTTTTATTAACACAAAATATTTTTGATGACCTTTCAAATCGTTTTAATAGTACAATTTCAAACAATAAATGATCAACTATTTTATAAAAAGCTAGGGATCCGCCCCGTCTTCGCCCGTGGTAAATATTTCGCAATAAAAGGTAGCCTCAGGGTCTAAAGATTGTCTGTGCAAAATTTCATCAAAATCGGTTGAGAGGTTTAAGCGGGCAAGCGTAACAGACAGACAGACAGAGTTACTTTCGCATTTATAATATTAGTAGGGATGTACATGTCAGTATTAGGATTAAATTACATTTTAATATTTATAGTTTTCGTTGATATTGTTCAGATTGACTTTTTTTATTTTATAGTGTAAATAATGTAATATGCATATATTATAAATTATTTATTAATCTTTGTTTTAGGTGAATGTATCCAACAAGATAAAAGGCTGCAGTGAAGGTCCTACGATTCAATGCGTTTGGTCGATTCCTGCCAAAGTTTCACTGCCTATTCCCGTATTTTTGTTCTATGATTTGGATAAATTTGGTAATTTTTTAAACATAATAACTATATTGTATAAAAATAAAGCAAATGTAAAAAAAATATTTACAATAATAAGACAATATTTTCCTAATTCCAATCATATTTGTGATATCTACAACGTCCTTATTCTTTCAGGGAAGTTTCTCGGTGAACAAATAACACTTAATATAACTACGACATTGTTATTACTGGACGGTCAAAATAAGTAAGTTCTTACCAAATCTAATTCTTACCATCTGATTTAATTTTACCATAACTACCTCAAAAAAGCCTCCCAAACGTCTTAAATCTAGTATTATTAAAAAAAATATTTTTTTATTATTTCGAAATATTTACATTAGAAAATTTATGCTTACATTTTTAAAATACATTATTTTATCGATAGATCCTAACTGTCTTACCACAAAAAACTTTAGACAGGGTTTATCTATAAGCGCGGGTTCTCTTCAATCTGGTTTTGTCGTATTTCATAGAGACAACTATTAAAGAAGAAGAGAGATCCCTGGTTTAAAGTTAGACTGTGTTTAAATTGTTTTGTGGTAAGACCAGAAATTTTTAAATACGAATCTATCACATTATTATCAAACTACCCTAACCAAATATTAAAACCGTTTGCTTAAATACAGTGAAACCTGGTTAAGTGAGACATCAAGGGACCTGCAATGTCGTTTCACTTATAGAGGTATTCCACGTACCCAGTGTCTCAGATATACAGGTATAAATAAATATCTGTCTCATTTACAGAGGGTTCCATTAATAGAGGTGAGAATACAGGTTATTTCAGTTATACAGGTGCCATCATTAAATAAAATACGTGGTAGGGTAGAATAAGAATGAGTAAACAAACAATGTTATCTCAGTTACAGAGGTTTATGCATACAAAATTTACTCGCTGTCTCAGTTATAGAGGTAACTATGATGATAAATCGAAAGAACAAATCCCAGATATAGAGGTTTACCTCGTCCCACTAACAGAGGTAATTCAGTGCCAAAGTGTTGGGACCTCAGCATGAGTTCCAGTTATGGAGGTTTCTCACTTATCCAGGTCCCACTTAACCAAGTTTCACTGTATAATAAAAAATCCTTATTTCATAAGTTTTAGTTTAATTTTATATTTTAAAGGAATGCAACAATAACAACTACATTAGTACTGGAGCCGGCGCAACCAATATGGCCGATCATAGTGGGATGTGTCGCCGGGCTGTTATTACTAGCTGTGATAGTTTCTGTTATGTATAAGGTTGGTTATCATTATTTACGTCAAATAATTTGTAAATAGGTATATCTTTACTTTTAAAAACTTTGGCTTCGTGTAACCATTGATAATTATTAAGACTATTATTTCTAAGGGTATTTATTTCGTTTGTATGCAAAAATGACTAAAACAATTTGCTTGTTGCTATAGTTCGTAGAAAAAATATCATAGCCTGGAATTACCAATAAGCTTTTTTTTTTGCACAAAGAAATACTGTCACTAATATTTTAATTCCGCCAACAGACGATAGGTACCTACATTTTCTAGACCACCTTGTGATCCCATTTCTTATATTGTATTTTTAAAATCATCTTTCTTTATTCAAAAATAAAAATTAATATATATACTAAATTTCCAGTACGGTTTCTTCTCGCGACAAAAGCGTGATGATCTCAAGCGACTCCAAGAAGAATCATGTTCTGAAGAAACCAACCAAGCCTGTAGATCTTCTGTCGCAGAAGAATCCACTGCAGAACTGATTAGCGATTCTGAATAAATAATGTATAGATATAGAACACTCTAGTCGTATTATGTATATTGTATAAGTACAAATTAAGATGGTATTGATACAATAAAAGTATTAAACCAATCAGATGTTTTATTTTTCAACCAACTTCAAGAAAAGGAGGTGTTCTATTTGACTGTGTTTTGTTGAGTTTGATCAATAATTATTTTTATGTAGAGACAAGTGTAAATTTATAAAGAGACGAAAAAATTCGATCACGAGGCGGGACTCGAACCCGCATCGTTTCGCGCTAAGCCGGGGCGGATGCCTGACCAATTCAACCACACAGTGATCGAATTTTTTCTATTTGTTGCGGACGGCGATTACATAGACGACGGCGTTGCCGAGCTACAGGCAACGGGGAGCGCGCCTATGTAATGCGCGCTATACCCTCTGGTGCGGACGGCAACTACAGGGACGACGGCGGCGCCGAGCGACGGGCAACGGGAGCGCGCCTATGCGATGCGCGCTATACCCAGCGAAAACGGCACCGGGCCGCGGTAGTGGGGTCGAGTGGGCGGGGCGTATTGTGCCCTTACGCTCATGTTGCTCATCGTACCCACCGTTAGTTTTAAGTAGGATAGAAATGTACTTAAGCTGTAAGATTTGTAAATATTGTATGGTAAATAAATCACCTTGGAAATCGCTGCGAGTTTTAATCAACAAGTGGGAACCTCTGCGCCTCAACCCTATTCAAGAACATACAGTCCACTGACCGGGGCTATAATTAATAGTGCCTGGTCCATCGACGCGCCGGATTTTGTTGAAGCAAACTTCACTGCGAAGACGACGTGCTTATTAAGAAGAAAGAAGATAATACGCCGAGCTACGAACGTTGCGTATCTTCAGTCTTAAGCACAAGACGCTCAGCCGAACGACGACTGCGCTGCGTGTCTACGAGGCTGATTTATCTAACGCGGTTTACCGCGGCTGTGTGTTAGCCCACCTAACGGTGCCAAACGGGCGCACGCAGTTAACGCCGCAAGGCGGGAGTGACTGTTCGAACGCAGTCACCAGTTCGCATCCAACGCGACTGTACAGTTCGACTTCGCCGGTAAGGCGCGAGATCGTGTGTGGGCCGGACTGTAGGCACGCTGACGGGGCAAGGTGTTCCTCCTTGTCCTCGAGCAACCTCACGCACTTGCGTCCTCTGCTGGGTAGTTCCTTCCTACCTCATCCACCTTTTCCATTCTCACGGTGAGCGAACACTGTTGCTACAGCACCTCGCCGTGGGCTGTTAGGGCTGCTAGGGACGTTAGGGACGTTAGGGAAGATGATGACCCGCAACCGACCGAAGAAGACAGACGAGGCGGATGCAGCGGCCGTTACACATACAAGACCGCCCGCATCACCGTCTGAGCTACGTGAAACGACGACGACAGCACCCGCAGAAACAGAAACGCGAGTAGACGACACTCAGTCACAGGCCTCAGTCAGAACGACGAGATCTGTGAGATCGCGAATGAAGGAAGCACAAGCAGAAGCAGGAAGCAAGCTACTAGCGCTCGAAAAGAAAATGATAGCGCTCGAAAAAGAGCAAATACTTAAAGAAATGGAAGCGAACATTGCGAGAATTGCTGACGACGCTAGCGTTGTTGACAGAACGGACGCGCTACCGATAGAGTCAGAAGATCGAGTACAAGACTGGCTCAAAAGACACAGCCAAGAAGCGACCGCTGTACCACAAAGACACGGTGACGCCCCTTTTCCAACACGGGGGGAGTCATCGCGGCAAGTCGCGTGGACTAAAGATACGGTCGGGCAACGTAGAGATGAGTCACCCGTCGTAGAACACGACACAACGAAAGTCGGAACACCGAGAGCAAGATCCCGAGATCGCGGGATAGAAAAGCTAACTGAAGTCTTTGAGGAGCTGACGAGACAAAGGCCGCCTCCAAGACAAGGCTTCGATTTACCTCAGTTCAATGGAAACGTAACAGAATGGCTGTACTTCAAGGCCGCGTACGAGGACACGACGCGACTGTACAAATATACAAACATTGAAAATCTAGCCAGGTTACGTGCTTGTTTAACGGGAGCCGCACGCGACACTGTTGCGGTTCTATTAAGCACAACGAACGATCCTGAGCTAATAATGAGAACGCTTAACCAATGCTATGGTCGACCCGAAATAATTATCGACCGTGCAATGGACGAGATAAAGAAGCTGCCGCGACCCGGCACGACGGCTGTAGAACTTAACCAATTCGCCGTGAAAGTACAGAATATAGCTTGGCTGTTAAACAGCATAGAGGATAGAAGCTACGTTAACAGTACAATGCTCGTCAGAGAAATACTAAATAAACTGAGCCTGCACTATCAAGCACGGTGGACGGACTACGGTCAAGCACATGGCACGACATATGAGCCCATATTTCTCACATTGTCGAATTATCTCATCAAAGAAGCGGATCTACAACTTACATACAACTACAGTAAGAAGACAGAGACAACAACAGTTGAAAAAAGAGAAAGTCGACCGCTACGCCGCGCGAACATTTATGCGACTAATAACGATGATAAAAAGATAAGTTGCTTATGTTGCGGGCGCGAGCATGAAACACCAAAGTGCAAAGAATTTGCAAATATGTCGCTAAGTCAACGTTGGGAACGAATGAAGAAGGCGAGAGCCTGTTTTCAATGCATTGTTAGCACGCACCTGCGATCCCGGTGCAAGCATAAAAGGTGCGACATAGACGGGTGCGATAAACCGCATCACCCGATGTTACATGAAGAAAAAATAGCGATCGAAGAGAAACCGACTGAAGTTGTACTCTCGACTACTATTAACAGCAACAACCAAGCTGTTTTATTAAAAGTATGTCCGGTGTATATAAAATCGGATGGCGAAAAGCAAATCAAAACGTATGCTTTATTAGACGAGGGATCAACAATATCATTGATCGATGAAGACCTCGCACGAGAGCTTGAATTAAACGGACCTACGCAACCCCTACGAATAAGCGGGGTGGGGGCGTCAAGCGACATTATGAACAGTAGATCGGTGCAAATTAAGATAAGCCGACGACACAATGGAGCGACACACGCGATCCGTGTGCGAACAATGACAAACCTAGCAATAGGTGGACAAACAATAAGCGCGAACACGCTGAAATACGATCATTTAAAAGGATTGCCTTTGAAAGACGTCATCGGTAAAGTCAAACCGAAGTTGTTAATCGGGTCCGATAACTGGGACTTGATTATATCAAGAAAGCTGAGAACCGGCAAACGTGGCGAACCCGTAGCGTCACTCACACGACTAGGGTGGGTCATACACGGCACCACACCCAGAACAACATTAAGTCGTGAAAACGTGTTACATACGTATGAAAACGACGATGACTGCGTTAGTAACAAATCGTTGGAAAAACTAATGAAGAAAAGCTACGAAATCGACGCACTCGGTATAAAAGTAACACAAAGAAAATCGAGTGTCGACGAGCGCGCTATACGCATATTCGAAGAAACGGCACGTCGCATTAACGGACGTTTTGAAGTAGGCCTGCCATGGCGAACCGACAAACCTACGCTACCGTTAAACTATGAGATGGCTAGAAAAAGGTTAAAATCCATTGAGAACAAAATGGACCGATGCGAAGAATTCAAACATGCATACACGGCGGAGATTCAAAATCTTATTAACAAGGGATACGCCGCACCGGTAACAAACGATGACTTACCGGCGACTACTACGTGGTATCTCCCGCACTTCGCAGTCGTTAACCCAAACAAGCCGGGAAAACTCAGAGTGGTGTTCGACGCGGCCGCAAGAGATAAGGGCGTCTGCTTAAATGACGAGCTGCTAGACGGCCCCGACTTACTTCAGTCATTGCCGGGAATACTCTACAGATATAGAGAAAATGAAGTCGCAGTGACGGCCGACGTTAAAGAAATGTTTCTTCAAATTAAGATTAGAAAACAAGATCAAGGCGCACAGCTTTTCCTTTGGCGAGGCGATGATAGAACGAGCCCTCCGAAAACGTTTAAAATGACTTCAATGATATTTGGAGCTCGTAGTTCGTCATTCATCGCACACAGCGTTAGAAACAAGAACGCTGAAGATTTCCGATTATCGCATCCGCTAGCATATGAAGCGATAACGAAAAATCATTATATGGATGACTTCGTCGATAGCTTCAGGACCGAAGACGAAGCTATACAAACAATCAAGGAAGTCATACATGTGCACGCCCACGCTAGCTTCACATTAGCTGGGTGGAGTAGTAATCGCGACACGGTGATACAACACACGCCGTTCGACCTGCGAACACGGGCGACCGCGAGTCTAGTGGCCACTAACCACGATATGAATAAGACATTGGGAATGGTGTGGATCCCGCGAGAAGATAAACTTTCTTTCAACACATGTTTAGCGAGGATTCACACCGACGTGAAAGAGCGCCGTCGACCTCCTTCAAAGAGGGAAGCGCTAGGAACGGTGATGTCAATCTTCGACCCGCTGGGACTCATAAGCTATTATACAATCACGGCCAAAATAATACTTCAAAATTTATGGAGGCTGAAGCTTGATTGGGACGAGCCCATACCGGCAGAAGACTACGCTAACTTCGATGACTGGCTGAAACGATTAAATGACATCACCAAGCTGCGAATACCACGATGGTACGGCAATACGGGGGGAGTTAAAGTCGAACTCCACGTTTTCTGCGATGCCTCTGAGCAAGCGTACGCAAGCGCCGCCTACTGGCGCTCCGAAGAGCCGAACGGAAACGTACGCATAGCGCTGATATCTGCTAAAGCGCGAGTAGCGCCGTTGAAAACACAAAGCATTCCAAGACTCGAGCTGCAGGCCGCACTAATCGGCGTACGTCTTGCGTCCGCTATACTAAAGGAGCATAGACTAGCCGTGGCGAGTCACACATATTGGACGGACTCAACAACCGTATTGCAGTGGATTCGAAACGATAAAGCTCGTCACACTCCATTCGTGGCGAACAGGCTGGGTGAAATAGCCGAATTAACGAAGATAAATCAATGGCGGTGGGTGCCTACCGCCGACAATGTGGCGGACGACGCGACTCGTATCAATAACGAAGAAAAGAACGAGAACGACCGTTGGTTCACCGGCCCTGCTTTCCTACGCGAACCGAGGGAATCATGGCCCGAACAAACACCGTGGCTAGAAGTGGCGGCTGTCGAACATTACACAGCCACAGAACGAGCCGACATACGACAGAGCGTACCGGACGTAACACGCTTTTCAAAATACGAGCGTTACATACGAGCGATCGCCTATGTATTAATGTTTATAAACCGAGCTAAGAAAATCAAGACGACGCTCGATACTAATTTGCTAGAAGAAGCCGAACGCTTAGCAATAAAAGCTTCACAACACGACAAGTTTGAAGAAGATATAGAAAGATTGACGAACAAAAAGTCAATATGTCGAAGCAGCAGACTAGCCAAGCTTGACCCCGTGCTAGACGAATACGGCCTCCTGCAACTGAACGGCCGCTTGAAGCACGCAGCCATACCGAACGTATGCAAGTGTCCCGTCATATTGGACGGCGGTCATCGCTTCACAAGACTATTAGTGCGAAGAGAACATGAAAGAGCGCTGCACGCGAACAATGAGCGTGTGGTTAACGACCTACGGCAGCGATATTGGATATTGCGAGTCAGACCGACAGTTAAGGCCGTAGCGAAGGAATGCTCGACATGTCGTATAAAGAAGGCCACGCCCACTATGCCGAACTTCGGTGACCTACCTGCGGAGCGGACCGAGGCATTCGTGCGACCATTCACGAATTGCGGACTCGACTATTTCGGTCCAATGACGATCACAATAGGACGCCGAAGAGAGAAGCGCTGGGGGGCTCTATTTACTTGCCTTTCAACACGGGCTGTACACATAGAGTTAGTCGGCACTCTCACTACGGATTCGGCAATAATGGCGATGCGACGTATGGCAGCGCGACGTGGGTGGCCGCGAGTTATGTACTCAGACAACGCAACTAATTTCCGCGGCGCCGATACTGAGTTACGTCGAGCCATTGAAGTATGGGAAAGTGAACTTAAAGACTATGGCCTACAACAGCGAATGAACTGGAAATACATCACTCCCGGCGCACCACATCAAGGCGGCGCGTGGGAGAGACTTATTCGTTCTGTAAAGACTTCGCTTCTCGCCGTACTTTTCCAAAAAGAACCGCACGAAGAGATATTAATTACGCTGTTAGCGGAGGTTGAGCACACGATCAATGCTCGACCGCTAACACACGTGCCGGTGACACCAGAGGACCCGGAGGCACTCACTCCGAACCATTTTCTGTTGGGTGGCCCTTCCGACATGCCACTAGTAGGCGCATGTGAACATATAACAAAAAGAACATGGAAGAAAGCTCAAGCGCTAGCGAACGAGTTTTGGCGGCGGTGGGTACGCGAGTACTTACCAACACTCAACCCACGCGGCCACCTGCGACATGATAAACAAGCGCTTAAGGTTGGCGATATTGTCATTGTTGCCGACGCTGCGCTTCCAAGAAATGTATGGCCACGAGGAAGAATTACGCAAACATTTCCCGGACCGGATGGGGAAATCAGAAGCGTCATGGTGCAATCAAGAGGGCATCAATTAAAGCGACCGGTAACAAAGGTCGTCGTCCTTCCCGTAGAAGAGGCTGCGTCCCGAGGACTTCACCGGGGGGAGGCTGTTGCGGACGGCGATTACATAGACGACGGCGTTGCCGAGCTACAGGCAACGGGGAGCGCGCCTATGTAATGCGCGCTATACCCTCTGGTGCGGACGGCAACTACAGGGACGACGGCGGCGCCGAGCGACGGGCAACGGGAGCGCGCCTATGCGATGCGCGCTATACCCAGCGAAAACGGCACCGGGCCGCGGTAGTGGGGTCGAGTGGGCGGGGCGTATTGTGCCCTTACGCTCATGTTGCTCATCGTACCCACCGTTAGTTTTAAGTAGGATAGAAATGTACTTAAGCTGTAAGATTTGTAAATATTGTATGGTAAATAAATCACCTTGGAAATCGCTGCGAGTTTTAATCAACAAGTGGGAACCTCTGCGCCTCAACCCTATTCAAGAACATACAGTCCACTGACCGGGGCTATAATTAATACTATTCTTTGATAAAAAAAATCCTGAAGTTACCTCTAAAATATCATAATATAAATGCTCATTACAACCGTATTTTACGATAAAAATCCGTATAAAATCGATGTTATTATATTTTTGATAAAAATGTGAATAGGTAGCGCTTACGATTTTTAGTTTTGATTCAATACTAAACGCGGACCCCCTCACCCCTTACCTCAGGCCCGAATAGCTGAATTTTCGCTGACCATTATCTTCTTCACGGCGTTAATTAGTAGGAAACAAATATTTATTCAAACCTTTGTGTGTCACAATTCTTATAATACCTAATCTTAATAAGGGCTGATTTTTCAATACTTGGTTAAAAATTATTCGTCGAATAACGTATTAAACTACCATTTCAAAAATATATTCTAATTGTCCGTATTTGACAGTTTACAGGTGACATTTTAATGTGTTCGTGTAATACTTTATTGGACGGATAAATTTTAACCAAGGATTGAAAAATCGGCCCTAAAACAAACTCCAGTCATTTATGTGTACTTCAGTATCTAAACAGGGTGTCCTGGCGTCTGTTTAATATTATGCTCAGTAGAGCTAGCCTAGTTTTGATTGCGTTGATTACTTAAATAATGCTTTTATAACAAAATATCAAAAAAATGTATTCGATTCTTTTAAACTTTATGACCCTAAAACACGGCCTTACTCCGTATGAAAAATAGATTTTGGCTGATTCTCAGATATACCCAATTGGCACACAAAATTTCATTAGAATAGGTCCAGCCGTTTCGGAGTGGTAATTGGTAACTAATATTGTCACACAAGAATTTTGTATGTATGAAATATCTTAAATAAGTAGTGGCAAAATTAGGCGGGTTGCCAGTTCTCCTAACTGGCTGTGCATAAAGAATAAAAATACCATAAAGAGTAAAAATACTCAATATACCAATAATGTTTCAGGGGGGTTAGACGAGTGGCTTTCTAGAAAGCCACTTGTCTAGGGGGGCTGGGATTTTATGAGTAGGTATTTTTAAGTCATCCGTGAAAAGCTATAAAACTTCCTGTATAAACAGACACATAATATATACAATAATATATAACATCACAAAAATGAGGAGCATCTCGAAGATAACTGGAGAAAAACCTTAATATATTTCGTAACCTTGTATGTCTACAGACGCTAGATTTTATCTTAATTTAGACTTTGTACTGCCAAAATATGTTTCTTGAGTCAAATAACTATTACTGCATAAAAATGTCATAACAATATTTTGTTCTTTAGTTGTTCTCCTCCAAATTTCTATCTAAAAATATCAAAATTCGGCAATGTCCAATCAAAGTACAGTTATATTAGCTTTTCACTGTAAAATGCAGAGCGGCAATCCTTTTAGTATGTAGGTTGTTGTGGTAAGTAAGTATGTACATAAATTGTTAATTTTAATATTACCTACCTACTAATAAAGAGTTTATTATTTTTATTATATTTAATGGCTTGCCCGAGATGGCTTGAAATAAAAAGTAGCCCATGTCACTCAGAAGTGGTTAAAAACAGTTTTCTGCTCGAAGAGGTATCTTCAAAATCAGTTAATAGAAACTAACAAGCGCACAAAATATCGAATCATTTTTCTGTAGATTTTTTTTTATTTATTTTGTAAATGATTAAGGTAGAAAAATATTACATAACGCAGTAAAAAAAAATAATGTTGTCTCATTATTATTTATAAGCTGTATGAAAATCAATTAATTCATTAATTAATGTTCATTTTAAACCAGTGATTAGTTGTGGATGATTCAGCGCATTTGAATATCTTGATATATATAAATCTCGTGTCACAATGTTTGTCCTCAATGGACTCCTAAACCACTTAACTGATTATAATAAAATTCGCACACAATGTGTAGGAACTTGAGAGATAGGATGGGTTTTATCCCGGAAATCCCACGGGAAAGGGAACTATGCGGGGTTTTCTCTGAAAACGTGGGCGAAGCCGCGGGCGGAAAGCTAGTATTTATAATATTTGTTTTATGACGACACAATACGACAAAAACATTCGAACTTTGTTCTAGAATTAAATAATAAATTGTATAATTTTCGTATTTTATAGTACGCAAGATAAGAAGATCCAAATAATAATAACAAAATATTACAATCAAAAGTGATGTTATTTTATGGATGGGTGTATACTTTAATATCGTTTATATTAAAAAAAAAACAATACTTTATTGTAGTTGGTTTTGATGTAAAGATTAATTACAGAACAGAGGCTACAATCAGTGAAATATATGGTCTTGGGCTCTTAGTCTAATCATCATGGTATGCTCTTCACAGGCAAAGGCAAGGCTTTTACCTAAGAATTTCTGTCACCAGAAACGTTACGAACCTACACATTACTATATCTTTTTCTATTATTTTTATTGTATACCTAACGGTAAAAATCCATAGATTTATTTATTTAGATATCCTTTACAAATTAATAATATCATGTACATAAATATCAAGCTTCTAACGTCTTGAATTACATATTGAAGTATGTATATGTATGTATGTAACGAGTTACCTGATAAACCATAGACAACAAAATTAATTTAATAAAAACGGTCTCTACACTCATATTGCTCTTTAAGTAATATATAATAATATAATAATATATCTTACCTATATAATAAAAAATGCACTGTCCGCCTGTTAGTCAGACAGTCCTTTGTAATATGCAATTATGCTTCGTGTAGTACGGTGTGTTGTGTGTGTCAATAGAAAAGCGGTGACAGCCCTGGGAAATGGCGCGAATTTCTCCACAGGGTATTTTTTTATTTTTTATTTCGTGTGGGCAAATGCATGTTTTTGAATGCTTGATTTTTGAGTGTGGTACGATGTGAATACAATTAATATTTTTTTTTTTTGTTTTTAAATGGATAAAAGTGTTGTTATTGGAAATAATTGAAAGTAAGTATGTACTTTGAAGACTATCACAAGTAATATTTTTTTTTTAATTTCATATTAATATAATTTTGGAACAGTTGTATTTCAAATCTTTTAACTATCGTTTATCATTTAAATTTAAAACTGAACGTGTGTTGATATACATTTCGATATTTTAATTTTTAATAATCCACGACCATTCTGGATACCTTAGCTCAGTGGTTTAGGTTTGAGCCCCATACCTCACGAGAGACATGGTTCGTTTATTACCCGACTACGGCAAAGCAAAAGGAGGGTTATGATTTTGACAGGCTATGTATGTATGTATGTATGTATGTATGTATGTATGTATGTATGTTCATCTGTTCCCTCGTAACGTCTAAACTACTTATCAGAATTTGACAAATGACATATCATTAGAAGCGTCTTAATTGTCCGCTGGTTATAGGCTATATGGGGTTTCACAAAATCTAATGTAGCGTCCTCTATCGGACAAAACATACAAAGTAAAAAAATAAAGTTAAGATAAATATCCCGTGTTTAGTATCATTTGAAAGCGCTTTCCTTGTACATTTTGAATATATATATATCACTAGCATTTGCTCGTGACTTTACCTGTATTCATGGGCTGATTGCATATAATTCACATCTTTTCGTCCATAGCTTCTTTATTAGTTCATCAGTTTAACTTTTGTTAATATTATGCCCCCAAATACACTTTAACACCAAAATAGTACAAATAATATAAAGTGAAAAAACTAAAACCCAACTACGACAATAACTGGCGCTGAAAAAGTATAAAACAAGATTTCAGAATACTGAACTGAACAAAGTTGCTAATGTAGTTGCAAGTAAATGGACACAGTAGACTCTACCAAGATGCCTTCGTTGTAAATTGACAATAATGTCATACAATACTATTCTGAAGTATGCAATATTCTACTATGTAAAGATAAATTTTCATGTTTGGAAAGGCGTAGTCACACGTTACATAATATACCTATCTACCGTAGCACTTCAACAACGTGTGACTACGCCTTTCCAAACATGAAAATTTATCTTTACATAGTGGAATATTGCATACTTCAGAATAGTATTGTATGACATTATTGTCAATTTACAACGAAGGCATCTTGGTAGAGTCTACTGTGTCCATTTACTTGCAACTACATTAGCAACTTTGTTCAGTTCAGTATTCTGAAATCTTGTTTTATACTTTTTCAGCGCCAGTTATTGTCGTAGTTGGGTTTTAGTTTTTTCACTTTATATTATCAAGAACGGGTCTGCCCACGTTGTTTCGATATAAAAAGCATAATAAACAATAATAATATTTATATTTCCTGGCCCTGTAACTATACAAATATTAGCGTTAATCCTTCCTTGTTGCGGCGTGAAAGAAGGACGAACAAACAAACAAACTCGTATTTTCCTACTAATATTGCAAATATAATACACATTGCAGATATTTATAATATATACAATACACATTGCAAATATTTATAATTAATGGTATACTAAGCGAGAACGGACTTGTAGTGTTGCATACACTGAACACGTAAAAAATACCTACTTAAACAACAAAATTACAACAAAAAATTTTTGCTTAATTTTTCCTACTTTGCTTGTTATGGTTGTACACATAGAGTTTTAAGAATTCATCTATTTGAAAGAAAACTGCGTCTGGAATTTTATAAGTATTTTTTACGCACTCAGCGTATGCAAAACTTTAACCTCCTTTGAGCTTAGTATACCAACAGTGGGACACCCTGTATATAACTTTCATTTAATCTATATATATAAAACTCAAAGGTGACTGATATAGTGATCTATCAACGCACAGCCCAAACCACTGGACGTATCGGGCTGAAATTTGGCATGCAGGTAGGTATCACCTAAGAAAGGATTTGGATCAATTCTACCCCCAAGGGGATTAACCCTAGATTACTACCCTTCGTCGATTCGACGACGCGTCACCAAAAAAATCGCTATAACTTCTACGCGCGCGACCTTATGGTTTTCTGACTTCAGCTAATCTCAGCCAACCCGTTGCGCTTGCGATGGACGGTAGTGTTTTGTGCGTGGAAGGTCCACACGCGCTGTTCCAGCATCCATGGCTCGTCACATCGACGAAGGTTAGTATTAACGTAACTTTTCGTACCTATTTAGTTAAGTTAAAATTACGTTATTTTATCTTTTATAATGTTGCCTATTATTTTATTTTTTAGATACGATTCATATGTTATTTTTAGAAATTGAAAGCGATGAGGAAAATTCATCTGCGAGAGGCCTGAAGACCACATTGAGGCTGAAGAGGCATGAAACGGAGGGTGATGATGAAGTTTCTACTGTAAATAAAGAGTAATTTCCAGATCAAGATTATGAGGCAAGTAGTAATACATCTCCCCACGTTCTATTGAAGACGAGACGCCTAGCACTTCAGCTGACCTTAGCGATTTGATTATAAGACCATCGCGTACCATTCTTCTTAGGAAAGACAAACACATATTATGGTCATCACAACAGTCAAGGTCACAAAGCAGAAGACCTTCAAAGAATATAGATACATAGCACGTGGGCCTGTACGCTTTTTTCAAGATGTTTTAGAACCTCTTCAATATTTTTCAGGTATAATTACTGGTGACATTACTGATACTCTGCGGAACTCAATCACATAAATTTTAAACATGTCAGGAAGAAATAATGTGAAAGTTATAAATGAGACTGAGCAAAGTAATGCTGCTAATGTGCCTCCATAGTAAAATAAAATAAACATATATGCTATATGTCCCTCCGTAAAGCAAAGGTAGACTAAAAATAGTTGCACTAGGTGCAAAAAATCGTTGTGTGGGGAACACAAACTTGATGTGTGTCACAAATGTTTTAGATCCTAAGCTATTATCAAAATTATATTTTTAATTAATTTTCCAGATATTATTTTTGTAATTAATAGTTTATTTCGAGCAATTTAGAGGATTATATTATATGTACGGAATTTTTCAAAAAAATTAAGAATGTTCATAAAGCGTGTAAACTGTGATCTCATTTTGATGACTGTTTGAATTAAAACTATGTTAAAATAAATATTTTAATATTTTTATATGTAGATTAATACATTATCCTTAAAATAAAAAAATAACTACAAATATATTTTTTAAATTAAACCCATAAATCCCCTCCAATAAACAGCGTAGTCGAAACGACGAAGGTTAGTATTAAACGTCGAAAAATAAGGTTAGTGTTCTAGGGTTAAATAAGGGATGAAAGTTTGTATGAAACTATGTCAATTTTATACCGATCGGGCTTAGACTTTGCATGCATAAAGCTACTATGACGTAGGCATTCCCTAAGTAAGGATTTTGTCAAATTCCACCTCTAAGGGGATAAAATATGTGATTAAAGTTTTGTAGTTTTGTAGACCCTAAGTTTTTACATACGCTAAAAAAATGTACCAAAGCCGCAAAAAATATACCTAATTAATATTAATACTTCTTAACGCGAGCGAAGCCGCGGGTAAAAGCTAGTAGGTATATAACATTAAAAAAACCGACTGGAAGAACATTGGGTACAATATTACAGCAAACAATTTGTAATTTGTTTCCAAAATGCAAAATTTGCATAGGTACTTAAACAAAAACTTATTTCATTGTCCTATCTAAAATCTTGGCTAGAGATAGCATTACTACAATGTTAAAAAACTCATTATGACACTGGTAAGATCATGAAATGGGGCGCCAAAAAAAAAAAGGCATAAAGTACCACTAAAATACATTGTTGACTAGCATTTATTTAAACAATTCGGAACTTCAAAATTTTTCTGAGTCTCTAGAAAGAGTATGAACTTCGTAGAAGTAAAAATAATATAATGTGAACTTTTCTACCTAATTGTTTGTACATCAGTTTACAATTAATATTTACTTTGTATGTTTATTTTTAATGTTTGAAAATATCTTTGTCCTTAGAACTTTTTTATTTATAGGATAATTTTCTTATGTACTTAAAACAACAGTTCTCAATAATATGAAAATATCTTAGGTCTACTTTAGAATAGTAGCAATAAAAACATAGTTAACTGTATGTACTGTGTACTGTAAACATAGTATGTAAATAAAGAACATTTTGAAACATTAAATCGGCCCCACAATCGGCCCTATAATTTAAACCATGATAAGAAACAGAAAGTTTATTTCACAATATTATTATGATATATTTGTTATTATAGCTTCGATGTCGATGGTAAAAACAATCCTGTCTTCCATTCACAGAAGCGCAGTTCCTGTATCAAAAGAGAAATACACAAGGATAGAAGATTTTTACGCGGGAAAATCCGTATTTATCACAGGCGCTACTGGTTTTCTTGGAAAGGTAAATTTTGTAATGTAAAGAACATTTTAAAAGGACCTTGATTGGTGAAGCTGATCAAATGCAATGTCAGAACGTTATCACTATGCGCCCTCTTCACAATGGACAGCGTTGGCCCAACAATTAATGATCGTCAATATTTGCCAACGGCGATTATGAATAAACATCTGCAACGACCGCGACGTCTGGTCATAGACATTTTCGCCCTTTATAGTATCGTGATTGCCTCTGTTCGCCCAACGCTGCCCATTGTGTAGAGGGCCCGCGAATATGTGTTGCCAACATTTTTAGTGAAGTCCCATGTCCTCTGAGGTATGAGGCAGATGCGTTATTCATAATCTATTTCACTGATCAATTTTCTTTTTAGAGACAAGTAGGTGATCAGCCTCCTGTATCCAGACAGAGACATTTTTTTCTTCGGAAAAAGGAATCTAGAAAAATTAAGAATATTTGTTTGTTTTGTTAAAGTGTTTGTTGTTCCTGGTGGAATAAATGGTTCTTTCTTTATTTCTATAACAATAATTATAATATTATCTATAGAATCGCCATAACGTTTTAGTATCATAATTTAGTTTTAATTTGAATTTTAAATTAAATTAAATTTTTGTAAATACATATCACGATTAATAAATAAGTAGTTAAATGCTTAATTTCTGGCATTCAAAAAATACCAAGTAAGACCATAACTTTTTGTCAGTAAAATCATATTATCATAAAATATTTTATATAATTAAAGGTTATAATGATAAAAAGTGATTACGAATACCTACTGGAAACAAATTGTTGTGTTCAAATTATTTCGAGTTACATACTGAATATATTTATTAATCTTTATTGCTCTGATAATTTTAAAATAAAACTTAACGTATGATTAATACATTTAAATAATTGAAGGTCTTATCCATATATAACGATTTCTTCCAGACAACCAGACTAGAGATATTAAATTTAACTATTACTTTGGGACCATTTTTCTTTATTTTGACTGAGAAATTTTTATAAAATCTAATTACAGTTGTTCGTAGAGCGGCTGCTATATAATTGCAAGGATATCGATAAAATATATATTTTAATAAGGCCCAAGAAAGGACAGGACCCTGGCAAAAGGCTGCAAAAAATATTTGACGTTCCGGTAAGAATACCTTCATTATATGCATTTTTTACTTGATGTATCTGGGTTTTAATGAATATAAAATAGATCCTTTAAATTTGTTGGCGTCTGAATTGTTGTTTCTTGAGAGTTAACCACAGGATTTAACTTATCTAAATTGGAATAACACTACGTTGCACATACCAAAAAAAAACAATAAGTAACCATTTTAAATTTTAATATAATCGACATTTTTTTTTTCAGATTTTCGATAAATTAAAAGAAACAAGGCCCGAAGATTTGAGGAAAGTGACTGCTATTGAAGGAGACATTACATCACCTGAACTGGGAATCAAAGATGCGGACAGACAAAAATTAATTGACCAGGTTAATACATAGTACATACTATCGTTGTCTATATATTTTACACATTATTTTGAAGAGTTTTTAGGTCATTACAATTATAATTTATTAAATTAAAGAATCTTCATGGTTTCCATAGATTTATGGGATAAAACCTATCCTATATGTTAATACAAGTTACCCTCTATATGTGTGTTAAATTTCATTATAATCGGTGCAGTAGTATTTGCGTGAAAGAGTTACAAACATACATCCATCCTCACAAAAGTATTTAAAAAAATGTTGTATTTTCAAGGTATCAGTAGTATTCCATTCGGCAGCTACAGTCAGATTTGCAGACACTTTTGATATGATTATGAACGTCAATTTAGAAGGTACGAGAAAGGTTATTGAATTGAGCAAGAATATGAAAAAATTAGACGTAAGTATATTTTAGAAAATATAATGTACAAAAAAACGCTATGTAGAGAAAGAATTGATCTCTGATAGTAGAAACTACCTATATGGAATACTAGCTGTGCCGCGCGGTTTCATCCGCGTGGCTCCGCTCCTGTTGGTCTTAGCGTGATATATAGCCTATATTACTCGTGGATAATGTAGCTTTCGAATGGTGAAAGAATTTTTAAAATCGGTCCAGTAGTTTACGAGCCTATTCATTACAATCAAACAAACAAAGATATCCTGTTTATAATATCCCACCAAAAACATAAATGTAAGAATTGGAGCCAATTTCAATCGTTGACTTAATTTGCCAAAAAAAGAAATGAGATCTAAATGTGTGCCAAGTTCTGTAGACAGTCCAGAAAATTTACAAAGATGTATTAAGTTCTTAGGTGAACTGAAAACTCAATTGTTTTGTTTTCCCTTAGAGAACAACGTTAATTCCAAAATATGACTTTTTTAATTTGAATAATATAATTATTTTCACAAAGCAAACAACTAATGACCTATTGAACCTCATAATAGGGGGTGAAAAGTGGCTCCAAATGGTTCGTGTAAAAATACACACGGCTTCAGCTGCTCGCGAGTTCTCTTCGCTTGAACTCGGCTTGACACGCTGCCGCGTGTCTAGATTAGTGTAGATTACGAAGATGAAATACCTACTGTGCATAATATGTTCTTTACAGTCATTCATATATATTTCAACGGCATTTTCTAATGCGAATAATTTAGTAATTGAGGAGAAACTGTACCCTCCTCCCAGAGATGTGGAAGAGGTTCGAAGATTCGTCAAAGAGCATGGTACTGATGAGAAGAAAGTTAACGAATTCTTAGGTATGGTTTTACTGCGATCATTTAACTCTTAACTCTTTTTTAAGACGAATAACTAATCAGAAACTCGTTAATAATTGCATGCCTGATTGCTGGATAATAGTTTTTTTTTCAATAACTGATAACTATGTAGTTTATATAAATATTCACAAATTAATAGCCATGTGAATTTGCATTAATATTCTGTTATAAACGAAATAAGAATTGAGACTTACGACATTTAGTTTCGAGCTCGAACGCGATCAAAGAGCGCACGCGATATTCAACTTTACGGCTTTGTTAGCGTCTAGCACAGATCTAGTACACCGACTAGCACCGAAGCGGTCTCTCAAGTCTCAGTGCCGCCATAGATAATACTGAGTGCCGCGCTGTACGCCGTCATGAGAGGGTTTGTATCGCACGCGGCCGCGTCCTTTATGTTTATTATATTGTAGTTCAGGATACATCGCCCATTTTTGCAAGTGACTACTATCAAGCTGATTTTCCGTTTGTTTTGATGAGACACCGAATAATTTCGTGTACGAAACTCTCGATTGTGGTAGCTAACAGAGATAACAAGGATAAAATTTTTTAATATTTTGATGGTTCTCAAATATTTATTAAGCAATTTGTAGGACAATAATATGTCTGTTGAATTATATAAACCTTAAGTAAGTGAAAACAAAAAAATCAGCTTGTTAGTAATCATTTATGATGACCTCGTTATCGATACACTTTGGAAAGGGGGACTCTTTGAACAAACCATAGATTTTGTAGGACAAATATTTTTTCGAATAATTTAGGTAATTATCTTGAGATTGAACAAAAAAACAATTTCAGTTAGTAATAAATATTTGAGAACCATCAAATCAAAATTTTTTATCCTTGTTATCTCTGTTAGCTATCACAATCGAGACTTTCGTACACGAAATTATTGGGCGTCTCATCAAAATAAAGCTACAAACGGAAAATTAGCTTGATAGTAGTCACTTGCAAAAATGGGCGATGTATCCTGAACTATTGTAGTTATTTTAATAAAATTCATATTATAACGCTATACAATGGGAAACAAAGATAACAAGGTCAGGTTCAGAAGAGAAAGAAAGTAGAACGTTTGAAAAATATCGCAAGAATCATGAGAGAAGCAAAGCAGTATTTTTTTTTTTTATTATGTAGGTACTTAAATGTTATTTTGACGAAACGTGTAATCTAAACTTTATAACTGTATGACACAGTCACGACTATATTCATACAATTTTATACTTTAGAGTTTAGACTATGGTAATACGGTCCTATTTTCAAAGGAGCCAGTAAATTCCTCAAAAATGTTTTCGTTCTGTTTCGGTCTTCTTTTTTTTAACGTTGGAAAATGCATTTACGCATCCCCCTCTGCAGTTTTTCTGCGTGAGCGAGTATGTGGGACTCGCGAGAAGCCATACCCACTAAAACCCAACGGTGGCCTCCGTTCACCTTCAGTGGCAGGGGCAACAGGCACGCCTTATACCACCACCGCGTATCAGGTATCAGAAGATAACGCCGCCCTATTGTCGGGCTATCCACCTTCTATCGCAGGGGGGGGGGGGGGGGGCGGTTTACTTGCAGTGAGCATAGCTACAATATGCTCGTTTCAACGTAAACCTCCCCCTGCGCTTATTCTTCAAACCGTATAATATTTCAGTCCTGTTGCTGTACATAAAGACACCTGCGTCTGCCGGGTCATTCTCCCGGGCCCTCTGCAACCTCCTTTGCTTTGATCACGGCCTCGCAAAAGGCCACGACCGTCTTCCATTTAGTGTCGCCACTGAGCATCACTTAAACACCAAGTACCTTTACGACAAATACGCAATAATGACCACATTGGACATACATACTTCCAGGTACCTCTATGATGATCTGATAATATTAATTTATGCACCTGCTACCTCGAACCTAGCGCGTTGCGTTCAAGGCCAGTTGCGTTGGAGATTGTAAGAACATAGGAAGCTATGGAGACGATTTGATTATTATTAACAAATATTGTGTAACAATATTATAATAATATAAGTAATTATGTTATAAGTAGTATAACAATTTTGTTGTTTTTGCTTATATTTTTAAACATTTATACAAGGTGTTATTTTAATCACTTCTTAAGAGGTCATTGTACTCATCATTATGAAAAACTGTTACAATAAAATAATAATAAATAAATACAAAAAACAGTTTTTCCCTACATTTATTTTCGCATAACTCGTCAAAATTGAAGGTACAGCTGATTTTATTTTCGCGACTTCAGGTTTGGACCCAAACATTTGATTTGCATAAAAATGTAGTTAGTGTTAAATAAAAATTCTTAATTGCGAAAACTTTTTTTATTTCATAAAATAAATAAAAGTGTCTCTATTCAATCTATGTTCTCTATTCTAAAATCGAAATATGTACAATAAAGTTGGAATATTCTGGCGACGCGCGACGTTCGGCTCGCTCGCGGGAAATGAAGCGCGGACCGCGGAGTGGCGGGGTGCATGGGGCGGAGCTTGCGTAGAAATTATTTTAGAGTGCCCGGTCTTAAATCTCAATCAGAATAGGCATGACGACAGTATCCATAAATGATCGTATTAGTGTTTTTAAGGGAAAATGAATAATAAAACTTAAAAACATTAAGATTAATGATCAATCAAATAAAACATTGAATAAAACATTGAACAAAATCAATAAAATAAAACATTGAAATTTTGCAGTTGGCCATTTTGACTAAAACACGTCACGCTTAAGTAAACAATTCACGTCAGATGTATTTTGTTGTCTTAGATTACAAAATAAAGTACAGATGGAGCATGACAACCGCCCGTCGCCCTTGTCAAAGAAAATACGAAATCAAAAACAAATACGTCGCTGCACCAGTGCTATAATAGCGCATATAGTGTCATGCAATACGTCAAAAAGGGTTTGCAATTTTAGTAAAAAAAATGCCGTCTTGTGATAATAAAACGCTGTAAAATTTGTTCCCGAAAACAAAAAAAAAGATAAAACATCGTTTCACAGATTTTCTGTAGATTATTTGGCTGATTTATTTCTTTAATTCGAATAATAATTTTACAGATATGAAGGAATACAAAACTTCAACGTATGTTGCCAGTATTTTGAAAATGAATTTGCCATTTTTATTGGTAAAACGGTAAAATGGTTAAAAGATCTTCAGGGTAATGCTGTTGGATTTTTCGATCGTGAATGTGATTATTTGTATAGTGCACTAAAGGTTCATGATAATTATTAGATTATTTTAATAAGCATAATACATTATTTTGTTACTTTTACAAAGCTTAAAAACGTCATAGTCGTTTTCGCTAGCGATTTAATTTATGTGAACTCCATGATGGATATGATGAAAATAAAATGTCCCGTATTCTTGACTAAAAACTACCGCTATTCGTATTCATATATTATGAAAAATAAAAAATAATATAATTATTAATTATTATAGTTAATATTGAAACTTTTTTTATGTAATTTATTTAATAAAAAATTGAATACAATTATTTTGTCCATATATAACTTTAGTAGGTAGGTACTTTATGTAATAAAAGAATTTAAATAAAAATTAAAACTTGACTTCTCATTTCTCCGTCACTACCGCCACTAACATAATAATTCAGATCATTGCAATGAAATGAAACCTCACAACTCAAAAAATCGGTCCAACGGTTTATACTGCAGGGCGTGTCAAAGAAATATTATACATACATACATAAACTCGAAAAACATAACCCTCTTTTTTCCGCTGTCGGGGAAAAATTTGGGAAATTTTTCAATATCTGGCAACATTACACGCACACAGAAGCACCGTGTACGTACAGTGCAGCGGCGAAATGACAGCACACATAGCTTTATTGAAAATGACGATAAATTATTCGGTTTAGTTCGGCAACGCTCCATCTGTCTTTTATTTTGTAATCTAAGCACTTAGATTACAAAATAAAGTACAGATGGAGCATGACAACCGCCCGTCGCCCTTGTCAAAGAAAATACGAAATCAAAAACAAATACGTCGCTGCACCAGTGCTATAGCGCATAAAGTGTCATGCAATACGTCAAAAAGGGTTTGCAATTTTAGTAAAAAAATGCCGTCTTGTGATAATAAAACGCTGTAAAATTTGTTCCCGAAAACAAAAAAATATATAAAACATCGTTTCACAGGTTTTCTGTAGATTATTTGACTGATTTATTTCTTTAATACGAATAATAATTTTACAGATATGAAGGAATACAAAACTTCAACGTATGTTGCCAGTATTTTGAAAATGAATTTGCCATTTTTATTGGTAAAACGGTAAAATGGTTAAAAGATCTTCAGGGTAATGCTGTTGGATTTTTCGATCGTGAATGTGATTATTTGTATAGTGCACTAAAGGTTCATGATAATTATTAGATTATTTTAATAAGCATAATACATTATTTTGTTACTTTTATAAAGCTTAAAAACGTCATAGTCGTTTTCGCTAGCGACTTAATTTATGTGAACTCCATGATGGATATGATGAAAATAAAATGTCCCGTATTCTCGACTAAAAACTACCGCTATTCGTATTCATATATTATGAAAAATAAAAAATAATATAATTATTATAGTTAATATTGAAACTTTTTTTATGTAATTTATTTAATAAAAAATTGAATACAATTATTTTGTCCATATAATAATTATAACTTTAGTAGGCAGGTACTTTATGTAATAAAAGAATTTAAATAAAAATTAAAACTTGACTTCTCATTTATGTATATGTATAGCCTACGTCTGCGTCACTACCGCCACTAACATAATAATTCAGATCATTGCAATGAAACCTCACAACTCAAAATCGGTCCAACGGTTTATACTGCAGGGCGTGTCAAAGAAATATTATACATACATCCATAAACTCGAAAAACATAACCCTCTTTTTTCCGTAGTCGGGGAAAAATTTGGGAAATTTTTCAATATCTGGCAACATTACACGCACACAGAAGCACCGTGTACGTACAGTGCAGCGGCGAAATGACAGCACACATAGCTTTATTGAAAATGACGATAAATTATTCGGTTTAGTTCGGCAACGCTCCATCTGTCTTTTATTTTGTAATCTAAGTTTGTTGTTATGAATATGTTGAGAATACGCATTTTTATTTATTTTCTATTGTTTCACGTATGCTTTATCGACTCAGAACAGAAATATAATTGCGAATTCACGAATACGTGGTTTCGGGGTTCTCCGCGCTATCTTTATACAATCATTTCTTATTATTTTCTCGCTTGAAATAATTACTAACACATTTTTGAGCATTATTTTTATGTGCATTCACACTACAATACTGCACACCACTTATAAACTTTGAAATTCGTTTTTATAACACATATTAAATATTTTTTTAATTTTCTTCGCAATGCGTACAAATAATTACGTATTTACCTACTAAAGAGTGGTCACGCCTACGCCATGACACCTGCGAGCTGTTTTGGCACAGTTAAAAAATATTTTTTGAAAAATGGCTTTTATCTTCGTTAAATTTAAGTATATTACCGAAATATAGGGTTTTTCTTGTATAGTAAACGTATACACACATCATAAATAAATAATAAAATAAAAATAAAAATTGTTTATTTCTTTTAAACAAGTTTTCATCTCGGGTTGGAGGTAAGTGCCTTCATTTAAGTGACAAATTTCACTTGTGTTAGAAGGCGCTTCTCTTCCATAACAATTACTAGGCATTAACAATTAAAAGAAAGCTTAAAAAATAAGGTAATACATAAAAATAAAAATACTCTAAAAATTGGTAGAATGGATGCGTGTGTGTGTGTGTGTGAGTGTGTGTGTGAGTGCGTGTGTGAGTGTGTGTGGGTGTATGTGTGTTCGCATGTTATTGTTTGTGTAATGTACGTAAGAAATTAAGAAATTAAGAAATCATGGAAGAGGATTTCAAAATCTTTCGTCATGCCTATTTGTTCTATGGTTTATTTATCAATTAATAAACGTAGGTATGTTTATCAGAAAGCCCATAACCAATGCTAATAAATTGTTGGTATTTACAGGAAAGTTCCCAAATCCTTATGTGCTATCGAAGGCATTGTGTGAGTTTCTACTTGATCAAGACAGAGGACACATGCCTTCAATCATAGTCAGACCTTCTGTAGGTAAGTTTGATACCTACTTACTTGTGCTCTATTTTTGTATCCTACTAATATTATAAATGCGAAAGTTTGTGAGGATGTGTGTGTGTGTGTGTGTGTGTCTTTCACGCAAATACGACTGAAATTTAGCACACATATAGAGGGTAACTTGGATTAACACATAGGGTAGGTTTTATCCCGGAAATCCCACGGAAACGGGAACTATGCGGGTTTTCCTTTGAAAACGCGGGCGAAGCCGCGGGCGGAAATCTAGTATTATAATATTTGTACGGTAGATAGTTTATTCTGAATTCTTTATTGCTTCAAAGCATTACTAATACTTAGTCCGTTTTCTTATGGGCATGCTTGTATGGAAAGTTATAAATTTTTGAGTAAAGCAATGCCATTTGGTACGAATTTTGTACTCGTCCATCTAAGAACAAATCGCCTGGTAACCAGTCATTACTCCCCTGCAGAAGGGAGGTAGGGTTCTATAACCCCCCTCGGTTATAGAACAGAGCACCCGGCACTCCGAAAAAAAATTCTGGCGGAGCCATTTGGACCTTTGAGTCGAGTTTGGTATCGTTATCAGGTAACTAGATAATGCCTGATTCATTCCCCATACCAGTTTTTTAGGGTTCCGTAGCAAAATATGTCACAATCTTTAAAATAATGAACTTTTGGTAGTGGCAAAATCCGAACAAACCAGTATATTTTTATATTTTTGTATTAAACCTGGTTTATAAAAAAAATACTGTCTGAAAGGCTATTTAATGCAGATTATAAAAACATTAACATGTTACCATACGTAGTACATATTAACTCAATGCATGTTACATATTATATATTTTACCATTTTCAATGTAAAATAAATTATGGAATAGACGATAAAGTACATAATATGTATCCGTAATATTGACTGTCTTTCAAGGGACAAGAAAAAATAACCTTTTTACTCTTAGATTGCTAGTCGGTGATTGCAATGAGTTTTGTGGAATAGGTAAGTAATCTAAAGTGTGGAATGTCTTGTCAACCTTAGTGGCTACTGATGATGATTATCTCTATTTAATATAATATATATATGTATATCTATCAAATGTAAAAAATATTGAATATACGTTAATTATAGAGGTACTTTCTTTTGTATATTTATTACTACTTATATTATTTTATTCTATTAATTTTTGTTTATCTCTGCACATAGACGTATTATTAACCGACTTCAAAAAAAGGAGGAGGTTATCAATTCGGCCGGTATGTTTTTTGAAGTGAAAACTTCTTTAGCGGCGTTGGGTATAAAATCTTAAACTCGCGTCAGGACACGTGGCCTGATCGAAAAAGCGTAAGACGGATGTTTTTTTCTTTTTTTTTAGCCCTTATATTCCATGCGTAAGACGGATACCATTCCAAAATATCAAACATGCTGAACGTTAATAATCAAGTTTTCACTGCCGGCACTACCGGAGTGCAACCCGTCTTTTTTATGTATGTACACCGATTACTCCGAGGTTTCTGAACCGATTTACGTGATTCTTTTTTTGTTCGATGCGGAATGGTGTCGAATTGGTCCCATAAAAATTTTATTCGGATAGTTTTTATTTTATGGACATTTTTGCAAGTGCAAGTTTGAAGTCGGTTGTTTTTAACGCAGTTATCACTTGTTTTAATTGTTCAAATTTATTATTTATATTTATTTTAATATTTTATTACTGTAATGGAGGTCACTCTGATTTCTCTATTCTCACGCGACAACGGCCCCTAAATAGGGGCCACTGAAAACCGGCGCTGTGCGTGCATTTCTGTCGTACAGTATTTAGCTGAGTTGGTCACCTTCTTCGAGGACATCCTACCGTGCAAATTTCGTTTAATTTTTTATTTTTTCTCTTTATTATTTTACTTTTTTATGTTTATCATGTTTTTAAGACTTTGTTTGATTATGTCCTTGAAATAAATGTTTTTTCTTTCTTTCTTTCTTTTTTGCTCGATAACGTGTGATCTTTTGGTTTAATTTTTGTCTACTGTGAAATTTTTATTAGTCTGATGTATTGACCTGGTGAACTTATAGTTTTTGCTTTGAATAGTCAAATCAATTATAGCCAAAACTATAAATCAATGAAAAATAACTATTAATTATTTTGTCTATCTGTCTATCAACGTCCGTACGTAAGAAAGTAATGGCACATTTTCTTATACATATATCACAAACTGCTGTACTATGTATCACTTGCTACACATATTTAATCATTCAGCAATTGCTTCCAGTATGTCCAATTCTCCACGAACCCGTGAAAGGCTGGACCGACAGCTGGGTGGCAGCCACGGCCCTCTTCAGTAATGTGGCAAGGGGCCTCACCAATGCTGTCTATGGGAGAGAGGACGTGGTTTGTGACCTTATTCCTGTGGATTACGTCACTAATTTGACTATTTTGGCTGCAGCTAAGGGAAATAAGTGAGTATTAGATGACCAATGTGAAGATATTCTATAATCGGAAATAAACAGACAACTTACGCTAGGTACTTTCGTACCGGCCCTCTGAGTGAAGCGAAATTGGACCAGCGAGGGGCTGAACGGCTGGTTTAGAGTCGGGAGATTCGACCGGCCCGACGGCCAGGGCTAGGTGTGGCCCAGCGGCCGCTGTGTGCAGCGTGGGATGGCGACCAGAGGTCACGGCCGAGACCGGACCGGACCGGACCGAGGGCCGGAGCGGGGGCTGCGAGGTAATCTCTATAAAAGTGCGCCGGAGGGTCCCCCGACGTGTATTTCACACATCGGAGGACCTTCCCTTCACCCTCCGGCCGGACGGTGTTGGGGTCGGGGGTTCGGGGGAACGCGAATGATGGAGCGGGGAAAGATCCATTGTCTGCGCGTTGGTGGCGTAAGCCTTCGTTCAAGCAGCCGCCAGCGAGGGGGGTTCTAGTGGTGGGCCTGTAAATGGGCATCTGCTGGGCGGGACACGCGGTAGAGTCGTAACCGTTCCCGCAGTTCCGTCCAAAGCAGCGCGATGGAACAGAGTGGGGTTTTAGTCGGTAAAAATCCGACATAACCACGGCTCCATCCCCGGGAGCCGGGGGTATCTAAGAAGATTTCCCCACTATAAAAAAGGTACTTTCGTACCACTTCATAATTTTTGGCATATGTTGATGTTCTTACATGTAGTAATGATAGTCTCAGTCATTCTTTTATCTTTCATTACTAAAATAAATCAACCAAGGAATTCTAATATAGGTACGATAGATTTATTTTGGTATTTGTTCATTTTAAAAAATTTAGTAGAAAATAGATTTTCATTATTATTGACTACCATTTTACTTTTGATTGCTATTGTATTGTTCTGATACTGAAGCATAATAATATACTAGGTACTAGTTTGAAACAACAATTCTGGTTATAAGTAAAATATCTGTTGTCCCATATGTACATATATTTTTTAATAGAACAAAAGATGTGCTGGTCTACAATATTTGCAGCAGCGCAGTCAACCCCATAACATGGCAACATGCATCTAATTTATTCTTAGAAGAGAGTAGAAAACATGATTATAGTAAGTAACATATTATTATGTTGGCTAACTTTAAACCACAATCTCAGTTTTTTTTTACTAATGCATAGTTCAAATATAAAATATTAAAAATTATCATTAACCTTGGCCTATATTGTATTAATAATTGTCCATAGTATAGTGCAAGAACTATAAAGGTTCAGGCCATAATACAAAAGAGAAAAATGCATACTTTTTATTTGTAGATTTTTTTGATATTTTACCTACTTCTTATTTGTGGATTTTAAAGTGAAACTTTTATTACATCGTCTCAAACTTTTTAGTCTGTGTAGCGCATGTCGCGTGACGCACGATACGTACGATAATTATCATACAAATACGGTAATTTTTAGTTAAATGTCTATTGTGTGAAAAAAAGTTTCACTTTTACCGTGGTTTCATAAAACCACACAACATTTTATTTTATGTTATATATTTTCAGGTAAAAGAAAACAGAAACAATTATTATTAAGCATGTCACCAGCAGTTGTTAAAAGTATGACGTTTATTTTTAAAACAATACCCCTCTTCTTCGCTGATGCGGGCCTGGTCATCAGGGGAAAGAAGCCTTGGTATGTGACTATATCAAATATGATATTCAACTCAGTAAATTAAAATATTTATTTTCTTACTTCCATTATACTGTGATTATATTAAATATTCAATTATGTTAAATATTCAAATTGTGTTCTATCCCAATCGACAGCCTATTTATTTTTGTTAAAAAAAATCAGAGCAACTTCATAATTAGTACAGACCACTTTTAGTGAAGACGACTTATTATATTGGAATAAGCCACAGTACATTAATTACTACTACGACTAATAAGGATATTGCCAGCAAGACAGCCCGGCTCTAACCGAAATAGCAAGAGGAACAGTATATCAAAGAACCAACTATACTAAAATTCTCTCTTGTCAACGTTGCTTCCTCCTGTGTTCCTCCTATACGAACACCTTTAATTCTATTATATATTTATTACAGTTTGAGTGACAAGCAATAGAATTCCACATAGTTCATTTATTAATTCTTCTTTTTTCAGGCACATGAAAGAACACAACCGGGCGAAGCACCTAAGAGACTTGATATACGCCTTAACAACAACATCCTGGACAATAAAATGCAACAGAACACTCAAACTTATAGAGTCTCTCGATGACCATGATAAGAAACAATTCCAATGTGACCCTTGTAAGATATGTTGGAACGAGTATATGAAAATATTTGCGTATGGTGTAAAGAAATATCTCTTAAATGGTAAATAGAAAATAAGGTAAATTAAGTGGTATATGTTAATAAAGTATAATTTAATTATTTCTTGTTTTCAATAGGTAGAATCATTATTTTGTATTTATTGTCATTAGAAGGAAAATAAATAAAAATAAAAATAATTTTATTTTTTTATTTATTTATTTATTTATTGTCATTAGAAGGAAAATGACAAAAATACAAGCGATTTATCCACTGTATTGTTTTCAATTACTCTCTACATAAGTAATTATTTGTGAATTATACATCTAATAAATAATAAATAATAAATGATGGATATGTTTTAAATATTGCGAGTAAGTCTGATTAAAACTCGAGAACGGCTGGGCCGATTGAGCTGATTTTGGTTTTAAAATGTTTGTCGTAGTCCAGGGTAGGTCTAAACGATGAGCAAATAAGGAAAAATTGCGAGTAAGATAGAGTATATATGTAATTCCTAAAATCGCACGGAAATGTGTGAAATAAATTATTTTATACACATTTACTAGGAAATCTATACATTTGCTAAATAGCTATCGGAAATGTTAAACATTTAAGATATTGATATGTCGCAGGCAAACGAATTTTCGGCATATTACAACAGCTAGCCGTAATGTAATACAATCCAACTGCGCCAAATATACGCGGGGACAGCGGGACGAGGGGGCTGATTACTTGCCAAATGAAAATTTGATTTTATAATAATAAATATAAGTAAGTTGATTTTGTGATATTTACGTTAAAAGTTAGATAGTTGATTTTTAAAATGTTAATTAGTAAAAAAATAATATGAACATAATATTATCACAATTTTACGGTATGACTGTTACCCGATTGTATCAATAAGAGCTATAATAAAAAAAAAACAACGTGTTTAATTACAGAAAGCATTTACTTTACACATTTCCTATAAATACGATATTGGAATTGTATACAATTCCTAGGAAGATTATACATTTCCTAGGATATGCATGCATTAAATAGTTTTTTAAACAAGATTTTATAGATTGTACACATTTCCTAGGAATTGTATACAATTCCTTGATTTCATACATTTCCGGTAACATATACAATTCCGAGGTAGCGTGGACGCAGGACGTGTCGTATCTACTGTTCCGTTGTTCCTTCGGGTAAGTACTGTGATTTATCTTTTTATGACATTTACGAACAAATGACATCTATACTTTGATTTATATTACTAAATGTCAATGCATCGACAAAACTAAATGCAAGTGTCGACTTTTCATTTTTTACAACATTTTTTTAATAAAAAGTAATTTGAAACGATAAAACTTTAAGTTAAAATGGGACTGTGTTAGCTTCACCAGTTTAAGTCATGGCAGGTATCAACGACCCATAAGTCGGCAAAGTAGCGTAACTTTTTGTTTTAATTTTCTTATATGTTATTGTATCACACTAACACAAGTGGTTTGATGTGGGTTTGATGGACCAGTTTAAATCTAAGCTATGAGTCTTCATAAAAATCTATTAGTGACTAAACTTTTTTGTCTAGTGTTTACCTTTAGGAGTTGTCAATTTATAATAAATAATAATAATAAATAATAAATCGTTTATTTGCAAGTAAAAATGGTATACAATTATACATAGGTGTTAATAATACATAATATACAAAGTTATGATATTTTTCGAAGATCAATATCGAATAGTTACAGTAGTCAATAATTATTAAAATTGCCTTAGAGGGGTCGTTAATACCTGCGTTTACCTTAAATTGCGTTTTGAAGATTGCATCCATTTACGCCATGCAATTAGCACAGAAGAAGATTTTTTTTTTTTTTTTATGAGAGAGGAGGCAACAGAGCAGACGCGACGCCTGATGGTAAGCGTTCAGCGTCGCCTCGCCGTCGCGTCAGATGCAGAAAATGTTGGTCTATTGATTATTTTACCGGCGACATACACAGGTGTATGTATGAAATATCTTAAATAAGTAGTGAAAAAATTAGGCGGGTTGCCGGTTAGGGGTGTGCATAAAGAGTATTAACTCAATATGCTTACCAAAAATGCTTCTGGGATTTTATGAGCATTTTTAAGTCATCCGTGAAAAGCTGTAAAACTCTCTGTATAATAAACAGACACATAATAACATATACAATATAAATAAAATATTAAAATCACAGAAATGAGGAGCATGTCGAAGATAACTGGAGAAAATTCTTAATATTATACTTAGCTTATACTAGTAACCTTGTATGTCTACAGACGCTAGATTTTATCATATCTTAGACTTTGTAATGGCAAAATATATTTCTTGAGTTAAATAACTACTTACTGCATAAAAATGTCATAACAATATTTTGTTCTTTAGTTGTTCTCCTCCAAATTTCTATCTAAAAATATCAAAATTCGGCAATGTCCAATCTGTTCAGATAAGACAATGATAACATTATAAGATTAGTGAGAATAAGTCATTTATTATAGTGCATTTTTATTACAATTTAACAGCTGTAAAGTACAGTTATAAAATTTATTGGCTTGCCCGAGATGGCTTGAAATAAAAAATAGCCTATGTCACTCAGAAGGAGTTAAAAAGGTTTTCTGTATCTAGAGGTATCTTCAAAATCAAACTCAAACTCAAACATTTATTTATTCAATTAGACTTCTTTTAGGAGCACTTTCGAATCGTCATACCATATTTTTAACATTTACCACCGATTCGGAAAGCAGTATCTATCGAGAAGAACCGGCAAGAAACTTCATAGTTGCTCTTTTTCAATTAAGCAGCATTTGCTACTGTCACAAACTAACAAGCGCACAAAATATCGACTAATTTTAATGTAGATTTTATTGATTTACTTTACACATTGAGATTAAGGTGAAAAAATATATTACATAACGCAAAAAAAATATGTTATTTTTATTAAGCTGTTTCAAAATCAATTAATTCATTAATTAATGTTCATTTTAAACCAGTGATTAATTGCGGATGATACAGCGCATTTGAATATATTTATAACTAGCGGTCCGCCCCGGCTCCGTCGGTGGTACATGTTTACGTTTTCTCTCCATGAACCATCCTCGTACTTCAAGGAATACTGTAAAAAAGAATTAACGACATCGGTTCAGCCGTTCTCGAGTTATGCGCTTACCAACACATTTTGCGATTCATTTTTATTTATATTATTATAGACTTGTAGATAATTAAAGAAGATATTTGCTTTCCAACGACACAATACGTCAAAAACATTCGAACTTTCGTTCTAGAATTAAATAATAAATTTTATAATTTTCGAATTTTATAGTACGCACGATAAGAAGATCCAAATAATAATAATAAAATATATAACAATAAAAAATGATGTTTTTTATGGATGGTGTAAATTTTAATATCGTTTATATTAAAAAAAAATATTTTATTGTAGTTGTATTTGATGTAAAGATTAATAACAGAACAGAGACTACAATCTTTGCTTTGTCATAATAATATTATGCTCTTAATATTGTTTGCATATAAAAAATCTCTGTTGCTAGATACCTATTAGGTACTGCAATTCTCTTATTTTTATAGTGGTAAAATCCTACCATGCAATAAAATATCGACATACGAACATCTCGATACCTATATTTAAAATATAATCAGTACATCAAAATATTATAAACTGTAACAATTAATGCAACGCGTTAGGTACCAGAAAAACCATAAACAACAAAATTAATTTAATTAAAACTGTCTCTACACTCTTATTGCTCTTCAAGTTATAATTACCTATATAATAAAAAAATGCACTGTCCGCCTGTTAGTCAGACACAGTCCTTTGTAATATGCAATTATGTTTCGTGTAGTACGGTGTGTTGTGTGTGTCAATAGAAAAGCGGTGACAGCCCTGGGAAATGGCGCGAATTTCTCTACGGGGTATTTTTTTTCTTTTTTTTTTTCGTGTGAGCAAAGGAGTATGCATGTTTTTGAATGCTCGATTTTTGAGTGTGGAACGATGTGTGTATTGAATGCAATTAATATTTTTTTTGTTTTTAAATGGATAAAAGTGTTGTAATTCAATGTTGGAAATAATTGAAAGTAAGTATGTACTTTGAAGTCTATCACAAGTGATATTTTTTTTTAATTTCATATTAATATAATTTAGGAACAGTTGCATTTCAAATCTTTTTCATTGCATTTAAGACTTGGTGGCAATTACTCAATGAGTTTTTTTTTTTTTTTGGTGGACAAAGGAGTATCCATGTCTTGAGCATAGAGCCTTCATACCTAGAGCGATAATAAATGATATACGATAAATGATAATTAAATTATCTTTTAACTATCGTTTATCATTTAGTTTTAAAACTGAATGTGTGTTGATATACATTTCGATATTTTAATCTATACCTACTTATATTATAAAGTTTGTTTGTTTGTTTAAACGCGCTAATCTCAGGAACTACTGGTCCGATTTGAAAAATTCTTTCGGCGTTAGATAGCTCATTTATCGAGGAAGGCGATAGGGTATATAACATCACGCTACGACCAACAGGAGTGAAGCCACGGGAGTGAAACCGCGCAGAGCAGCTAGTTTTTAATAATCCACGACCACTACATACCTTAGCTCAGTGGTTCAGGTGTGAGCCCCATACCGCACAAAGAGACATGGTTATTTTATCAAGAACGGGTCTGCTCACGTTGTTTCGATATAAAAAGCATAATAAACAATAATAATATATATATTACCTGGCCCTGTAACTATACAAATATGTATAGCGTTAATCCTTCCTTGTTGCGGCGTGAAAGAAGGACGAACAAACAAACATACTCGTATTTTCTTTCTTATATAGTTACACATTGCAAATATTTATAATAACACTGTTTATTAGTATGTGGAACTTTCATTTAATGTATAACATTAAAAAACGACTGGAAGAACATTGACAATATTACAGCAAACATTATTAATTGTTTCCAAAATGAAAACTTTATTTGCATAAACAAAAACTTATTTCATTGTCCTATCTAAAATCTAGGCTATAAATAGCTTTACTACAATGTTAAAAAACTTAAAACAACATCATTAAATTAACGACTCTGGTAAGATCATGAAATGCTGCGCCAAAAAAATAAGCATAAAGTACCACTAAAATACTTTGTCTAGCATTTATTTAAACTTTTAAACAATGCACATAAATTCGGAACTAAGAAATTTTGCTGAGTATCGAGAAAGAGTATAAATTAATCAAACTGAATTTCGTAAAAGTAAAAATAATATTATAATGTGAACTTTTTTACCTAATTGTTTGTACATCAGTCCACAATTAATATTTATATAATATATTACTAGTGGTCCGCCCCGGCTTCGCCCGTGGTACATATTTCGCAATAAAAGGTAGCCTATGTCCTTTCTCGGGTATCAAAATATCTCCGTACCAAATATCATGCAAATTGGTTCAGTAGTTTAGGCGTGATTGAGTAACAGACAGACAGACAGACAGAGTTACTTTCGCATTTATAATATTAGTATGGATGATAAATTTTAATGTTTGAAAATATCTTTGTCCTTAGAACTTTTTTATTTATAGGATAATTTTCTTATTTACTTAAAACAACAGTTCTCAAGAAATATGAAAATATCTGAGCTCTACTTTAGAATAGTAGCAATAAAAACATAGTTAACTGTATGTACTGTGTACTGTAAACATAGTATGTAAATAAAGAACATTTTGAAACATTAAATCGGCCCCACAATCGGCCCTATAATTTAAACCATGATAAGAAACAGAAAGTTTATTTCACACTATTATTATGATATATTTGTTATTATAGTTTCGATGTCGATGGTAAAAACAATCCTGTCTTCCATTCACAGAAGCGCAGTTCCTGTATCAAAAGAGAAATACACAAGGATAGAAGATTTTTACGCGGGAAAATCCGTGTTTATCACAGGCGCTACTGGTTTTCTTGGAAAGGTATAAATTCTGTATTGTAAATAACATTTTAAAAGGACCTTGATTGGTGAAGCTGATCAAATGCAATGTCAGAACGTTATCACTATGCGCCCTCTTCACAATGGACAGCGTTGGCCCAACAAATGATCGTCAATGTTTGCCAACGGCGATTATGAATAAACATCTGCAACGACGTCCGATCATAGACATTTTCGCCCTCTACACTATCGTGATTGCCTCTGTTCGCCCTACGCTGCCCATTGTGTAGAGGGCCCATTAAACAGAGGCGAATATGGGTTGCCAAAATTTTTATGAAAACATTTTAGTGAAGTCCCATGTCCTCTGAGGTATCAGGCAGATGCGTTATTCATAATCTATTTCACTGATCAATTTTCTTTTTAGTGACAAGCAGGTGATCAGCCTCCTGTATCGAGACAGAGACATTATCATACTAATATTATAAATGCGAAAGTAACTCTGTCTGTCTGTCTGTTACTCAATCACGCCTAAACTACTGAACCAATTTGAATGATATTTGGTATGTAGATATTTTGATACCCGAGAAGGGACATAGGCTACCTTTTATTGCGAAATATGCACCACGGGCGAAGCCGGGGCTGACCTCTAGTTTTCTTATAATCGTTTGTTTTGTTGTAGTAGTATATTGTGCTGTGCCTGGTGGAATAAATGGTTCTTTCTTTCTTTATTTCTATAACAATAATTATAATATTATCTCTAAGTATTATCTATAGAATCGCCATAACGTTTTAGTATCATAATTTAGTTTTAATTTGAATTTTAAATTGAATTAAATTTTTGGAAATATCACGATTAATAAATAAGTAAATGCTTAATTTCTGGCATTCAAAATATACCAAGTAAGAGTTAAGACCAAAACTTTTAGTCAATAAAACATTTCATAAAATATTTTAATTAAAGGTTATAATGATAAAAAGTGATTACGAAGGATTATTATTTTACTTACCTACATATTTTCTTGATATTTTAAATCACATCTTAATACATAATCCTACCTAAGGGAAACAAATTGTTGTGTTCAAAATTCAAATTATTTCGAATTACCTACTGAATATATTATTAATTAATCTTTATTGCTCTGATAATTTTAAAATAAAACGTATGATTAATACATTTAAATAATTGAAGGTCTTATCGGTCTTACTAGAGATATTAAATTTAACTGTTACTTTGGGACCATTTTTCTTTATTTTGACTGAGAAATTTTTATAAAATCTAATTACAGTTGTTCGTAGAGCGGCTGCTATATAATTGCAAGGATATCGATAAAATATATATTTTAATAAGGCCCAAGAAAGGACAGGACCCTGGCAAAAGGCTGCAAAAAATATTTGACGTCCCGGTAAGAATATCTTCATTATATGCATTTTTTACTTGATTTATCGAAACTAAGTTTTAACGAAAATAATTAATAGATTCTTTAAAAGCGTTGGTGTCTATATTAACCAACAATCAATGATCCTGTTATTATCTAAGTGACTTTGCTGTTTCTTGAGATTTAACTTATCTACATTGGAAGAATAACACTGCGTACCATAAACAACAATATTAGCCGTTTTAAATTTTAATATAATCTACAATTTTTTTCAGATTTTCGAAAAATTAAAAGAAACAAGACCCGAAGATTTGAGGAAAGTGACTGCTATTGAAGGAGACATTACATCACCTGAACTGGGAATCAAAGATGCAGATAGACAAAAATTAATTGACCAGGTAAGTACACGCCATTGTTGTCTTTATTTTACACATTCTTTTGAAGACTTTTTAGGTCATTTCAATTATAATTTACTAAATTAAAAGAAAAACCCTCATAGTTTCCATAGATTTATGGGATAAAACCTATCCTATGCGTTACCCTCTATGTGTGTGTTAAATTTCATTGTAATCGGTGCAATGGTATTTGCGTGAAAGAGTTACAAACACATATACATACACATACATCCATCCTCACAACAGTACCTATTTTCAAAAATGTTGTATTTTCAAGGTATCAGTAGTATTCCATTCGGCAGCTACAGTCAGATTTGCAGACACTTTTGATATGATTATGAACGTCAATTTAGAAGGTACGAGAAAAGTGATTGAATTAAGCAAGAATATGAAGAAATTAGACGTAAGTATATTTTAGAAATAACATAGGTACAAAAAAAAACGCTATGTAGAGAAAGAACTGTTCTCTGATTTGAAAGTTTATGGAATACTAGCTGTTCCCCGCGGTTTCACCCGAATTGCTCCGCTCCTATCGGTCTTAGCGTGATGATATATAACCTATAGTATTCCTCGATAAATGGACTATCTAACAACGAAAGAATTTTTCAAATCGGAACATAGTTCCTGAGATTAGCGCGTTCAAACAAACAAACTCTTCAGCTTTATAATATTAAGTATAGATTATGAAGATGAAATGCTCTGCAAAGTAAGATAATAATATATACTTGATAGTTGTTTTGCTGATGTTTTTATTGTTATTTACAGTCATTCGTATATATTTCAACGGCATATTCTAATGCGAATAATTTGGTCATTGAGGAGAAACTGTACCCACCTCCCAGAGATGTGGAGGAGGTTCGAAGGTTTGTTAAAGAACATGGTACTGATGAGAAGAAGGTTAATGAATTCTTAGGTATGATTTTACTATCACTATTCATTGAGCTGTTTAGTACCTACATAGTAACTCAATGCCATTATCATTATTTTAACTCTTAACCCCTTTTTTAAGACGAATAACTAATCAGTTGCGTGCCTAATTGCTGGATAATAGTTTTTTTTTTTTTTTTAATAACTGATATCGAGTTTATATCAATATGCACAAATTAATAGCCATCATCATCAATTGCCATTAATAGGTTAATCAGAAATTGTTCTATGCTCATAATAAATTGTTGGTATTTACAGAAAAGTTCCCAAATCCTTATGCGCTATCGAAGGCATTGTGTGAGGTTCTACTTGATCAAGACAGAGGACACATGCCTTCAATCATAGTCAGGCCTTCTGTAGGTAAGTTTCACACTCCAGTACTTGTAATCTATTTTAATTGTTTTGTATGTTAGGTATATGCATAGTTCATTCTGATTTAGTACTGTAAAATTGGAGTGAAATAGTCTGATATATTATTTACCTTGTAATGATCAAAGTAATTCAACCACAGATAATATAATACTCTTTAACTAAAATATGAAACTTAGGTACGATTTTTTTTTTGTATGTCAATTAACATTCAGACTATCAATAAACAGTATAAAACAGTAATGATACATTTAAAATATCACAAATTTCATCATATTCTTCAGCCACTTATGCTCCCACTGCAGGGAGGAGGGAGGAAGTTCGGGCTGGCAAAAACGTCTGTATTCCATTATTTGCACATCTTCATTAATTCAACAATCACTTCCAGTAAGTCCTATTCTCCACGAACCCGTGAAAGGCTGGACCGACAGCTGGGTGGCAGCCACGGCCCTCTTCAGTAATGTGGCAAGAGGCCTCACCAATGCTGCCTATGGAAGAGAGGACGTGGTTTGTGACCTTATTCCTGTGGATTATGTTACTAATTTGACTATTTTGGCTGCGGCTAAGGGAAATAAGTGAGTATTTTATGATATTGGTCAAGTTGTTTGAATTAGCGGAACAATTTCACTAATTGATCCAGGTTTTTTCGTACCACTTCATAATTTTTGGCATATGTTCTTGAATCTAGTAATGATAGTCTCAGTCATTCTTTTATTTAATTCTAATGTAGGTACGATTGATTTATTTTGGCATTTGTTGATTTTAATTTTTTGAAAAGAAGATAAGAATTATTCTTGACAATCACTTTACACTTGATTGCTATTGTATTGTTGTCACTAATTACACTGAAGCATCTACTACTAGTTTGAAACATACGTTTGATTCTTGTTATAAGTAAAATAAATAGTCTGTTGTCACATTTTTTGCAGAACAAACGATGTGCTGGTCTATAATATTTGCAGCAGTGCAGTCAACCCCATAACTTGGAAACATGCGTCTAATTTATTCTTAGATGAGAGTAGAAAACATGATTATAGTAAGTACCTAACATATTATGTTGGCTAACTTTAAACTACAAATAAAGTTTTTTTTACTAACGCTAAGTACAGGTATAATGTTAAAACATTAAAAAATTATCATTATTCTTGGGCTATATTATGTTTGTCCATAGTGCAAAAACTATAAAGGTTCAGGCCATAATACAAAAAAGAAAAATGCATACTTTTTATTTGCAGATTTTTTTTATATTATAGCTTTATTATAGTTACCTATTTGTGGATTTTTTATGTTATATATTTTCAGGTAAAAGAAAACAGAAACAATTATTATTAAGCATGTCACCAGCAGTTGTTAAAACTATGACGTTTATTTTTAAAACAATACCCCTCTTCTTCGCTGATGCGGGCCTGGTCATCAGGGGAAAGAAGCCTTGGTATGTGACTATATCATAATTATATGATATTCAACTCAGTAAATTAAAATATTTATTTTCTTAGTTCCATAAACAAAATGTTCAATATTAAAATTGTGTTCTATCCCAATCAACATTTGTTAAAAAAAAAACAGAGCAACTTCATAATTAGTACAGACCACTTTTAGTGAAGACGACTTATTATATTGGAATAAGCCACAGTACATAAACATTCAAAATTCATAGAGATCCTCATAAAATATTTATAAAATAAAAGCGCCTACCTAAAACGATAGGCAATGTTTCACGGGCTCAATATTATTATCTCAGCGAATGTATTGAAATTTTAAACGCCTACCATTTTTATAGGTTTTTGTTTCGCTTGCTTTGTTCGTGACTATAAAACTGTATTACCAACGTTGAATGATAATACCGTTTCCATTTATATAATATAATATTAGTATGGATTTACATTAGCCGTTTAGTCGAGTCATATCGTATTTATAACTTATAAGTTTAATATAATATTATCTCGTTTATTTATTTTTATGTATTTATGTATATATTATGTAGTCCTGTGTCACTCCTTTCGTCCCAAATCGAAGCCTTAATTATAAAGGGGGCACTGAAAAACAGCGCTGCCAATGTTCCTGAACGTTGCAGCATATGCTGAGCTGTCTCCTTTTTGTCAGGGTCGTATGACACGCCTTAATAAACATAGTTAGTTAGGTATCATTTTATTTTATTTTTTTTTTGTTCGTGTTTTTATGTTATTAATTTAAGTATTTGCCTCTTTTGTTGTTATTATTTCTTGTTGAGGTGTTTTCTTATTTAACTTTTATGTTTTAATGTCGATGTACGTGTGTGTGTGTGTGCTGTCATTGATAAATAAATGTTTCTTTTTTTCTTAAATTTTTTTCCAACTCCGATAAAGAAGTTTCAATTCAATATGATTTAATCACTAAATAAACGATTTCGCTTTGCTGCAACACTACAGCTGTAAAGATACTTAAAATAATAAATTTTCTTATGTAATAATTATAATCCATGTTTCAGCTAGTATACAGGGTGTAATCGTTAAGTGTGCACAGGCGATTATTCCGTAACTATTACAGATATCAAAAAACTTTAAACTGATATCGAAAGTATTTAACCTAATGAGTAAAATGGCCATAATAATTTTTTAAAAATAAAACGAGAAATATCTAAAAAATTAACTTGAAACCCTCCCATACATTTAGTATGAGATACGAATATCCCATGTACATGGGTTGATCCAAAAGTAATGATAATCAATATTAAACAAGGTCATTAGAGTTATAATAATTATGTAGTTCTCTAGATAGTCTTCTAACTAGAAAATATACTTCAAATTTTTTTTTCCTAAACTTAAAAAAAAACTTCGACTTCATCCACAAAAACCCCTCCACGCGGCCATCACTTCGCTGTCGTCTTAAAATAATTTAAATTGCTAAGAAAGTGTTTTTGTGCCGAGGAAAGAGATAAAAGTAAATAGGAGCTAGATCTAAAAAATAGGGTAGGTGTTCAAGCATTTCGAATGCCGATTTTTGAATGGCAGCCATCGCAACTGACGCTTTGTGATCTGGTACGTTGTCTTGGTGAAACAGCGTTCAGGTCCGCAGTTTGCCATGTCTCTTTTCCTTACTAACCTATTGCAATCTTTTAATTTGGTCTGTTTATTAAGAGCCCAATAAAGTGGCTACCTTTTTAAAATATTCCACCATAATTATTCCTTCAGCGTCTCAAAAAACTACCGCTTTAATCTAACCTACTGATTTTCACTTTGAATTTCTTCATCGTCACTTTGTAAGCTCGCATCCAGAACATTGATTGTTTTTTGGTTTCAGCATAAACATGGTGAACTCGGGTAACGTCCATGATCACAAAACGTGACAAAAAATTATCCTGATATCATTAAAAATTTAGAAATTTACCCTCTACATCGTTGTTTCTTCTTTTCGTCGGGAAACATTCTGGCACGCACGGTTCACATTCAAATTAATGTAAATAATTGGAAACGTGGCCTGTTGATATGATTTTTTTGTGATTACTTAGTGAATACATGAGCAAGCAAAAAACATTTATTTTATTTTTTTATGTGCACAGGAAATACCCAATTATCATTACATTTGGATCAACCTAGTACATTTTATATGAAAGATTTTAGCTTTTTCTTTCTTTTTTTGGTTTTCTGCTTTAATTACTTCGCAAATTTGAAGGGAACTTCATTTAGAATCTGTAAATAGAGCTCCTCATTGTATTGCACAATGAGGACATCACTTTGAAAATCTGCTATGAATACAAAATGTATGGGAAATAAAATGTATGGGAGCGTTTAATGTAACATTTTTGGATATTTCTCCTTTTATTTTTAAAAATTTATTATGGCCATTTTACTCATTAGGTTAAGTACTTTCGATATCAGTTTAAAGTTTTTTAGTATCTGCAATAGTTACGGAATAATCGCTTGTGCACACTTAACGATTACACCCTGTATATCCTAAAATGTGTTCAAATACATCCATTACGCGTAATCTAACACAAACTACTACATTTTTACTACGAGAGTCATAAATTCAACATTTTAAATAATACAAATTACAATGTACTATACATGCATAAATATTCAAGTGCGAATTTCACGGCGTGTGAAACTGAATGGCCGAAACCACAAATGTTGAAAATGGAGGGAGCAAATAAATTATAAACCGCAAAATTAACACGTAACGTCACATTCATTAACTAATTAATATTTGTGGAAATAAGGCGATATTTTGGTTAGCTTTAAATCTGTACATAGTATGAAACAAAGTCACTTTCTCTGTCGCTATGAACGCTTGAATCTTTAAAAATACGCAACCAATTTTGACGCGTTTTATTTCAACATATTAAGTGATTCAAGAGGAAGTTTTTAGTAATATAATTTAAAAGGTTTTAGACAAAGCGGGCGAAGCCGCGGGCGGTAAGCTAGTCTATACATATAATAAATCTGTAGAAGGGTCAATTCTGTACATTGAAAATATTGAAAAAATAAATACCAGGGGGTGTTACTGGATCGATACCAAACCCAAATATGTGATTAAAAAAATTTTTGTCTGTCTGTCTGTCTGTCTGTCTGTCTGTATGTGAAGGCATCACGTGAAAACTAGCGGTTCGATTTCGATGAAACTTGGTATAATTATACCTTATTATCCTGGGCGTAAAATAGGATACTATTTTTATACGTAGAAAAAAATTAATCTTAATTTTTCAGTTTTATCCATAGACGTTGTTCCGTAGAACCGCGAACACACGTTGCGTATTATTATAGGCCTAGCCGTATTTGGGAATTGGGTCCAATAGATATTTATAAGATGTTATTGACAGAGGTACTCAAAATGGAGAAATAACCATCCACGCGAAGACCGACATCCGCGCGGACGGAGTCGCGGGCGGAAGCTAGTTAATAAATAAAATAACCGATTGAAAAAATATCACAGATCACTTGCCTGTAATAAAAATCATTCTTTATAAATTATAGAATGCTTTTAATCCGTAAAAACGGAAAATGGATCTTAGCATTATCAGAATCAAAGTTTGATAAAATATTGTGATCTTCAATTCTATAATCCTTATTGAAATGAAACTTCTTTATCGGGGTTGGACAAAAATTTAGTGTAACATTTTTGTGTTACGCTGTAGGCGTGACATTTTTGCGTTACGCCGTAGGCGTGACATTTTTGCGTTACGCCGTAGGCGTGACATTTTTGCGTTACGCCGTAGGCGTGACATTTTTGCGTTACGCCGTAGGCGTGACATTTTTGCGTTACGCCGTAGGCGTGACATTTTTGCGTTACGCGCCAACTTTTTCTTATCCCTAAGTTTCACTTCTTACGTGTGTACTCTAGTACACGCACACATTTTTTTTTATAGTTAAGTTACACGCAGCATTGGCCAGTCTTAAAACTCTTAACATATAAGTAAAACACGTGACAATATAGGTATTGCCGATAGGTACAATTATGTAGTCGCTACACAGTACACTACCTCTACAATAAATTCGTCTTTTTCAGGCACATTAAAGAACACAATCGGGCGAAGCACTTAATAGACTTGATATACCCCTTCACAACAACATCCTGGACAATAAAATGCAACAGAACTCTCTCACTTATAGAATCTCTCGATGACCATGATAAGAAACAATTCCAATGTGACCCTAGTAAGATATGTTGGAACGAGTATATGAAAATATTTGCGTATGGTGTAAAGAAATATCTCTTGAATGGTAAATAGAAAATAAGGTAATTTATTGGTATAAGTAATATGTTAATAAAGTGTAAGAACCATTATTTTGTATTTATTGTCATTAGAAAGAAAATGACAAAAATACAAACGATTTATCCACTGTATTTTTTTTTAATTCTCTACATAATATTAAGATGTTGGTATCTAATCATTTATCAATTATCACATCTAATAAATAATAAATGATGGATATGTTTTTAATATTGGATATGTTACATATAAAATACAAGAAATCTATATCTTTAAGATTTAAAATTAAGAATAAGTAATTGTTAATAAATTGTAGTAATTTAATATCTGTGTTTCATTTAATTTTAGTTGGTTTTACTCTTGGATAAATTCGCCAATCCTAATTCCTTTTAATACATAATATATCCTATATGCCTTACTGTACAGTGTACACTAAGCGGGCGAAGTCACGGGCGTAAAGCTAGTTACTACTACTTAGCACTATTAGGGCAATAAGTCATAAATAAAAAACACTAATTACTACAATCTTATCTTAATCTTATATATATAATATATAAATCTCGTGTCACAATGTTTGTCCTCATTGGACTCCTAAACCACTTAACCGATTAAAATAAAATTCGCACACCATGTGCAGTTCGATCTAACTTGAGAGATAGGATAGTTTAAATCTCAAATTGTTTAAGAGAAAGCGGGCGAAGCCGCAGGCGGTAAGCTAGTTATATTAATAAACAGTGACGTCATAATGCGAGGCTCCCGTTACGCTGAAAGTGACGCTATCTCCGACACAGTTCCCAGATCTCACTTGCACGAGACACGCGTCGTCTGCAGATATCATCACGCAGCGTGTGTTCTCAATGGATAGGGCAAACTAAAACATAGTACAATTAATTACAAAATTAATCAACGTGGTCAAAGAAATTTCTATGCGAAAGAGATATTTTAGTTCAGCAAAAATTATCTTATACAGGGTGGAAATTTTCAGGGCCCTGGAGGGAAAGTATTTGAAATGCTAGAGATACTGTATAAGAACACAAGCCTTTTTTTTAAAAGAAATAGCATTGAAAGATATCTCTAGTATTTCAAGTACTTCTCCTCTAGGGTCCATCCCGTATATTCATTCTGTATACTCTCTAGTCAACACTATTCCATACAGAGCCACAAAAAACTTACCAAAAAATCGTTCTATTGTGACACGAGAAAGTAAGACAAACAAACACATTTTGATATTTGAGATATTGGTAAGGAGTGAGATTATTAATCGTGTGCATAATCGAAAAAATATGGTGACGGTGAAGTTATTAAGATTAAAAGGTTGAAGGTAATATAAAAAGAGTGCAAGAAATAATGATGTTTTTTAAATAGTAATAATTATTAGTAACTCTACCGACACGATAACCACGAGACCTTATTTCGTTTTTGCATTTTGCAACATAAGAACGTGGTGTAAAGAAAATATTATGCATTCTCAATTCTTCTACAAGACTTGTGTACAAAAAAAAATATCTCACTTATTTACAAGAAAAATGGTTAAAAGATAAATATTACCGATGAAATCTATCTCTTTAGTAAATTTCATACAGATACGCTCATCTTTTTTGCATGAAAGAGTAACAAACATTCACACATCTTCACTATTTAGAAAGCGAGATAAATACACACTTACTTATTAATTATGTTTACCTCAAATTCCATATCATCTCCATAATTTGTATCCACATCATAAGATTCAGAATAAATAGGATTTATTATATTTGAGTCTGAACAATCACCACATTTCCATAAACCTTCCGAAAATATTATTTTATTGTCTGAAATTATGTAGAGTTGCTAAGTTAGTATTACAGATAAAATATTAATTAAAAAAAAAAAACAAGGGAACTGGCAGTAAATGATTGTAACTAAAAATGTTTCTGAACATAAGCATTTTTTTTTTATTTAATATTGTCCCAGAATAAGGATCGACTTATACAAAACAATTCGATTTATTTATTTTTATTAGGTTTATATTTATCTTTTATTGTATTTATTCATCGTTTAATACTTGGTTACCAAAAGGATGATATCCGTGTCTTAAAGGCTTACACAGTTTAGAAAGTTTTAAAGTGTATTTAGAACTAAACCCTTTAATTTGTTTTCTACAAACCTTTTTCATCAATCTCAGATTCACTGCTTTCTACACTTTCAGTATTTAATAATAAACTAATCACATGGTCCATATCATCTGAGTACACAGTTTCACATAAAACATGAACTAACATATATAATAATATTACATATACTATTATTGAATATTTTAAATTCATATTGAAACTATAATACGAGTGAATACGTGTAATATGTAGCAGTAATATAATAATTTGATACGAAAGTGCAAATGTCATATATTGTTAATAAATATTGATGATAAATGGTGTAAAAATTTTATCAGACTTTTTTTTTATTAATACGTTGTATGCAAAAGCAAGAACATCATCATATAATAAATATACATGTATAAAAGTTAAAAGGACGGTCCCGTGTCCCCTAGTGGGGTAAGGGGCAAATGCATTATACACGTTTCACCGATCGATTTTCTTGGGACAAGTAGGTGATCAGCCTTCTGTGTCCTATCAGACCGAGACATTTTTTACCAAGGAGGCGGTCAACTAACCTATCCGAGTTATTCCAAAAAATGGAATAAATCAGGTAAATCGTTTTTGTTTTAACAAGTTGCTCTAAAACGTAATATGTGCATGTTAAGGTAGATTTTAATAATTTTTACAAGCATATTTTGTGTCATAGGAAATAAAAGAACCACCACTTCAAAGAAAAGATCAAAATTCTAAATCTCTTATATGATGCAAACAACAAAATAATCAAATACCTACATTACAATAATTTTTTTATGAATTCAAAAATGATTACCTACACGAGTAATAAATTTATAATCACACCTTATTTAAGTTGGTTAAAAATAATTATAAAGGAAGTTCATTTTATCTTGTCCCTGAGACGCATTTCATTGACCCGTGTGATAAATAAGATCAAATATTGTATTATTAATATTGTTATCTATTAACTAATATTGACGACTGCAGGTTGTGTTTGTGTTGAAATACCTAATTACTGGCGCATTTTTATAATTATGGATGTTGCACAGTGTCATGACTCACAGGACTAGATTAATCTATTGACATAACTCACATATAAATTATAATACGACAAGTCGATGAGATTGTAGAAATGTAGAGCATGTGCGATACAAGTGCTATTGATACACACATACATACACGTTGTCTAACCCTACTTCTCTCGCAATCGGGTAAAAACTTGCAAATATCGCTAGAAACTATTTAAAAATAATAGTTGTCAATAAATATACGACTAGATGATTTTCTAAGTTTTAGAAAGTTTATTATATTCACTAGCTGTTGCCCGCGACTTCGTCCGCGATTAGGTCGTTTTTCGTCATTCGTCGTTTAAAAAAAATACGTGACACTTTATTTTAAAATTTTCTTAATTATTGTCTCTTATAAAATTTAACTACATTAAAATTGAACACTCTGATAAGAAAATCTTAAAATCTGAAGAAAACATGAATGTGGTTTAAATTCTACATTACTTAGTATCAAATAATAATCTAAATTAAATGTAGATTAACAGTTTGAGCACACCATTATAGAATATGTACCTAAGTATTAAATTACGTTAGTTTACATAGTAACTTTACTAAAAACACGATGACTATCTTTCGCGCTCGATACCACAAACTAAGCATGTTTGTGGTACGTGGCCCGCGTCACTTGACCCCCCGCGAGTTCCCCTCCGTTGCTATGCGAAAATACATTCGTCGCCCTACTGTAGGAAAAATTGTAATACTGTGGCCTGGGCGTTATAACACGTCCAGGGAGTTCCTGAGTGCCGATATCACCATCTTGAGGAAAAGCTTCTAATGTCGATTTAAAACTGCATACATACGAATTAACCTGTTCTAAAATTGTGAAATGAGTTCAGTTTTAAATTTGAGAAATATTGATTTCTTGTATTCCACTATTCGTTGTAGTCGAATACAAAATATATTTAAACAAACTTAGCTTGGCCTTCAGGCAAAAGGGATCCTATCAAATGGTAAACTTGACCTTGTATCTTAAAAGTAAGCATGAACGGATCTTCTGATAATTATTGAGCACCAAAGGATCATTTGAAACGCACTACTATAAGAGCGAATATTGTCTAATAACAGTTTACATTGCACCACAGAATACATAATAGTAGCTAAACGCTAATTGCACAGTATGTTCCTCTAAGAGTAGTGATTTTGTGAAAGGTTCCGGTGTATCTTCTGTCTATAAGAGTGGGGACAGAAAAGATGCTAATAATTATAGACCTATCTCTGTGCTCCCTGTCCTTTCGAAAATATTAGAAAAAATTCTTAATAAACAACTAATTAACTTCTTGGAGAAATATAATCTACTCTCAAACTTCCAATTTGGTTTTCGAAAGGGCAGGTGCACAGAAGATGCAGTTAATCACTTGGTTAATCAAATAGGTAATCATGTCGATAAAAAACAAAAGGTTCTAGGTATCTTTTTAGACTTAAAAAAAGCATTCGACACGGTTTCTGTACCGATACTTTTGGAGAGGATGGAAAGGTATGGTATTCGTGATGTTCCGTTAAAAATTTTTAAAAACTACCTCGAAAATAGATTTCAGTGTGTTAAAATAAATGATCATCTTAGTGACGACTGTCCTATGTTATTCGGTGTACCGCAGGGAAGTGTGCTCGGCCCAACTCTCTTTTTAATATATATAAACTCTCTCTGTAATTTAAATCTTGCCAATGGTTCAATTATTAGTTTTGCAGATGATACTTCACTTATCTTTCATGGAGGGAGTTGGGCTGAGGCGTGCTTCCACGCGGAGAACGGCATCAGAACTGTTTCTAATTGGTTGCAAAATAGTCTACTCACCTTAAATCTGGATAAAACTAATTTTATTGCGTTTAGTTCCACAAATTCTTCTCAACCACCTAATGATTTTATATTAAAAGTTCACACCTGTGATACATTCAGTTCGAATATATTATGCAATTGTTCTGCTATAAAAATGGTTCCACACATTAAATACCTAGGAGTTATAATCGATAACCTTTGTAAATGGAAGCAACATATTGAACTTATAACCACTAGAGTTCGAAAACTATCGTGGATTTTTAAAAGACTTAGGGTATTACTGGAACACAATATCATCTTTATGGTTTACAAAGCTCTTTGCCACTCAATTATCCAATATTGCATTTCGGTATGGGGTGGCACTTTCAAAACGTCGTTATTAATTCTAGAAAGAGCACAAAGAGGCATTCTCAAGGTCATTCTTCATAAACCTTTTAGATATCCAACTGACCAGCTGTATAGGGAAGCTAAAATTCTGAATGTAAGGCAGACATATATATTGCAAATAACACTTAGACAACATAAAATAACACCTCTTTGTGCTGTCTCTTCTGGTAAGAGAAGAAATGACCTTGTATGCTCTAACCTTATTCCGCGTACTGGTTTCCTTCGTCGCCAATCTTCATACATGAGTATATTTTTATATAAAAAGGTCAATAAAAGCCTTTCTATACACAATCTTACCTTAGTAAAATGTAAAAAGAAGGTTACAGAGTGGTTGCTGACCCAGAATTATTCAGATACTGAACAGTACATAGTTCAAATAAAAATTTAGCAAATGCAACCACTATAATGGCCACTACATCCACTCACGCGCTTACACACTCATTCACACATACATTCACACACACACACACACACACGCACACTCATACATACACACAAGCTCACACATGCATACAAACACGCACACTCATTCAAACACGCACGCACAACATATTAGTATATCTACTAAACTTGAGTTAAAATGTATAATTTAAATTTTATTTTGTATAATTTTGTATAAAAAATAGCTAAATTACCTAAATCATTATTTAAGTTAATATTATGCTATAGTTTTGTTATTATTGTGTCATTAAGGAAGGTGGACCCCAAAATACAGGCTGTCCTAGTTTGGGGTCCAAATGTTACATGTTTGTACCTAACCCACAAATTGATCAATAAATGATTTTTATTTTTATTTATTTTTTTTTTTTTATCTTCAAACGAAAGCCGACTCGCCTTACGTGTAGTAAAGCATTACAAAAAGAACATACTACGTTAATATCGCCTATACAGAAAATGATGAATGAATGTTACAATATACTTTGACTACTTTGACTGTTAGTTAAAGTTTATTTTTACTAACAACATGTAAATGAAGAAGAAATAATAATTACCAACGAACTAACCTTTTCTAATACTTAACACGGCACATTTTTCAAATTATCTTGCTCAACTCTACTAAAAAATTTGAGGGTTTTGTTGGAACTTTAATATGTAAAAACTATGATATATCTAAACTACGGTACAACTTGCATGCGGAAATGCTCATTACAATTGTGAATCTAAAGAATAACTAACATACTGTTCAATTTTATTGAGCTGATGAATATCTTTTGCCTGGAAGAAATCACCGTCGCCTAACTATAATGTGTTTTCTTATAAAACCGTTACAACAAACCGTACACAACAACAAACAAACCGTAAGTAACAACTTACCTTTTGTGGGAACGCATGATGGTGAAAATTCACAAAACACGAAGATTGCATTTGATATTTTTGGTTTTATGGCATTCAATTGCTTTATAAATATCACTACATAATATGAAAAAAGTCGCTTTCTGTGTCCCTATGTCCCTTTGTATGCTTAAATCTTTAAAACTTCGCAACAGATTTTGATGCGGTTTTTTTAATAGATAGACTGATTCAAGAGGAAGGTTTTAGTACATAATTTATTAGGTTTTAGACAAAGCGGACGAAGCCGCGGGCGGTAAGCTAGTAAATTTATAAAACACGAAGATTTTTAAAATTGTAACTAATGAACACAACAATATATTATTATACTCTTTGGAACACAATCATTAGATTAACTGTAGATAATGGTGTCTATTTTTACTTAAAATAATAAACATCTACCCTCACTTTAAAAAAATGTAGTTTATTATTTACACGAAATATATCTTATAGGGAACGGAAGATATGGGTTAAAGAGTTAAATAAATAAATAACATAATTAAATTTAAATTATTAATTTTTAACATTGTGTTCAGTAGTGTTAACATGTAAATTGATTTGATTTTTACGAAATCTCATAGATGGCGCTGTTACAAAATTAACATTATACAACATACATTCTTTAAGCTATGTTTCTCTTCCCAAGTTACTTAAATGGCATAATTTTTATAGTGTCAATATAGATATTGTCAAACAACATTTATATATGCGTCATTTGATTATTAATTTCCAATAGTTAACGTGTAAATTGATTTGATTTTTATAACATTTAATAGATGGCGCTGTTTCTAATTTGTCTTTATACTACTAAATTCATTAAACTGTTTCTCTGCCCAAATTACGTAAATGACATAGTTTTTATTTTGTAAAGCTAGATAATAGCATGGCTTACTCGAAACCAACATTTAAACATGAGTCTTTAGATTGTACGCTGTCGTAATACACGGAATACGTAAGAAAAATAAAGGTTCACAGCTCCTCCTCCGTAGGTGATAGCTGTTGGTGAAAAGAGTTTGTATAAACAAATGTGTATGTCAAATACCTATGTGTCATCTTATAATTTTTCTCTTCCGTCTTTACCCTTCGTACTACGCGCATCGTCTAATAAAGAATCTTAAGTTTATTTAACAATCTTTGCTTTTTCCTGCCCAAAACCCATCAGGTTATGGGCCCAGGACGTTATCTTTGCTCTGTATATAATTATTTTTGAGTTTTGGCAGAATAAAAGTAATTTTATAAATAAACTAAAACGCCCGTCCATACATGTAAAAATGGCGACATCGACATCGGTTTCGACTTTAACTCCTGTGGAGAAGTTGAGCGGCATAGAAAACTACAGTAATTGGAAGTTCCAACTGAAAATGCTACTCATTCACGAGGACTTATGGGACGTCGTTTCGGAAGATAAAACTGAAGATGTCAAAGATGCGGCTCATATGAAGAGATCTCAGAAAGCTCTTGCTAAGATCTGTTTGTCAGTAAAGCCCTCGGTTTTTACGCATGTAAGGAACGCAGAGACGGCGCGGGATGCATGGATTAATTTGCAAAAGGCGTACGAAGACAAGGGGTTGTCAAGGAGACTGAGTTTGCTTCGTCTTTTGTTTGCAACAAAATTATGCGAATGTGAAAGCATGGAAGCTTACGTTGCGAAGATTAGCGACCTAAGTCAACAGCTGAACGATATTGGTTCACCTCTGGAAGACGATTTCGTTGCAGTTCTCTTACTGAGTGGCTTGTCTCAAGACTTTGATCCACTCATAATGGCACTTGAAAATTCTAATATCAAGTTGTCGAGTGAAGTGGTCAAAGCGAAGCTCATGCAGGAGAAGCATCGACGTGATGAAAAAGGTGACACGAGTTCAACAGCGTTGGTGGCGGCACGTAAGAAAATCAAATGCTTTAAGTGCAAGAAGCTTGGTCACTTCTCGAGGAACTGTAAATCTGTGAAACCAGTTAAGGCGGAGAGCTCAACAAACCAGTTACTATTGACAGCATTATCAGCTTGTGTGCAGAATGATATATGGTTAATAGACTCTGGTGCGAGTAGTCATATGTGTCATGACAGGAATATACTAAATAACTTTGTTCCTGGTTATGTGTCTGAAGTCAAGGTGGCTAATGGTGAAAAACTATTTACTGCTGGTCGTGGTGATGTAAAAGTAAATTTGAAATTAGGCATCAAAACAATCAGTGAAGTTTATCATGTACCGAATTTAGCTACAAACTTGTTGTCAGTCAGTGCGTTAACTAGGAAGGGTTTTAGAGTTATTTTTAATGAAAAATGTTGTAATATATTCTATGGTAAAAAGCTAGCAGCTACAGCTGTACATAAAAATGGTGTTTATCAATTAGAAACTGCAGAATCTGTTAGAGAGCGTGATCTGTGTGTGGTAGGATGTGGTGGCTGTTCTATGTTTTCAGGGAATAGTGTAGAATCTGCGACTACCAAGGTAAATACAGAAGCTCAAGATTTAGTGCAGAAGAAAGCATCTGAGAGCTGTAAGAAAGAAACTGAGCTGAGTTTCCAGGCGGCTGCTAACTCTGTTACGCAGGAGACATGGCACAGGAGACTAGGACATCTCAATATGAGGAGTATGCATTTGTTAATGAAAGGTATGGCTAGTGGTATTACTTATGATAAATCACAGTTCAGTCAATGTGAAGCTTGTGTTAAGGGGAAGCTTAGCAAATTACCTTTTCCTAAGAAGGCACAAAGTAGGTCAAATGAACTGTTAGGTGTTGTACACAGTGATTTATGCGGGCCTATGCCAGTGAAATCTTTCGGTGGTGCTAGTTACTTCCTCACGTTTATTGATGATTGTAGTAGGAAAACATGGATTTATTTTCTGAAAAATAAGAGTGAAGTTTTCGATAACTTCAAACATTCCAAGGCAATGGTGGAGAACCAAACCAATAGAAAAATAAAATTGTTGAGGACGGATAATGGAGGCGAATATGTCAATTCTATATTCCAGGAATATTTGAAGGATAACGGCATCATTCACCAGACTACCATACCGCACTCGCCTCAGCAGAACGGTGTTGCTGAGCGGGCCAACAGGACAATCGTCGAGAAGGCTCGCAGCATGTTACGAGACGCAGGCTTAGATGGGCAGTTCTGGGCAGAAGCGGTCAATACCGCTGTTTATTTGAAGAACCGGTCCCCTACAAAAGCAGTCTACGGTAGCACGCCAGAGGAAAAATGGACTAATGAGAAGGTGAATCTTAGCCATTTACGTATATTTGGTTGTGTGGTTTATGCCTTGACACAGAATCGTAAGAAATTAGATTCAAAATGTAAACCTTACATTTTTGTAGGATATTGTGAAAATAGTAAGGGTTATAGATTGATTGATCCAGAGAATCTCAGCAAAATTATTAAATCAAGGGATGTTGCTTTCTTTGAAAACAAATTCTATACAAAAAACACTGAAAAATGTGAAAATGGTGATTTTTTCATGATGATAAATAATTTACAGACTGAGAATTTAAACTCAAATGATTCTCATGTTGAAGTAGCACAGTCTGAAAATTCACTATCACCAGAAAAAGGGGAAGAAAACGAGATTGTAACTAATCCCAGAAGACAGTGTATTTTTGAGTTAGATGACTCTGACAGCAGTAGTTCTGTTGATCCTTCCGATGTCACTTACATTCCAGGTGAATCGACACTTGAAGATGCGATGGATACATCGGAATATGACAGTGCGTGTACTGCAATGCTGACCTGCATTGGAGATGAACCAGAGACAGTTCAAGAAGCTCTAGGAGGGGCTGAAGCTGTTCACTGGAAGAAAGCAATGGCTGATGAGTATCAATCATTTATTAAAAATAAATGTTGGACATTAACTGATCCACCTAAAGATCAAAAACCGATTAAGTGGGTTTTTAAGAAAAAGAAAGATCTTGATGGAAATCTAAAGCAGTATAAAGCCAGATTGGTAGCTAAAGGTTTTACACAGCGCTATGGAATTGATTACGAGGAAACTTTTTCTCCAGTGGTTCGATATTCCACTATTCGCATATTATTGGCTTTAGCAGCTGAAAAGCAGATGGATATCGATCATTTGGATGTAAGAACTGCTTTTCTAAATGGAGATTTGCAAGAAAAAGTTTTCATGGAACAACCGGAAGGTTATAAAGTAAAAGGCTGTGAGCATAAAGTATATAAATTGCATAAAGCAATTTATGGCCTAAAGCAAGCTTCGAAGTCTTGGTATGAAAAGATAAACCATGTGTTGGTTACAAAACTTTGTTTCAGAAGACTGTCCTCAGAGCCCTGCGTGTATTTTAAATCAAATGGTGAAGAATTAGTCATCATTGGGTTGTATGTGGACGATATATTATTATTTTCAACCAGAAATTCACAAATGAAAGTTGAAATAAAGAAGAAACTCATGCAAGAATTCGAAATGAAGGATTTAGGGCCAGCCAGCCATATACTTGGTATGCGCATCACAAGAAACCAAGATAATATCTATCTTGATCAGTCTAGTTACATAAAGAATGTTTTAGACCGTTTTCATATGACTGACTGTAAGCCAGCTCAAACTCCAATGAAATCGGGATTGAAACTTGTAAAGGCTGATAAAAAGGAGGAGAATTTGGAATATAGAAATTTAATTGGTTGTTTAAATTATATTTCAGTTAGCTCCAGGCCAGACATCGCGCACGCGGTAAGCATGCTGAGCCAGTATAATGATTGTTATGATCAGCGTCATTGGAAGGCCGCGAAACGCGTACTACGGTATTTAAAGGGTACTGTAAACTACAAACTTGTTTTTAGTAGAAGTGGTCTAGACATCAATGGGTATATTGATGCTGACTGGGCTTCGTGTGAGGTGGATCGTAGGTCGTACACTGGGTTTGTGTTTCAAATTGGGAACTGTTGTGTATCGTGGGAAAGTAGAAAACAGCGAACAGTCGCTCTTTCTAGCACAGAAGCAGAATATATGGCTCTATCAGATTCTTGTAAAGAAGCGTTATTCATAAGAACTCTGTTGTATGAATTGTTAGGTAGGCATTGTTCTGTTACGATTTTTAATGATAACCAATCAGCACAAAAATTGTGTAAGAATCCTATGTATCATGCTCGTACGAAACATATAGATGTGCGGCATCATTTTATAAGAGAAGTTGTAAAAGATAATATTGTTAATTTGAATTATTTGTGTACTTCTGAAATGACTGCCGATATTTTAACAAAACCACTTACTAAAGAAAAGCATTATAAGTTTGTAACGCGTTTAGGTTTACAATAAATTTGTTAAATTCTTAAAATTGTAAAAACTAAACTTGTTTAATGTTGTACAATAATTATGTACCTACACATTTGTTTAAGGGCCAGTGTTGGTGAAAAGAGTTTGTATAAACAAATGTGTATGTCAAATACCTATGTGTCATCTTATAATTTTTCTCTTCCGTCTTTACCCTTCGTACTACGCGCATCGTCTAATAAAGAATCTTAAGTTTATTTAACAATCTTTGCTTTTTCCTGCCCAAAACCCATCAATAGCTTGATAATATGTAGCCTATAGCCTCACCCGACCTGTTAGTAATATTCATGCAAAATTTGAAGTCAATCTATGCAGTACTTTTCGAGATTAGCTCGGACAAACATACAGACAAACAGACAAACAGACAAACAGACAAACAGACAAAAATTCTAAAAACTATGTTTTTGGCTTCTATATCGATTATAGATCACGGCCCAGGTATTCTTTTAAAAAAATATTCAATGTACAGTTTTGACTTTCCTACGATTTTATTATATGTATAGATGTTATTTGGATAGAATATAGATAATAAAACAACAATCGATATTTTATAAATTTATTAGAGTTCCACACATCAAAATATTAACGGTTTATTAAAATATTTCACTGCCGATTTTAAAAATTTGAACACTTCTATAATAGACGCTAATAGTATTTATAGGAGAGTCTATATCTAGTAATATCTTTACTTAATAGAGAACTAACTCAATCTTAGGTATATTTTCACTATATTATTGCTTTCTTTGTGTAAATACTTTCACAATTTTCTTCTTAATATAGGTACACCATTTAAATAAAATCTATACAATGAAGTAGGTGTATAGATAATAATTTTGTAGTTCCCGTATTTTTTTTGGATATTCTGGCTTTAAACTAACATTTTAAATAAATAAAAATGTTTGTTTTACACACATGTACAATATACATATATTTATTTTATATCATTTCATACTTATCTATCTCTACTCTTTGGTGTTTTTCCCTTATATTTTTAATTTTACACGATTTTTGTTTATATTATACATAGTTTGAGAAAATATCTTAAACTACATTAAGTGAAAACCGAATTGCTTAGGCCTCCAGAAAAGATAAATAAATATTTATGACGATGTTCTAAAAATAAGCTTTAGACGTTAAAATAATAAAATAAAAAACATCATTAATTTGTCTTTATCAAACAATAAAAAAATTAAAAACATTTTAGCTTTGTAAGTAAAAATATATGGCTTAGAAATAATTGTTAATACTCCAATCCCCACAATTCTGCTTGAGTTGCATAAATTTAGTCGTAAAGATAGGAAAGTGATCTTTCTTTTATAATCGAATCTATTGGAGTGGAAAATGATAAGGAAAAAGTTACAGTAAAGTTACCTTCACAACAGATTCTGGCTAACAAGGAACAAATATTAATTGACAATAAAACTATTAAGATCTAATACAGGTACTAGCAAAACTTATATTAAATTACACAATTACACACACTGATTAATTATTATTTATTATTTACAAATATAATATTTTGGCACGGTTTAATGTCGCGTTGATGGACCAGGCCTGGCGTCTTCTGTAGACCTCCATCTGTTCTCCAAATTCTTATCAGTACCTTTGACAACATTCTGATGACTATGTCTTCTGTTTTCATCGAAAGCACTGCTTATATTGAATACACTATCCGCGCTAGTTTTTCTTCTCGTATCTAATGTAGAAAGACTGGAAGCTGCAGGTGATATTCGATGAGGAAAGCGCGGTGAGCCCTTTATTTTTTCACAGGAACCTTGAGACACTGATTTATGCGTTTTGGGTAGAACGAAGTTGACTTTCGTTTCAGGCTCTGCTACATATTTGTTTGGTGGTATGCTCTTATTAGAATTGTATGAACATGTTGGTTCATCGTCTGTTATCCGAATGATCGGGCCACTTCTTGCGTATGATTCCCGCCTCAATCTCAATTCTGGATTCGGTACGTTAAGAGTGTTACAGGAATGTACTATTGAGTGCTTTCGGTTTCCAGGCACTAAGCCAGCTATCATACCAACGTGCATTCTCAATGCGGCTGCAATACTCTGTCCCGTAGGATCTGCTATGGACATCGTTGAAGCTTTTCTGCTAGACGGTCGACTTCCGAAAAGACTCTTTAGTCTCTGCAGAAAGCCGTGGTTTTCCTCGCGTTTGTTTAAGCAGAGGTTGTACAAATCGATTGCTTGTTGGGATTTTCTGTAGTTGAGTTTAGGTTGGGAACTAAAACTGACTGAATTTCTTCCTCGGCATGCTTCAGCAGACGGCCAGCTTGCTCGAGGTATTACTGGGGGTAACACTGAGAGGAGAAGCAATGGCAGACCTCCACTCACGCTTGGTGTTCGTCTGTCTTTGTCATACGTATTGCCTTCCTCTTCGACAGTGTTCAATTCAGTCTGAAACATAAAAGCTGTTTTGGTATGATAGTTCTTGTTGAGTTGAGTGCGTTCAAATTTATCACACAATATGTGTACCTAATCAATGGGTGAGATTGTGTGTAAAAGTATTCAAAATCTAGAAAAATGATCACTAGTGCTGCTTTTGTGTTGTTATTTGTTAGAATTTCTACACTGATATGATTGATTGTAGTGATAAAACGTGTTATTCTAGATGCGTATGTCTATTTGAATCTGACTGAATATCTATTTGAAAATCAGTAAAACTATGAAATATAAAAACACACTGAAAACGCACACTCTATTATTTCATTAACCTTTTTTATTCCTGCCATTTAGTACCCGTAGTCCTATTGAAAATAAATTAACATTAATTTACAAATTAAAATGTTTTACAAAATAAACAAAGAAAACTTTACTTAAAATACATACCCGCTTATGCAGAGTCACGTTAGATTCTAAGGGCTCGGCTAGTAATTTCTCCAGACGACCTATTTCCTTGTCTAGGGCTGCTACTTCCCGTTTATAAACCTTATTTTGTATTTCAATACGGAAATGAAGTTCTTGTGTTTCGTCTGTCACAAATCGTCTAGTTTTACATTCTAGGCGCAACCCTAAGCTTTGTATTACGGGGTCTTCTTCACCTAAAAACAAATAAATTGATCCATATGAATAAAAAAATCGTATCAGCAGTGACAAACCTTTTCAGCATTAAAAAAATACATTTTATTATTAATATATTTTTAACAAACATTATTAATATATTTTTATCAAACATTTTATATTAATTAAGTTTAATGATTTACCTTTTTTCCGTATAGCAACAATTTTTGGCAAGAACAACAAGCACAGCGTTGATGTAGTTGCAATAAGAATTAAACTGGTTATCGTGATATATGCTAGCGTTGCTCGCTCAGATATAATCGTTCCAATAACCACAACGCTAGCACTGGTAATAACAACTGAATATACGCTGATTCCAATGTATTTGGAGTCGTTTAAAGCGGAGATCTTGACATGTCTGGTCTCCCAGGCCATATAAACTGCTACTAAGAGAAGTAAGCCTTTATAAGCGTACAGCACGCAGAGCCAACCTGTTGTGTTGTGTGATTTACATATTTCTATCTGGAAGAAAGTTTTTTATGTCAATGTAGTTAAAGTTCTGACTTCTAGTATTTCATGGTAAATATAATATTGTATATTGTTATGAAAAGACAATGAAGACGTTAATATACTTTTGAATTGTGATAATTCTTCTAAAGATTATTCAATTAACTATAAAAAAAAACAACACGCTTTAATGAATGCCAAAAATAAAGTATACACTATAAAAAATAACCTAAACAAAATACAAACTATGTTCAAATTTACAATGCGTTAAATAAAATATAAAAATTCTGCTGATTAAACATTATGGTCATAACTTATGTATGTTAATAACAAATATAGAATGGACAGAACATTTCCCAGATCTCTCTCATTTCTCAGACTTTTATTTAATTCCTATTCATTTCATCACACATCATCAGTCATCACCTGTGGCTGATACACAACACTCCTGTCCGTTGCGCTGATCTCAACAGTCAAGTTCTTCAGATGCCGTTCCATGGGATCCAGGGTAGCCCACAGAGTGACCAATAGGCCATCAATGATAAGTAATGCGCAAACCAGGGAGATAAGAGGCGTGTCTTGGAGAAGCTTTGTTTTGCAGACTCCGCTGCGATTGCTGAAAATTTCTGCAGTATTAATGGTGAAAAGAGTAAAATGGTACAGTACTCTAAAATTAATAATGCGCATGCAAATCTTCGCTAATTGTCGTATTTCCAAAATGTATTTTGACTAAACAAATTTTAATAAATTATGCATGAAGAAAATGCATTTAACCACTCTATATGTACAATGTACATATCGTCTTCGGACGCTCCGGAAATATGACATTATCGAACTGTGACGAAGATTTCAATGCGCATTATCACTTTTGGAGTACTGTATATTGATTATTCAAGCTACAGCATGTGTTGCAAAAGTAAGAAATATGTCTGCCGAAAATTTAAGAAATATGTCTTCGTTGTTAAACAAGATACGGCCCTAGTAGTGATCGTGAAATCATTTTACATTTTGAATAAATTAGTCGTTCAATTATTCTAAAATACACAATTGGATTATAAAGTTTGAATTGAACGACATTTTTTTCTTGAAGTATTTTAGTTGTATTAGTAAGCACCAGATGTTACAAATTAGGAAGACGAATGATAGAGCTGAAACTAAAATAAAGCTCAACTTGAAGATGTATAAAAGAACTTCCAGAACACGTACAAGTATACCCTTTTAAAGTTAAAGAAGAAAATATCGAGTTAAAACTTACCTTATAAAAATTCTGTGAACTCTGTAAGTTTTAGCGAACATCGAGCCAAATGCCAAAGAGAATCCAGCGGACAGAATATACACTCTGCTCTGCAATACATTTAGTAATTTAAAAAAAATTTAGTAAAGCAAAATTTGAATCATGGCTAATAATATGCATCATTAAAAACTTTCGTAGTACTATAAATTCTTTATTGTGTGATCAAGCAAATGATGTTAATATGGTAATAATAATAAATAAAAAGTTTATTTATTTGCCTTCACAACTTAAACTATTACAATGGAACAAAATATGTAAACGTGTAGCATTTACGTTGTGAAGGACTAGTGTCTGAAATAGGTCTGTGAAAGACCTGTAGTACAGATCACTAGCCCCCCTCGCGGATAACACTACTCAAATACATTTGTAACTTAACATAACAATAAACAAACGAATGGCAAGAAGAGAAAAAACAAAACAATAGACTAACTTAACATCTACTTCTACTTAAAATAATATAGACCTATTAATACGTGACCAGTGTATGTGTAGTGTTTGTCTGCATGTATTTGTGCGCGTGTAATATGTATGTTTGTATGTGTGGGTGTGGGAATGTGTTAGTTTGTGTGTGTGTGTGTGCGTCCATGCGTGCGTTTTTGCGTTTGTGCGTGTGTGTGTCATACATAGAAAGATACATGTCATACGTATAAACAGTGCGGAATAAACATTAAGTTTTTTATATTTAAAAGATAATGGTAGTAAAAAAAATGAAAGTAGTTTATATACAAATATATTTTCTTTTAAAATGTTCTCATTTATAATACTTACAGTGCACATAGCAGAAAACGGGATGTATGAAGGAAGGATAGCATTATCAACACCCAGGAGGGCCACCGCCGTGTACACCAGCACGCAACCAATTAACGTCATGTTGTTCAACCGAGGTGATGATAGTTTTATTGATCTACGAAAACAAATGTATACTGGTATACTTGTATTTTATGCACAATATGAATGTCTTATGCGGACAATATGAATAATTCTAAGAGATAAATTTATTTTCTAAGAAATAAATTTATTTTGCTGGCACGGGACAGTTTTCTTATACCCCTAATTGGTTAGGTTACTTAACTAAAAATGAAATATTTCAATTTAAAATTCTTCGTACTTATTTAAATCGAGACATAATTCAACTTAATATTACGTTTTCTTTCGGTTTTCTTAACATTATTCATCTGCGTTTTTATGAAATGGTTACATTATATCTACAGATCTACGCTCATAAAGTATCAACATATGAAATAACTAGCTTACCGCCCGCGGCTTCGCCCGCTTTCTCTAAAACGACTTGAGATTAAAGCTATCCTATCTCTCAAGTTGGACCGAACTGGTGCACATGGTGTACGAATTTTATTATAATCGGTTAAGTGGTTTAGGAGTCCATTGAGGACAAACATTGTGACACGAGATTTATATATATTAAGATATATCACCTGCGTTTGCTATAATGCAAATTGAATGCCAAAAACCCCAACGCCAGAGCCACACCAGCAGCTGACAGGGCAGTGACTGCCAACCTCGCTGGTGCCCAAACAGAATCCACTCTAAGGACCAGCACCCTCCTGGCTGAAGGGATCCCTCCCGCCCAGAGAGGCTTGGCACACTCAGGACACGTCAGTTCTTTGCCGTGGGTGTACAGAGCTACTGTTTTGGGACGACCTCCTGAAACGTGAATTCTCTTAGTCATGGTGTATTGAAAAGTATTTGTTCGTAATATAACAGAAGCTACTCTATAATAATTTAGTAGGTTTGAGTCAATTTTTCAAAGAAAATCAAAGTTTTGCAGTTTAATATGAGCCGAATTTCTGTTTACTATCTAGCCAAGGGCTCTAGCCTATTTATCAATTCAAATTTATTTTGAAATGAAATGCAATGTTTCATCTCAAATTTCATTGAGATAATATACAAAAGGCTTTTTTCCTTTAAACATCAAAGGAATATGTATCAATGACCAACAATACCACTTTCCTCTTATGCCTTCCTCGTTTTTCTTTATTCATCTGTACATCATCATGCATATTATCATATTTTCTACTCGTTCAAGCAAATTTTTCGTACAAAGAAAATAACTTTGAAGATAAAATCATACCTTGAATTTGATAAAACGCTGACATTCCTATCCTGTCTGCTCCATTGAACGAAACCGGCCCCTAAAATCAAATGGATTTCAGTTTTTCACCCAGTTATTTCTTTACAAAAACTCAGCCTAAATTTTTGGGTACACACTACACAGCATATTTTCCGTTTAGTCTACATCCTTTGTTATTATTTTTTCTAACAGAATAATATTTTAAATAGCTTCTGTACCTTATCGAATAACATTCTTCTGTCTACTAATTAAATTTTAACGGTTGGTTAAATGTAAATGGCAGAATTTCTAAAAAAGTCGAAATTCTTTATACACGTAAACAAAGGGCTCGACTGACTGATTCAACCAATATTAAAAACCTGAATAGGTAAAGTAAAAATTTTTATATTTAGTTGTACAACATTCAAATGCTTTATAAATGAGAAATCTTTCAATAGAATCACAGACTAATAATAATATACTACGTATACAAATAGAATATATCAATCACGAAGCGGGATTCAAACCCGCGTCTTTCGCCTTGCCGCGCCTAGCCTCTGTTTATTCTATTCTTTAAACATTTCTCAAACCTAGATGCATGCCTTTCCCCAACCACCTATAGACCTAAATAAAACCACAGACCTATCGATACCAATTAGGTACACGATTTACGCAAGAACAAAATACATTTCAAGTATTTCTCTTGAGGCTCCAGTATAGTATGAGCTGTGAATAATAGATTACAAATAAGAATACGAATGAGACTCTGAGAGTTCGTATTTTAGGTATTAGCGGTTATTCGTACCCTACTTATGTAAATTTGGTTTAAATCGTGCTCGTGATTGATGTCTGGGGTATTTACTTTTTATTTTTGTAGAAATGAAATCGTGTAGAATATGTAAAACGTAGTTTGTAGATGATGCACTGAATATCGTTTGTATCTACAATGTATGTTTCCTGTGTCTGGAAATAATATCTTGTGTTTATTTATGATTGCTATCCGTTGTATTTAAAAAAAAGTTTTCGTCAATTATTATTCAATATCACATCTTGAATCTTTACTAATAGTATGAAGCTGAAAAGTTCATGTGAATGTTTGACCAGCATGCAAAGGCCAGTGTGGTCGTTTTAGATCGAAATACGAATAGTTTAAACTGTGATTTCTATAAATAAAATAAAATATCTTTAAACCTAACCTTAAACCTAAGTGCCCTTACGCACAAGCGGTTAACCGCGGGGGCGGCTAACCTACGCACTAATCATAAAGGCGGTTGCATATTAAAATGTGAAAGCGGCTAAACCGCTAGTGCGTAAGGGCACTTATGCACAGTCAAACTCTACAGATTATACTAACTTTATAGAGTACACGCCTTCAAGTATTACTAAACAAATTAAAACTACAAACTTACCGATACACCGAGAAAGCTCAAATTTCCCAGTTGATTCAGAAACTCTTCAGCCATATCCTTCCTATCATAGTCAAACTGTCCCAAGCCCAATGTCTTGGTAGAATTGCTATCAGAGCTCCTCCACAGGTGTTCAGCTCTACTCAGTGCTAACGCGATAGCCCAAACTGCGTCGTATGTGTGAGGCGCGAAGGGCGATATTGGCACGCCAGCCGCTTCCATCTCGCGGTGGAACATTTCGTTCGTCTGTATTGGATGTTCTTTTGAGTGTGTAAAGTTTTACAGTGTGTTAAATTGTGATTTATGGTCTTTATTGTGTACAGTTGACGATAATTGCTTTCTGTTTTAATCTTTAAAAATTGCGAAATAAAGACTGGTCAGCAATATGTTACATATTTTAAGTTTAAAAAAATTATCTCTGCCTGTAATGTAGTTATTTAATTTTACAATAGTAAGTACGATGGCCTGTTTCCAAATTACAAAGGTAAAGTTTTACCAAAAACTCAAATGATCAACAAACCGTATCGAATCTATGTCATTAATCTTTTCATCAGTAATCGCTAGTTCGACTTACCAAACCAGAAAAAGAGGCAACATTCCCAACGATGCCTCTGTGCGCTGTAACAGACACAAGGCCCTCTAGCGCCCTAGCCAGCTGTGACCTCGCGCAGGGCGCCGCGCCCCTGATACGAGGCGGCGCCCCAGCTACCAGCCACGCGTACTCCGCCCCAAACATGCCCAGACGAAACGCCTGTAATACAATCAAAATTACAAAGGGAAGTTAGATTAAAAAGGAATATAGGAACTGTTATACAAAATAAAATATAGGTAAGTTATGTCGTATTATACAATTGTTTTATTTGTTGTTTTAGTATCAAGCAAGCGTTTTGTTTTTTTTTTTTTTTCGGTGTGTAAAGATTTAAAATTTGATAGAGTGATTATCAATAACTGTATTAGAATTATAATATACATATTTATTTAAAAAGCTTCTCATTCTAAACTAAAACTTTCAACACAAAATAAACACTAAATATCACCTACCTCTACTACGTAATACATATACAATAATTAAAACCCTATAAAAATACATCTATTTAAAAAATAAAGCACTATTCCATTCCTCCCTACAATCTTAAGAGCTTCCGCCTAATTCTATTATCTTACATCGAAAGGGCTCATCGCTGAAAATTATACAGCAAGCGTTTCTTTTGTAGCCCATGGCTGGTACTCAGCACGTCCAACATTGTATTTTAACAAAGGCGAGTGGCGAGTGCCACTCTCTGATACGGATTTATTTCATTTGGGCTTTTCGTAATTTAGTATTTTGGTAAGCTTATCTTTTTCATGAAAAGCTCTGGTTATAAGCGGACGGTTCGTTTAATTAATGAATGCATTACAGCATTTAGTTTCAACTAGTTTTTTGCCCGCGGCTTCGCCCACGTTTTCAAAGTAAAACCGTTTCCGTTCCCGTGGGATTTCCGGGATAAAACCTATTCTATGTGTTAATCCAAGTTACCCTCTATATGTGTGCTAAATTTCATTGTAATCGTTTCAGTAGTATTTGCGTGAAAGAGTAACAAACACACACATACACATACTCAAACTTTCGCATTTATAATATTAGTAGGATGTACTTATGTGAATATAACTACAGAAAGACAAAAATTATTGACAAACCCATTTGTTATTATTATCATAAATTATGTTTTATATTTCATAAGAATAAATGTAAGAAAGTGATACATTCACCAGTATTTAAAATTTATATAAAACATATCATCAATAGTGAAGAGCACTTCTTAGTTCTTGTTGAAAATATTATAATGAGATTTTACTTCACAAGGCTTTATAGAGAAATGGACTCGTATTAGTAAGAAATTTAACCTTATTTATCATTAAGTAAAATATAACTGTAACAATTAAAACATGTAATAGCATGCACGAAAATATTGATAAATTTATGTGATAAAAATAGTTGTACTCCTTTACTCTTGTAGGTAATTTCCTTCCTACAAGAGTAAAGGATCCTTTACTATTACCTACAAGAGTAAAGAATAAATAAATTTTATCATCAATGTAACGCTAACGATTAATAATTAAAAAATCAGCTTTAAAAATCATGTTATAATAATTAAAATAAAGTTTTCAAACAAATGTTACTATCATTAATCTTACTTACTGAACTTACCTCGCAAAATATCTTCGGAATCATTTCCTGTGAGAAGCTGCCAATTATGATCCTTGTGTCTAAATTCTGCAAATAGAGTTTATAAAGATACAATATGTAAAAATATATCAAGTTCCCTGAAAAACCATATTTCGTGTAGTCGATAGCATCAAAAATATTATTTTAATTTATAATCGTATTTAAAAACTATCAAATTTCGCCTTGATTTATCAGTAAATTAAATAATAAACAGAATAACAAAATAACGGATAATTACATACAGTACCTACAATGATTTACTGAGCTTAAAAGTGGAATTGAAAGCACACAATACTTTTTGTTACTCATAAAAACTGAAAACACATATCCACATACTGAAGGGGAATGTGATCGTAAAAACTCACATGAGAACACGATATTTCACTTTATTATACCGGTTAACAAAGTTTAAAATTTGATAATTTCATTGTAATTATTCTATAGCTACAAATCCAGTTTTAATGTGTAAGTATACTTAATTAAGAAAGACATTCAAATTTAACATTTAAAACTTTGTGAAAGGTGTCTTAGCGGCTTTTAATGTAAGCAGCACATCCCAATAATATTAGTATTACACACAGGATTAACAATAACAACATTATATTTAACACCTTAATTCAATACTTTAATCCTCTAAGTCCCTTTCCTCGTTCGTTAACAGAAGCTATTAAAACTTGGAGCTGAATATACATTGACAAAGTACGGTGCAAGTCACTCAAGGTGATTCCAAACTGCGGAATCCAATTATTTATAATTAAATTTGATTGACGGAGTTATCTTTCGATGTTAATTAGATTTTTCGGGAGTTTTGTTGGAGAAGAAATTTGTGCCAATTTTTGTGGACTGGTTGTTAGTAAATTTATTTTGGCGTGAAATCATGGCCTGAGATAAATAGTACGACAAATAATGAACTTATCTATTTTAAAATTGTAGCGTCTCAAAATTACTTAATATTTTTTTTAAGTATTTGAACGTTTATCAACAATCCTTTACTAATTAATAACGTTGTTAACATTTAATTTAGAATAAAGAGCCTTCTATACTTTAATAAAACAAGCATCTTTACCATTATCACTACAATCATAGCAAAGTCGCTTTCTCTGTCCCCAGTATGCCTAAATCTTTAAAACTTCGCAACGGATTTTGATGCGGTTTTTTTAATATATAGAGTGATTCAAGAGGAAGGTATTTATTAGGTTTTAGACAAAGCGGGCGAAGCCGCGGGCGGTAAGCTAGTAATATTATAAACCAATTAGTTAGTATTTAATAATTTGACGTTTTCTAAAGGTATCCCCAGCTTATAAATTCTTATCATTTAAAACAATCAAAACTTACTTTCAACTGCTGCAACTGCTCTTTAAAATCTGATTCAGCAAAAGTAATAGACGCCGCACAAGTGATATTAGCCGCTTCTAACTGAGTGACCAACTCATTTACAGCCAGGGAATAGATCTCTTCATTTTGGGAAAACGCAGTCACTGTGTCCCAGCCGAATTGCCTAAAATAGAAGAGCAGTTAATGATTTCAGGATAAGATATAATTAATCATGATACAGATGATAGAGATTGTTTTAAAAATGTTATTCTTTAAAGGTGATTGACAAGCTACAAGATATGTAAGTATTGTCTAACATTACATCAGGGTACAAACGGTTACGCCGCGGCCGTGTAAAAAAGTGTGAATATTACACGACCTCTCATTTATCTACAACTCATGCCTAAAATACTAAATACATGACTAAGATACGTAAAAATCCACGATTCTCTACCACTACTTTATGAGTGCTTTGCTGAATATCACGAGAAAGAAGAAAAGACAATAATGTTTTATCCTCTCCCATAAAAGTGGACACAAATTTGTTATTGAGTGATACAAATGATAAATTATTATTTTAATATGTACCTGATAAAAGCAATTCTAGCTGGATTGTGTGAAGAGTCCGGTGCTACAGTGCGGCAGAACAGGGGAAACTCGGAACGATCGCTGAGAGCTGGTGACGTAGACCCGAATGATACCTGTGTATAAGTAGCATTAGACTTTAGTAACATAATAATGGGAGTTCTCGTCTCAGAGGCCAAGACCCACTTTGGGGTTTCAGCGCCAGAGGAGTAAGTAAGTAAGTATCATAATAATGGAGATCTATTTCAAAGAATATGGACCATCACTTACGATGCTTTTTACATGAATATCTTTTCATTTTTTTATTGAGAATAGGGATGCGCTTGACTGCAATCTCGCCTGATATTAAGCTGAGATGTGGCCTACTACGCGTTTCCCTAGAAGGTACCTGTTCACTCTACGCTTTCAATTAGGCGAGTCACCTTCACCTAATAATATTTTTAAAATTATTATGATTTATGTGTACTACTTTAGCAATTTTATTTATTCACAAACATTTTTACCATCTCCAAAATGTATAGAACATCTGTCTGAACCTTTCTTCCTATACAAATCAAAGACAAGAAAACATGCAAAATATTATGTAACCATCAAATTCCGTTTATTATATGCGTAAATCAGTTATCTACACGTGTTGTGAAACCGAATCTACGTCATATCAGTGTCCAATCCAGTACAATCAAGGCTAGCTGTAATGAAGATGACGCTTCGTTAGCCGTCCCCAGGATTAGCCACGCGGCAATGGTTCAGCCAACAGCCGCTTTGAAGCTCTATCGAGTTAGAATTGTGATCTGCGATATAACTAGCCGGCGAAATTCGGATGGACATGATCTAATCAGCGTTTATACTTTTTCTCGACATAAATTTTGAAATTCGATGTGTTGAAAATGATCTAATCGGATAGCATTTATACTTCTCTAGACATAAATTTTGTAATTTAGTAGAGGAATAACAGATTCTACCAATTATCGACCAATAAGATCCTCCTTTAATTCTAGGAATAAACCAATAATCTAATAGAAATAACTAAGATTTATTTTCCGGGAACAATTCTTCGAATAAACTAAATTAACTTAGGGCTGATTTTTCAATCGTTGATTAAAACTTATTCATCGAATAACGTATTAAACTACCATTTCAAAAATGTATTCTAAATTCTAATTGTCCGTATAATAATATGACAGTTTACAGGTGACATTTTAAAATGTTCGTGATACTTTAATGGACGGATAAATTTTAACCAAGGATTGAAAAATCTGCCCTTAGGTAATTAATCTCAAAGAATTAACTACCGAGTAGTAGATATTATATAGATGCAATGAAGATGATAAATATACCTAATATTTGAGTTTAAATTATTGTTACCTTTTAATTAAAACTATAATGCAATAATAAATAACAACGTTATTTCATTGTTTTATTGGTTACAAAATCTAACAAATGTGAGTTCGGAAAAATACCTGAAAAAATCATTACGCAAAAATTGGCTTCATAGTTTAGATATTTACTTGAGATTAACTATAAGTCCTTCTTAATATAAAACATCATAGCGAAATGTTCTTTCTCATGTATCCAAAGCTTCAACTCATATTTAAAGCTAAAATCTTTTCTTTTAAACTGTTAACAATGTTTGATTGTGCACTTCCTAACTTATAACTACGCGAAACTTTTAATGAGTAAGAGTCGTTTTGTTTGAAACAAAAGGCCTTTCATATTGAATAGTTTCCTCAGTAAGAATAGTTGAAAAGTGAACTTTAAAAGATCAAAGGTACGAGCAAGATATTGTTAATTACTCTTCTAAGATGTATTTAATTAGAGAACTTTTAAAAGGCGTGAACAATTTAATTGGATCGTAATGAATTCGGATTCAGTTTTAATATTTCTATTCGGCTTGCAGCTTGAACTTTAGATAAATGTAACGAGGAATTACGTTAAATGGTAAAGCTGCATTTTCATATTCTGTATTCGATCGCAAGAGAGATTTTTTGTTTGTTTGTTTGTACCTACCAAATAAGCTTTTTACATTATTCCTAAGTTACATTTATTTTTAAATCGAGTGGATCTGGATCGAGCGACCGTTATTAAGAAAATTATATTCAATAGAATTCCCTTTGAAAGTAATTACTAAATTGTTATTTATTGAAGTCTTTCTAAAATATAATAAGTAGAACTTTGAAGGCATTCATTAATCCAAAATCAATACATTTCACCATAACGAAAGTGGTATGTTTGTATAGGAAGTTATTGTTTCTATAGAGCTTAATCCCAAATTAAAATATTAGAGTATCAAACTTCGAGACTGCATGCTGTTTATTTCAAATATGACTTAAATCCGTTACACTTACACGTTCATTAAAACATAAATTTGCCTTTTTTCACGTAGGTACTTTATATAATCTGTCTTTATTTTTATTTTTTTACAGGTAAAAATCTCTACTTTAGTACTTTGTTTGCTTTCAAGTACCCTATGTGACCCTTTCAACTACCCAAAATTAAGCGCAACATACCTACCTTTCACATAACAGAAATAACTAAATTTTATATCCCCAGTGTTACCTGCACAATATTCCAATAGGGTACAATCTTCGCAATGCTCTCGGTGACTTCAGAACAGGCTGTGCCGAGCAGCATGACCATCCTGGATTCCCGTTCCGTGTAGAGTGCGTGGAAGAATCTGTCCACGCCGACTCCTGGGTCACACTGTAGGGATAGATTTAAAGTTGAATGAATTAATGATGATATTTATTTATTGTAGTGCAAGAAGAATACATAATAGACAGAATACAGAATAGAATAGGTGAAAGGCGCGTTGAGAGTACAGTTTCAAAGTCGTGTCATGGCAATACCATCACGTCATGGAGTAAGGCGATCTTGCCAAAGAAATTTCATTTCTGACACCTGTGCTCGGTAGGTACATTATATGTTCTTTTTTAATTTCAAAAAACAGCTTTATCGCTACGTAATACTATAATGAAATAGAAAGATTTGATGTTTTGTATGTAGGTAACAATGTTATCTACATACAAAATCTTGTAGTCTGAACTTTCTAGATGAACTTAAAGAACTTAAATCTTTCATAAGTTTTTTAAAATTTTTGTTTTGGTAAAATTAAAATGCTATTTTATTCGTGAGACTATAATGTTCTATTTATTTTCTTTAAAGAAACATTTAAAATCGAAACTATACTAAGGAATTAAGATCATTACTTATATTGGTGCTTCATTAGTGAAATTATAAAATGAAGCGAATGAAATGAATGAAATACTCTAGAAACCGCAAGTTTAATTAATAAGCTTTTAGTACTAATAACTAATAAATAGAATTGTTACATTTCATTTAGATCATTTAAAAAAGTTCCTCTCGGTCGTAATGAAAAGTGGAAAATATACAGTGTGGAAATTTTCGATGAGCCCTGGAGGGAAAGTACTAGATATACTGGAGATAGCAAATTTTGCTGAAAGGAAACATTCCTTTATTTTTAAAAAGAAATATAACTGCATTCAAATATTATCGAAAGTTCACTTGTTTCGACCGGGAATCGAACCAACTAAAAATTAAAAAAAAAAATCTTATTTGTTATTTCATTCTTCAACTCGACACTGAGTGAAATGTAAGAGTAGAAAAGTAGTATGGGTGTAACTCTTATTGTTAGGGTGTTAAAGTTTATTTTTCTTTGAGGGAGATTTATTTTTGAAGAAACTTAAAGTCCAATTATCAAAGTTACAGCAAATGTAAGACGCTTATATATCATAATAATATTTCTCCTTTGTTTATACATTGCGTATATATTTTTTGTTTGAATGAAATAAATATGGAATACCTACCAAATAGATATACGGTTGCATAGTAACTATTTACCAACAAAATTTTTTATCATAATGAAAAAAGCTGTACATGAATTTTTATCAAAAATTCTCATACACTTTTCATATATGAATACAACGTTGATATTCATAGCTTGAAGTAAAGTCTTGAATACATATAACGCTCGTTCCTCACTGATTATGACCTAGACTCTTAACCTAGCTTCTAGGGTTAGAATATGGAACATAGGTACAATCTGTTGTGGCGAAGAAAGCCGAAAAATGTGACATGCTTTTTAACCGACTTCAAAAAAAAGGAGGAGGTTATCAATTCGGCCGGTATGTTTTTTTTTATCTAGACACGCGGCAGCGTGTCAAGCCGAGTTCAAGCGAAGAGAACTGGCGAGCAGCAGCCGTGTGTATATTTACACGAACCATTTCGAGCCACTTTTCACCCCCTTATAACTCAAAAACTATTTAAGTTATATAAACCAAATTTGGTACATATCAAGAGGACCTCAAGATAAACAAGAACCCTAAATTTCATAAGTACAGATTAAACAGTTGCGTAGATATTAATATCCAAAAATCGCAATTTTTAAGACTGACTGACTTATAGACATATACAAAACCTAACCCACTTCCAGATGACCTAGAAAGTTCAAATTTTGTATTCAACTAGGTAATAGTGAGTGTACAAAGGAAAAAATCAGAAAATACTGAATTTATTTGTATTTAATTTTTTTTTCAATGACATAAATTTTGTTTGTATGGAAAAATGGAAAAGTTTAAAAAAAAGAAAATAGTATCTTCACCTTACTAGTCTTAAAAAATAGATCAAAACTAATCAGTGGCCGAAAAAAATTTTGAAATCCATCAATAAATGACTGAGATATAGATTATTGAAGTTTACATATTTTAGTACGAAACATCTGTAGATTCGATGCGCCTCTGACATCACACTCACTCGCGCTAGTATCGCTAGGGCGGATTACTTCGATTGCATGATTTCTTTATTCAAAACTGTTATTAAACGTAAAATAAAAGAAAATGTTAATAAATATATTGCCTTTATTGCTCATACAGTTAAAAATAATATATAATTTTACATATTCACGTTTATTTATTCTTTATTTATGAGTGTTTAGTTTAGTTTTAATTTCAGTGTAAATAAATAAATAAATAAAATCTTTATTTTGCTTTAAACATGGTATTCAATGGTGATACAATTATATTAATAAAGCACAAACATATTCAGCCAATACAAGCATGCAAAAATAATTACCATAAATGGTGTAGGTAATGGAAGAAGGCTTCGTCGAAGGTCGAAATGATTTAATTTGCGTATATTAATATGAGTGAAACATCTTTAGGCGCGTTTAGAGTAAAATTTCAAGATCGCGTCATGGCAATACCGTAACGTCATGGAGTAAGGCGACGATTCTTCTACAACGATCTTTGCATCTTGGTAATACTTAGTGTGTGTACAAATTCACGCTGGATGTTTAGAAAATCATGTAATCTTTTAAACATATTAATATGAGTGCTCAGTGCAGTTAAAACAGAAAACGAGTTTAAAAAATTGCAGATAATGACGGGGCAATGTGCGCTGACATTCATAACATACAAGAAAATATAGAAAATAATACTAAACAAACCATACAGAGAAACCGCAAGAAAAAAAATCGTATATAAAAAGTATTATATTTATAAAGTAAATCAAATTTGCAGAGTAATTTTCTGTACAAAAAGTAATGATATCCCACCAAAAACATAAATGTAAAAATTGGAGCCGAGTTCAATCGTTGACTTAATTTGCCAAAAAAAGAAATGAGATCTAAATGTGTGCCAAGTTCTGCAGACAGTCCAGAAATTTATTTACAAAGATGTATTAAGTTCTTAGGTTGACTGAAAACTCAATTGTTTTATTTTCCCTTAGAGAACAATGTTTATTCCAAAATATAACTTTTTTAATTTGAATAATATAATTATTTTCACAAAGCAAACAACTAATGACCTAGAACCCCATAATTTGATGAGGCTAGTTTTACATACTGTTTATATTTTGTGAGGTTCTAAAAACTAGCCTCATCAAACTATAGGGTTCAATAGGTCATTAGTTGTTTGCTTTGTGAAAATAATTATATTATTCAAATTAAAAAAGTTATATTTTGGAATAAACATTGTTCTCTAAGGGAAAATAAAACAATTGAGTTTTCAGTCAACCTAAGAACTTAATACATCTTTGTAAATAAATTTCTGGACTGTCTGCAGAACTTGGCACACATTTAGATCTCATTTCTTTTTTTGGCAAATTAAGTCAACGATTGAACTCGGCTCCAATTTTTACATTTATGTTTTTGGTGGGATATATGTATACCGATTACTCCGAGGTTTCTGAACCGATTTACGTGATTCTTTTTTTGTTCAATGCGGGATGGTGTTGAATGGGTACCATAAAAATTTTATTCGGATAGGCCCAGTAGTTTTTATTTTATGAGCATTTTTGTCTGTATTTGTAAATGTTGCAAGTGCAAGTTTGCAGTCGGTTGTTTTTAACGCAGTTATCACTTGTGATATGAGTAGGTAATAATAGTACATAAATACATAATATCAGTTTACTGTTTGAAGCGAGTTATAGTTATATTGTACTAGCTTTCCGCTCACGCTTCGCTCGCAAGCTTTTCACATTTTCGTATGAAAAAATATCTATCTATTTTAGATTCATTTAAGCAGTTAAGGACAAGTAAGTCACTATTTTAAAATAAAATGCCCAAGTGAGTCGTATGTAAAAATGGAATAAGCAATACTATATCTACATATGTATTTATTCATATTTTATATTGTTGTGTGTAAAATTACGATAATTACCTATGCCACTAATTATAAACTTGATTTCATTTTTTTATATTATGTACAAGTTAGAATTTTCTCGCTTCTTATTCAGTAACTAATATAATTTAGTTAATCATATTATAATGTTGCTAATTTCTAATTACATCTGTCTTGTATTAATTAGCAATTAATATGGCTGAGGTTGAGGCAGACTGTCTGATGTGGTCCAAACTGTTAGGTATGTATATGCCTACCTCCCATTAAATATTCTGTTAATTATTAAGTTAAGAAAATAACGTGTATTTATTAGTTATTTTTTAATTGAGTCTGAGATTAATCCATGGTCTTAGACAATTAGGTTAATAATGCTTCTATGTTTATGTTATTTACAGTAAGATTACTATAACTGTTCACTGATTAATAAAATACTAGCTTCTTCCCATCTCTTCTCGCTAGAAACTGTTTTTCAAATCTGTACTTAAAATTATATATTTTACTAGCTGTTGCCCGCGACTTCGTCCGCGATTAGGTCGTTTTTCGTCATTCGTCGTTTAAAAAAAATACGTGACACTTTATTTTAAAATTTTCTTAATTATTGTCTCTTATAAAATTTAACTACATTAAAATTGAACACTCTGATAAGAAAATCTTAAAATCTGAAGAAAACATGAATGTGGTTTAAATTCTACATTACTTAGTATCAAATAATAATCTAAATTAAATGTAGATTAACAGTTTGAGCACACCATTATAGAATATGTACCTAAGTATTAAATTACGTTAGTTTACATAGTAACTTTACTAAAAACACGATGACTATCTTTCGCGCTCGATACCACAAACTAAGCATGTTTGTGGTACGTGGCCCGCGTCACTTGACCTCCCGCGAGTTCCCCTCCGTTGCTATGCGAAAATACATTCGTCGCCCTACTGTAGGAAAAATTGTAATACTGTGGCCTGGGCGTTATCACACGTCCAGGGAGTTCCTGAGTGCCGATATCACCATCTTGAGGAAAAGCTTCTAATGTCGATTTAAAACTGCATACATACGAATTAACCTGTTCTAAAATTGTGAAATGAGTTCAGTTTTAAATTTGAGAAATATTGATTTCTTGTATTCCACGATTCGTTGTAGTCGAATACAAAATATATTTAAACAAACTTAGCTTGGCCTTCAGGCAAAAGGGATCCTATCAAATGGTAAACTTGACCTTGTATCTTAAAAGTAAGCATGAACGGATCTTCTGATAATTATTGAGCACCAAAGGATCATTTGAAACGCACTACTATAAGAGCGAATATTGTCTAATAACAGTTTACATTGCACCACAGAATACATAATAGTAGCTAAACGCTAATTGCACAGTATGTTCCTCTAAAAGTAGTGATTTTGTGAAAGGTTCCGGTGTATCTTCAAACGAAATCCGACTCGCCTTACTACACTATAAAGCATTACAAAAAGAACATACTACGTTAATATCGCCTATACAAAAAATGATGAATGAATGTTACAATATTATACTTTGACTACTTTGACTGTTAGTTAAAGTTTATTTTTACTAACAACATGTAAATGAAGAAGAAATAATAATTACCAACGAACTAACCTTTTCTATAATACTTAACACGGCACATTTTTCAAATTATCTTGCTCAACTCTACTAAAAAATTTGAGGGTTTTGTTGGAACTTTAATATGTAAAAACTATGATATATCTAAACTACGATACAACTTGCATGCGGAAATGCTCATTACAATTGTGAATCTAAAGAATAACTAACATACTGTTCAATTTTATTGAGCTGATGAATATCTTTTGCCTGGAAGAAATCACCGTCGCCTAACTATAATGTGTTTTCTTATAAAACCGTTACATAATTTATTTTATCTACTTAAATAATGAAAATGATATATTTATAAAATATAAAACATATTATGTAAAATGATTAAAAATAAATAAATGAAGCAACTACGATTCAAAGAAAACATCTTTTTCAGTGTGAAAATGCTCTAAGCAATCCTGGATGATGAACTGTATATCATGTACCTACTCTGATCCCAGTACGGTCGGTACGTCGATAGCCATAACGATAAATATTATAATCAGATAACCGCAAAGTCAAAATAAAAACATTACTTGTAAAGTTGTGAGTGCAAAATTTACGTTTCATTTGGCAATAAAAATTTTTTCGGTACTAAAACGTAGTAGTTTGATATGTGGTTGGCTACCCCTCCTCTCCTTCCTGAAAAATATCCTCCAAAATTTCCCGAGATACTTCCAATGATTGAACCATTGGACGTTGGACATTAACTTCAGTCAAAAATTGACGAAGCGGATGATTACTAATTTCCACTTAATCCTCGCTGCTACTGTCTTTATCATCAAATCATCAATTTTCAAGTGGTGTAGTAAAAATATCAGCAGAAATCGTCTTCCAAAGGCGATATAATTTTATTAGCATTGAATCTGTAAATAAAAAAATCAAAAGTTAACTGTAAATCTATAAAAAAAACTACTTACAAATAAAATTTTATCAAAAACTTCTGTTCCCAATGCACCTCAAAATAATAAAAGAATCATTCATTTCATTTCATTTCATTTCAATAAATACCTGTAAGTAACAACTTACCTTTTGTGGGAACGCATGATGGTGAAAATTCACAAAACACGAAGATTGCATTTGATATTTTTTGTTTTATGGCATTCAATTGCTTTATAAATATCACTACATAGTATGAAAAAAGTCGCTTTCTGTGTCCCTGTGTCCCTATGTCCCTTTGTATGCTTAAATCTTTAAAACTTCGCAACAGATTTTGATGCGGTTTTTTTAATAGATAGACTGATTCAAGAGGAAGGTTTTAGTACATAATTTATTAGGTTTTAGACAAAGCGGACGAAGCCGCGGGCGGTAAGCTAGTAAATTTATAAAACACGAAGATTTTTAAAATTGTAACTAATGAACACAACAATATATTATTATACTCTTTGGAACACAATCATTAGATTAACTGTAGATAATGGTGTCTATTTTTACTTAAAATAATAAACATCTACCCTCACTTTAAAAAAATGTAGTTTATTATTTACACGAAATATATCTTATAGGGAACGGAAGATATGGGTTAAAGAGTTAAATAAATAAATAACATAATTATATTTAAATTATTAATTTTTAACATTGTGTTCAGTAGTGTTAACATGTAAATTGATTTGATTTTTACGAAATCTCATAGATGGCGCTGTTACAAAATTAACATTATACAACTTACATTCTTTAAGCTATGTTTCTCTTCCCAAGTTACTTAAATGGCATAATTTTTATAGTGTCAATATAGATATTGTCAAACAACATTTATATATGCGTCATTTGATTATTAATTTCCAATAGTTAACGTGTAAATTGAATTGATTTTTATAACATTTAATAGATGGCGCTGTTTCTAATTTGTCTTTATACTACTAAATTCATTAAACTGTTTCTCTGCCCAAATTACGTAAATGACATAGTTTTTATTTTGTAAAGCTAGATAATAGCATGGCTTACTCGAAACCAACATTTAAACATGAGTCTTTAGATTGTACGCTGTCGTAATACACGGAATACGTAAGAAAAATAAAGGTTCACAGCTCCTCCCCCGTAGGTGATAGCTTGATAATATGTAGCCTATAGCCTCACCCGACCTGTTAGTAATATTCATGCAAAATTTGAAGTCAATCTATGCAGTACTTTCTGAGATTAGCAAGGAAATACATACAGACAAACAGACAAACAGACAAACAGACAAACAGACAAACAGACAAACAGACAAACAGACAAAAATTCTAAAAACGATGTTTTTGGCTTCTATATCGATTATAGATCATGGATTATGTATTCTTTTAAAAAAATATTCAATGTACAGTTTTGACTTTCCTACGATTTTATTATATGTATAGATGCTATGATGATTCGAAAGTGCGTCAAGATGAAATCTAGTTGAATATATTATGTTCAACATTGGAGTTTCGGATTTTTTCGTAGTGTTATTTTCGCTTTATTAAAAAATGTTCAACTTATTATATAATGAACAGTTTGAAAATTTAATTAAACCATTAAAATTAATCCAGTTAATCAAAACAGAATATATCAGGTAACATCCAAAATATAGAACTGTAATCAAAAGCCAAAGCTTCCTCGATCTTAATTTATCTGAAGCCTGCGCCTAAGTAAACGTTCGCCCACGATGTATACAAATTAACTAATTTAATTAGCTTATATACGTTATATGGGATATTATTTGCGTAACATACATGTATCTAACGAATAAGCAATGGTAAGCAGAGGAAACACAAATTCGGTCGCGTGAAATGAAATAGCAACGCAGTTTTGAAAGAATAACACAATTGAAATGAAAATGGATGAATGAATTGCAGTTGCAAGCAGGAAAAAAACGTAGATATACGTATTTAATAAATATTAAGAGCTATTGTCTACACAAACGAAAAGAAAATTTATAAATAGCTTAATCGCATTTTTAGTTTCAGAATCTGACTAAAAAAAAGCAACTCAAAAATATTTCTATATCTAAATTTCGAATTACCCAAGAATTACAAAACTATATTAGGTTAGGCTTACCCAATATACCTACATGTATAGATTACACATATAATTACTATATTTTATTAATATACACGTAAAGTATACCTTAGTTTCATTAGTGATGAGATGTAGCTTGTACCCGGGTAGCAAAGTACGCTTATCGACATGTTCCACGGCTAACTTCACTTAGGTTTCCCTATCCAAAATAATTGCATGTGAAACCTACCTACATATACTTATGTATGTGCAATATTTTGCCTCACCTTGGTATCATTAGTGATGAGATGTAGCTTGTACCCGGGTAGCAAAGTACGCTTATTGACATGTTCTACAGCTAACTTTGCAGCGTTGAGCTCGGACACGCCGTCCGCGCGCGGGGTGTCCCCCACGGATAACTCGAAGAGCCCCAGAATTGATACTATTCGGGATGAGTCTGTGAAACAAAATAGTATACATAAAACACTAAAAAGTCAGCGTTTGTGCCGAGCACAAGTGTCAGGAGTGAAACTTCTTTGGCAAGATTCTAAGATACCAAAATTGTCGGTTTACTCCAAGACGTGACAGCATTGAAGCAACCTTGAAATTTTACTCACAACGCGCCTGAAGAAATTTTAATTCAAAAATATTTTAGAGTTTATTTTTCAAATATGACAACGGTTAAGTAGAAAAGCCTCAAGATTGAGATGCAGGATGAGTCTGTAAAGAAATGCTATTATGTTGTGTGTATTTTTCAAATTCAGTATGACGGCTAAAATAACCTTAGGATGGTGACTATCCAGGATGAATGTGTGAACAAATAAATTGTTGTAGGGTATATTTTTAAATGTAGGTTTATTAATATGACAACGGTTTACTGAAACAGCTTCAGGATTGGACTGGATGAGTACATGAAAATTGTAGTTTGATATTTATAAATTCTCTCTATGTTCTCATAATATTTTATTGCCAAGTAAAAATGGCTCTATTATATGATTTCAAAAGCTTCAGACTAGAATTTATATTTTTTGGTTTTTATGGCATTCAAATGCTTTATAAATATAAATTTATAAAGGATAGAAAAAATTCGATCACGAGGCGGGACTTGAACCCGCATCCTTCGCGCCATTCCGGGGCGGATGCCTAACCAACTCAGCCACTCGTGACCCGCCTGAGCAATCGAATTTATTCTATCCTTTCAGTTTTATGTGTCTTAAGGGACACACCGCGCGCCATCTATTGAGATGATTTAACAACCATTTCAACCAATATGAAGCACTTTTCAGTGAATACAATATTGTAACGATGGAACACGACCTTTTCTTGAATTTATATTTTTTGGTTTTTATGGCATTCAAATGCTTTATAAATATAAATTTATAAAGGATAGAAAAAATTCGATCACGAGGCGGGACTTGAACCCGCATCCTTCGCGCCATTCCGGGGCGGATGCCTAACCAACTCAGCCACTCGTGACCCGCCTGAGCAATCGAATTTATTCTATCCTTTCAGTTTTATGTGTCTTAAGGGACACACCGCGCGCCATCTATTGAGATGATTTAACAACCATTTCAACCAATATGAAGCACTTTTCAGTGAATACAATATTGTAACGATGGAACACGACCTTTTCTTGAATTTATATTTTTTGGTTTTTATGGCATTCAAATGCTTTATAAATATAAATTTATAAAGGATAGAAAAAATTCGATCACGAGGCGGGACTTGAACCCGCATCCTTCGCGCCATTCCGGGGCGGATGCCTAACCAACTCAGCCACTCGTGACCCGCCTGAGCAATCGAATTTATTCTATCCTTTCAGTTTTATGTGTCTTAAGGGACACACCGCGCGCCATCTATTGAGATGATTTAACAACCATTTCAACCAATATGAAGCACTTTTCAGTGAATACAATATTGTAACGATGGAACACGACCTTTTCTTGAATTTATATTTTTTGGTTTTTATGGCATTCAAATGCTTTATAAATATAAATTTATAAAGGATAGAAAAAATTCGATCACGAGGCGGGACTTGAACCCGCATCCTTCGCGCCATTCTGGGGCGGATGCCTAACCAACTCAGCCACTCGTGACCCGCCTGAGCAATCGAATTTATTCTATCCTTTCAGTTTTATGTGTCTTAAGGGACACACCGCGCGCCATCTATTGAGATGATTTAACAACCATTTCAACCAATATGAAGCACTTTTCAGTGAATACAATATTGTAACGATGGAACACGACCTTTTCTTGAATTTATATTTTTTGGTTTTTATGGCATTCAAATGCTTTATAAATATAAATTTATAAAGGATAGAAAAAATTCGATCACGAGGCGGGACTTGAACCCGCATCCTTCGCGCCATTCCGGGGCGGATGCCTAACCAACTCAGCCACTCGTGACCCGCCTGAGCAATCGAATTTATTCTATCCTTTCAGTTTTATGTGTCTTAAGGGACACACCGCGCGCCATCTATTGAGATGATTTAACAACCATTTCAACCAATATGAAGCACTTTTCAGTGAATACAATATTGTAACGATGGAACACGACCTTTTCTTGAATTTATATTTTTTGGTTTTTATGGCATTCAAATGCTTTATAAATATAAATTTATAAAGGATAGAAAAAATTCGATCACGAGGCGGGACTTGAACCCGCATCCTTCGCGCCATTCCGGGGCGGATGCTGACATAAAACTGAAAGGATAGAATAAATTCGATTGCTCAGGCGGGTCACGAGTGGCTGAGTTGGTTAGGCATCCGCCCCGGAATGGCGCGAAGGATGCGGGTTCAAGTCCCGCCTCGTGATCGAATTTTTTCTATCCTTTATAAATTTATATTTATAAAGCATTTGAATGCCATAAAAACCAAAAAATATAAATTCAAGAAAAGGTCGTGTTCCATCGTTACAATATTGTATTCACTGAAAAGTGCTTCATATTGGTTGAAATGGTTGTTAAATCATCTCAATAGATGGCGCGCGGTGTGTCCCTTAAGACACATAAAACTGAAAGGATAGAATAAATTCGATTGCTCAGGCGGGTCACGAGTGGCTGAGTTGGTTAGGCATCCGCCCCGGAATGGCGCGAAGGATGCGGGTTCAAGTCCCGCCTCGTGATCGAATTTTTTCTATCCTTTATAAATTTATATTTATAAAGCATTTGAATGCCATAAAAACCAAAAAATATAAATTCAAGAAAAGGTCGTGTTCCATCGTTACAATATTGTATTCACTGAAAAGTGCTTCATATTGGTTGAAATGGTTGTTAAATCATCTCAATAGATGGCGCGCGGTGTGTCCCTTAAGACACATAAAACTGAAAGGATAGAATAAATTCGATTGCTCAGGCGGGTCACGAGTGGCTGAGTTGGTTAGGCATCCGCCCCGGAATGGCGCGAAGGATGCGGGTTCAAGTCCCGCCTCGTGATCGAATTTTTTCTATCCTTTATAAATTTATATTTATAAAGCATTTGAATGCCATAAAAACTAAAAAATATAAATTCAAGAAAAGGTCGTGTTCCATCGTTACAATATTGTATTCACTGAAAAGTGCTTCATATTGGTTGAAATGGTTGTTAAATCATCTCAATAGATGGCGCGCGGTGTGTCCCTTAAGACACATAAAACTGAAAGGATAGAATAAATTCGATTGCTCAGGCGGGTCACGAGTGGCTGAGTTGGTTAGGCATCCGCCCCGGAATGGCGCGAAGGATGCGGGTTCAAGTCCCGCCTCGTGATCGAATTTTTTCTATCCTTTATAAATTTATATTTATAAAGCATTTGAATGCCATAAAAACCAAAAAATATAAATTCAAGAAAAGGTCGTGTTCCATCGTTACAATATTGTATTCACTGAAAAGTGCTTCATATTGGTTGAAATGGTTGTTAAATCATCTCAATAGATGGCGCGCGGTGTGTCCCTTAAGACACATAAAACTGAAAGGATAGAATAAATTCGATTGCTCAGGCGGGTCACGAGTGGCTGAGTTGGTTAGGCATCCGCCCCGGAATGGCGCGAAGGATGCGGGTTCAAGTCCCGCCTCGTGATCGAATTTTTTCTATCCTTTATAAATTTATATTTATAAAGCATTTGAATGCCATAAAAACCAAAAAATATAAATTCAAGAAAAGGTCGTGTTCCATCGTTACAATATTGTATTCACTGAAAAGTGCTTCATATTGGTTGAAATGGTTGTTAAATCATCTCAATAGATGGCGCGCGGTGTGTCCCTTAAGACACATAAAACTGAAAGGATAGAATAAATTCGATTGCTCAGGCGGGTCACGAGTGGCTGAGTTGGTTAGGCATCCGCCCCGGAATGGCGCGAAGGATGCGGGTTCAAGTCCCGCCTCGTGATCGAATTTTTTCTATCCTTTATAAATTTATATTTATAAAGCATTTGAATGCCATAAAAACCAAAAAATATAAATTCAAGAAAAGGTCGTGTTCCATCGTTACAATATTGTATTCACTGAAAAGTGCTTCATATTGGTTGAAATGGTTGTTAAATCATCTCAATAGATGGCGCGCGGTGTGTCCCTTAAGACACATAAAACTGAAAGGATAGAATAAATTCGATTGCTCAGGCGGGTCACGAGTGGCTGAGTTGGTTAGGCATCCGCCCCGGAATGGCGCGAAGGATGCGGGTTCAAGTCCCGCCTCGTGATCGAATTTTTTCTATCCTTTATAAATTTAAATTTATAGCTTCAGACTAGTAAAAACGCGTAGATACATATCGAGTAATAACTTTTTCTTTTGAGGGATTTGTTTTATGCCTTAAACTATAGAAGCATCAAATTGTTATCCAAAATCGGCATAGTATTATATTTATGTAACTCTTGCTACATCGACTTCAAATAAATCCATACTAATATTATAAATGCGAAAGTAACTCTGTCTGTCTGTCTGTTACTCAATCACGCCTAAACTACTGAACCAATTTTAATGAAATTTGGTATGGAGATATTTTATACCCGAGAAAGGACATAGGCTACTTTTTATCGAGGGAAAATGACGCAATCCCGGAAATCCCAATCCATGCGGGTTTTTCTTTGAGTGCGCGGGCGAAGCCGCGGGCGGAAACCTAGTATATTATAAATGCGAAAGTTTGTCAGGATGGGTGAGTGTTGGTTACTCTTTTACAAAAATCTACTAAACGCATTTGGAGAAAACTCTACAGTAATAAACTGAACATTACAATAACATAATATAGGATATAGAACAGGTAGTTTAACCCTCCGTGAACCACGTGGATAAAAGTTACGTCCTGCGCTACGTGGGGTTTCCTGGACCCAATAATCTTTCCACGTTTTTTTAAGCTAGTATTTATTGTAAATTTGTAATGTGTATATTATTATTATCCCTTGACTATAAGAGGTTATAAATAAAATAAATTTATCAAATATTATATACATTTATTATATCTTTAGGCTATGTTACAGAAATAGTACTTTTTACCAACTGGAATAAGACTATGTTCTATGGGTTAGACTTTAAGAAAAAAAATGAACTATAAGAACTTCTTAATTCTATGCTTTGGAGGCATAACAAAGTAGTAAACAAAAATAAAACAAAAATTACTAAAACTAATTCAAACTCAAACTCAAACTCAAACATTTATTTATTCAATTAGACTACTACTTTTAGTAGCACTTTCGAATCGTCATTTCATAAGTATTTTTAACATTTACCACCGATTCGGAAAGCAGTATCTATGGAGAAGAACCGGCAAGAAACTCCATAGTTGCTCTTTTAGTCTATTTATTGAAATAAACTAATTAGTCTTCTTGAGATCCAAGTTGGTTCAAATCACCACAATTCCATAGGTGCGGATAATATTGCATTTTCATTGATGTGATGAGCCATAATGAGCCCTAGAAACAATTTCAGGTAATTTTAAATAATAAAAAAACAAATTAAATAAATATTTATATAAAAAAGTCGTATTTTATCACACTATACTGCTCACCTTTTAGTAGACGTCCCGAACTACGTGGGGTTTCTGACACCCAGCTGCACTTTGACGGTGTCCGTTCACCACGTCTGCGACGCTACTACTAAACCACTGTCGCTAAGAGGTCTGGCAACGTCGGAACTCCAGCTAGACGAGGTTTCAAGACTTTCGCACAATGTTTGGAAAAGATACAAAGATTTTTGTATGGCTGGGGTGTATTAAACCCCACATGGTGCACGGAAGGTTAATATAAAAGTTTTTCTAAGAAATTCAAACACTAAAATTAAAGCAATCCATGTTACTGTCAATTCAAAGTAATCGCCTTTTACCGATTTCTCGAGTCGTAAATCTATCGCACTTCACGACCTATAAAATATTTCATCTCAGATATTATGACCTCTTAAAATGTTAATACATTTAATGGAAATCTTTGTTTCGGATATATTTTGTATTTTATTCTCGACACGATTGATTTGTATTGACCAGTTTATTACAATAAAGGTGGTTTATATTAATATTAATGCGCAGATTTACATTTTCGTAATTGTTTCTCTTCTTATGTTTTATTTACGAATGTTGACTTTTTATGGACTTAATCATTTTAAGGTTCAACTTGTAGCAGTGTTGTTCGAATTTTTTTACGGAACTATAAATTGCTGTAATTTTTAAAAAAGTCGTTTACATTTATAGGTGTAACACATTTAAATTACGTGGTCTCGATAGAAAGTCACCTATGTTATGTTAACTCGTGCAAACGTAACAAAAACGTAAACCTAAATGTTGGTTGACTTGTTTCCACCAACATTGACCGTTGTTCTTGATGGGTTTTGGGCAGGAAAAAGCAAAGATTGTTAAATAAACTTAAGATTCTTTATTAGACGATGCGCGTAGTACGAAGGGTAAAGACGGAAGAGAGAAATTATAAGATGACACATAGGTATTTGACATACACATTTGTTTATACAAACTCTTTTCACCAACACTGGCCCTTAAACAAATGTGTAGGTACATAATTATTGTACAACATTAAACAAGTTTAGTTTTTACAATTTAAGAATTTAACAAATTTATTGTAAACCTAAACACGTTACAAACTTATAATGCTTTTCTTTAGTAAGTGGTTTTGTTAAATTAATATCGGCAGTCATTTCAGAAGTACACAAATAATTCAAATTAACAATATTATCTTTTACAACTTCTCTTATAAAATGATGCCGCACATCTATATGTTTCGTACGAGCATGATACATAGGATTCTTACACAATTTTTGTGCTGATTGGTTATCATTAAAAATCGTAACAGAACAATGCCTACCTAACAATTCATACAACAGAGTTCTTATGAATAACGCTTCTTTACAAGAATCTGATAGAGCCATATATTCTGCTTCTGTGCTAGAAAGAGCGACTGTTCGCTGTTTTCTACTTTCCCACGATACAGAACAGTTCCCAATTTGAAACACAAACCCAGTGTACGACCTACGATCGACCTCACACGAAGCCCAGTCAGCATCAATATACCCATTGATGTCTAGACCACTTCTACTAAAAACAAGTTTGAAGTTACAGTTACAGTACCCTTTAAATACCGTAGTACGCGTTTAGCGGCCTTCCAATGACGCTGATCATAACAATCATTATACTGGCTCAGCATGCTTACCGCGTGCGCGATGTCTGGCCTGGAGCTAACTGAAATATAATTTAAACAACCAATTAAATTTCTATATTCCAAATTCTCCTCCTTTTTATCAGCCTTTACAAGTTTCAATCCCGATTCCATTGGAGTTTGAGCTGGCTTACAGTCAGTCATATGAAAACGGTCTAAAACATTCTTTATGTAACTAGACTGATCAAGATAGATATTATCTTGGTTTCTTGTGATGCGCATACCAAGTATATGGCTGGCTGGCCCTAAATCCTTCATTTCGAATTCTTGCATGAGTTTCTTCTTTATTTCAACTTTCATTTGTGAATTTCTGGTTGAAAATAATAATATATCGTCCACATACAACCCAATGATGACTAATTCTTCACCATTTGATTTAAAATACACGCAGGGCTCTGGGGACAGTCTTCTGAAACAAAGTTTTGTAACCAACACATGGTTTATCTTTTCATACCAAGACTTCGAAGCTTGCTTTAGGCCATAAATTGCTTTATGCAATTTATATACTTTATGCTCACAGCCTTTTACTTTATAACCTTCCGGTTGTTCCATGAAAACTTTTTCTTGCAAATCTCCATTTAGAAAAGCAGTTCTTACATCCAAATGATCGATATCCATCTGCTTTTCAGCTGCTAAAGCCAATAATATGCGAATAGTGGAATATCGAACCACTGGAGAAAAAGTTTCCTCGTAATCAATTCCATAGCGCTGTGTAAAACCTTTAGCTACCAATCTGGCTTTATACTGCTTTAGATTTCCATCAAGATCTTTCTTTTTCTTAAAAACCCACTTGCACTTAATCGGTTTTTGATCTTTAGGTGGATCAGTTAATGTCCAACATTTATTTTTAATAAATGATTGATACTCATCAGCCATTGCTTTCTTCCAGTGAACAGCTTCAGCCCCTCCTAGAGCTTCTTGAACTGTCTCTGGTTCATCTCCAATGCAGGTCAGCATTGCAGTACACGCACTGTCATATTCCGATGTATCCATCGCATCTTCAAGTGTCGATTCACCTGGAATGTAAGTGACATCGGAAGGATCAACAGAACTACTGCTGTCAGAGTCATCTAACTCAAAAATACACTGTCTTCTGGGATTAGTTACAATCTCATTTTCTTCCCCTTTTTCTGGTGATAGTGAATTTTCAGACTGTGCCACTTCAACATGAGAATCATTTTAGTTTAAATTCTCAGTCTGTAAATTATTTATCATCATGAAAAAATCACCATTTTCACATTTTTCAGTGTTTTTTGTATAGAATTTGTTTTCAAAGAAAGCAACATCCCTTGATTTAATAATTTTGCTGAGATTCTCTGGATCAATCAATCTATAACCCTTACTATTTTCACAATATCCTACAAAAATGTAAGGTTTACATTTTGAATCTAATTTCTTACGATTCTGTGTCAAGGCATAAACCACACAACCAAATATACGTAAATGGCTAAGATTCACCTTCTCATTAGTCCATTTTTCCTCTGGCGTGCTACCGTAGACTGCTTTTGTAGGGGACCGGTTCTTCAAATAAACAGCGGTATTGACCGCTTCTGCCCAGAACTGCCCATCTAAGCCTGCGTCTCGTAACATGCTACGAGCCTTCTCGACGATTGTCCTGTTGGCCCGCTCAGCAACACCGTTCTGCTGAGGCGAGTGCGGTATGGTAGTCTGGTGAATGATGCCGTTATCCTTCAAATATTCCTGGAATATAGAATTGACATATTCGCCTCCATTATCCGTCCTCAACAATTTTATTTTTCTATTGGTTTGGTTCTCCACCATTGCCTTGAAATGTTTGAAGTTATCGAAAACTTCACTCTTATTTTTCAGAAAATAAATCCATGTTTTCCTACTACAATCATCAATAAACGTGAGGAAGTAACTAGCACCACCGAAAGATTTCACTGGCATAGGCCCGCATAAATCACTGTGTACAACACCTAACAGTTCATTTGGCCTAGGTACTTTGTGCCTTCTTAGGAAAAGGTAATTTGCTAAGCTTCCCCTTAACACAAGCTTCACATTGACTGAACTGTGATTTATCACAAGTAATACCACTAGCCATACCTTTCATTAACAAATGCATACTCCTCATATTGAGATGTCCTAGTCTCCTGTGCCATGTCTCCTGCGTAACAGAGTTAGCAGCCGCCTGGAAACTCAGCTCAGTTTCTTTCTTACAGCTCTCAGATGCTTTCTTATGCACTAAATCTTGAGCTTCTGTATTTACCTTGGTAGTCGCAGATTCTACACTATTCCCTGAAAACATAGAACAGCCACCACATCCTACCACACACAGATCACGCTCTCTAACAGATTCTGCAGTTTCTAATTGATAAACACCATTTTTATGTACAGCTGTAGCTGCTAGCTTTTTACCATAGAATATATTACAACATTTTTCATTAAAAATAACTCTAAAACCCTTCCTAGTTAACGCACTGACTGACAACAAGTTTGTAGCTAAATTCGGTACATGATAAACTTCACTGATTGTTTTGATGCCTAATTTCAAATTTACTTTTACATCACCACGACCAGCAGTAAATAGTTTTTCACCATTAGCCACCTTGACTTCAGACACATAACCAGGAACAAAGTTATTTAGTATATTCCTGTCATGACACATATGACTACTCGCACCAGAGTCTATTAACCATATATCATTCTGCACACAAGCTGATAATGCTGTCAATAGTAACTGGTTTGTTGAGCTCTCCGCCTTAACTGATTTCACAGATTTACAGTTCCTCGAGAAGTGACCAAGCTTCTTGCACTTAAAGCATTTGATTTTCTTACGTGCCGCCACCAAAGCTGTTGAACTCGTGTCACCTTTTTCATCACGTCGTTGCTTCTCCTGCATGAGCTTCGTTTTGACCACTTCACTCAACAACTTGATATTAGAATTTTCAAGTGCCATTATGAGTGGATCAAAGTCTTGAGACAAGCCACTCAGTAAGAGAACTGCAACGAAATCGTCTTCCAGAGGTGAACCAATATCGTTCAGCTGTTGACTTAGGTCGCTAATCTTCGCAACGTAAGCTTCCATGCTTTCACATTCGCATAATTTTGTTGCAAACAAAAGACGAAGCAAACTCAGTCTCCTTGACAACCCCTTGTCTTCGTACGCCTTTTGCAAATTAATCCATGCATCCCGCGCCGTCTCTGCGTTCCTTACATGCGTAAAAACCGAGGGCTTTACTGACAAACAGATCTTAGCAAGAGCTTTCTGAGATCTCTTCATATGAGCCGCATCTTTGACATCTTCAGTTTTATCTTCCGAAACGACGTCCCATAAGTCCTCGTGAATGAGTAGCATTTTCAGTTGGAACTTCCAATTACTGTAGTTTTCTATGCCGCTCAACTTCTCCACAGGAGTTAAAGTCGAAACCGATGTCGATGTCGCCATTTTTACATGTATGGACGGGCGTTTTAGTTTATTTATAAAATTACTTTTATTCTGCCAAAACTCAAAAATAATTATATATACAGAGCAAAGATAACGTCCTGGGCCCATAACCTGATGGGTTTTGGGCAGGAAAAAGCAAAGATTGTTAAATAAACTTAAGATTCTTTATTAGACGATGCGCGTAGTACGAAGGGTAAAGACGGAAGAGAGAAATTATAAGATGACACATAGGTATTTGACATACACATTTGTTTATACAAACTCTTTTCACCAACAGTTCTGAAATAAAAGTCAATATTCTATTCTATTTTATATAATTATAACATAATTTATATATATATTTTTTAGACCTTCATACGTAAGAGTCGTTCTGTATGCATTGAAACCTAATCTTTACATAAATATATTCTTTTTATTGACATTAAGGGATTGGAAATCCAATACTTCCGGTTGGAAAGATAGTGCAGATTGACAGCTCTGCGACTTCCCTGAAGTAGAACAACGAATCTATTTTATATTTCGTCTAAAGTTTATTTCAATCGTAAGAACGAGAGCGTTAGATGTCTTTACTACTTAATAGTGAATGGACTTGTCTTTATCAATGTTTTTCTCACGAAAACGAGAAAATAATAAACCGTCTTGTTTAAAAGCTCCTCCTTTTCGGGAACGATGGTTGAAAAGCAATTTTATATGTGTTTTTCATCAAACTGTATGTTTTTGTGTGTTTAGCTTTACTTTATTTCACATATACCGACTGAACCTACAAATAAAACGCCTCACAAAAGCAATTTGGGTGTCCAGCAAGACGTGGCAAACCAATTAGATGCTCAAAGTAAATCTTCGTCGCAAACATTTCCTTACAGTTACGTACGGTCAACTAACGTAGTCCCTCTTACTGAGTTGACCTCACATGCATTTGGAGTCCTTAATTAAGCAAACACTGGCTAACTAACCTTGTTAATGGAATCTTGTGTTCGATAAAGTTGTATATGATAGTTTCGTATGTTATGAAGGTGAATGCTTTTGAACAGAACTTAAAACAGAACCAAAAGAAAAAGGGATCAAGAAGACACTAAGAATAAATTTGCAGTTTAACTTCTTGATACAGGATCTATACATATAATAAATCTGTAGAAGGGTCAATTCTGTACATTGAAAATATTGAAAAAATAAATAGCAGAGGGTGTTACTGGATCGATACCAAACCCAAATATGTGATTAAAAAATTTTTTGTCTGTCTGTCTGTCTGTCTGTCTGTCTGTATGTGAAGGCATCACGTGAAAACTAGCGGTTCGATTTCGATGAAACTTGGTATAATTATACCTTATTATCCTGGGCGTAAAATAGGATACTTTTTATCCTGGAAAAATACGTAGAAAAAAATTAATCTTAATTTTTCAGTTTTATCCATAGACGTTGTTCCGTAGAACCGCGAACACACGTTGCGTATTATTATAGGCCTAGCCGTATTTGGGAATTGGGTCCAATAGATATTTATAAGATGTTATTGACAGAGGTACTCAAAATAGAGAAATAACCATCAACGCGAAGACCGACATCCGCGCGGACGGAGTCGCGGGCGGAAGCTAGTAATATAATATATTGTAAGAAGGAAGAAATACGTACCCACAATATACAAACATATTCACATGTATACCTTCAGTCAATATAAGGGTGCTTTCCCACCAATAATGTGCGAGAATGTGTAGCGAGGAATGTGTTTGGAAATAACCAATCATAGCGCTTCATTTAGTTTGAAGTTTGAAGCGTCTGAAGCGATACTATTGGTTATTTACAAACATATTGTGTTTGACCGGTTGGCTTGGTTAGTAGTGACCCTGCCTTCCAGGCCAGAGGTCGTGGGTTCGATTCCCACCCGGGGCAAATATTTGTGTGATGAACATAGATGTTTGCTCTGTGTCTGGGTGTTAATTATCTATATATAAGTATTTATTTAAAATTATACATATACATATGTATGTTTATCAGCCATCTGGTTTCCATAACGCAATCGAAAGCTTAGTATGATATCAGATCGTGCCGTGTGTGAAAATTGTCCTGAAATATTTATTTATTTATTATTTACATTCCTCGCACATTATTGGTGAACAAGCACACTAAACGTGCTAATAAAGAACAATTCAGAACTCAAGTGCTTGTTTTTCTCGTACTAGTTTCCGGCCGAGTGCAATCAACTCTTGTGCTTTCAAGCGTGAAGCGCTTTATGTTATATTCACTTTTATAGCCATGTAAAGTGGATGTTGGAAGCTGTTCAGCGCTTTCTGTTATTCAATTATAACATCAAGTGATGCAGCGCTTAGGGATAATTCTATCTGTAACGTATTCGTTTTGTGTGTTCCTTGTAATGATAGATTTCTTTTTACCAAGGATCGTGGTATTCTTTGTACTACATTTATTTGGTGATGGTATTATTCTATCTTAATCTGTTTTAATGTAACAAAGACTTTGTTAATGCGTAGATTCGTACCACAATTCTGGAAAGATATTAAATAGCTTTTTTCTAAGTTGAATTAATTCCAAGGAGGGGTCTTTAATTATAATAAAGTTTTAAATTAATATTTTGAACCATAAATAATCATTCTGGATTATGGAGGGTATAATTAAACTCTAGTTAAGTCTTTAAGAATAATTAACAAATTAAATTGATATTAAAGATGAATGGTCTGACCTTCCCTTGCCTTGTTAATGTGAAAATAAATCAATCTCCTTGTCTATCACGCTTTCAGGACTAAACGACTGACTAGAATTTGATAAATTTTAACTTACAGATAGATACGTGTGAAATTTTGTCACAAAAAAGAATTCCACCACCGGGTCTGTCTGTTTGTTCGCGATGATTTTCAGTCTGTTTCCACCAATCGATAGCATGTTTCTAGAGGAAGGTAGGTAAAAGGTAGGTAAATAGTTTTGCAAGCTTTCAACTACGCGGGCGAAGCCACGTGCAGAAAGCTAGTACAACACATACAAACCTATTGCTAACATAAACCTACACACACACTAATACAAAATAAATAAAGAAAACAAACACTTTCGCCTAATGAAGAGATTAATCTCCCACAAGATATGTTTGGGGGCGACCTCATTTCTTTGACACATGATTGTGACGTAACACATTGCTATTGGTTGATTAATGCTTAGTCTGTTAATTGATTTCATGTGTTAATTTATAATATAATGTTTATAAATTGGTTAATTTTCAATTCGATAAATGTTCATTTGGATGTTAAAGATAAGTTACTTACTTAATGCTGTAATAACAGCATTCGATATGATATTAACTTAGATTCAATGGCAATTACTATAAAGGTCTGTTCGGAAGGATAAGGAATAAATAGTAAACGAATTATGTTCATGTTTATATAAATATATAATTGTAATTCATAAATGTCATAAATCATTATATAGGTTCACAATTATACAGTAATAGGTACTTATTTCGATATAAAAAAACTGAAAAATTGCATTTAATTATTTTTAACAAGCATATTTTTATTGAACATTATCAATTATGCTGAAAACACGTTGCAACCTCTGACAGGGCACCAATTATTTTCTTTTCCACGAAGCTTTCATATTGAAAATATTATAAAATACAAGTGCCATCTCTATAGTGAAACGGAACGCAATTTCGTTTAAAGTAACTAAGTACGAGCAATTTTACGACTGTCGTGTCAAAAAAAGTAGTTACTGCATTTATCAATTCTAGTTTTATGAAAAAAGGACTTATTTAGAGCGTAAAATGTATTTGTATGAAAAACGAGTGAAATTCATTTTAATAGAAGAAAAATTCAGCAGCATAATGACGAGTATTTTGGTATTGGCATCTTTAAAAGTAGGTACATATAAATATATCTAAATGAAATAATTTTATGAACAAGTACATTTGTTATTATACTGTTTCTTCTCAGTTAAATCTTCAAGTAACACTAAAACAACATAGTAAATAAAGCCTTCTTTGATTTTTGACTCGAGAATATTCAATAGCTAATTAACTACACTTATAATTTGACACTATTAATTTCCCTTCACAAATTCAAATTAACTTTAGTTACCTAAAAATTCAACCATCATGAAAATTCCTGAACCAACTGGTTCCATTGAAATAAAACTGTAAATAATCAATAGCAGTTACCGAGGTCACAAAGTTTAATTACTTCGAAGTAATTTAAGCAAAGTTTTTTAAAATGTAACCAATTTACAGATGTTGGAAGTTCGTCGATGAAACTTGAATTTCTGAACGGTAATTAATTTTTATAGCCACAAGAGCTAAATGGGTGAATATAGTAGTACAGCTTGTAGGTAGTTTAGAAAAATGTTATATTTTATTCGTACATTAATATAGGGGTAGATTATACCAAAATATATACTACCGCTATACTAGCGGTCCGCCCCGGCTTCCCCCGTGGTATATATTTCGCAATAAAAGGTAGCCTATGTTCTTTCTCAGGGTCTAAAGATTGTCTGTGCCAAATTTCATCAAAATCGGTCCAGTAGTTTATGCGTGAAAACCTTACAAAGAAACCTTATCTTTCCAAATATTAATATAGATTAAGTTTTCATTAGATAATAAGTTGCTATTTTTGAATAATTATTTATTTAGGCTAAAATTTTCAACAAAGAGGGTAAGTTAGATTCCGAATAGTAATTACTAATTATTAGAGAATGTTCTCACATTTACATAATTTTTTTTAATTTTCATCAATATCGATCATGATAAGCCAAAAATAAATATATATAACTAGTGGTCCGCCCCGGCTTCGCCCGTGGTACGTATTTAGTATCCTATATCCTACTCCTGGCTCTAAACTACCTCCCTGCCAATTTTCAGCTAAATCGGTTCAGCTGTTCTTGAGTTATAAGTGGAGTATATAACTAACACGACTTTCTTTTATATATATAGATAGATATGACAATTCAATAAATACATATAATGACAATTCAATACGCGATAAAGAACAAATTTACAACTAACTACGAGGAATGACGCATTAAAATAGAGTACATAGAGTCCATAGGAAAACCACAGGACAAAGCTAGTTAGTTGTCCAACCATTTATCACTTTATTTGGAAAACAAGGATATCGTATTGCACTATATTTTAGCAGCCGAGTGGTTGTTGGCTTGCACTGCTGCTATTCTGTCACTGTCATGTCTTGCCAATAAATTGTGATGAACATGATGGAGGATCATTTCATCATCTATATTTTGTCTAGATATGAGTTAAAATGTTCTGTTTATTAATGTTAGGCTGTAATATACAAAGTCTAAAGATCTATTATGCGTCACGAAGTAATTTCGAATCCGATGAGCGCGGGGACCAAATCCTTAGTTTTGAATCTATTTGCCTATTAATGCGAATACTGACTACAAATCCTAAATGCTAAAGATTGTGAGGATAGATAAGATTTTACTCTTAAACCACTGAACAGATTGTAATAATACTCGGCAGTGATACTTGCTTGTGTATCAGAATAACACATGAACTATAGAAATATTTAATTTTCCCTTTGGTACAGCTTGTGGGCTCAAATATAACATGACTGGCTTTTCACCCGCGTCTTCACCCGCGTTTTCAAAGGAAAACCCGCATAGTTCCCGTTCCCGTGGGATTTCCGGGATAAAAACTATCCTTTATGTTAATCCAAGTTACCCTCTATATGTGTGCTAAATTTCATTGTAATCGGTTCAGTAGTTTTTACGTGAAAGAGTAACAAACATCCATATATCCATACAAACTTTCGCATTTATAATATTAGTAGGATATATCAGAAAATATTACCCACGCAATTGGAAAGAAGATTTTCGCCATTTGAGACACGAAGTTATACGAATCAGCTAGTACAATATGTATATTCCCCGATGTAATTATAATTTTTACGACAAACATAAACTTCATCAATATATCTTGTTGGAAATATTGAAAATCAAGGCTGCCCGAATACCAATTCCCAAAGCTCTGAACTACACGTATTTGTTATTTACCAATATTAAAACTTTTATCTGATATTTATGTTTCGTCTGGAGCATTATAAGGATATTTATAGACTTCATATAATTCTGTAAATACGAGAGATTTCTTAATTTGTGGATAAGTAATACGAATAAGGACCCACCAATAATTGGTATCACATTAGTTAATTATAGTTATCTATAAATAATATTTCATTGATTGAATTTAAGAGATTCTTAACCGTTTTTCTTTTTAGAAAATGAAAAATAACATTACATGTCTCAAAAGTGCTTCTAAAGTCTTGTTGAATGAAATTGTATCAAATTGCAACGTTTTTACTTACATTTTATGCAATAAATTTTCTCATTTTGAATGTATTATTCACGTTTTTACCTATATATGACTTTACTACCGCCACTACCATATTAAAATTTATTATTTTAATATGGTAGTGGTGGTGTATTACGTGATGAAAATATATAGAAATAGAAAGCGCTTTATTTGCCACCATGTAAAAAAAAATCTTAATAATCTAACACAGAACAGAAAAAAAAGATAGCAAAAGTGGCAAAAAAGGACTCCCCATCAGCAAAGCAGCAACCATTAAGTTTAAATAATAAAAAATAATACTTATATATTCTGTAGTAGATGATTGTATTTGATTTTTAATTTCTTTCATTGATGTGTTTAAACTAATTCACTTATTTAAGCCCAACATATGAAACGTTTTCTGCTTAATATGCTACTTCTAGTATAACATTATAATCCCTGGTTCAAACCTACCCGTCCAATAAAGTATTACACGATAATATTAAAATGTCACCTGTCAACTGTCAATTGCGGGCAATCAGAATACACTTTGAAATGGTAGTTTCATACGTTATTCGACGAATAAGGTTTAACCAAGGATTGAAAAATTAGCCCTTTAAAGCGACAAGCTTCAGCCACCTAATAAAGTATGCCTTAATCAAACTCACTTCAATTAATATTTTCTCTTGAAAAAACATAGCAATAGAAACAGGTGCGTGTTTGTAAATTCATATAGAATAAATTGCGTTAGTCTAACAATCTCATGTGTAGACGAGCGCCATTTTTCCCACGAAATGAGGAATGTTACAAAATTATCTCGTCTCCCGTTGAAAGTGATTCATCTAGGGTCTACGGACTGCTTGAATTCGGATTTTTTTATGTTGTTATAAATGCTGATTTTAGTAATTATTTTAGTCTGGTCAAATAAATATTTATTTAAAATAGTTTTAGATCAAAAAAAATAAAAAAAATAGTGAAGGATAAAAACAATTTGAACATCACCTCTATATTCAGTAATATTTTTAAATGAAAGAATAATTAGTGATATTATTAAATAATAGTCATAGAAGTCATAACAACAAAGCCGTCTTATAAATTTTGTTTTACTCACACGCTTTTCATGCAATCATCTCCCAATAAATAGTAAATAAAGAATTAATTCCAAAAATCGATTAGAAAAAGTCATAAATAAGAAAAAACTGTTTCCTAATGTACCTACAAATAAGGCCACAAACAAGTATTTACTACTATATTTTCATCTGCAATGTTTTTAAATGTACATAAAACATCTATTTTCCACTTGATGTCCACAGCATTTGTACTCATTGTCACTGGCAGGTTTAAAGGTCACGCTATCTTAGTCTCTACAATACATCTTGAAAGCTTCACGTTTCTGTATAAGAGATTATGCTATCTTTGTTTATGAATATGAGGTTTATTTTAACGTATGACGACAGGTTGTGATAGTTAGATAGCTATTATATGAATTTATAAAAGAAAATTGCTATTTTTGAAATGACAACTTGTTTAGCGGCGTTGGGTATAAAATCTTAAACTCGCGTCAGGACACGTGGCCTAATCGAAAAAGCTTAGACGGATTTTTTTGAGCCCTTATATTCCATGCGTAAGACGGATACCATTCCAAAATATCAAACATGCTGAACGTTAATAATCAAGTTTTCACTTCTGCCGGCACTCCCGAAGTGCAACCCGTCTTTTTTTAAGCATGTTAAAATGTAAAGTCCAGTAGCGTTGTTTTATTAAAAACATAATATCATTCAATACCAATCCGGTGTTCGAAAACAGAATAAGTTACTTTCAAAGTTTATAAATGATTGAATATAGATAGCAATTGAAATGCGACAAAAAAACATTTACATATTTTCACCAGACCTCATTTATAAAGTTCATAATAAAGCCATAAATTTTCAATAAAAATCTGGATCAGAACACTATAAATAGACGTACAACAATAGATTTTTTCAATAGCATACATAAAAACCTCTGAAACACAATACTCAATATTAATAACTACTCCAATGCAGTAGACTCTCAAATCACGAAATAATCAAGCACATATCAGATATTGAGTGATCAGACTTAAAATCATCGCACACATGTCATTCTCGATGAAAGCTATTGGAAGCGATGTTTGTGCTGTGTACATAAAGCATGTTATATACGAGCGGTTAAAACGCTATTATTATAGTCCTATGGGACTATTAATTTAGAAACAAGATTAAGTTCAAAATTTTAGTTCTCGAACGCTACGTTTAAGACAGTTAAAGAGTCAAACTAAAAGCAAAGGAATGACCAAAAAAATTGGTTGTCTGTAAAGTCGGTTTACTGATGATAGTTGAACGTGACAACGTCCGATTGTGCTTCTTTGTCGCTCGTTCCGCGCTTTCGCTCGCACTTCAAGCCTTACATAGAACGCCTCAGATGAGTCAGAGCGAGGTAACGCCGCATGAGTCATGTTTTTCGTGCGTGCAGCCGGCTTTATCGAATTATAAGACGTTGTCACATCAAAAAGCAATGACTGGTTAAAAATAAATTGGTCTCTGCCGAGTGATTAGGGGCCCAAAAAAGGCTATTAAATGTGAAGTTATACCCATATACCCATAACCCATATACGGAGGATCTTGCTACGTTGTAGTAAAACAATTGTATAATACAATTGTTTTTAACTTTTAATCAGTGACAGCCAAACGATTTGCATGCAATCTACGAACGTCAAAAGATGAACAGTCGCGGTTGTAATCCTCTCGTGTATCAAGCCTTATCACGATTGAACTTCTAAGTTGATAGCGTAATTTAAACGCAGTATTGAATCAATTTCACGTCTATCTCGATAAGTGTCAATGAAGTGTTCCTAATGGAATGTTTCGGTTGATTGGAACACGCCGATGTATTGATAACATTCATTAGACGCTGTTTGACATTGATCTGGTTTAATATCGGATTTATAGGATAAAATTAGTTTAGGTGTCATATTGAAATCAATTAGCAGTTTTTTATAAAATTAACAGAGTTAGATATAGTAAGCTAAATTTATTGAAATGTCGTATACAAGAAATTTGGCATGAAAGGAAACCTAGTTTGGCATTTATTTATTTATTTCGAGAACATAATAGTACGGGAGCTAGCAACGTTTAAAAAAAAGTCATTTTAGTATAGTTGGGTTTTTGATATACTGTTTCTCTTGCTATTTCGGTTAGAGTCCGGGCTGTCTGGCTGGCCGCAGTGGTTGCGTTTATTAGTGCGCATCTTATCTGCACAGGAAAATATCCTTAATTTAAAGTCATTTTTTAACGCGTAATTTTTAATCTTTTGGCTTTAGATAGATCCATCAGACATAATTTTTTTTATTGCAAGACGTTTTTTTCGTTGTAAAATAGGTGCCATACGCAATTTTTATTTCAAAATAACTAAAATGTCATCGAAATAAGTGAAATTACATCAACATGAGTCCGCTTAAAAGGTAAGTAATAACTTTATTATTTATATTATATTATCCTTTTTTAATACTTATATTGAATAATTAGTAAACTAATATTTTTAATAGATGGTTTCATATTTATTACACTTTTGGGTAAAAATATGAATTTGATGATATTTGTATTTTATAGTGTTTGATTTTACGCGAGTATTATACATTTTAAAATTAAAGACTTGGGAAAATAATACAATGAATAAATCGCGTTTAAAATCCGTTAAAAAGTCTTTAATTTCTTGATGATAATTGGTTTTTATCAAGTTTACATTAACGTCCTATTTGAGGTTCGTTGGGACAAAAGGAGGCGATATGGTAGATTGTTGCAAAAAAACTGTAAATAGTAAAATGAATATTATATATAGTAGTAACACAGTGATTACTTATCCTTCACTGGGACTCATGTTGATGGAATTTCACTTATTTCGATGATATTTTAATTATTTTGAAATAAAAATTGCGTCTGGCACCTATTTAACAACGAAAAAAACGTCTTGCAATAAAAAATGTATGTCTAATGGATCTATCTAAAGGCAAACGATTAAAAATTACGCGTTAAAAAATGACTTTAAATTAAGGATATTTTCCTGTGCAGATAAGATGCGCACTAATAAACGCAACCACTGCGGCCAGCCAGACAGTCCGGACTCTAACCGAAATAGCAAGAGGAACAGCATATCAAAGAACCAACTATACTAAAATGCTCACTTGTCAACGTTGCTACCTCCTAGAATATAATGGCTTACAGTCATGCCAAAGCGCCACTATGCTATACAATACAAAATTATTATTAACAAAATTCAAGTCAAAACACAAAAGAAAAATACTTATAAAACGTTATGATAATACAAACATACAGATATAATAGAATACAATACAATAGAAATTAATAGAAATAGAAGACAGACAGATTAGACAGATCAGATTATTATTGAATTAGAAATTGCTATCCAGATAATTAATGGCGTACCGAATAAATACAGTCATACTATCAGTGAAAAAGTCAAGATTTGGCATGAAGATATAGTGGATTTCCACCTCACTCATGTAGCCAACATAAATAAGTAAATCTACCAAACCAATGGAAATAATATTAAAATAGTTTGGAAAATCCAAAAGTGCACGCCTCATAATCTCATCCTTTACAATAAAATTGATTATTTATAAAGAGTACGTGACTATAAATATAAAAAAGAAATAAAATAAAACATTTGGAAAAGTAAAGAAAGCGGTACCGTAATAATTGAGCTATTTTTCTTGTGGCCCCACCTAGATGTGAAACTGCGCAGGTTTAAGGGACTGACTACCAACTTATTTTTTTAAACCTTGGCTTATAGAATAAAGAATAGAGTTTATAATGGTGAATTTTGAGTACACTATAAAAAAAAAAAAAAAAAAAGTCGATATTTTTTTTGTTTATTTAATAACAATTAAACCACATCGAATCAGACCCTGAAAAATGAAAGGGTTCTATTCCTGAGCATACTCAAGCGTAAGAGAAAAAAAAAGACTCGATTAGTAAAGTATTTCGGTCGCTATCGTGTTAACAAGAAAAAGGATCCGCACATACAGACACACGGACGTCCAAGACAGAACTTTTTTAAACTGTTTTTTAGATAGATAGATAGAAAACACTTTATTGCACACAAAAACAAAATTTACAGAAACGATATTATTATAATAAATGTACAATTTGGCGGCCTTATCGCTTAAAAGCGATTTCTTCCAGGCAACCTTGGGATATAGGAAAAATAAATCAGTAAAAAGGTAGATAGTGCATAAATACATACATATACAAGGAACTGTAATTATACATAGAAAGATAACTTAAGAATCAAATAATATTATACAAAAACAAAGGAGAAATGAGCAGTATAGGAATACAAATATTAGAAGAGAGGAAAATAAATGTACATAAATAGAATATAACTAAATCAGCAAAGAACATAGACAAACAGCATTAAAGAGATAGATAGTAGTTCTTAACAAGAGTTTTAAAACTATATAAAGATTGGGCTTGCCTGATCGTTGTCGGGAGAGAGTTCCACAATCTTACGGCTTGTACGGTAAAAGAGCAATCGTAGAATTTGGAAGTGTGAACAGGCATACGAAGCGTTAGATTGTTGGAGGAACGGAGATTGAGTTCATGAGAAGACCCCATAAACACAAATCTTTTTTTCAAGTAGGAAGGAGTTCTAGGATCAAAAAGGATGGAGTATAATAAGGAAAGGATATGCATATTCCGGCGAAGACGGATAGGAAGCCATCTGAGCTGTGAGCGGAAATCGGAGATATGGTCGAATTTACGTAAACCAAAGATAAATCTAATTGCAAAATTTTGAAGACGTTCCAACTTGTTAAGGTGCTCCTCAGTAAGGTCTAAATAGCTTGCATCAGCGTAGTCAAGGATAGAAAGAAGCAAAGACTGCGCGAGCAAAATTTTCGTGGGTTTTGGTAGAAAATTGCGCAGTCGTCTTAACATCGAACCAACCCCAAAGATCTTACGGCTTACCTGTTGTACGTGTTCTGTCCACGATAGAGTTTGGTCAAACCATATGCCGAGATTTTTAACCGTCGGACTGTAGTCAACATCAACACCATCGATAGTAATTGCAGGCAGGTCTTCAAAAGAAACTCTAGATATGAAGTGAGGACTGCCTATTACTATTACTTGCGTTTTCGTTGGGTTAATTTTAAGTCCATACTGATGAGCCCATGTCACAATAGCATGCAGATCATTATTGATACACTCAACAGCTTGTTCAAGATGCTCAAGACTTGCATGGGTGTAAATTTGTAAATCGTCTGCGTATAGATGGTAGAGAGAAGATAATTTACAAGTTATTGAATTAATAAATACGCTAAAAAGGAGTGGTGACAACACGCCGCCTTGAGGTACGCCAGCAGTGATATCGCACCAAGTTGAAAAATTATTATCAACACGGATACACTGCCGGCGACCATGTAGATAACTACGAAACCAGTCGATCACTGCAGGAGATATATTAAGAGAACTCAGCAATGCCAACAATATATCGAAATCAACGGTGTTGAAAGCATTGGAAAAGTCTATAAGAGTAAGAATTGTTAGCTGTTTATTATCCATTGCCAGACGAATATCATCTGTAACCTTGACAAGCGCAGTGACCGTACTATGACCGGCTCTGAAACCGGATTGTAAAGGATCTAATAAGGAGTGTTTCGTTAGAAAAAGGCACAGCTGTTGCTGTACTAGTTTCTCGAGGATTTTTGAAAGGAAGGGCAGGATTGAAATGGGACGATAATCGGAAAAGCTGGAAGGGTTAATCTTTTTCGGGAGAGGAACTACATGAGCGTCCTTCCAACTATCGGGGAAGCTAGCGGTTGAAATGGAGAAATTGAGGATATGTGATATGATAGGAGTGACTATGTCAAGGATAGGTAGGATCATAGTACGGCCAATGCCATCACAGCCCAAAGCATTCGAAGCAATGGACAATATGTTCTTTTTAATATCACTGTCAGTGAACGATGAGAAATTGAACGGAGGAAAACTAGGGGTCGGCAAAGATAAAAGAAAGTTAATAGTATCAAACTTAGTGTTGCTATCTAGAGGAGCAACCGAAGAAGTAAAGTGTTTATTTAATTGGTTCAGGTTGGTATTGAGAGGAATATTAGTATTAGATTTGCCAACTCCAAGGGATTTAAGAAATTTCCAGGTACTACTTGTGTTGCCGTTCTCAACAGATTTATGGAAGTGGCGTCGTTGCGCGTCTCTACACATCGTATTGCAGCGATTACGAAGAGTTTTATATTTCTCCCGGTTGAAGTCTGAGTTGTTCTGCTTGAACCTTGATTTAGCTAAATTCTTCTTGTGAACAAGCGATTTCAGCTCATCAGTAAGCCAAGGGGCCGGGGCATGTTTCATTTTAATAGCTCTAATGGGTGCATGGACGTCGTACAATTTTACAATAATAGTGTTGAAGACATCAACTTTAGTTGTCACTGTGTCGGCAGAGAAAACGGGAGACCAATCTATTTTTTGTGCATCTTCACATAGACGTTCTAAGTTCATATCACGAAAATTACGCTGTAGCAGAACCTTGTGCTTCTTTTTAGGAGGACGTAGGAGGTATGACAGGAAGATTAGGTCATGAAAGGAAAAGGCGTCGGCGGAACATTGCCCGTGTTTCGAAACATGGCTAGTGGAAGAGACAATAATTAAATCTAGGAAAGAAGGATTACAGCCAGGAGCAGAGTGGGTAGGATTAAGAGGAAGTATGTTTAAATCACAAGAGGAAACAACAGAGGAAAGTTTATGACTACGGGCATCATTTTTCAAGAGACAAGTATTGAAATCACCCATAATCAGTACGTGTTCATAGAGAGGGCGTAGGTTTTCAAGGATAGTTTCAAAGTTATGGAAATAATTGACAAGGAGAGAGGGAACATAGAAAACAATAATAGTTTTTTAACTAGTTTAAATAACAAAAATGACATCAAAAATATCATGAACGTTAAAAATAGTGTTTTTTCTTAATATGTGTGTGTATGTATTATCTTACAAGTGCAATGTATGATACATAAAGACATTTTAAGTTTGAAAAATCAGATGTTTTGCGCGAAGTGACAGTAGTACCCACCTCAACGCTTCGCTTATGAGGCGTGCAATAAACTTTCAGTTTGTGAGAACCCTAAATTCATAGGTTATTAAGGACACACATAAAAATACATAATTGGTATGTACTCCCAAGTCTCATACTGCGTGGTATGTTTTAGTAATCTCCTTTCAAATATGCAGACTTTTCATTCTTTCACAGAAATAGCACGTAAGGCAACAATAAAGGCTTACATTACATAAACAAAGTATATTAAAAAATGTGACCTTTTACTGAAACACGTGATCCTGTTGAAGTCTTAAATTGTATAGATAATACAGACCACGACGGCTTCAATATCCGTTACTACTTTCGGCGACACTCACATTAAATGGACTTATTTTTAAAGTTCTTAACTCTACCTATAACGGGGGCTATAGATTAAAGGTTTTATACCCATACATGCATCGTTTACGCTGGGCCGGACACGTTGCACGTATGGACGACAACAGGGCTCCTCTGCGTCTGCTCGATGGAAAACCAGATGGACGTAGAAATCGTGGAAGACCAAAGCTCCGTTGGTTGGATGGCGTGGAACTGGACTTAAAGACGATAGATGTGAAAAATTGGAGAACCCAGGCAAAGGATCGAGATGTCTGGAAGAAAATACTAGACCAGGCCAAGGCCCACTCGCGGCTGTAGAGCCTCAGATGATGATGATGACCCATACATGCATATTATGTGCTCGGAGTACTGATAATATTAGACATTGGCACAATAGAATAAACCTTTCAAAATACAGGTAAGTCATGAATTGGTGTTAATAATATTGTAGAGGAATTTACTAGGACTGGCAATTTACAAACTCCACAGCTTACGTTTTATTTTGATATAGATTAATAATTATGTATTGTTTAATTAATAATATTTAATAAACCTTTCTATATTTCAATATCACACGAATTTTATCTCCATCTGAAAAACTTCATTCACAACACAGAAATCTTATTTCTATAGATAATGTACATATTTGTTGCAAAAATAAGCAACATTTATTTAACTCTCAAGATACCAGTTAATGTGAAATAAGCCGATTTCTTGGTAAAGGGCAGAGTTGAGTCTGTACTTAAATTGAAGATTAGTTGAGAAGTCACTTACGAGTTGTAGAGAAATTAATTGATGTTTGCTGGTGACTTTTTTTCATTGCTTTACTTTGATATAAAATCGATTAAGATTGATTTTATTTGCGAAAAGGTAAGAATATTTTGTAACATACCTATTAGGTACACGATTAAATTCAGGTAAAGTTTCGGTGATTTAAGAGTTTTCGTTATTTTCGTTTTTTTTTTATTCTAGATAGGGAAGCGCTTGCCCACAATCTCGCCTGAAGGAAAGCTAAGATGCGGTCTAAGATGGTACGCGCTTCCCTAGTAGGTACCGGTTCACTCTTCGCTTGAAGACCCCCATATTGTACTCGTCGGGGAACACATGGGAAGGGAAAACATAATATATATTCTTGAGAAGAACAAAACATTATTAGCAATTCTGTGCTTTTAAATTATTCCTAATACTTTATTTTCTGTATCTGGATAAGAATTATTTAAAAATAATCTTATCAAAGTTGTAAAAAACCAACCGCAAATGAAAATGTCCAAACCACCCAAACAATTATTTTCCTTCAATCAAATCAAGATCTTTTTAAAAGTCCCATCTTGAGTTTTCAAGAAGATAAAGGACTTAACGATTCGTGCAATTTACAAGAAGGAATACAATGGAAAATAAATTATACAATGTAAAGCCAATAGCGTTAGTTTAAAAGGTTAATTCTTTAGTCACAAAGAATCAACTTACATCATTAATTAATTATTAGTTGATAGAGAGAACTTAATAGTAAAGAAAGATCCATCGTTAAATCTCAATAAAGATAATAAAAATATTTATATTATATTTTTTTGTGTGTTATGTTTTCATTTCCAATAAATTATTTGTATCAGAATTTTAATGTTAAACCCTGAAGTGATTTTTGTCTTCGTCTTTATAAATTATTTATGATTGTCCGTTTAAATTGAAAAAAAAATTAAAAGGGCAAAGCCGTGACGAACGGCTAATCGTTCTTATCACTGTATGCTTAACCCGCAAATGATTGTCATATTTTGATGCCCAATAAAATATTATTTTTGTTTGTCTAAAGCCGAGCAAAGCAAGGGCAAGCGGCTAATAGTCTATGACCTATGTAAACCTGTATACTAAGTGCTGTTGTGAACTATAAAGCTAACCCTAATGGTAGATGTAAGCACTTTAAAGTTTAAAGAGTTAACGTGTAGTTTCATGTAATTTCAATATGTATTTTATAGCAGAGCTGATATTATACATTATAGTTTTTACGGTCAAAGAGAATTTATAATGTTCATTTATAACAACACACATTCTCGGAAAAAAAGCGTATTTATTAACGAATACCGGCAAAAGAGCAGTTATATAGAGCGATGATATAAGAAAAACCCGCATAGTTCCCGTTCCCGTGGGATTTTCGGGATAAAACGTATCCTATGTGTTAATCCAAGTTACCCTCTATATTATGTGTGCTTAATTTCATTGTAATCGGTAATTCAGTAGTATTTGCGTGAAAGAGTAACAAACACACACATACACATCCTCACAAACTTTCGCATTTATAAATTATAATATTAGTAGGAAGTGAATATTTACGCCCAGAAACAATGGCAATAAACTTTCTTTAATTTATATATTTTCACTACTACAGCTTTTAAAAAAATGTGTAGGCTATTATTTTAAGGTCGCTATGTTCTTATTAGATGTATATTTTTGTACTGTACATGAAACGAGTCTCAGTGATCCTACGGTGACTAATGACTATAGATAAAACACCTTATAGCTTTTATTTTATTAGATTTATAACACAGAAAAAATAACACAAATAAACCGCGTGAGTAAAACCGCGTGTAAAGCTAGCTTGCATTCAATTGACTGGCCTTTGCTCTCATTGTGAACAATTATTTCATTGCAGTATAGACGCGATATCAAGCTTTTGTTACCGTTTGTATCAGTAACAATGCAGGTCATTATGTAACCTTTTATTTTGCATATTTGTTTGCTAATATTGTATGAGCTATTATGGGTATGTTTTGATTAAATTAGTTTTGGGCAATAATGAAAGAGGACGCATTGAATGTTTAAATTTTTTAGTCGTATAAAATTAAGGCTCTTTTTATCAGTATTTATTATTTTAATACATACATAATAATACCTACTGGGAAAGACTGGGTCGAATAAAACAGTTAATTTAATTCCGCATTGCCCAATTAATGGCTGAAGATAAAGTCTATCAGTAACATAAACGTACGACCAAAAGAATTGAAGGAACAATGAAAATGGTGCCATAACGAAATCACGTATTAACGAAACAAAATCTCGTACATCTTCTTTGGCAAATCTTGAAAATTACAAGTATTGTACCTATAGCTACTATGTGTTTATAACATACACCACTTTTAAAGTTAACGAGCTTTTGATTGTGTACTGAAAGTTGCGAATTTATAATTTAAGAAACAATATGAGTGTGTGTGAATTATGTAGGTATGTGTGCGTTATTCTACCCAATACACACATACACAATAAATATACATACATATAGTACGAATGTGTAATTTGACTCACTCACAATTATACAGTTTGCTTGACAACCACAATATTTGCTGTTTTGACTCAGTTATAATGGAACAACATGTTTGAGGTCTATTGTTCGTTTAAGTGATAATTGAATAGCTTTGTTGTTAATCTAAAATTATACGTTTATTTTGTAATAATTATGTTAACATGATTGTGATTGCGCTTTATTTAAATGTTATTTAAATCGACAATTTACTTGACTGATCTCCGTTGAAACCACATAATAAAATTAATATTATTATCTACTTGTTTTCGCGGTTTCACCTACATTGTCTTCACTACATAGTATAAAACAAAGTCGCTTTCTCTGTCCCTATGTTCCTATATTTCCCTATGTCCCTTTGTACGCTTAAATCTTTAAAACCACGCAACGGATTTTGATGCGGTTTTTTTTAATAGATAGAGTGATTCAAGAGGAAGGTTTTAGTATATAATTTATTAGGTTTTAGACAAAGCGGGCGAAGCCGCGGGCGGTAAGCTAGTAAACTTATAATTACACAATTTCAACTTTCGAGAATTGTACATACTTTATCTATTTAAAATTTCAGACTAGCATTTTTTTAAAATATCAAACAGACAGCGTAAGTGACTTTGTATACTTATATACATATATACTATGAAAAATGATGATAGGTACAATAAAACGAGATGAGAAGATTTCAAAGGGCTGTTCAGATAATCCTAATTAAATTACATGCGTTGAATGTTACATCTATGTCACACCCTTATCTTTCACAATATAAAGATATTAAAGGCGAACAAATTGAATTCCGTAATTACCTAAAAGGAAAAATCCACAATCCTTTATGTTTCGTATATTTTTATCTTTTATATATGAATGTTAAACCGACCGTTGAAACTCAGAAATCATTAGAATAATGGGGTATGTGGAATCTAAGATGAAAAAGAAAAAAGATTTCACTTCACAATTCCTACGTTATTGTTTAAATAGCTCGTGTAATATAGAAATAAAAAAAAACATATAACACAAAACTTTCTTTCTCGTTTAAAAAATATGCATTTTTTATATTAAACGTGGGAGCTAAATGACGACGATTCTCTTATTTTTTCTGAGTTGAAGTGCTGTTGAAATGGGACATAGTTTTTCTAGTGTCGAGGTACAATAGATGTTGTTTAAACTATCTATAAGTACTTACTAATAAGAAACGTCTTTCTGTGTGTTACGTTTTTATATCTTTAGCACAACACATTTGGAACGAATAGTTTAAGAACCAAGTCATACCCCTAAAGGATATAAGTTTTTGTTCGTCGCTTTGTCCAGGGACGAAACCACAAGACACAGCTGTATAGGTATATTAACTAGCTGCTCCGCGCGGTTTCACCCCCGTGACTCCTCTCCCGTTGGTCGTAGCGTGATGATATATAGCCTGTAGCCTTCCTCGATAAATGAGCTATCTAACACCGAAATAATTTGTCACATCGCACCAGTAGTTCCCGAGATTAGCGCGTTCAAACAAACAAACAAATAAACAAACTCTTCAGCTTTAGCTTCAGCTTTATTTTAGTATAGATGTGACAAATATATTTGCGTACCAACACAATATACTTAAGAGTACCACCAACATTACATACTTATACTTTTACACAATATATTACATACAAAACTTCATGAAATGGATGTAACACGAGTTAACGTTTAAAAATTAAACAGTCATTAAATCCGCTGTAAAAACGGATTAAAAACGTGTGTGAATTAAATTATTAAACTCGACGTTTTTACCGTTAAAGCGAGCATGGTCACTGACTGACAGATATATTCGTACATGTTAATTACAATTCTCTTACGCCTTGTACACCGACGCGTTCGCGTGCGGCAGCGAAACATCGAAAAATCTGTCAGTACTATGGCAGGATTTCGCATATGATATGTCTCACTCTAGCACATAGATAGATGAAATAGTTGCGTCCTTGTCAGTATAGTTTCGCAAGGAACTGCGAAATGGCCATTACACAGACGCATTGCGAAACAGTTGCGAAAACATTGCTGTGTACTACGCCTTTTTGGTACACCGACGCATTCGAGAGCGGCAGCGAAAAAACGAAAAATCTGTCAGTAGTATGGAAGGTTTTCGCATATGATATGTCTCACTCTAGCACATAGATAGATGAAATAGTTGCGTCCTTGTCAGTATTGTTTCGCAAGGAACTGCGAAATGGCCATTACACAGACGCATAAGTTTCGCTAGTGAAGTTTCGCGTGAGTTTCGCATCGCATAGCGTCCGCTCGCATTCTGTCGGTGAGGACAGATTTTCGCGTCCATGGACAATGATATTATATAGAAGTGATATAGAAATAATATATACTAGCTTCCGCCCGCGACTCCGTCCGCGCGGATGTCGGTCTTCGCGTGGATGGTTTATTTATCCATTTTGAATACCTCTGACAATAACATCTTATAAATATCTATTGGACCCAATTCCCAAATACGGCTAGGCCTATAATAATACGCAACGTGTGTTCGCGGTTCTACAGAACAACGTCTATGGATAAAACTGAAAAATGAAGATTATTTTTTTTCTACGTATTTTTCCAGGATAAAAAGTATCTTATTTTACGCCCAGGATAATAAGGTATAATTATACCAAGTTTCATCGAAATCGAACCGCTAGTTTTCACGTGATGCCTTCACATACAGACAGACAGACAGACAGACAAAAATTTTTTTAATCACATATTTGGGTTTGGTATCGATCCAGTAACACCCCCTGCTATTTATTTTTTCAATATTTTCAATGTACAGAATTGACCCTTCTACAGATTTATTATATGTATAGATATAGACAAGAGGTACCTACCTAGATACGCCACCAACGTGCCAAAATGCCAATTACCATGGCAACTATTTGTTTATTTATATACTATATTGTGATTTGTGAGTATTATAATAACGTATCTATACATAAAATATCATTGGCCATGGATGCCGAAAATACTGAATTATTTTTGCATTCTATTCGAGATTATCCCGTATTATACGCAATTGGACACGCAGATTATAAAAATACGTACAAAAAAGAAGTAGCATGGAAAAAACTTCAAGAAAAGACTCTGATAGATGGTAAAAAATTTATTGTTTATATTTCATACATTTTATGTTTTTAATTTTCTTTGAAATAATTTACAAATTGTGATCGAACATTAAGCGCTGCTAAGTCTGCCCTATGTCTATTGGCATGCATTGGTACGAATGCTCCTAAAGTGTCCGAAAATTGTTTATTTTCGTATGTGTATACTGCAGCTTTAACAATTTTAATAGTATTATTCAAATCTGTTTCAAAGGGCCTCAAGAATATTCTAAATTTTTGTGCTAAAATGCCAAACGCACATTTTACTACTACTCGTGCCCTACTTAATGATTTATTAAATCTTTTTTTATCATTGTCATTCATTGCTGCGTCTCTTGTCTCATTAGAAAGGTTTCTAATTTAAATCTTCAATGAATACATGTGGTGTAGTCTGTTTGAAACCTGGCAAAGGTTTTGGAGCTGGCAAATTCAGATACCGTCCACTTTTTAAAAGCTGATAAAATGATGAGTTCTCAAATATTGTAGTATCGGAATCTTTACCATAATTATGATCCTACATCTATGTAAGTAAATTTGTAATGTGGATCAACTATTGCCAATAACACAGTAGAAAATCGTTTTTTATAGCAATAGAACAGTGAGCCGCTGTTAGGTGGAAATTTAATAACAATATGCTTGCCGTCAATACTCCCGAGGCAATTAGGAAAACCCCATTATTATTTCCAATCATGTTTAAGTAGAAGGAACCGGGATGTACTCTGGCTGTAGTATTTTCCAAATTTGTTCGCATACTTGAGTTACTATCTTTGAAACGGTGCATTCACCCAAACGATAAGAAAAATATATTGTTGTATATGTGTCACCAGTTGCTAAAAATGACATTGACTGAGATGACATTCTGAAATTACGTCTGCACCTGCAGTCGTCAAAAATGACAATGGCATATCAATGCGAAAAAGTTGCGAAACATTGCTGTGTACTAACGTTTCGCTGATATTTCGCTACGCTGTAGTTTCGCAGAGATTCGCTGCCGCACGCGAACGCGTCGGTGTACTAACGGCTTTAGACGTAATTTCAGAATGTCATCTCAGTCAATGTCATTTTTAGCAACTGGTGACACATACACAACAATATATTTTTCTTATCGTTTGGGTGAATGCACCGTTTCAAAGATAGTAACTCAAGTATGCGAACAAATTTGGAAAATACTACAGCCAGAGTACATCCCGGTTCCTTCTACTAAAACATGATTGGAAATAGCTGAAGCATTTCAAACAATATGGGGTTTTCCTAATTGCCTCGGGAGTATTGACGGCAAGCATATTGTTATTAAATGTCCACCTAACAGCGGCTCACTGTTCTATTGCTATAAAAAACGATTTTCTACTGTGTTATTGGCAATAGTTGATCCACATTACAAATTTACTTACATAGATGTAGGATCATAATTATGGTAAAGATTCCGATACTACAATATTTGAGAACTCATCATTTTATCAGCTTTTAAAAAGTGGACGGTATCTGAATTTGCCAGCTCCAAAACCTTTGCCAGGTTTCAAACAGACTACACCACATGTATTCATTGAAGATTTAAATTAGAAACCTTTCTAATGAGACAAGAGACGCAGCAATGAATGACAATGATAAAAAAAGATTTAATAAATCATTAAGTAGGGCACGAGTAGTAGTAAAATGTGCGTTTGGCATTTTAGCACAAAAATTTAGAATATTCTTGAGGCCCTTTGAAACAGATTTGAATAATACTATTAAAATTGTTAAAGCTGCAGTATACTTGCATAACTTATTGCAGATACAAGAAGGTGCACATACGAAAATAAACAATTTTCGGACACTTTAGGAGCATTCGTACCAATGCATGCCAATAGACATAGGGCAGACTTAGCAGCGCTTAATGTTCGATCACAATTTGTAAATTATTTCAAAGAAAATTAAAAACATAAAATGTATGAAATATAAACAATAAATTTTTTACCATCTATCAGAGTCTTTTCTTGAAGTTTTCTCCATGCTACCTCTTTTTTGTACGTATTTTTATAATCTGCGTGTCCAATTGCGTATAATACGGGATAATCTCGAATAGAATGCAAAAATAATTTAGTATTTTCGGCATCCATGGCCAATGATATTTTATGTATAGATACGTTATTATAATACTCACAATATATACCCGGCGCGGCCTAAGATGATCCCTATGACACTGACAGTTATTCTCAAGAGACAAACTTGTAATGGCGTCACCATTAAATTAGAAACGTATTGGAGGCGTCTAAAAATGGCATTTATTAATTTTTACGTAGCTTTATGCTATTACAATGATATTCCGTTGGAATTATAACAATTCTTATCATTTACGAGAAATTATATCAATCTGACTTTACGTTTACGTCCTTCAAAACTTCCATCGTTGGCATTTATCGACTAGTGCGGAAAGTATCGATAAACAAATTTCGATAAAGGAAACGAGTTCACATTTTTTCCATGCTTAAGCTATAGTTCATTCACTATTGAATGGAACAGAAGATCGCAGCATAATTAATTAATTAATTACCGTTCGCGTTAATTTACTTACTTAAGATAATATAAGTTTTTTAGAAAAATTAAATGGGGGATTCCATTTTCATGATAAAATAATATACACTGTGTTAAACGGGTTAAAAATTACGAGAAAATGATAAGGTGCATTTTTATGTTTAGGAAAACTTTCGTTTTACTTACCGTTTCGTTTACATAATAGACGTTAAAAATTCATTTTATAATATTGTAAATACATGTTTACCGACGTGGCTGAATGCAAACCACGCCTTTGCCTATAAAATAGTAAAGTATCGACACGATCCATCATACGAGCAATCACTAAGACCAACTGTCATAGGGATCATCTTAGGCCGCGCCGGGTATAGTATATAAATAAACAAATAGTTGCCATGGCAATTGGCATTTTGGTACGTTGGTGGCGTATCTACCTCTTGTTTCTATATACATATAAATATATTATCTGTACATATAATAAATCTGTAGAAGGGTCAATTCTGTACATTGAAAATATTGAAAAAGTAAATAGCAGGGGGTGTTACTGGATCGATACCAAACCCAAATATGTGATTAAAAAAATTTTTGTCTGTCTGTCTGTCTGTATGTGAAGGCATCACGTGAAAACTAGCGGTTCGATTTCGATGAAACTTGGTATAATTATACCTTATTATCCTGGGCGTAAAATAGGATACTTTTTATCCTGGAAAAATACATAGAAAAAAATAATCTTAATTTTTCAGTTTTATCCATAGACGTTGTTCTGTAGAACCGCGAACACACGTTGCGTATTATTATAGGCCTAGCCGTATTTGGGAATTGGGTCCAATAGATATTTATAAGATGTTATTGTCAGAGGTATTCAAAATGGATAAATAAACCATCCACGCGAAGACCGACATCCGCGCGGACGGAGTCGCGGGCGGAAGCTAGTATATATTATTTCTATATCACTTCTATATAATATCATTGTCCATGGACGCGAAAATCTGTCCTCACCGGCAGAATGCGAGCGGACGCTATGCGATGCGAAACTCACGCGAAACTTCACTAGCGAAACTTAAGCGTCTGTGTAATGGCCATTTCGCAGTTCCTTGCGAAACAATACTGACAAGGACGCAACTATTTCATCTATCTATGTGCTAGAGTGAGACATATCATATGCGAAAACCTTCCATACTACTGACAGATTTTTCGTTTTTTCGCTGCCGCTCGCGAATGCGTCGGTGTACTAAAAAGGCGTAGTAAACAGCAACGTTTTCGCAACTGTTTCGCAATGCGTCTGTGTAATGGCCATTTCGCAGTTCCTTGCGAAACTATACTGACAAGGACGCAACTATTTCATCTATCTATGTGCTAGAGTGAGACATATCATATGCGAAATCCTGCCATAGTACTGACAGATTTTTCGATGTTTCGCTGCCGCACGCGAACGCGTCGGTGTACTAAAGGCGTAAAGGCGTAAAATCGCGCAAATAAATGAATACTTATAAGTTGATAAGCGCTTAGCTGATAGATCCCTACTAATATTATAAATGCGAAAGTAACTCTGTCTGTCTGTCTGTTACGCTTTCCCGCTTAAGATTCTCAACCGATTTTGATGAAATTTGGCACAAACAATCTTTAGACCCTGAGAAAGAACATAGGCTACCTTTAACGAAATATGTACCACGGGCGAAGCCGGGGCGGACCGCTAGTTATTGATAAATGTTTGTCATTATTACATTATTATACTGTACCTTTTATTTTTTTTTACCCTGCTTCTAGAATGCCAATAGCGTTTACAAACGATGGTATTAAACTTTCTGATATAATATGACTTAACCAAGTTATGGTGCTTTAAAACTTATAGTATATCATAGTAATCTTATTATCCCATAGTTCCTACTTGTCTCTTAAATTCCAATTACTCCAACCTTCCTATAAATGTAATAAAGTATAAGATTTTGTTGAAAATTTGTTAGACTTTCACACCAAAAATGATATACGGATTAGCATAGCTTACACTTTAGGTACCATACGAGCATAGACTACAATTAGTTTTCACACAACCTATCTCAAATTCATATCACAGACATGACTTGAAACTTTGATTACATTGCTAAAAGCCTGGAAACTTTACCTGTTTTGATTTATTTGTACACGTGAGTTTGTAATTTAGGACGCACGGGATAAACCCTGACTTTTGCTCTGATTCAGAATTAGTTTTAGAATAATGCCTATGTATACTTTATAAACTTCACAGGCGAAATTTTGTTTAAGTTACCTGTAAATCAATAAGCAATAAATTTCTCTGGCGAAATTGAGTAAAATACTCACCAAAAACTCAATCTTCTAATATTATTACTCTGAATGTTTATATTTGAATTCTTATGTCTGACTTATAAACATCTGCTCTGCATATAAATAAAATACTATTTTGTATACAATTTAAAGAATGGAAAAATCACTTTACTTTGAAGTTTAACTCAATAAAAATATGTCAACTCCACTCCACTGTTGCAAGCGCTTATAAAAGTTGAACTTTAAGCTCTTAATACAATTAATATCAATTTAAAATCCCCTTACACATTAGCGTTCCCTTATAATAGCAAATTGCTTTTACGTGATCTACAGTCAAAAGACTAAAGGTCAGCTGGCACTTATGCATTTTAAGTTTTAAAAGCGAGATTTTAATTAATAAGCCAAGTTAAAAGTGTTTTAAAAGAACTTTTAGTAATTAAGGGAGGATAATCTATACTAATATTATAAAGCTGAAGAGTTTGTTTGTTTGTTTGAACGCGCTAATCTCGGGAACTACTGGTCCGATTTGAAAAATTCTTTCAGTGGTAGATAGCCCATTTATCGAGGAAGGTTATAGGCTATATAATATCATCACGCTACGACCAACAGGAGTGGAGCCACGGGGGTGAAACTGCGCGGAGCAGCTAGTAGGTTATGATACATGGAAAACTATAGGATGTTTTTGTGCAATTTTCATTTGTATTATTTTAAAGAAAATTATTAATTTATTGTTTAAATTGTATCAATTTTGAATACTTTTGAAAAAGCCTTAACAATATGCACATGGTTTTTCCAATTTAAATTATTAACGCATGCATACATCTGAATGTTTGATTTCGAGATGGAATTAATTAACAATCGTGAAATCTTTCTGCCTTACTGCGATTTTTTTTGGGTTGTTAAAATTAAACAAAGCATAGATAATAAACACACCTATATAAAATGGAGTTAAAATTATCACATACTAGCTTACCGCCCGCGGCTTCGCCCGCTTTGTCTTAAACCTAATAAATTATATACTTAAACCTTCCTCTTGAATCACTCTATCTATTAAAAAAAACCGCATCAAAATCCGTTGCGTAGTTTTAAAGATTTAAGCATACAAAGGGACATAGGGACAGAGAAAGCGACTTTGTTTTATACTATGTAGTGACAATTATCATAATACAACACACGCATCCAAATTTAACAGAACAAAGCAAAACATTCCACGTATTTATTTCAAACCGTCGCATACATTAAAACCAATCGTTAAAAATACAGGTTAATTAAGTTCATCACGAATGTTCAAAGTTCATTAAAATAACTCACCTTCTAATTCCAATGTTGATTGTAGATTTGTAACATCAGAAGGGTCGGAACTGCCTAACGATTCAGTACGCCTACCCCCATATTGAATTGGATATTCCATTTCAACTCTTAAATTATTTGCATCACGCGTCCCATTCGAACCGGTTTTTGTTCCCATTTCGTTTCCCTCGCTCTCGTGTTTATTTGAAGCCAATTCATGAATATAATTCCGACCTTCATTCTTGTTCATTGGCGCTGAAATATCGTCGATTCCGCTCATCCGAAATCCAGTTTTGTTCACCGTCGACGAATAATCGTAGAATATTTTTGTGCGCGTCTCGTCGTCGATCTTCAGCTTCTCCATTGATTCGTCTTTGCTCTTCCAAGACGCATCTCCGACTGCTTCTTCTGTATCTTTGTAATGATATTCATATTCCTTATTAGTTTCATTTATAATTTTATTAAAATATGCTTTTGATTTATTGCTTTTTGATTCACTATAATAATACACATCAGCTGTGCTATTAAAATACTCTAATTCGTACGTTTCAGTGTTGTTCAAGGGTTTTCTTCTGGATCTGTTTAATAGGGTTTCATAGCTGATAGCTTCGCTTACGCCATTTTTGACTGCTATTTTTTCAGTTGTAACTAAATTTACATGTACATCATCAGGTATTCTGGTTTGTGTTTTCGTAATCATTTGCGTACTCAGAATTGGTAGTACAAATGGCAGTATACAGTATAGGGTTAGAGAGAGGGGTAAGGTAGGTTCTCGAAAGGGTGAGAGGGGTGTGGGGGGAGTCCGGCGGAGCCTCATGCCAGGCCGGCGGTCAACACCGACTTATCTGAAAAAGGAGAAACGATTAAATTGCATTTCTGTTGCTTGGAACTGGTTTTGTTAAGATAAATTAATTTTGAGTTTTAATTAAGTTCCCAAATTGCATTTTGTTACGTCTTAAGTTTAATTTGTAGCTGTTTTAAAATTGTTTGGTAATTATTATTATTAAGTTGAATTGCATTTTCAGCGAGTAGTTTTCATTGGATGAAATTGTGAAATTAATCACAAAACAATGAGCATTAAAAGACTAGTTATGAAGTTCCATAGTTTTGTACGTAAATATCTAAATAGACATGTTGGTACTTTTAAATAGAAATATGTTCATAAAAATATAATATTATATTTTTACCCTTTTTAACAATTTCCCAATCCCGTTAGGGTTGATAACTTGATACCATGTCAAACCCATGTTTATATCTCTTGAAGCTTACATGTATCTGGTTACCATTTTATCATGAGTACCGTAAAGGGCAGATGCATTATACATTTGTTTCACTGATCGATTTTCTTTAGAGACAAGTATAGGTGATCAGCCATCTGTGTCCTGCCGGATCAAGACATTATTTTTTTCTTCGTCTACACCGGGAATCGAACCCGGGACCCCTCGATTCTATTTCTACGTTCACGCTATACACTCAACCTCTGTACCAAGGAGGAGGTCATTGTATCATCGTGCACATAAATTGGTTTAATTTAGAGATTTTTATTAATATTAATTAAATTCAGGATTTTTTAACGTTATCGGTAAAGAAATTGTTAAAAACTAACATGCCCCTGAACTAAAAATTTTGACTTGGTTATTATGACTTAATTCTGAGGAATCTTTTTCGAGAGGACGTCCGTTCCTAAAGTGAGAAATTTAAGAATAGGATAAGTATGGGCTGATGATGATGATGTCAATATGAAACTCATTTTAATTATATTTTATAATAAAAATCCAATTTTCTTATTTTCTGTAATATTCATACAACATTTTAGTAACACTGAAGCGTAAGCCTGAAACTCTAGGGACGCAAAGTTGACTAACAAATCGATTTTTCATATTCATGTACCAGATGTAATGTATTAGAGTAATTAAATAACGAATTTGTATCAAAACAAAGTTTAAGCGTTAATATTTTTTGAAACATTTATTTTCTAAATATTTGTTATTTAATTTAAATTTAGAAATAAAATTTTTGGAATATAAATTGATGAGCAATTAAAAACTTTTCTGATACATATGACGTGTTGAACTTGACTGAATTTCAAGTTTTCAATATTCATCATAGAGTTTAAAATGTTATTTCGTTTATTTTCTTCTAATTTTATTTTACTTAAGTATTTCTGTTTTGCACGAGTAGGTTTTAAACTGAAGTGAACTTTGAAATATATCTACGTTTAGAAATAATATAAAGATTTTCATTCATTCTAATAATATTTCTCGATAAATGGGCTATCTAACACTGAAATAATTTTTCAAATCAGACCAGTAGTTCCTGAGATTGACATTGACAAAATAATATGAAATTTATTATAATGGGAAGACTATCAGCAAGCTACGGCATTAGAACGAGTAGGTATGAATTGAAAATGTTTAATTGAGGCAATCCTTTGTTTCGTAATTAGTAATTTGATTAAAGTCTAAATAAAATAAGTATTTACTTAAATAATATATAATTTATATGATTGCTTTTAATTAATAAATGGTTATTAACCTAATTATCCTATTTCCATGTGTGTTAAGCCAACATACTAAATATCAGTGAAATCCGTTCAGCATTTAGTATTTAGAAACAAATGATAGCAATAAACGTAATCACAGTGAAATCCTGGTTTAACAGTATTTATTCCTGTAATTAATGTGAATTTACTATGGTATTATTGTTGTCAAATATTATATACTAGCTTTCCACCCGCGGCTTCGCCCGTGCAGTCAAAGAAAAACATAGTTCCCGTTCCCGTGGGATTTCCGGGATAAAACCTATCCTATTTCCCGGGGTAAAAAGTAGCCTATGTCCTTTCTCGAGTATCAAAATATCTCTATACCAAATTTCATGCAAATTGGTGCTGCTCTATAACAGACAGACAGACAGAGTTACTTTCGCATTTATAATATTAGTATGGATTGTTTGTAAATCAGTGATAAATACACATAGGTACTTATAATTTGTGTCAATCGATTGTTTATACTAGGTATATCCGTATCCTACTATACCCCAATTCTACTATCTACTATGTATGTATGTTTGTTACTCTTTCACGAAAAAACTACTGGACAGATTTTGATGAATCTTTACAGTCTACACACTACAATAACACATGAGCTATAGAATATAGAAATACCTGATTTTGTTGAATATTATATTAATATAATGCACTAACTTAGTGAAAAGCACAATTTTAAAATAACCATAACAATAAGATTTCCGATGCACAGATCTAGAAATCTAAATTCAATCGATTGTAATTCAGAAGGTATGTTAGAAGTTTAAAATGGATTTTAACTCCTATATTCAGAACACGTAGTCTGCTATGTGGACAATATACTGTAATGTGGTTGGTTATATATTTGAACTAGCTGCTCCGCGCGGTTTCACCCCAGTGACTCCACTCCTGTTGGTCGTAGCGTGATGATATATAGCCTATAAATGGGCATTCTTTACCTTCCTCGATAAATGGGCTATCTAACACCGAAAGAATTTTTCAAATCGGACCAGTAGTTCCCGACATTAGTGCGTTCAAACAAACAAACAAACAAACTCTCAGGCTTTATAATATTAGTATAGATTTGAAACTAGTCGATTCCTTGCCCCCGTGTGAGATATGATAGATGCATTTTACATGTTTCACTTATGTTGTTTGTAATGTTATTCTCATATGTGATTAACTTTTGTTACCAGGTACAATTCCCGATATTTTTTTAGGAAATCTGTAATCAACTCTACATCAACGAATTTGTAGAGAAATAGGATCACATATAAGAACTTGTGAAAATTTACAAAAGTAAATTAACTAAACTAAAGTAAGTAAATTTACCAAGCGTAAAAGAAGTGAAGCGATTATTTAGATCAATATTGATTTCCAGTTTGTGGTTAGTAATTAAAAAAATACTTAATCATGACTTTACCTTCAAGCAAAAATACAATCAGCAGTACATCATTTGCATTTGGTAATCTCTTGCGACTTAGTCTAGAAAAGAAAACGTAAATTTAATTCATTCAGGCTCGTCTTAGTCAATTTAAAGTCCTGAGGGACTAAGTTATCTGGGCTAATCCTTAGCCAGTCTCATCGAAATCGCCTTAAATATCCTATCTATTGGCCTTAAGGGCTAACTGGGCAACTCAAGGCCATATCTGCGGGGCCTCAGAATTGGAATGATAAGATGTTATGTCTTATCATAAACTTGATAACTTGATTTCTTATACATAGTATAATTCTTGGGACATTATTTTTAAATTCATAAAGGTTCAAACAAAACGCAGACAGGGTCTATATTATGAACACTCTCATAAGAAACCTATATCTATAGAGGTACATATCTGTGGTATTTGGTACGTACCACTTAAGTGCAAAATGGTGATTTTTGAGTATGAGCGTTTGAAAGTTTTCACGGTTGCTACCCTGTTGCTACAGATCGGAATAAACACTTGAGTAAAACAAATTTATGATATTTAAATGTCTATTATGTTCAAGTTTTGAACACTTACAAAAAAAATAAAAAAAATGTTCTAGTTCAAGAGTAATTGTTACTTAACATGTTTGTACCAAAAGAAAAAAATGTGAAAATGATGTGAAAATGTCTAAAACGTGTGTACTTAAGTGGGAGCGCTTATTCAATTTAACGCAAGTCAAAATCTCCGCGATCTATTACGATAGATCGCGGCTTGCGCTATCCTTATACTATGAACAGCATAGGTCCACAGGAGAGCGCCGAGCAACATGTCCTCTCTCTGGAAAGGCTCGCTGCCGACTGATTTGAATCGGGTCGCGCGCAGTGTTTTATAGTACTTTTAAAAAAATTGTAGAAAAATAATAGAGGTACCTTAGTTGATTTTTTAAATTTTATCTTATAAGTAAGACATTCTTTTATTGCAATATGTATAAATTATATTCAATTAAGTCAAATATCTTGGTGAAAATAATCATTTTGTCGACTATAATTTCTAAAAAAATTCACATTGTTGTGGATTTTAATTTCGTAAGTTAGGAGTCCAAAATAAAAAAATCTTTTAACTAACTATTTTAATAAGGATTTTTGCAGTTAGTTAAAAAAATTGTGTGTTAGATCTGTCAGCAATTTCAGATATTTTTAGCTTCGAAATTGACACTAAAAGTGAAATCAAGTAATCATCGGCTCAGTTATCTTGATGGTATTCACAAATACTGTATTAATTGAAAAAAACTCTTAACTAACTACATAGACAATAAAATTTCCTAACATTATTAGTAATTCATATGTTTGTAAGATAAGTGGTTGATGGACAATCTGGTTTGAAAAATCACATATTTGAGCCAAACAGCGCACGGACCGCGTACACGGCCTTAATTAATATTTATTAATATTTTTACCTTAATGGAAAGGATTTTTCATTTTTTTTTTTCGATGGAGACATAAACAGACATTAAAAAACCAAATATTATGGGGAAACGTCTTCCATACAAATAGATTTAACCATACAAAAACGAATAGGAGTGTGATTTGCCACAAATAAGTACTCATAAAAAAGCCAGGAAATATTGTGATTTTCGTGCAATATGCAATTCTCTGATACTCCCTCTACAAAGTAAAATCCTAAAAGTAGTGTGTGTGTGTGTGGTTCAGAAGTCACGGTTAGTTCGCTTGCCTGCCGTGCTAGATGCTGCGGGATCGATCCCATCAACTGACATGTACCAATGTGTCTTTTTCGGATGCATAAGTAGATTCTCTAATAACCAGAGATACATCTTCTATAACAAGAAAACATCATCATTTCTAATCACAGGAAAACATCGTGATGGCAACCGGGATTTTGGTCTGAAATCACCAACCAGCAGTGAGCAAGCGTGGTGATTACTGCTCATGCCTTCTCCTTGTGAGAAGATGCCCTTACCCTGGAAATAGTTACGAGCTGGATCAAGTCAAATAAAATTTGTTTGTAAAACGTACCACTACAACATTCATTCATAGTCACTGTCACTGAAAGTCATAAGATTGTTTCTAGTCGGACCATGAGACAATGATTTGAAATAATCATCATAAATTTGATCACTTATTGGCTGGGAGATCTAAGAGATCTTTGGATTTCAGAGCATCGATATTGATAGGCTCATTAGAGGCCAATGGCAAAGCCACTTCGGAGACTTCTCCCTTTTCACAGTTCTCTTAAACCAGAAATGCAGAAACTCTTCATTTTCACTCAAAGAGTATTTAAAATCTACGTCATTAGACTTTTCATACGTCAACCAGAAAATACAATTCTAACCAAATGTAGTTTTGTCTGTCTGAAAATGGAAAGAAGTCAGAGTCATTCATTAATTTTACATCATGGCGATTGCTGGTCATTTTCATTTATCTCGGGGAACGGATATGGTGCTGTTTCTTTTTTGAATGAATCTTTCAATATCTGCTTAACAGGCAAGATATTATACCGTTTTTGACCTGGACAACACTGAATATAAAATAAGCTACTCTACTTCTTCTGCCAAACCGTTAATAAAATGCCATAAGCATGAAGTGATTTCATCCGCACCTCTTTGAGCTATTCCTTCATACATGATAATATAATGGAATGTTCGTTTAGTTGTAACTTTGCGGATTTTTAAATTAAAAGTCCAAAGTTTCTTTTTTAAAAGGCTACAGATGCAGTTAAATTTGGAATCTGTAAACAAACAGCTTTTATCTTTTAGTTTCATAGTGAAATGTTGCCTTATGCTCCGATTTTTCTAAATTTATTCTAATCTGACACGAAAGAATAAATTTGAAGAGACAAAGAATCAAACCTTGTGCATGTAGGTATCGTTACTTGGCTTTTTAAACGTTTACCAATCTTTAAATCGATTTAAAGATTGGTAAACGTTTCTGAACACACTAAGTCTAAGAGATCTTGCATCACATGCATGTTTCTTTATAGATAATAGGCTTCAGACCTAATGTCTGAAGATTTAAATTATGTGCCAAATAACGTTATATTTAAGTAAGGGAGAAGACCTGTTAAGTTCACAAATAATTTTATTTGATTTGATACAAATAAGTTAAGTGATGATAATAATAATTCAAGTTTGGTCTAATTATGTTAAGTGCTCTTACGTTGTAAATGACTGTTCGTTGATTGAGTATTCGTTTTACAAGTCTATGTTAAGTTATATTAATATATTTGTATCAAATAAAAATATTTTTTTTTGTACTTAAGGGATTTTGATACAACCTATTTGAGGTATTTCTACTATCAGTAGGCTTATGTGACATAGACCAAACGAAAGAGGACGTTTTTATCAGTATAGATGGCCAGAAAACAAAAAATGGCCATTTTTGCACTTACGAGGTATATACCAAACACCACAGATATACATAGTAGGACTAAAAATTATGTTCTGATGAAGACGACATTTTATTCGTTGTCATAACTGTTTAAGTATTTCATTATTCATCTCATTTAACTACACTGCTTTCTTTGTACGAAAAAACACAATTACTTTGAACTAAACTAATCCCGAGTACAATCAAGGTGGCCTTTAGAAGTAGATTGATGGAAAATGACGTCACAAGGGGAAATTTCCCTCTAGGAGAGATAAGTCATACCTTCCTTAATTGAATGGTGTCACAGCTGCAAAATTATTAATCTGTTCAATCGTGTGACGTCATAGTGACGTATTTGTTTCTAGAAGTACATAGAACCTTAAGAGTATAATGTGGAGCGTAATTTAATAGTAAGAAAATGCAACACTTGTCTTTTTCATAAAACGATATCATGAAACAGTTATAATATTATTTTAAAATGTGCTGATACAAATAACTTAGATTTTTTGGAATTCCCTTTATTCTCTTTTTCTCATTATTTATTAAAAAGTTATTTGTTTACAAGCAGAACTGAGTATATATATCCAAAATTACGGTGCGGTTTCACCGGCCCTTCATTAAATATTTAAAATTATGGTTGTCACCTTTATACTAACACGTAAAAATGTTTCACCAGACAGTAAACATATGATATAGGTTGTATTCTATTAGGATTATTCTAGGAATTTATTCTATTGTTAGAGATCAATCAAAAATGAATATCGAAAAAATTACACAGCGAAAAAATGTCAAACGAAAAACGTTGTATGCTCTTCACCATCTCACTTATATAGTTTCAGAGCTCTACATGAATTTCAGTTACAAAAAAATAATGTTTATTAAAATGTAACCAAATAAACGGATAAAAAACACAAAGGTATAATAATATTAAATTTATATCTATCTCAAGTCGACTGTAAAATCAAATGAACAAAATAGCTTCGTTGAGATAAGATGTGCAATTCATTTTAAACTCTATTGTTATGAGAGATTAGCTTCATTTTGTCTTGTACTTTTATGAAAAGAAGGTGGCAAAAGGTGTACTTGTGAACTTATAATTTGCTAATCTCTCGAAGAAATACTGAAGGTCGTGTTATTTTATGCAAAATGAAATTATTTTTGCGCTTTATTTATTAGTTTAGCTTCATAAAACTGTAGGACCCAAAAGGCCGAGGAAAAAAACGCATTATGAATTGGTTAGTGTTATTTGAAGCCATTTTTAGGTATTTATACTATTTTTATTACTTTACAATTATTAAGTTATTTTAACTAACTAGTGTTTGGAATGTTTGACAAATATTGATTAAGATCGACAGGAACAATTTATTTTTGGGACCTAATTATTATTAAAATTTTAAAGCATTTCAGGCATTTCAATATTCAGGCAAAGAAATATTTAATATAATATGAAGATTTTATCCATAGCAATACATAGGATGGTTCACAGCTATAGCGATTTTTGAGCTTATCTCCCAGTTAAATGATTGATAATGTTTAAAATATACGTCAAAAATTATTATTAAATAGGTTATCAGAGACATAATCAGCGAGTGTTATCCCCTAAACGTTTTAAATAAATAAAAGATAGTTTAATTTTCATCCGATTGCGTACAGCCAATAAAGTTTTAATGCCTCCGGGATTCGATACCTAAAGTACGAACACGTACTAACAACAAACTATTGGAAACAAACATTGTATGTTCGAAAATCCGTTCCACTGAGAATCTGCGGGTAGATTTTAATCTTTGGAACAGTACCAATAAATGCGATTATAACTTTTTAATTATATTTTATAAAAATAATATTGGGCAGTTGGTTATATAGAAAATAATCGTAAAATAAGGATTAACATATTAACTAAGTATTGATAAAGAAAACATTATAATAATCATAGTTCATAATTTATTAACACTTCAAAAGAGGAACCTCTATGTCTCATCATACTAATATTATAAATGCGAAAGTAACTCTGTCTGTCTGTCTGACTCAATCACGCCTAAACTACTGAACCAATTTTCATGAAATTTGGTATGGAGATATTTTGATACACGAGAAAGGACATAGGCTACTTTTTCTCTCGGGAAAATGACGCAATCCCGGAAATCCCACGGGAACGGGAACTATGAGGGTTTTTCTTTACTGCGCGGGCGATGCCGCGGGTGGAAAGCTAGTCTATATATATTTTGTAAAATTGTGGTATATCTCTGAATGTAGTAGGTACTTTAACACTAAATGTATTTAAACCATCAGTTCCAAGTGAGAAAATTGGTTAAACCTATAAATTATATACCTAGGAATATTAATTGGAAATCGTTTCTACCCAAAACAGTTGTGGTTCAAAGGTGAGCTATCGGTCCAGCAAGCGGAGGCTGCGGGCAAATCAATTATTTCTACAACCGTGAAATGCGGTCACTTTGGTCGCTTCGTTTTAGTTTAGGACTGCTAAATGCTCGTGAAATGGGTGAATTTACGGATAGGGTTTAAATGGTTGCCTTATCTTTGAATTGGTTATATAATCCTGTTGTATTTATTTAAAACTATAGCCACCCGCTTCGCCCGTGTAGATAAAAATCATCATCATAAAATATAGTCCTTGTTTTGTTCAGGGTAATGCAGGATTGGAATTGTAAGAGAATTTTGTATCGGTCCAGTAATTTCGGAGCCTATTCAATTCAAACAAACAAACAATCAAATCTTTCCTCTTTATAATATTAGTGTAGATGAACTCTTACTTAGTTATAAACAATCAGTCTCCAGATCAAAGTCAATATTATGTTTTATATTGTAGCATTATTCTGAGCTCTATGTAGAGACACTATATAGAATTTTCTAGCTGTAGACCAATTCTCTATGCCATAGATCTAGATTGGTTTGAAGATGGAGCTATACCAGCTATTCGTTATCGAGGGATAAGCTTGATTGCCTTTCAAGAAGACAAAGCAGGCTTTCTAATCGCTCAGTTTCGTCTATTTTAGCTTAGATCCTTTCAATAGGATGGATTCCTTACAATTTCAATGATTGTCCATAGAGAAACCGAGGTACTTGACACAGTCTTTATGGTCCATAAAAATCATAACTATGTATCTATTCGATACTGCTCTCGATTCGATGAAATGTTATACAGGAATTTAGAGATGATAAATCGAGCTTATTCTCATATGTAGGTATCTACCTTATTTGCTACTTATCTAAGTAGCAAATCATTCAAACGTTGTTATATTCAAACTACTTACCTACCTATTTAACTATGAATAAGACCCAAATAAATAACCGTTTCCCTTCAAAATAATTTTGCTGAGACTGCTGAGTATTCTTCTTTCCACACAAAAAACTTATCTAATACAAGTAGCTCAATATAGTTGAAAATGCTTTTAAAATTTTATTATATTTACATCTTTCAGTAACAACATACTTGAATATAATGAAGAAGCCTCCTTAGCGGAGTAATTAATAGTGCTTGGCGCAGCTAATACTAGATTAAACCCTGGCAATAATAACCCTTAAACAATTTAAAACTGTTTTCATGATGAAATTAAGAAAAAGACTTTATTTTTATTTTTTATTTATTTCTTTATTTCAGGCAACAAATGTAGTTACAGTTAAAGGTCTTAATATAACTTAAAAACTACGGCCCATATGAACTTAAAACTACTTAAATACTAAATTAATACACGCTATGCCTTCGGCGTGTGACGCGATTCCGGGGGGCCGGGTATCCGTCCGCGGAAGCGGCGAAACACAACTCCCTGCGGCCAAAACCCTTCGTCCATGTAGACGCTCAGCTTGGCGGTCGGTACTCTCACCACGAAGGAGTTGAAGCTCACTTTATGGCGAGACTCCAGACGTTCCACTCGCAGACTCAAACCTGTCTTCGCATGCAAGTACTCGACAACATCTTCAGTCTTGGTACAGTAGTGCACACGAGACACATAGAGCGGCGTCGTCGGCACCTCTGCGCGCATCCGCAAGTTTGGATCTTTCGTTGCGGTGCCGCACTTGTTCTGACGATTCAACTTCTTCTTCTTCTGGACTTTTGTGAAGCCATCCTCGTCAACGTCCTTCGTTTTTGAAGGTAAACTTTTCCGCACGGGTGCGTTTACTCCTTTTGATGATTTTGGGGTCGCAGTCATTTTTGAGGCTGCGGCGGCGTAGTCACATTGAGGAGCAACTGGCAACGTGACATGCGATGTCTTCTCCGGGGGAGAGGTAACGGGAGCGGGGCGCGGGGCATCACTCGGGTCATCGGCGGTCGGCGACACATCAACATCAGCAGTTAAAATGCCTACGCATGCATTTTGAGCTCCGCGACGTGCATTCACATATGACGGCACGGGTGACCTACATATTGCATGCGCATCGCGATATGACGCTAACTCGACTCGTAAATCGGAGATGGTCTTCTCTGAAGCCTCCAACTTGGTGTGTACCTCGGCCAGACTCGCCTTAAGGAATGTGATGTCCTTAAGGAGCCTCGTAACATCGACGTGGTCAAATCCCACCGGAGGAAGTTTATGCAACTCCTTTGCGACGAAATCGGGCACGTCATCGGGATCAGTCACCTTCAATAGGCTGATGATATCCTGTATGCATTTTTCACCCCCGTTCCTGCGGCGGGACGGCATCGTGGCAATCTTGTCCAGCGTTTGGTAGAGTAGCACCTTGCCACTGCTAATTTCCTCCTCCTTAAAGTTAGTTTTGCAGATTTGCATGATGCTAACCTCGTCCATGGTATCGATGGCATTTTGAATGAACGCCAACAGCTCATTTACAATGAGTGTTTTACAACTCATTATAAAAAGTTCATGCAGCGGCAAAGCCGCGCGTGACGCGAATTGTTATTCCTTACTGTGCTAGCACTAATCACGTCCGATTCCGAACGCGTCTAGCGCACCACTGATTTACCTTTCCTGCAAATTTCTATTTCATGAGCTATATAATAATTAGGTACCTATCCAATAGTTGAGTTGTAGATAAGAATGGAACATTTATTGAACATAACATTTAATTAAAAAGGTCAAATTGTTACATATAGGTTATAGAAAAAAAAAAGAACTGAAAAAAGGACAAAACATGTAAGGCTTCGCCCGCTTTGTCTAAAACCTAATAAATTATATACTAAAACCTTCCTCTTGAATCACTCTATCTATTAAAAAAAACTGCATCAAAATCCGTTGCGTAGTTTTAAAGATTTAAGCATACAAAGGGACATAGGGACAGAGAAAGCGACTTTGTTTTATACTATGTAGTGATGATGATACTACGATTAACTAAAACACTGTTTGGAAGTTTCCTCTATTTAATAATAAAATAACTATGTAGTGTTATGTATTCAAATTAGTCTAAGTACTTTATGATGATGCCTGCAGCATTGTAAATTATTTAGTTTACGAGGACGAATAATACTTTGTTACAGTACGAACGAGAAAGATCTACCACAAGCATTTTTGTGTATTTAATCAGTAACAAAAACTTCTCTAGTCCAAATTATACCGTAGTCGATAGCTCATTCCTACCAGAGGTGAACCTTTATAGAATTGTGTATTCCTATATTGTGTAGAACTAGGTAATGAATGTGTGACACGCAAGCACAGAGAGGTATTCTCAATTCAACAAACATTTATTTCTTCAATTACACTTTCTTCTGGAAACACATTTGAATCGTCATAACATACTAGATTTACTTTACGTATACCATCATTCTGGAAAGCAATTTGTATGGAGAAGAGCCGGCACGAAACTCGATAATTGCTCTTTTAAATCAAGTAAATGATTACGACTTAATATACATATGCTAAAGAACTGTCCTATTGACCTTATGCGACAACTCTACATGAATTTTAATCTTCAATACTATATTAATTAATGCAGTAGGGTCTCTGATATTTCAATATTATGAATTTTAAATTAAGTACAACAAATAAATATTATTAAATCCTACTAATATTATATATGCGAAAGTTTGTGAGAATGTATATGAGTGTGTGTGTGTGTTTGTTACTCTTTCACGCAAATACTACTGTACCGATTTCAATGAAATTTAGCACACCTAAAGAGGGTAACTTGGATAAACACATAGAATAGGTTCCAACCCGGGCGGGCGGAAAGCTAGTATAGAATAATTTTAGAAAGACTCTTATCCAAGAAACATATTATTTCCGCTATAAAGACATGGTATAAATCATATAGGATAAAGGGATTCATAAGGCTTGTTTCGTTTATGTTTTTCTAAAATAAGGGATAAAAAAATGTCTCAACAAGACAACTGTTGTTCATACAGGCTTATTTAAGATAGCTACTTGCATAATATATACGAATATTTTCAAATAGCTATTACCTTACAACCGTAGGCCGTATTCACAATGAAAGCTGGAAACTTATAAGCGCTTACCGGCGCTTGTCAGCGCTGGTTCGTTCTACACAAAGGAAGCAGGTTGAAGCAGACCAATACAAATTTTATATGGCAGCGCCCAGCGCTGACCAGCGCGTGTTGGCTTGTGGGCGCCGATTAGCGCTTATCGGCGCGTGTTCATATATTTTCCTGCGCGGGTTACCAGCGCTGACAAGCGCCGGTAAGCGCTTATAAGTTTCTGAATACGCCCTAAGAGTATATAATATATATTACAGTACTTACAACCCTCTCAGATATAATATGAAAGTCATAACAATAAAGTTTGCCATTTGTTTATTCAATTATATGAATTTTAATCTAGAGCAGAGACCTTCATTTCTTCACACTTTAATATATTTAAATAATTTATTTTGTTAATCACAACTGAAAGACATTTTAATGATACGAATGCTTTTATTGTTACGAAATAAAATTAAAGATTTTACAACCTTTATTTAAATAACCCTTTCACCTGAATAAAATTTTGTCTCGTAGAGGTGTTAATCTTAAAGGGTTTCGCTGTTCAAAAATCGACCCTATTTCTTTTACATAGAGTCTAAAACCGAATCAAAATGGTAAGTCTCTAGAAGACTCTTGATATTACAGTCGACTTAAGTTATATATATTTTATTATTATTAATATGCTCTTATGTCGTTTATCCCTTTTTATTTGACATATCTTGAATTGGAACCTTTCAGTACATTACTTTATCCTTAGAATAAATTTATTGTAAATAGGTACCTACTTCTGATTCTGATTTTTCTTTACAAAATATTCCTTTAAATTATAATATCAAACGCTGTGCTTTATTTTCAGATTTTTTTTTTTATAATTTGTTTCATAATTATAATTTATGTTTGTTTATTTAATCCATCCCTGATCCACGAAGAAGACTGATAAAGAATATCAAGAATTCAGGATTCAATTTGAATGTTTATTGCGTTGTTTTATCCATTTATACAATATTATATAGGTAATATAGGTGAAGTTTATTTACATTATATTGTGATATAACACTTTATTATTAATAAAACTTTATTAAGTGTCCTCATTGAAAAATACATTGAATATATCTTCAGATTAAATGACCACGAAAAATAAATACTTTATAATCTAAAAATCTGTTCCAACATTAATATTAATTTCACTCAAACGATATTTTATATTTAATTACGACATTTAAATAACTAAAATAAACTAAAAGCAATCCCAATTCAAATTCAAAATTCAAATTCAAATTGCTTTATTTGCAGAATGTAGAATACAGATGTTTGTCAATATCCATACAGAATACTAAATTTGCTCTACAATAAAATAAATAATCAATACATAGCATAAAACAAAGTCGTTTTCTCTGTCCCTATGTCCCTATGCATAAACCTTTAAAACTACCCAAAGCATTTTGATGCGGTTTTTTTAATAGATAGAGTGATGCAAGCGAGGAATGTTTTAGTATATTATAATTTATTAGGTTTTAGACAAAGCGGGCGAAGCCGCGGGCAGTAAGCTAGTTATCAATAGATCTTGAAATACACACTTTTGAAGCGAAACTTCTTTATCGGGGTTGGTAAATTTTAGTGTAACATTTTTTCGTTACGCGTGACATTTTTCCGTTACGCGCCATTTTTTCTTATCTCTACCACGTGTGATTCGATGTATTTCTGTAAAGTTTGCATATAGTAAACTATTTTTTTTAATAAGGTCATAAAGAACTTTCACTTCTTACGTGTGTACCTACACTAGTACAGCCACATATTTTTTTCTATTCACACAGGACAATACAAATCAGCCAGTAAACTTTTATTTGCTAGCAAGTGGAATCGTAAAATCAAAGGGCGCCTTTGTCACCTAATGAAAACTATAGTATGCTTCGTTGGCTGTAGTTTGGTTCAATAGTGACGTCACTTTTGTATTTATTTAACGTATGTAAATCAAAGGCTTTGAAAAATAGTGAAAATAAGGATTGTGTAGACGGTAGCGTGAGAGACAGTGTGTTTATGATAGAATATGAATAAGAAATTCTTTGAAAGAAATAAAGAAGTAGTCTTTGCCTAAAATAAGTAACACATATTTAATAACGCACCGGCTTCGGCTTGAATTTATGTTTTACATTTTTGTTTTATTTTGATAAAAAACTGCTTATATTGTTATTATAAACAAAAAAAATGTTTGGTTGGAATGATAGTTGAATGCATTATTCGAGATATAACTAAAAACATTTTTTTTTGCGAGGCTGTTACTGGCTTTCGAATGTAAAGGTATTAAATAAAAAAAAGAGCAGAGTCTTTTTTTATTTAATATGCAGGTATATAAATATGGCAACGGCATAACATTTCCATACGTAAATGTCATGCCAGTGCCATAGTGTGTTTTAACTTTTAAGTTAATAGTTTAATACCTACTAGGTACATAAAATCCATACAAATATGAAATTAAAAAAGCTATGCATATTTTTCTAACCTTTTCACTGGACGGATTTGAATGAAATTTTGAGTACAAATGGGTGGAATGTCGGAAACGGACATGAGTTACGTCTGTATTCTGTGCTGAAAATAAAACTTGGAAGCGGTGAAATACGGGATAAAAACGCAGGTTTGTGGTACAAATTTAGGTGGACTGTAGGTGGAAAGCTAAGCATAATAAATAGGTATTACATTGATGGAGTTTTTAAGCTATTGCATAGCTTCTATCGCGGGCCTTTCGCGGACCGAATCGAGAAATTCCGTAACGAAAAAACCTCACGCTCCTCACTTCGACGGGCGAAGGTGTGTCTTGAAGGCATAGCATGCAATAGTTTTACCGCGGTCGTCCCCGAGTGCCACACGTCGTTTTTTTTACCTCGAATAGTATATGACAAATCTTTATATATAAAAATGAATCCCAAAATGTGTTGGTAAGCGCATAACTTGAGAACGGCTTAACCGATTTCGTTAATTCTTTTTTTATAATATTCCTTGAAGTTCGAGGATGGTTCTTATGTAGAGAAAACGTGAATATGTACCACGGGCGAAGCCGGGGCGGACCGCTAGTATTTCATAAATTATTATCTACTTATATATCTACTTATCTATACTAATATTATAAAGCTGAAGAGTTTGTTTGTTTGAACGCGCTAATCTCAGGAACTACTGGTCCGATTTGAAAAATTATTTCGGTGTTAGATAGCCATTTATCGAGGAAGGCTATAGGCTATAATATATCATCACGCTAAGATCAACAGGAACAGAGCAATGCAGGTAAAACCGCGGGGCACAGCTCGTTTTATCATACAAAAAGTTGCTTACTCACCAAGCGACACGAAAATAAAGCAAACAATATGAAAATATTTATAACTAGCTTTCCACCCGCAGCTTCACCCGCGCTGTCAAAGAAAAACCCGCATAATTACCGTTACCGTGGGATTTCCTGAATAAAACCTATCCTATGTCCAGGGGTAAAAAGTAACCTAGATGTCCTTTCACGGGTATCAAAATATCTCTATACCAAATTTCATGCAAATTGGTTCAGTAGTTAAGGCGTGATTGAGTAACAGACAGACAGACAGACTTACTTTCGCATTTATAATATTAATATAGTATGGATTCATTTTCTGAGTGTAATCTTCTGTAAACAAATCACAATATGATTATACATCTCACGTTTTGCCTGAAATAAACACACTTGAACAAGATGTTCTTAAATAGAATACAAATTCGTTCATTGTTCTTTTCTTATAAATTTTTGACGTCACGCGCGTTTGTTTTTAACAAGGGTTTTAATAATAATTTAATCTTCGATAGTATTTAATATTTCTATTATAATATAATCATAGATGAGAATAATAAACTATAATACAAACAAACATGTTAGTTTGTTTGTATTATAGTTTATTAATTGTTTATTTGCATTAAAGGTACCTATGTTAAATATTGAACATAGCTACTAAAACCTGTAGGTAACAATGACCACGAATGCGTAAATGGACTTTAAAAAATGCTTTGGTAAATATTATCATTAACAACTTTGCTTTTCTAAATAAAATATATTCAGAAAACTCTTAACATTGCGTATTTAAAAGTCATAGAAATAATCTATTTCTCAAGTACCTACGCCATATTGAATTTAGGGTCGTGACAACCGACCAAGATGGTTTTAATGATACCTCATTAATTGCTAACGATAGTAAACATATTCAAATAGATGAACATACATACATTAAAAATAAGAAAATATATGAACACATAAACACCCATTTTTAAGAATATATAACGATAAAACACAGATAGTAAAATACAAACCTCATTTTCACGTACTCACGTAAAAAGTTCAAAACGGTAAAAGCCTTGCAATTAACAATATTTCGGTATAATTATGGTTCAATTAATCCCCTATTTATACAGGTATATGTATATAATAGTCAAGTGGTGTGTGCGAACGTCTTACGTTTCTCCGGAAACCTTAACTTTTTATTAAGGATTTACTTCAAAAGGCTTCTCGTGAAATGTCTTTGATCTAAACCCTTTGTTAGCAAAGTCGGTGGAAATGGGTAAGGATATAAAGAATATGGCAGCCCTTTATATTTTCATCATTATTTATACATGCCTATTCTTTACGATTAACTGTAACTTTCTGTTTATCTACGTCACGTATTTTATTACTATTTGTACGTGATACGCCGTAATTATTTCTTACGTCGGGAAAAAAAATATTAGTGGAAAGACTTAAAAGGTGTTTTTGTCTAACTCTACATTAATAACGTTACAATATCAAATATCGCAAATAGTTTTTACGTTAATAAGTTAGTTAGGTACTAATACAATTAACATCGTTACGTTAGCGTTTTAATAAAATGCCTAAAAACCTACAAAAAACTATAAAAAACTTTAAAAAATAACATCATTCACTATCAAAAGATATTCTAGAGACATTTAGTAACATCCATATTTACCATTATGTACTTTGTACATAATATCTTGTATACCTACACCTTGTAGTAATAATACATTTGTAGCTTCTACAAAATAATTGAAATATACCGACTCCAAGGTTTTGTTCCCACAAAAGAATATATGTATCTAACAATGGCTAATATAAATAGCAAGTGATGTAACAACACAGTACAGTTCATTGGGCAGCTATCAAAGAGCACGTGTTACATCGACAACTTTCTCACGAACGATTAATGAAAAGGGAATAGGTGAAAAGAAATGAGGTTTGAGAAACCATGGACGCGCTTTTAATTTTAATAAAAATTGTTTTTTTTGGTTTCATGTTTTTTGTATTTGTCCTATGAGGAAATGTATTTCGAACAAAAAGCCTTCTTTTTATGAGCTAATCTTTTTTTTATGCGCTTGACCACGATCTCGCCTGATGGTAAGCTGATATGTGGCCTAAGATGGAGTGCGCTTCCCTAGAAGGTACCGGTTCACTCTTTGCTTGAAGACCCCCATATTGTAGTCGTCGGGGAACACAGACTCAGGAAGCATGAAATCTTTTGAAATAGTAGAGTTAAGTTATCTTATATCTATCAGATATCATCTAATTATTTTTTTAATCAGTCTTCTTTCCTCTTTCCCTTTTAAAACAACAACTAATCTTCCCTATAGCTTATTAAAAGAATATTCCAATAGCAGAAAACAATAAAAATAATTTCAACCAACATCTGACACTGAAGTATTCTTAATCTTACATCATTGTTCCTAAAACTAGTATTGTTTCAGGTAATAACAGTAGCAGCTCAGATTAAAGCTAAAGCCTGGAAAATTCACCATTATCAAAGCAAGACCTTTTCACAACGGGTCGCAAACTCAGCGATATCATAAATAAGCTTTTGTATGCAAAAGCACTGTATTTCTTGACGTTATTGCATTTTCAAATTTTTCTTAATCTTATTATTAACGTTACAATTTATTCATTAAATTCAAGCACAATTTTGTATATCATAAAATAAGTTGTCTAACTTTTAAACATAATTAATTATTTCTAAAACATTATACTTACCTATTATGTATTCTGTAACATTACACCATGCACAAATCTTAAAAAATACGCAATGGATTTTTGAAGTGAAACTTCTTTATCGGGAATGGAAAAAAAATTAGTGTAACATTTTTTCGTTACGCGTGACATGTTTCCGTTACGCGCGATCTTTTCCTTATCCCACCACGCGTGATTCGACGTTTTTCTGTAAAGTTGCATAATATAGTAAATTATTTTTTGAAAAATAAGGTCATAAAGAAGTTTCACTTCTTACGTGTGTACACTAGTACACGCACACATATTTTTGAAGTGAAACTTCTTTATCGGGGTTGGACAAAAATTTAGTGTAACATTTTTGCGTTACGCTGTAGGCGAGACATTTTTGCGTTACGCAGTAGGCGTGACATTTTTGCGTTACGCCGTAGGCGTGACATTTTTGCGTTACGCGCAAACTTTTTCTTATCCCTAAGTTTCACTTCTTACGTGTGTACACTAGTACATGCACACATCTTTTTTTTTTAATAGGTAGAGTGGTTCACGAGGAAGGTTTTGGTATAAGATTTGCTAAGTTTTTTTTTTATAATTTGCTAAGTTTAAGTTAGAAAGCGGCGAGTGGCGAAATTAGTTGAACATAATAATAGCAATTTCCCCTTTATTCACATTTAGGGTTGCGAATAATTGGACCTTCATCCATCGATACATCCAATTACGAGCCCACTAAATGTGGCTAAATTTGGTACGCATAGTGACTTACTATAGCCGCCACATCTTATCAAATTCGGGCATGCATTAAATAGTTAATTGGACCTTTGGTACCATGGGTAACCGGTCGCTAAACACAAATGGTTACATATTCAGTTCTAGCTGGATTGTACCGTTGTAGCGGGAAAAATATGTAATTCACACGATTGTGTGAACAGACAGATTTTATTAAAATTTATACAGTACTAGTTTCCGCCCGCGGCTTCGCCCGCTTTGTCTGAAACCTAATAAATTACAATATACCTACTAAAACCTTTCTAGAGTATCACTCTATCTACTAAACAAAACTGCATCAAAATCCGTTGCGTAGTTTTAAAGATTTAAGCATACATAGGGACATAGGGAAAGCGACTTTGTTTTATACTATGTGGTAATACACTTATCAAGGATCGTCGACAATACAATAATTTAATGAGATTAAGCTTTTTTTGTAAACTGTAACTATATTGGGAGCGCGTTTCTGTGATCTGTGGGGAGCGCTATACTACGAACTCGTCTGATGGTAAGCTGATATTATGTGGCCTAAGATAGAGTGCACAGAAGGTACCTTTTCAATCTACGCTTGAAGACCCCCAGGTAATAACTTGACTGGTCGCAGATTCAAGAAGTCTTTTCCAGTCACAAAAGATTCGAATAAAGAAAGTTAAAATGCATACTAATTTGTTCCCTTATTTCACTGTCGCTTAATAAAAAAAGTCGTTATAAAAATTATAACGAAGGCACGTACTTTCCATCTCTTCATACACTTAGGTATATATTGTCTTTCTATATGAACAAAGAACATATTTATATGAGATATTAGCCCTACAAAGTCTATTGAGAATTTGGATCGAATCCAAGAGCTATAAGGCTTATAAGAGGTGGAGTTATATTGCACTATACATCTCTATTCGTCCGTATTATGAAATGGTAGACGATTTAAAGTTATCTGAATATGCTGGCTGTATATTTATTTGATATTATGCCTGTTGAAATATAATAAGAGATTTTGTGTAGTTAAAATATAAGTTACAGCGTAACTTCATGTTTATGAATGCAACATTAATTAGGAATATATGTTATTGAGAAAATAATGTATTACCAAATACTATCGATTAGTTATTTAAATTGTTAAGGAATTAACACTAAGTATGAAGTTTCTTGCCGGTTCTTTTCCGTAGATTCTGCTTTCCGAATCGGTGGTAAATGTTAAAAATATGTAATGACGTTTCAAAAGTGCTTCTCGAAGAGGTCTAATTGAATCAATAAATGTTTGAGTTTGAACATATCTATAGAGGTTTATGCTTTACTTTATTTCATAGAATATATAAAAAAAGTGTTTATTTGACAAAACATAACACAATCTTTTCAAAATATCAAACTTAAAAATCCACATACAAATTTTTTTAAACCAAACATTACATTTCCTCTTACACTTTCTACACGAGTATCGAGTTCATTTTACAAGTACAAATTTCCGATCCACATCCAATAATTTAAACCTAAGCAAGCATCTTTACGATAAACGAAGTCACTCCCTTACAAAGGTCTAACCTCTCTCATTCGATGCTTACCACCACTTAAAAACATGAGAGTACTTCTTTTTAACCCCGGCCTATTTTATTGCATGAAACACTGCGAACGACTTTCAACCTTATTATCTAGAAAAAGAGTTCAATTCCGTACACTAGGCTCGCCAAGGCTAAGTTTATAGAAGTGAAAAACGACTGACTCAGCGGTTTAATTAGTGTTAGCTGAAAAACTCAGAACAGACGGTCTATTAATTGAGGAATTAAGTGTTTTGCTGAGGCTGTGATTATTTGTTTAGACATGTAAATACACAGACCAGTTAGTCTAAAGAACTAAGTCTGAATTTGAAAAGAACTACCTACATAATATATAAAAATATCACGGATCTATGTGTAGGTAAATAGATGTGTAGGTAGATTGTAGATCATATAAATTTATAAGTTGTGCTCAATGCTCATAAGCTTGGCGTGGGAGTCGTGTAGATTTTCGCTCATAAATTCTACTCCCATGGGATTTATGGGATAAAAATAACCTGCGACATGTTCCTGTATGTTGTATTATAAGACCTATTGAAATCGGTTCAGAGAATATACCAGACAAACATACAAAAAATACTGAGTAAATTTTAGCATCGTTTTAAATAACACGCCACTTTGTTATTTTTAGTTAGCCGTGTTTTGGCTATTTCAAAAAACAACAAAAGGTCACTTTCATTTTATTAATGTCAATGTAAGTAAAAAGTTCCATCGATTGATTCCAACTATTTCCTTTATATTTTTGCCAAAAATAAATTCCGTACCTACATAAATAATTTCTTTCACGATTCTAATGATAAATGGAACGCAATTGTTTTTATAGAAATGGTACCAGCTTCTAGTTTGACTTATAGTCTGTGGTTAGCAGCAATTACAGTTCGCGCCATTTCTACACGCTGAGATAAAAAGGAACCGTGTTTCTTGTATTCGATTCTACACGAGTATAATTAGAGAAGTACATTTAGAAATTAAAGACTTTTTAATGAATAAATCGCGTTTTAAATCCATTAATAAGTTGCTAATTTCTAACTTGTATTAGTGCTTTTGCTGAAGCTTTTTCGACTGATTTTTAGCGTCATTTGCTAAGTCACTTCTCTTTTCAGTACAACTGTTCTAATATATTATTATATATTTCTGTTATCACATTCCTTTCTGTTCATTTTAATTTATATTTTTCCGTTATTTTTTCAGTCTGTACAATGAACCTGTCAAGTCACAAGGGTTGATGTGTCTGCGACCTCAGTTTACGACCTACAAAAGAACTCAATTTGAAAGATAGACATACATTTTATTCGGTACAAAAGAATAAGAAATTTAATTAATAATAAAACAAAACAAACAACAATTATAGTTCTATAATTGTTGTTGAATCATCATCTATTGTAGACTTTCGGCCATGACAGTCAATTTAAAATGATACAATTTAAGTGTGATGATGATGATGAGATATTACATATTTTAACTAATACAAATAAGTACGGATAGGTATTTTATTTGCACACACTAAATATAAGAATTTCACTAAGTCCTGCGTCTCTAAAACATTAAACAACATAATCCAATAGCAAATTTAATTAATTACTTAATTTATTTATTTTATTTATTAATTTGGAAGGAAGAGCTTTTTGTGACAGCAAACGTAGATAGTAGACGAAATTAAAAAAAAATCATGAATTATTCGAAGATCCTGTAAAATATTAAAACCTATAAAATATAAAGCCTTTTAAATGAAGACATAAAATTACAAATAACCTAATGACCATAATAAATGATTAATTTTCCAAACTAATTTACGATACAATATATCATATTAAAGGGTGAAATTCAAAGTATTTTGCCGATTAATTAAACTTTGAGATATCAAGATTCTCAAGATTATCAAGATGCGTATCTCAATAAGCCAACAAATTTATATTGAGAAAATAAATTATTTAGTAAGTTAATTATATGTATAGTTATAAGCCATGTATAACTAACTATTGGTAATCACAATATAAAAACCTTTCGGTTATAATTGACAGTTTTAGTACATGAGTGAGGAAGAAGATTTTAAGAGACAAGAATATTGAAGGCTTTCTTTTCGAAAGAAAATACACGTCACAATTTATTATGTATTATGATTAATATACATAGTACCTAATAGATAAAATAAATTTATTAAACTAGTTTCTTTAATTATTGACTATTATATAAGCCTATACTTTGAGGATTAGAAATTACACCATGCAAAAAAAAACATTGTCAATTTAGGCAAAATATTATGATACCAATATGTTATCGTTGTTGAAATATGGCCGCTGATATATTTTAAACTCACGCCACCGGACGTCGTATTTATTTTAAAATTGATAGCACACAAATTGAGTTAATGGAGGCGACATTTTAAATTTATATTTCAAGCAAAATCGTCGAAAAATATGCTCTTGGGTTATATTATGTTTAGGTCAAAAATTATATATCTATTGTCTATATGGGTTTATTCCTATGTCTGTTTTCTTACATACATTACATAATAGCCACTATTTTTAAATAAATTATACCTACAACTCTTAGTTAAACAGTATTTTAGTAAGAATTATTCAATTTTAATACATAAAAATTTAAAAAATAGTTCATACAATTTTCTATAAAAGAATTTCTATAAATTTCTCGAACAAAAGTTTTGCGGCTTACAATAATAAATTTATCGTTTTACAACCACTTATAAAATCACTTACAAAAAACGTTGCTGTACAACTTTTTAATACAGCTTTTAAAATCTTTCCGATAAAAATGTGCCCTATTTTATGGGTCTAAAAAGGTTTTCACGAAGGTTTTATATTCAACTCGTGTAGTGATCAAACGCACTCCTGAAGTAATACCAATTTAGTGAATCGTAAAACCAGAATCGGGACTCATTTGTTGTTTCATTAACATGCTTATGGGGAAAAGTATGGCGTAGAAAACAAGATGACCAGCAGTTGTCTTCCTACATGTATGTTTAGGAGGTTACCCTTTATGTGAATAGAATATCCAAGTAAATATGAAGTTAATATAAACTTATGTTTAAAACGCTAACTCACTACATAGGTAGTATAAAACAAAGTAGCTTTCTCTGCCCCTATGTATGCTTAAATCTTTAAAACTACGCTACGGATTTTGATGCGGTTTTTATAGTACATAGAGTGATTCTCAAGGAAGTTTTTAGTATACGAATAATTTATTAGGTTTAAGACAAAGCGGGCGAAGCCGCGGTCGGGAAGCTAGTATTTACTTGGACATTTTAACAGCATCCCGTGTAGTCTTACTTTGTTTACACTAAAACAATACTCATATCGTTGGAGTTTCAGATATGATTACGAATGAAATTGAAGACAATCAAAGGACAATTCTAATAATCATTGCATTCAATAAAACCCCCATCTGTTTCCGACTTGGAAGGTTGGAGGACAAACAATGTTTACTATTTTTATACCATCTATAAATAACAGTGTGGCTAGTGTGAGTTTTCATCGAGTACGAAACGTTACTATCGCGTCTGCGTCACAGCGAAATTTGTATGGGGAAACAAAGCTTCCCCATACGTGCGCTAGGGGCGCTGTTCGATTTCCCATACTAATTCGGCTGTGACGCAGACGCGATAGTAACGTTTCGTACTCGATCAAACTCACACTAGGGGTACTGAACTAACCTTAATAAAAACTTTATATAATTAGTTTACTGTCAAATCTAAATTCTATATCTAAATCCACAATCTATTTACCTAGCTTTCCCAGGAAAGGGACGAAGTTTGCTCGAACAATTAAAAAGAGATTATGCCAATAAGGGCTACAGGTCTAAAGGCTATACGGATATAAAGGGTTCCTTTCAGCTACAAATGGAATTTTAATGTGGAACTACGAAGGTCACGTTGGAATCCAGGATTTGAGATCCTGAATGAGGAGGAATGTTATTTGAATTGATACATATTATGTGTTTTGGGATTCGTTAAAAGTTTATATTACTATTTCCCTATAAAAGAAATGGTTTGTGTTCTTTGTATAATAAGAATACCTACATTTTATGTAAACTTAGATTTTAATTTAATTTGTACAAACCAATTCGTAACCAACTATGATCAACTCAATACAACTTGGAAACAACAGGATAAATAAAATAAAAACCACTTTTAAATTCGTCAAAACGTCCCGAATTTCAAAAAGTTAAGCATTATCTCATAATCTAGGGTGCTACGTGTGCCATTTTTAACTGGCATATCTAAAAATTTACGACACGCCTTGATAAGGCACGTGTCCTTTGACAATTTAAGAAATTTAATTTTATATACGTTGCATGGAGTTTGAGATATTCTTGCAGAAATTTCACTTCAAAATTAACTGCGCCAGGAGAGAGTTATATTTATACCCGGCGCGGCCTAAGATGATCCCTATGACAGTTCGTCTTAGTGATTGCTTGTATGATGGATCGTGTCGATACCAAGCGCGGGGGGGGGTCCAGGGGGGGGGTCATGGGGTCATGACCCCCCCCTGGGCTAGGTCCACGACCTAAGTGGACCACTATTTAAATATTAACTTTTTAATTTAACAAAGTGATATTGTTCAACATGATGTTTTTATTAACTTTTGAAACATGAAAGTCTAGAACAATGAAATCAATTACAAACGGAAGAGAATGTAACAAAAATTAGAGGAAAAGTTATTTACGGTCGATCTGGGGTTGGGATTTAAGGACAAAAAACAGGGTTTCCCGATTTTCAAAAAAAACTACAACTGCGGAATAAAGTTAAATGCAGGTAAAGTTGTAGGTAATTCAAATATTTTTTACAACTTTTGCTGTTAGGCACACTTTTCTCACAAAACCTCAAATATCAACATATACCTATCCCAGTTCGTAGATAAGATATAAAATAGCAAAATTTTTTTTAAACGAAACAAGGCTAAAGTTTCGATATCAGGTCAATTTATATGGTAAATAACAATAGAAAATACAAAAAATTAGGACAAAAAAACGGCCAAGTGCGAGTCGGACTCGCGCACAGAGGGCTCCGAACAAACTTATTTTTTAACCGACTTCAAAAAAAAGGAGGAGGTTATCAATTCGGCCGGTATATTTTTTTTTTTTTTATGTATGTACACCGATTACTCCGAGGTTTCTGAACCGATTTACGTGATTCTTTTTTTGTTCGATGCGGGATGGTGTCGAATTGGTCCCATAAAAATTTTATTCGGATAGGCCCAGTAGTTTTTATTTTATGAGTATTTTTGTCTGTAGGTATTTGTAAATTTTGCAAGTGCAAGTTTGAAGTCGGTTGTTTTTAACGCAGTTATCACTTGTTTATTATGTCGTATCTTTTAATTTTGCTTTTAGCAATTTTTTCTTTATCTGTGCTATTAGACGTTGCTTTTAACCAAATTTCAAGACTCTGTGTTCACGGGAAGTACTTACCTTGTAGGTTTTGATTCCCTTGCAATTAGGTGCGAGTTTCAGAATATCTATTCGGTTTTAATTGCTATGGAATCCAAATTTAAAACAACCATGCCCTGTGTTTCAATTTCATAAACACACTGTAAAAACACTACAATAATTGACGTTATACTGACTTAGCGTTTTGGTTTAAAGTCCAAAAATCGACCTCAGTTCATGATTTTTTTGCAAAAAAACCTGATTGTAAAATAAACAAATTAAAACAACCATGCCCTTTATCATATTCGAAACTTTAATATACATTTTTTTTAGATATGTACATTAAGAATCTAAGAAGAAAAACGGTTATAACTAGAATTAATTTTCGGTATTAAAAGAGAATTCTACCCGATTCAGGCCTTAAAGTTATTATAGGAATTTTTCCTTTTTCTCAGGAACGCGTATCAAGCTGAAATTTATATCGTATACTTAAATCTTCAGTCCCTTGATGTTGTGAAGAAAATAAAACTTATAAGCCAACGCAATCAAAAGATACAGCCATAAATGCTGAAAATTTTCGCAAATTTCGACATTCGCAAGGAAATCAAAACCTACAGGGTGCTTCCCATGAACACAGACTCTTGAAATTTGATACAAAGTAACATCTTATAATAAAGATATAGGAGTAATTACGAAAAACATAAATTTTTAATAACATTATGAAAAAAAATATTTTTAATAATTTTAAACTTACAACCTCTATACTCATGAACGCTTACATGTATTTAATTGATATTCACATGAAATACTAGTCTATAATAGCTAAGCTGTATTAAAATCAAATTTCTATGTCAACGCAATCAGAAGATACAGCCGTAAATGCTGACAATTTTCGCAAATTTCGACATTCGCAAGGTGATCAAAATTCAAAACCTACAGGGTACTTCCTGTGAATTGACAATCTTGAAATTCGGTACGAAGCAACATCTTATAGCACAGATAGAGGAATAATAGCAAAAAAAATAATAAAAACATAATATGTATGACAAAAATCTTTAATAACTATAAAGTTTGTCTGTCTGTCAAGATCCTTTTTCTCAGGAACTTGAACGCGTGGATACCTCCACACTGAAATTTATATCAAAAAGGTACTTAAATCTAGGGTCCCTTCAAGCTGTGACAAAATCAAACTTATTACCCAACGCAATCGAAAGATACAGCCGTTTATGCTACAAATTATCGCAAATTTCGACATTTGCAAGTGTCGCCAGGAATCAAAACCTACAGGGTACTTCCCGTGAACACAGAATCTTGAAATTTTAGAAATAATTTAGAAGGTTACGTCTTATAGCACTTACAAAAAGAAAAATTTGCAAAAAGCATAAATTTAAAGTTAAACATAAAAAAAAATGTTTGTACGGAACTCATGGTGCGCGAATCCGACTCGCACTTGGCTGTTTTTTTTTAAATCTAACTACTATCTACGTATCAATTAAATTTATCAAAATATAGCTTTTGTAACTCGACTACGACTATGTGACCCCCCCCTGGCACTAAAGCTGGATCCGCCCTTGGTCGATACTTTACTATTTTACAGGCAAAGGCGTGGTTTGCATTCAGCCACGTCGGTAAACATGTTTTTACAAATATTATAAAATGAATTTTTAACGTCTATTATGTAAACGAAACGGTACGTAAAACGAAAGTTTTTCAAAACATAAAAATGCACCTTATCATTTTCTCGTAATTTTTAACCCGTTTAACACAGTGTGTATTATTTTATCATGAAAATGGAATCCCCCCTTTAATTTTTCTAAAAAACTTATATTATCATAGGTAAGTAAATTAAAGCGAACGGTAATTAATTAATTAATTATGCTGCGATCTTCTGTTCCATTCAATAGTGAATGAACTATAGCTTAAGCATGGAAAAAATGTGAACTTGTTTTCATTATCGAAATTTGTTTATCGATACTTTCCGCACTAGTCGATAAATGCCAACGATGTAAGTTTTGAAGGACGTAAACGTAAAGTCAGATTGATATAATATCTCGTAAATGTTAAGAATTGTTATAATTCCAACGGAATATCATTGTAATGGCATAAAGCTACGTAAAAATTAATAAATGCCATTTTTAGACGCCTCCAATACGTTTCTAATTTAATGGTGACGCCATTACAAGTTTGTCTCTTGAGAATAACTGTCAGTGTCATAGGGATCATCTTAGGCCGCGCCGGGTATAGATGATCAAAAATACTTTATATAAATTATTATTCCAAAATAGGTATAGCTATAAAAAATACGACACATAAAGCATAAGGTATTGTAAAAGTTGGAACACAAAGATTAAAACATTAAAAATTTCGTTGTTTTATCGACCACTAGATTTCCGCCCGCGGCTTCGCCCGCGTTTGCAAAGGAAAAACCGCATAGTTCCCGTTCCCGTGGGATTTCCGGGATAAAAACTATCCTATGTGTTAATCCAAGTTACCCTCTATATGTGTGCTAAATTTCATTGTAATCGGTTCAGTAGTTTTTACGTGAAAGAGTAACAAACATCCATACATCCATTAATCCATACATCCATACATCCATAGTCCATACAAACTTTCGCATTTATAATATTAGTAGGATAAACGCTAAAATGTTAAGAAACATCATGCAGCTGACAAGTCGAACAAAAGAATGACTATTATAATCTTTATTAAAAGTCTAATATAAAAATGACTATTATAATCTTTAATCCAAGATAAAATATTGAATCTACATTTTTATAGTTTCAGCGAGCAATCCCAGTTTCGTGTAATTTCATAATTATAGAGAAGATTAAAAATAAATATTCAAGCTTTTAATTGACAAATGATTTTCATAATTCCCTAAAGTATAAATCTTCTGAAATACTTTCTAAAATTATTTTCTTCTAAAATTATTTTCTTCTATTTTCTCACTAATAGCCTCAAAAGGTAAAAGTTCCATTCAGTTTCAGAATAAATTATTTTTGTGCCCATTAGCCTTTCTATTAATTTTCATAGTCTAAATTGGTGTTTATCTTTTCTATAAACTGGCGCCTGGAATTTCTTATAAGTTATATGTTGGATATATTAATGTTCTAAATATGGCTCTATTATGCAGTAAAAATTACATGGCTGAAACAATTCCAAAGATACAAGCATATGAATAATTGTCTCTTAACAAACACATATAGAATAATATAAACATATTGAACCAATTACATTTATGTCCTTTATAAATTACAAACCGCTTGCAATTTAACTGAAAAAAACACAAAGAAATTCAAAGGAAAATAACCCGTACACAGACCAAGATTTCTTATCAAACTCTTTTCCTTATCAAATAATTTAAGTGTTTATCTTATTGATCCCAAAACACTAATAGCGTACTTTCTATAGAAAAGCAATTTACATAATCGTATAGGATCATAAAATTCATGGGCAAGTTACAAAAATAATGGACTCAAGTTGTGTGAAAGTAGTCTCAATAGAGTGTTTTGATAGGTGAAGGATAAATGGTCCATTGAGCTCTTTCAAAAGGCTCTATATCTGTTTTTCTCGACTAAGTACTAGAATAATAGATGCTATCTTGAATTTATTCTTTCTTTAATGTTATAAAACGAAATACCTATAGTAAAACATTTTGTAATAGCATCCCACTTCTATTTGGGATTTACTACTGATAGATTATATTCTGGAATATAGATTTATATTTATCGTGTTCATACATACACCAAACAATAAAGGATTTTTTTTGATATTTACTATTGTTAAAGCCGTGTTAGTGAATATTACCTAGCGGTAGTGAATTTTCGTCCTCAAAAAAAACAAACAATTATAAGCTATACGCTTAGATGATCAATGATCTAAGGCTCTGCGCCTATATTATAATAATAGGATCACAGATAAATGAAAAATGTAGCAAATTAGGAAAAAAAAACCACGTTTAATCTAGACACGCGGCAGCGTGTCAAGCCGAGTTCAAGCGAAGAGAACTGGCGAGCAGCAGCCGTGTGTATATTTACACGAACCATTTCGAGCCACTTTTCACCCCCTTATAACTCGAAAACTATTTAAGTTATATAAACCAAATTTGGTACATATCAAGAGGACCTCAAGATAAACAAGAACCTTAAATTTCATAAGTACAGATTAAACGGTTGCGTAGATATTAATATCCAAAAATCGCAATTTTTAAGACTGACTGACTTATAGACATATACAAAACCTAACCCACTTCCAGATGACCTAGAAAGTTCAAATTTTGTAATCAACTAGGTAATAGTGAGTGTACAAAGGAAAAAATCAGAAAATACTGAATTTATTTGTATTTAATTTTTTTTTTCTATGACATTAATTTTATTTGTATGGAAAAATGGAAAAGTTTAAAAAAATAGAAAATAGTATATTCACCTTACTAGTCTTAAAAAGTAGATCAAAACTAATCAGTGGCCGAAAAAATTTTTGAAATCCATCAATAAATGACTGAGATATAGATTATTGAAGTTTACATATTTTAGGACGAAACATCTGTAGATTCGAAGCTGACATCACACTCACTCGTGCTAGTATCGCTAGGGCGGATTACTTCGATTGCATGATTTCTTTATTCAAAACTGTTATTAAACGTAAAATAAAAGAAAATTGTATTAATAAAAATATTGCTCATACAGTTAAAAATAATATATAATTTTACATATTCACATTTATTTATTCTTTATTTATGAGTATTAGTTTTAATTTCAGTGTAAATAAATAAATAAATAAATAAAATCTTTATTTTGCTTTAAACATGGTCTTCAATGGTGATACAATTATATTAATAAAGCACAAACATGTTCAGCCAATACAAGCATGCAAAATTAATTACCATAAATGGTGTAATGGAAGAAGGCTTCGTCGAAGGTCGAAATGATTTAATTTGCGTAATATTAATATGAGTGAAACATCTTTAGGCGCGTTTAGAGTAAAATTTCAAGATCGCGTCATGGCAATACCGTAACGTCATGGAGTAAGGCGACGATTCTTCTACAACGATCTTTGCATCTTGGTAATAGTGTGTGTACAAATTCACGCTGGATGTTTAGAAAATCATGTAATCTTTTAAACAGAAAACGAGTATTAAAAATTGCAGAAAATTGCAGATAATGACGGGGCAATGTGCGCTGACATTCATAACATACAAGAAAATATAGAAAATAATACTAAACAAACCATACAGAGAAACCGCAAGAAAAAAAAATCGTATATAAAAAGTATTATATTTATAAAGTAAATCAAATTTGCAGAGTAATTTTCTGTACAAAAAGTAATGATATCCTACCAAAAACATAAATGTAAAAATTGGAGCCGAGTTCAATCGTTGACTTAATTTGCCAAAAAAAGAAATGAGATCGAAATGTGTGCCAAGTTCTGCAGACAGTCCAGAAATTTATTTACAAAGATGTATTAAGTTCTTAGGTTGACTGAAAACTCAATTGTTTTATTTTCCCTTAGAGAACAATGTTTATTCCAAAATATAACTTTTTTAATTTGAATAATATAATTATTTTCACAAAGCAAACAACTAATGACCTTTTGAACCCCATAATTTGATGAGGCTAGTTTTTAGAACCTCACAAAATATAAACAGTATGTAAAACTAGCCTCATCAAATTATGGGGTTCAATAGGTCATTAGTTGTTTGCTTTGTGAAAATAATTATATTATTCAAATTAAAAAAGTTATATTTTGGAATAAACATTGTTCTCTTAAGGGGAGTCCTTTCAGCGAAGCGGAGTAAAATTGGTTTGCAAGATCAAATTTTTCATGTATTTGCAATTATATGACGCTTCTAGAAAAAATAATCAATACACTTCAAGATATTTCCTAAAAAGTGTGCTAATTTGTTACACAACCACGTGTATTTTGGTCGATCATATAAAATCATAAAAATAGGCTAAAATAAAGATCGAAAACGAATTATTTATTAATGAAATTTCTGATTTTGGAAATAATTTTTATATAAGGATATGTATTTTGATGTACTGCAGAAAACGTGCTAAATTTTGGGTTTCTACTGAAGCCCTGTAATTATTAAATACATATTATATCTCAGAACTTAACGTTGCCCAGCGTTTTCTTTACAAACCGCGCTGCCCGCTACCCCGCCAGTCCTGATCAGGCGCTTGCTAACGTAGGACCTGTGTCAAATTATCTCCGCTCGATTTTACGTTTTGAGTAACGATAAATTATTGAAAATGGGTAACAAAACAAACAAAATTCGGAAGAAAGCAGTGTCAGTATAAAAAAAAAAAGAACAGGAAAAGAGAACTATAAGAAACGGAATGTAAATTGAGTAATATGATAAAAACGTAGTTACTTGATGACACAGAATAAAAATATCAGTTGGTCATAAAGTTTCACCTCGTATGCTTTTATTTCAAAACGATAAAAGCTGCGTTACTGTGAAATAAGAGTTTAGTTTATAATAATTTGTTTTATATATATAATACTAGTGGTCCGCCCCGGCTTCGCCCGTGGTACATATTTCGCAATAAAAGGTAGCTTATGCCCTTTCTCGGGTATCAAAATATCTCAATACCAAATTTCATGCAAATTGGTTCAGTAGTTTAGGCGTGATTGAGTAACAGACAGACAGACAGAGTTACGTTCGCATTTATAATATTAGTATGGATTATTGTTACGTAATTGGTGTATTATTTGCATAATTTTGGGGTATAATTATTAATTACAGTTGTTTATTTTAAGGAAAAAAACAATAATCATTATTAGTTAAAAAATAATTGATAATAGTCAAATAATAATGATTATTGACTAATAATAATTATTAATCACTACAGTAAAAGTTCCTTATTGGCGGGGTATATGTTCCATAAAATATATGCCTCGAATACAGAAACCGTGAATACGGAATGGTAATTATTATATGGGATTATAGGTTCTACGTTAGGTATACGTTCCTAGGTGACGATTGAGATTTTTTTCGTGTCTCATTTTTAGGGTTCCGTAGCCAAAATGGCAAAAACGGAACCCTTATAGTTTCGTCATGTCCGTCTGTCCGTCTGTCCGTCTGTCCGTCTGTCACAGCCGATTTACTCGGAAACTATAAGTACTACAGTGATGAAATTTGATGGGAATATGTGTTGTATGAACCGCTACAAAAATATGACACTAAATAGTAAAAAAAAGAATTGGGGGTGGGGCCCCCCATACATGTAACTGAGGGATGAAATTTTTTTTTTCGATGTACATACCCGTGTGGGGTATCAATGGAAAGGTCTTTTAAAATGATATAAAGTTTTCTAAAAAACATTTTTCTTAAAGTGAACGGTTTTTGAGATATCAGCTCTCAAAGTCGTAAAAAGTATGTCCCCCCCCTCTATTTTTATAACTACGGGGTATAAAATTCTAAAAAAAATAGAGGTGATGCATGCTAATTAACTCTTTCAACGATTTTTGGTTTGATCAAAGTATCTCTTATAGTTTTTGAGATAGGTTGATTTAACTGTAATTTTGGTTAAGTTATTGTGCTTACACTGAAAACGATGGCTGAACCTTATAAGATAGATCAAAAAATATACTACAGTATTATATAAAATTAATATTCATACATAAAAGTACAAGGCAAAATATCGGGAGAGTTTAGGCTCCATTCACCAGGTGTATAAATTGACATAATAAGTTTATTATATTTGCTGCTACGGAACCCTTTGTGCGCGAGCCCGACTCGCACTTGGCCGGTTTTTTTAGTTGACATTATAAACTAGGAAGAGTGCAGTAGACGTTACTCGATCACAATTTTGTAACGAATGTGAAAGACGAAACAATAAAACACGCAAAGCGGCTTTTACTATAAACGGAACTACATTTAAAAATATACTTTATTTATTGAGTTATAAGGTTGCTTCCATTCTGTTTATTTACATTCTCAAAAACATCAATCGCGGCAAAGGCGGCTTGCGACAAAGGCGGCTTGGGTCAAAGGCCTCGGCGATATCATTTAACAACATAATATTATGTACTTTAGGCAAACTTGTAATAAGATCTATTTTACTTTCTTATTAGTCCATTTGACAAGGATATTGGGTTAGATATATAATTATATTGGAATAATTTTATTATTATGTATGTACTTATTAAATCCGCGAATAAAAAAATTTTTAGTCGCGAATATAGAAATTGTTGCATTTTTTTAATTCCCGAATAGTGAAAACGCGAATAAAGGAAGCGCGAATAAGGAACTTTTACTGTATAATAGATGATAATAGTTAGTTCATAATCATTGTTATTATAGTTCATTGAAAAGTATGTCTCGTTTCAGCACCATACTATGCCTGATTAAATAAATAGATAATAGATAATAAATACAAGGGGAAGTGGGAGGCGGACACGCGCAGGCTCGCTCGCGCACCCTTCGCACACCTTACTGCCGCCACGTGATCGTAGTGATGTGACTTGACCAACGCTGTACTCGATAGTTTACAAGAAAAACTATATTTTAACATATTAATATTTGACTTTAATATTAAAACTCTTTTAAAAATATATTAAAAAAATTTTGTGTTGTGTTTTGTATCATACACTTTCTAATATTATGAATGCGAATGTATTATAGTGTAAATGTAAAGTATGTAATGTTACTAAATTGATTTTTGAAGGTTTTGGTAGGTATAGAATTGATATATATTTAATTATTTATATTGTTTATTATTTCATTTTAAATTATTAATTAATTCTTATTTTTATTTAACATTAAATACTATTATTATTTGATTTATTATTAAAAAATAGTACTAAACCCGATCTTTTATTTTCTTAATTTTAATATTTAAGAAGTTCACACGTTTTTTCAGATATTTCAATTATACATTTTTTTAAACTACTTATAATTAATAGAAGACTTTACATTATTATTTAAAATTACATATATTTAGACTTTCTTCATACATTTCTCCTTTAATAACATATTGAACAATATATTTTCTTATGTTACATATTTATTTACATAACTTATCGATAGCTCAACACGCAATTGATACCTACCCATCCCTATTTGTCACACACACATCTATATAGTATCTATAGCTCATCTGCCTTCGATGCGCACTAAGCAATTTGTGCAATACACGCGCTCTATACTATTCTAATATAATACTCTAAGCTTCTACTGGTAGCAGCAAGTAATATTTATTAGTTACACCAAGTACTTCCATAATTATGTTGTGCTAATTAATAAATTCCTAGTACCTACTTATCTCAGTTTATAAAGTTGTAAATGCTTACTTTATTTACTTTTATATTTACAATCTGACACAAACACTTTTACATTGCTTACATAATAAAAATTGATCACAATTTACTTTTGATATATTTTACACTGTGGCATAGCGCTAACGACGAAAAACAAACGACGCGAGCAGCGCGAGGAGCGCGAGTCACGCGAACGGCCCCCCACACTTCACTTCCTAAAATCTTGCCTCGCGTTGAAATACCTCGCGTTAAGGGAAAATAAAACAATTGAGTTTTCAGTCAACCTAAGAACTTAATACATCTTTGTAAATAAATTTCTGGACTGTCTGCAGAACTTGGCACACATTTAGATCTCATTTCTTTTTTTGGCAAATTAAGTCAACGATTGAACTCGGCTCCAATTTTTACATTTATGTTTTTGGTAGGATCAACTTCTACGCGAACCAAGTTGCAAGCTTAGCAAATTACCTGTAAAAAACTAAACTAAACATTGAGTAGCTCAATCGTTTTTTCAAACTTTGGGACATAGAATGTAATAACTACAGTTCTACAATCTTATGACCACAATTATATTATTCTAAAGAAAAAATGATATATAAAGCTAATTATATCAGCTCAATACTTGATTTATTTATATAAGCTGTTCAAATACAAAATGAAAAGTAAAACATTGCTTAAAATATTCGCTAGGTATAACCACGGTCAAACTTACGCACACATGTATTAGTTTTGTTATTATTCAGCTCGCGGCGAGGCAAGGGTTGATTGGAGACCTTAATCATACGTTCTTAATTAGTTACGTATTAATCAAACCTTTAGTATTATTAGAAGAACCGTCTACCAAAATTGTTAATTAATGAGATTCTTGACTTTCACAAAGTCGGATTGTTAAAAGGACTGAATTAATTGCAAATCAAAATGTCACTGGAACAGTTTAAAATAGGCTGGAGTTAAAGACGAATTAATTTTAAGCCGAAATGTCATGTCTTTAGGTCACAGGATTGTAAATTGGAATGACTTGAATAAGTAAGAGCCTTACGCGCCATTTTGATTTTAAAGGCCAGTTTCACTCATAATCAAGACAGTTTTTTACTTTTAAAAACTAATCAAATGGTCAGAAGTTGTCAATTAAAATTAAATTTAGAAGTTACGAGAAAAAGCGAGAGAATTTTTTTAACATTCTTTTCTCTTGTTTTGTATGCTAACTAAGTTAATTTAAATTTTTATAAATAACCAAAATTATTCTCTTCATTAAAACGTGCACAATGTTAAAATAATGAACTAATTTTCAATTTATGTATTTTACGAAATGAATTCTCTCTATTTAGTCAAAGTATAAACCAGCGACAACCCTATACTTACACTAATATTTTTATATCAATCCTTTAGAGACAACCATTATTTCCAACTATTCATTCGAATATTGTTCCATGGAAGCAAAAGTTACAAAGTAAAACGGTCTATTTACCTGAATATGAACAACAACTGTTTCATTGTGTCCACTGTTTTGTTCGCAATGTCCCCATTGATGTTCACTATCGGCTGTGAATAGCTTACAGTTATGGAGTAAGCTGTACTGAATCCTTTTTTGATGAAATGTGGGGTTTGTAGTTGGTTAAGCTTTCTCCCGAAGTTGTTGTTTTAGTATATAATCTATACATATAATAAATTTGTAGAAGGGTCAATTCTGTACATTGAAAATATTGAAAAAATAAATAGCAGGGGGTGTTACTGGATCGATACCAAACCCAAATATGTGAACTACATTTAAAAATATACTTTATTTATTGAGTTATAAGGTTGCTTCCATTCTGTTTATTTACATTCTCAAAAACATCAATCGCGGCAAAGGCGGCTTGCGACAAAGGCGGCTTGGGTCAAAGGCCTCGGCGATATCATTTAACAACATAATATTATGTACTTTAGGCAAACTTGTAATAAGATCTATTTTACTTTCTTATTAGTCCATTTGACAAGGATATTGGGTTAGATATATAATTATATTGGAATAATTTTATTATTATGTATGTACTTATTAAATCCGCGAATAAAAAAATTTTTAGTCGCGAATATAGAAATTGTTGCATTTTTTTAATTCCCGAATAGTGAAAACGCGAATAAAGGAAGCGCGAATAAGGAACTTTTACTGTATAATAGATGATAATAGTTAGTTCATAATCATTGTTATTATAGTTCATTGAAAAGTATGTCTCGTTTCAGCACCATACTATGCCTGATTAAATAAATAGATAATAGATAATAAATACAAGGGGAAGTGGGAGGCGGACACGCGCAGGCTCGCTCGCGCACCCTTCGCACACCTTACTGCCGCCACGTGATCGTAGTGATGTGACTTGACCAACGCTGTACTCGATAGTTTACAAGAAAAACTATATTTTAACATATTAATATTTGACTTTAATATTAAAACTCTTTTAAAAATATATTAAAAAAATTTTGTGTTGTGTTTTGTATCATACACTTTCTAATATTATGAATGCGAATGTATTATAGTGTAAATGTAAAGTATGTAATGTTACTAAATTGATTTTTGAAGGTTTTGGTAGGTATAGAATTGATATATATTTAATTATTTATATTGTTTATTATTTCATTTTAAATTATTAATTAATTCTTATTTTTATTTAACATTAAATACTATTATTATTTGATTTATTATTAAAAAATAGTACTAAACCCGATCTTTTATTTTCTTAATTTTAATATTTAAGAAGTTCACACGTTTTTTCAGATATTTCAATTATACATTTTTTTAAACTACTTATAATTAATAGAAGACTTTACATTATTATTTAAAATTACATATATTTAGACTTTCTTCATACATTTCTCCTTTAATAACATATTGAACAATATATTTTCTTATGTTACATATTTATTTACATAACTTATCGATAGCTCAACACGCAATTGATACCTACCCATCCCTATTTGTCACACACACATCTATATAGTATCTATAGCTCATCTGCCTTCGATGCGCACTAAGCAATTTGTGCAATACACGCGCTCTATACTATTCTAATATAATACTCTAAGCTTCTACTGGTAGCAGCAAGTAATATTTATTAGTTACACCAAGTACTTCCATAATTATGTTGTGCTAATTAATAAATTCCTAGTACCTACTTATCTCAGTTTATAAAGTTGTAAATGCTTACTTTATTTACTTTTATATTTACAATCTGACACAAACACTTTTACATTGCTTACATAATAAAAATTGATCACAATTTACTTTTGATATATTTTACACTGTGGCATAGCGCTAACGACGAAAAACAAACGACGCGAGCAGCGCGAGGAGCGCGAGTCACGCGAACGGCCCCCCACACTTCACTTCCTAAAATCTTGCCTCGCGTTGAAATACCTCGCGTTAAGGGAAAATAAAACAATTGAGTTTTCAGTCAACCTAAGAACTTAATACATCTTTGTAAATAAATTTCTGGACTGTCTGCAGAACTTGGCACACATTTAGATCTCATTTCTTTTTTTGGCAAATTAAGTCAACGATTGAACTCGGCTCCAATTTTTACATTTATGTTTTTGGTAGGATCAACTTCTACGCGAACCAAGTTGCAAGCTTAGCAAATTACCTGTAAAAAACTAAACTAAACATTGAGTAGCTCAATCGTTTTTTCAAACTTTGGGACATAGAATGTAATAACTACAGTTCTACAATCTTATGACCACAATTATATTATTCTAAAGAAAAAATGATATATAAAGCTAATTATATCAGCTCAATACTTGATTTATTTATATAAGCTGTTCAAATACAAAATGAAAAGTAAAACATTGCTTAAAATATTCGCTAGGTATAACCACGGTCAAACTTACGCACACATGTATTAGTTTTGTTATTATTCAGCTCGCGGCGAGGCAAGGGTTGATTGGAGACCTTAATCATACGTTCTTAATTAGTTACGTATTAATCAAACCTTTAGTATTATTAGAAGAACCGTCTACCAAAATTGTTAATTAATGAGATTCTTGACTTTCACAAAGTCGGATTGTTAAAAGGACTGAATTAATTGCAAATCAAAATGTCACTGGAACAGTTTAAAATAGGCTGGAGTTAAAGACGAATTAATTTTAAGCCGAAATGTCATGTCTTTAGGTCACAGGATTGTAAATTGGAATGACTTGAATAAGTAAGAGCCTTACGCGCCATTTTGATTTTAAAGGCCAGTTTCACTCATAATCAAGACAGTTTTTTACTTTTAAAAACTAATCAAATGGTCAGAAGTTGTCAATTAAAATTAAATTTAGAAGTTACGAGAAAAAGCGAGAGAATTTTTTTAACATTCTTTTCTCTTGTTTTGTATGCTAACTAAGTTAATTTAAATTTTTATAAATAACCAAAATTATTCTCTTCATTAAAACGTGCACAATGTTAAAATAATGAACTAATTTTCAATTTATGTATTTTACGAAATGAATTCTCTCTATTTAGTCAAAGTATAAACCAGCGACAACCCTATACTTACACTAATATTTTTATATCAATCCTTTCGAGAGACAACCATTATTTCCAACTATTCATTCGAATATTGTTCCATGGAAGCAAAAGTTACAAAGTAAAACGGTCTATTTACCTGAATATGAACAACAACTGTTTCATTGTGTCCACTGTTTTGTTCGCAATGTCCCCATTGATGTTCACTATCGGCTGTGAATAGCTTACAGTTATGGAGTAAGCTGTACTGAATCCTTTTTTGATGAAATGTGGGGTTTGAAGTTGGTTAAGCTTTCTCCCGAAGTTGTTGTTTTAATATATAAGTAATACAGACTGAGCCTATTTCACAGTAAATAAATCAAGAAATGAAGAAAACTCTAGAACACATAATAATATAATTGTATCTGTTACTAGCGGTCCGCGCCGTCTTCGCCCGTGGTACATATTTACGTTTTCTCTACATAAGAACCATCCTCGTACTTCAAGGAATATAATAAAAAAGAATTATCGAAATCGCAGGTGTCCAAGAAAAACGAGTTTCATTTTAATTTAATTGATTTTAAATTTAATGCTCATATTTGTTTTATTTCATAAGTAAAGTTCTCTAATGCAAGGAATTTTGATCTAGATACGTTTAAGTAATGGATGTATAGTAAATTATTTTCCTGTAATAACTCAGGCCCCGGAATCACAGACACAATAGAAAATCTATTGTGTCGCCTATAGCCTTCTTCGATAAATGGGCTATCTAACACCGAAATAAATTTTCAAATCGGACCAGTAGTTCCTGAGATAAGCGCGTTCAAACAAACAAACTCTTCAGCTTTATAATATTAGTATATATTATAAGAAAGTAACGTCGTTTGCAAGTCACATGGTCAACATTCTGGCTCGGACAGAGAAAGAACAAGCACCTAGTTTTAACTACGATATATGAATGAATTTAACAAATTATTCCTCGCTTTTGTTATAACAATAAACAATACCATATTAAATCGTTAATAAACTCATATGATAAATTATTATCAACGCCTATTATAAATAAAACAAAGCAAATAGTTATCCAAATATTTCATAACAAATAGTGCTTGCGTTTATTTTTGTTTCAAACAATTGTTCGCTTCAGTGTTTACGAACAACAAAGTTCAGTTTTCTCTATGGATTGCTATGTAAATGTTGTTTGTGGTTTGTTTTCTAGTTTTGTGTGGGCGTTGCAGGTATTACAATAGTTAAGTGTGTTAATATTTTATCTTAGAGCACTTTGAGCTTTATAATGCTAGAATGTATATTTAACTAACCTTCCACCCGCGGCTTCGCCCGCGTTTTCAAAGAAAAACCCGCATAGTTCCCGTTCCCGTGGGATTTCCGGGATAAAACCTACCCTATGAGTTAATCCAAGTTACCCTCTATATGTGTGCTAAATTTTATTGTAATCGGTTCAGTAGTATTTGCGTGAAAGAGTAACACACACACACACAATCATCTTCACGAACTTTCGCATTTATAATATTAGTAGGACTAGCTGTGCATCGTTTTTAGACGCATTGCTCCGCTCCTATTGGTCTAAGCGTGATAATAGACCATATAATATGTTATAGCCAAATACCAAAACAAAATCTCTTCGTGGAAGGACTGGTTTATCTTAGGTTTGGCAACAGCCATCGGGCAATCTTCGAAATACATTTGAATTTCACCCTTTGTCTAAAGTCAGCAGCAGTCTCGGGCGTAGGCGAACGGAGCATATGATAGGCATCGCATACGCATAAGAAGCCTCAGCTAGGCAACGACTGACGAAAATTGTGTAGTAAAAGACCGAAATATTACATTTATTTGGGCTTTAAAGAAGTAGTAGTAAGATCCCAAGCTTAGAGGTTTGACTATAACAAATACGAGTTACATAATATATCCTCGATATATGAACTCTCAGTGAAATAATTTTTCAAATGCGATCCGTGGTTCCTGAGATTAGCGCTTTCAAGCAAACGAACAAACTCTTCAGCTTTATAATATTAGTATAGATTGATCTTGGTTAATTCCTATGCAGTGCAAATTTTTCTAAAACAGGTAAATGTTTTACGTACGTCAAAAGTGAATTTATTGAAAACTAGATTTCCGCCCGCGGCTTCGCCCGCGTTTGCAAAGGAAAACCCGCATAGTTCCCGTTCCCGTGAGATTTCCGGGATAAAAACTATCCTATGTGTTAATCCAAGTTACCCTCTATATGTGTGCTAAATTTCATTGTAATCGGTTCAGTAGTTTTTACGTGAAAGAGTAACAAACATACATACATCCAAACATCCATACATCCATACAAACTTTCGCCTTTATAATATATATTAGATTTATATAAAACTTGTAGTTGAAGAGAAATCTAACTTATGATGTATTATTTTCAGGGTAAAAAGCTAGCGCGCAAAAGCAACTTTTGTCTCCGCAACTATTTTGTCTCTCCCATCAACTCTATGGGCAAGTAAGAAAGTGCGCGCACATAGCGACGTAGCAACTCCCGGGAGACTTTTTTTATTAGCCCATAGAGTTGATGCGACAAAAGACAAAATAGAGAGACAAAATAGTTGCGGATACATAAGTTGCTCTTACGCGCTAGCTCGTGTTGTAGAAGAATCATATACGTCATTTTGTCATTGTAACTGCCAGATACTTTATCCAGAAGTTATAAAACTGGATTTAAATTTTTTAAACGAATAAATTGCTTCTCAAATAATTCTAAATATAGAAAGAAATCTCATTCAACTTACTCCTCATTCTTTTCTAAAATAATAAAAGTTTAAGGATTATGAGAAAAATGAAGTTATTCCAATTTTTCTCGGCGTATTTAATTTCTTTTCATTTTGCATAGTAATAACATTTTTCATAAATTACCTCCCTGTTGTATAGAATTAATATTCTTGTTTAAATTTTGTATTTATATTTAGTCGTGTAAACCTATTTTAAGACAGAAAATAGAGTTTTTGACTTGATTTATATTATCAACCGACTTCAAAAAGGAGCAAGTTCTCTCAATCCAACTGTGCTTTTTTTCGACTTTCTGCTGGGCTTTTTTTTCTTTAAGCTGCTGCCTCCCACGTAGTTAGTATTTTCATATTTATTCTCTATGAAACTATCTAAACATGTAGGTATATTGTACACACAAACCTGACATGATAAAAATCTCAGAAAAATATAATAATACAGTAGGTAATTTATTATATTATTCCAACACATATTCTAAGAACATTATAAATATTTCAACATACAAATAACTATACATGTAAAAAGAAACCATACTCATATTTACCTCAAATACCTAAATCACATACATTTGCAAACGTAACGAACCAGCATGCAATTTCCTACAAAAGAACTTTTTAAAGGTCACCCTTTGCACTTTATCCAGTACCTAGTGTTGAGCAAACAAACGTCAAACAAGAAACTTGATAGGTACGTGCGGGGTTACGTTCACCGAAATAGGTTACTGATATAGAAAATAGGGTCAACTTTAGTCTTAAGACGGAAATATACCCTATATGGTGGGTGATTTATTATATACATATAATAAATCTGTAGAAGGGTCAATTCTGTACATTGAAAATATTGAAAAAATAAATAGCAGGGGGTGTTACTGGATCGATACCAAACCCAAATATGTGATTAAAAAAATTTTTGTCTGTCTGTCTGTCTGTCTGTCTGTCTGTCTGTCTGTATGTGAAGGCATCACGTGAAAACTAATGGTTCGATTTCGATGAAACTTTGTATAATTATACCTTATTATCCTGGGCGTAAAATAGGATACTTTTTATCCTGGAAAAATACGTGGAAAAAAAATTAAATTAATTTTTCAGTTTTATCCATAGACGTTGTTCTGTAGTAGGTACCGCGAACACACGTTGCGTATTATTATAGTCCTAGCCGTATTTGGGTCCAATAGATATTTATAAGATGTCATTGTGAGTTACTCAAAATGGAGAAATAAACCATCCACGCGAAGACCGACATCCGCGCGGACGGAGTCGCGGGCGGAAGCTAGTATACAATATAAATAAAAAATTCTATTGTACATACAATAAATTCTATAGTTATTTATAATTTAATGTATAAAAGCTAAAAAACTGAAAAAAAAGTTCGTACATAATATGACTTTCCCTGTGAAATATCACGCTCCACTAAATTTATTCCCAAGACAGTAAACACCCATTGTTCCAAGCAAGACACTTAAATTACTATTTTGGTCCATTCCAAGAAAACTCTATTAAATTCGAGAAAAATCCGACACTAATTGTTTAGGGAGGTACAATAGCTGGATCCTGAAGTCCCAGATCGCTCGAATTGGACCTTTTTTGTTCCAAAGATTAAACGTCCCGTGGCTTTCGCGGATCCAATCTTTCTTTGAATTCCGTTAAATTCGCATGGGATATCGCCGTTTATAGAAATACAAGTAGATTCAGTCTATGCTTATGATAGAATGTATAAACACTTATAGTATACTAGCTGTGCCCTGCGGTTTTACCCGCTCCACTCCTGTTGGTCTTAGCGTGATGATATTATATAGCATATAGCCTTCCTAGATAAATGGGCTATCTAACACTGAAAGGATTTTTCAAATCAAACCAGTAGTTCCTGAGATTAGCGCGTTCAAACAAACAAACCAACTCTTGAGCTTTATAATATCAAAGTATAGATATTGTAAGGATAATAATACTATCGCTTTAGTTATTTAAGTTCTTAATGGATTGCAATCCACGCAATTTTTTCAAAAGTACAGGCTTTGACTGCACTGTTTCCCTGTGGCATTATTTCATGTGGTATAAACCTTAAGAAGCTACTTAGTATAAATAATACATACAATAAATAAAAATATATAAATAAAGAAATCAATCAATGGGGCATGCGGCTGATATATGTTCTACATTTCTGTTTATTTATTAGTTCTGTTTCACTGATCGATTTCCTTCACAACTTAGTGGTCAGCCTTGTTTGTTCTGCCACATGGAAACTATTCTAAATCATCGAGAACCTATGAAATCATACTTATGCCGAAGTAGAAAGGGGTAAAAATGTCCTTATAGTATAGGTAATTAAATTAATTTATTTAAAGGGGCTATCATTTCGTGAGCAGAAAGGCCATTTGTTGAACATTGTGCATTTCTTTTTTTTATTTCAAAAGGACTTTGGCGTACTATCAGTAGGTAAATGATACCAAATAAAAAGTTTCATTTAGGGCTGATTTTTCAATCCTTGGTTAAAACTAATTCGTCGAATAATGTATTAAACTAACTTTCCAAAAATGTATTCTAATTGCCCGTATTTGACAGTTTACAGTTGTCATTACTTTATTGGACGGGTAAGTTTTAACCAAGGATTAATAAATCGGCCCCTAAGCAATTAAAATAAATTGCCAGTTAAAAACATTTTTATGGATATCCTATAAAATACTTTTAATAAAAATATCTTGCGTGAATTAATTTCTATTATATAGAAAATCTAGCTCTTAAAAAGGAAACCAAATATAGACTTGCTTTTATGAAGTTATAAAGTAATTAGAGGCAAAAGATATTTAAGTGGTTTTCCAGAAAACACGTTAAAGTTTTCTATTTTTTCAGTCGAATGTCAAAGAAAAGTTACAGAAGTTCGTATCGATAAAAAGAAACTGAAGTGTTTTTAAATTGATATTTTTACTTACTCTAAAAGTTTGTACTTATTTAAAAAGGCAAAATAAAGAGAAAATGTGCGAAATCGGTTCATTTAGTGACTATAAATATAACAATATAAGAAGGCTATTTTGAAGCTTTTGCTTGTTAAGTAATTAAGTATATTAATATAAATTACCCAAGAAAATATTTTTCGACGAATTTATTTTATAAAGTTTAAATCATACTCTTAATATTTCATTCAGTCACATTTTTACAACTTATCATTTCAACACAAATCATTTTCGAACATAGACAAAGTCAAAAAATATACACAAATAATTATGAAGCATATAAAGCCGCACATATAATAAAATCGTAGGAAAGTCAAAACTGTACTGTTTAATTGAATATTTTTTTCAATGATATTTGGGGCGTGATCTATAACAATAGATACCGAAGCCAAAAATACAGTTTTTAGAATTTTTGTCTGTATGTTTGTCCGGGCTAATCTCAAAAAGTACTTCATGGATTTACTTCAAATTTGGTACAGAGATAGCTTGAAACCTGAGAAAGGACGTTTTATCCCGGAAATCCCACGGGAACGGGAACTATGCGGGCGAAGCCGCGGGCGGAAAGCTAGTCTAGTAATTATAAAACCTATCTGTGTCAGCGAAGTCATCGGAAACATACACAAATAATAAGCTATTAAGGAGCATATAAAGCCGCATAACGCAGATAAAACCGCGGGACCAACCTATCCGTGTCAACGAGATCATGTTGAACACACAGCAGCGCTATAATCCTCCGAGTATCATTTCCATAACTGTATAATTATTCACTCTGAAAGCTGACAAGTGCTTACAGCCTCATGCAATATTCAAATGAGCTAAGCTAAAATAATATATACTTTGTATTAGCATCCGTCATCCGCTCCAATTTTATTTTCAAACTCAAACTCAAACTTATTTATTTGGCACCACATTATACAGAAATAAGGTAATTAAATAAAAAACAATATTCGTATTCGTATTTCGTTTATTTCTGTCCGCGACTTCGGCCGCGTGGACAAATGAAATTCATATGGGAATTAAATGTTTTAAAGCGGTAAAATGTAGCCTATCTCACTGTTTAGCCTCTTAACTATCTCGTATAAAAATTTACAATATAAAATAGTTCAGTAGCGAATTGAAAGAAAGAAAAAATGAACAAACGCACTTATATTGTATCTTTCGTTACAACTCTGTTATTTTTTGACAAATTTTGATTACATTACGGCAAAAAATAAAAATATGGGTATCGATTGCAAAAGAAAATGATAATTATTACATTTAAAAAATAGCCTGCTAATTAAATCGGGATAAAATAAAACGAATGGTTTAAATAATTTATAGTTAAAAATCACTTAAAATAGTTTACAAAACAGATAGGGCCGAATGTCGTATCTCAATGTCCAATGCAGTACGAAGTTATAAAGCAATTAAAAGCAAATCCTTATAAAGTTCATCCACTAAAATAAAACTCACTAACTAACGATCAAATTATTACTCTTTATTATGTGCATTAGTATTTTTGTAAATTATAATTAAACTCAAACTCAAATATTTATGTATTCAATTAGACTTCTAGAAGCACTTTTGAAAGCATCGCCTAAATAATATAAACTTAACTATTCAAACAATGAACAGAAAAGTAAGATATTTTACATTTTAGCGTATCTATAAATAACTAAGGTCTTTCTTTAATAATCTATACTAATATTATAAAGCTGAAGAGTTTGTCTGTTTGTTTGTTTGAACGCGCTACTCTCGGGAACTACTGGTCGGATTGAAAAATTCTTTCGGTGTTAGATAGCCCATTTATAGAGGAAGGTTATAGGCTATATATCATCACGCTACGACCAACAGGGGTGGAGCCACGGGGGTGAAACCGGGCGGAGCAGCTAGTATTGTAATAAAATGTAATACAAGAAAGAAATAAATATCGTACAAAGTTTAGCTCCAACTAACACTAATACTGACTGATGGATTACGGTCTTAGGTTTAATCTGCTAACGACTGTGTTTCTCATTTTATTTAGAAAAATACAATTATAGAAATACTGTTATAAAGAGAGATTAATTAACGGCGACTATTGTATATCTCTATGAAAAAATAAACACTAACTTTTCGCTCAAAATATTCACAACTACTTGTATATTATTTAGTTCTGAAAATTGTGAACGGGATTCATACTTAAAAAAAATTGATTTTAAATTTGACTTTAAGTCAATGTAGGTGATCAATAGGGTTTTGTATCTCAACCTGGGATCGAACCCGCCCTCGAATACCGTTTTAAAAACCCATACACACATATTACAACCACTGAACTTAAGAGGCGATTTTAATAGAAGGGCCATAAAGGACTTTGTCACATCAAAGGAAGTGCAATACTATACATTTTATATACTAGTACATAGTATACATCATTTTGATGCCAATATTATGTGTGGCTGTGCTAGCCGTGTATGCTTTTGTATTTTTTTTAATATTCATTCTGTTTGTCGATTAGATCAAAAAGTAATTTATAAATGTAGTATAGAATAGATTTTAAACGTGATTTATTCATAACTAGCTTCTGCCCGCGACTCCGTCTGCGCGGAAAAATTAAGAAAAATTAAGATTTATTTTTTTTTCTACGTATTTTCCGGGATAAAAAGTATCCTATTTTATGCCCAGGATAATAAGGTATAATTATACCAAGTTTCATCGAAATCTAACTGTTAGTTTGTACGTGATGCCTTCACATACAGACAGACAGACAGACAGACAGAAAGACAGACAGACAGACAGACAGACAGACAAAATTTTTTTAATCACATATTTGGGTTTGGTATCGATCCAGTAACACCCCCTGGTATTTATTTTTTCAATATTTTCAATGTACAGAATTGACCCTTCTACAGATTTATTATATGTATAGAAGATAATATTTATCTCTGTAGAATAATTTTATTTTTATTCGTTAAAAACGCTTCATGTCGAAGTGGGGTTTAAATTTCCAAGAACGTCACTAGTAAACTTTTTTAATTAAAGTTTAAATTGATCATTGCTTTGTTGTTTTCTCCCTAAGGTCAAATAACTTAAAAGTGAAAACGACGTTGATTAATGCAATCAAAGTCTTGTTATCTTTATAAATACAGCTGAAGATAAAAAGGTTTGGCGTAGAAATGTTAGCGATTGTCATAATATATTTTTTTAATTATTATTTTGTTTCATATAATATTATTAATTATATTTTTAACAATAACATATTTGCATTGCTATTTTTATGAGGTTCATAACGCTTTTAAAGACATCTTTAATAAAAAATATATACAAAAAGGATACGTACCATACTGTTCCAAACATTTGATATGTTTTTATCACAAAATTAACTTTATAATCACATTTTTATTTTTCTATACAACAGTTACACTCAGTTGAACAACAAATATTGTATTTTAATACTGCATGATAATTTAAATATTATTAAAATCAAAAATGGTTGTTTTTACAAATACAACATTTTATCAGCGACGCATTTAAAACGATCGTCGTAGTTTTACCGCGTAGAGGTCTTCGTAGAGGCGTAGCGTGTGAACGCTACGAGTGCTACGCGATAACTGAGATGAAAGCAAGCTTCTGAATGATTATACCACAGTATAGAATACTTTTTGATGCTCCGGGCTCCCACATACAAAATCAAGTAATAAAGTAATACACATAAAATACATACTGAATTACGATTTCCTTTGAGGGAGAAAAGGAAATTTGGCAATAAATTTTGTATGCGTGCGTGTCATTGAATATTTTTTCTTGATCTAAATATATGAAAAGAATTTGGCGTACTTACTGAATAATGCACAGCTTGAAACGTATAAAATAGGAGAGGTTATTGTTTATCCATTGGATCGTTCATTAACATTCCAAATAAAGGTAGGTAAAGCTATTGGGTCAATTTCTGACTCCTTTGTCTGAAAGTTTGATGTACCTATAAGTTATGCATAGGTTACAAATATCAAACAAAATAACTATAGAAACATCTTGTAAAGCCTACTGTATGATAGAATTTTTTATTACTGGTGTACGCCGCGGTTTCACCCGCATTAACCTGAGGGATAAAACGATTAGCATACAGCCTTTCTCGATAAACGGATTATCTAACAAGACGAATTTTTCAATTTAACCCGTAGTTCTTGAGATTAGCACGTTCAAATCTTCAGCTTCATAATATTCACAATTGTTTATAGACTATTTTATACTACTTAAAAAAACATTTAGTATCATCATAGCTATACCAGCCTTGCTCCGCACTTTTACCGAAATCATTTTTCAAATCGGACCAGTACATCCTGTGATTAGCGCGTTCAAACAAACAAACAAACTCTTCAGCTTTATAATATTACTAGCTTACCGCCCGCGGCTTCACCCGCTTTGTCTAAAACGTAATTTTAAAGATTTAAGCATACAAAGGGACATAGGGACAGAGAAAGCGACTTTGTTTTATACTATGTAGTGAAGTATACTGTATAGATTCGTATAAATATAACGTATCCTACTTAAAAATGAAGAAAAATAACACCAGTATGTACCCTAAAACACAACTTACATATTATATTTCAGGCAAAATAAATACTGTATGGTATCGACATGACTGGCTAGTGCCTTTGTTGACCAATCACGTTCAGGGTCCAGGCGTTTGTGCTAACAGTGTTCTTGTTATTTTTGTATTAACTACACGATAGTGTTCAGTCCTACAAATATGTTCTTTGTATTAAGAGAGCTTTGTACTATATTATGTTGTATTTTCTTGTGGTTTATTTTATGCGAGTATTATATTATTATTTAGCAATTTAAGATTTTAAACGCGATTTTCAGTGTGCAGTGCTTTGCAGTGTGCTCGCTTGCCACAAGTTTGAAACGTCGGGATAATACTATAATGAATAAATCACGTTTAAAATCTTTAATATCTATATTATGTTGGAATTATAAACATTGTTTTTGTTAGGAAACTAAAATGGAAACTAATGATTTATTTTTTGTTTCATTTTTTCTCGTATCAGTGTTTATACGTATTAACTAATAATTTGAATATTTTATAGGATCTAGGATTTATTTTGTTCAGTTAACAATAGCGTAATAAAATAAATGTTTATTTATGGCATTATACATAAAATCTGATACAAAAAGCGTATAAATCAAAAGGATTTAACGATAATTTAGTTACGTTGTTATTATAAAGAGAAAATGAATATGTAATTGTTTCGAAACTCTATTACCGTCTTATCGCTGTAATGTTTCTGAAAATCAATTATGATGTTTCATTTCAATTAACCCTTAAATGGCTCGGTTATTATTATTTTGGAAGGGATTTTGTTCATTGTTTTTATTTATTTCAGCTTGATTCACGTTTTGGGATGTACATCATACATTCATTATGATAGTCTTCGTTATAAATGTAAAGGTTAAAGTGAAAAAAGACGTCGTGTGGCACTCGGGGACTGCCGATGCCGCGGTAAAGCTATTGCATAGCATGCCTTCAAGCCACACCTTCGTGCCCGTCGGAGTGGGGAGTGTGAGGTTTTTCGTTACGCAATTTCTGAATTCTGTCCCCGCGCTCAAGGCCCGCGATGGAAGCTATGCAATAGCTTAAAAATAACTGACTTTCTCTTTACATTCATATTTTTTAAATTTGTAATGTAAAATGTATTTCCATATTTAACGAAATCTATAACTGAATTTAAAACATTTATAAACGCATATTATTAACGATTTCAAAAGGCTACTTACTACCAAATGTAAAAACCGGTCAATTTATGTGATCGAGCTACATTAAAAAAAATATGTTTTTTTTTTGTTGCATTCGTTGAAAAACATTGTGTATTTGGTGAATTCATGCATTGTAATATTTTAATTATTCGTGCAACGTGTTAGGTTTAGCAGCGTATTCCACTATATCCACGGTACCTGTAACATAAATCACAGGTAACTTTAACAGTATCAATATCGTATCGGGAAACTCATTTTTTGTCAACATAAATCAGTCCTCTATACTGTGGTCACGTTTTGAATAACCTGTTTACTAGCAATATGGATTCCGTTGGTTACCTGATTTGGATATTGATCTGAAACCTATGACCGAATTTAACACTTATAGTTTTACCTTTCACTTATATACCAAGCAAGCATAATCTCAAAAATAACGATATACCTAAATCAAAATTTCGAAATCCATTGCGTTTTTAAAAGACAGCAGTGTCTGAAAGTATAGTATAAGTATGCTAGCAGTAGCATAGTATAAAGTTATACTATGCTTTTAGTCTGCCTTCGGCCTGCGAGTAGTTAATATTGTTATTAACTGAAAACTTTTCAATAAAATAACAGAATAAATTATATTTGGATAATTTGAGTACCTTTTTATTACTATTTCAAGAAATAAAAAACCCATAGAATATATTGTATACTGAGATAGATTTTCAATTATTTTATTTTGTGATTTTGTTAGATTTGTTTTGCTGCCTTAGCAGACAGGCTTTATACGGTCAACAAGTTTTAGAAATAACAATTCAAGACAGTAATTTTTTACAAAGCAATTTGTTGGAACATCTATTTTCCCATGTCGACGAAACTTTGAAAAAAGGATAATTTATCAACGCTTGAGCGTGTCTTATGAGAACTGTACGTGTTCAGTTTTTATATTGGACATAGAATATAGTTAGAAACTAGTAATCAGTGTTTCTTAAAACGAATTGTATAAATAAAAAGGTTCTATCTGTTATATTTTTTTCATGAAAACCGCTGAATCGATGTTGTTGAATTTTAGTATACAGAAAGATGAGAAAATTAATCAAAAATACTACTATATAATATAATCCTTTTTTTTAGTTTCTTATATTTAATACAACTTGGAATTAACGTTATGAAGACCCGTTACACACAAATTAATTAAAATCTATCATTATAATAAAAAATCTACAGCAAAATACCTACATTACCTTTAAGCCCATTAAAACAAAACAGACAGAGTCACAGGCAACAACTAGTACAGTAACTTAATTCAACAACCAAGTTGGAAGCAGTGTTCGCGCCAATTAAACACTGTTACGGCAACCGAAACTGTGCCAACTTACTACCTACTTATTGCTTCCATGTTGAATTTTCCAAACTTCAAGTAACTAGGTACTATATGAAAATAATTTCATTAATTCAATGCTCTTATAATATGAAGATTTGAATTTGGTAAAATGTAATTAAAATATACATTAGTATAGTAAATTATTTAGCATAAAGTAGTCAGTACAGAATAGTTACAGAAGTATAAATTCAAATATTATTACATGTGTGAACAGGTGCATGAACTTACCTATTTTATTATCCTACTACTATTATAAAGGCGAAAGTTTGTAAGTATGGATGTATGAATGTTTGTTACTCTTTCACGTAAAAACTACTGAACCGATTACAATGAAATTTAACACAAATATAGAGGGTAACTTGGATTAACACATAGGATAGTTTTTATCTCGGAAATCCCACGGGAACGGGAACTATGCGGGTTTTCCTTTGCAAACGCGGGCGAAGCTGCGGGCGGAAATCTAGTTATATTATAAAGGCGAAAGTTTGTATGGATGTATGGATGTTTGTTACTCTTTCACGTAATAACTACTGAACCGATTACAATGAAATTTAACACAAATATAGAGGGTAACTTGGATTAACACATAGGATAGTTTTTATCCCGGAAATCCCACGGGAACGGGAACTATGCGGGTTTTCCTTTGCAAACGCGGGCGAAGCCGCGGGCGGAAATCTAGTAAACTCATATTTGTGCTCTCTATCTTCTTATATTTGATTATTAATGAAATATTACGTTATTTAATAATATTTTTTTCTTTACGAATATAAGAAAAAAATTAGCAACGTTCCAACTTTTCAAAACGCTATTATTCCGCCCGCTTGAGATATCTCATATACATAATTTATCTATATATTATTACTATTTCATAAGGATATTAGTAAGAGCATAAGCAAAGCAAGTGTATAACTTAGCAAGTGGGTTCAAGTTAGCGACCTCATTAAGTGACGTAAGTGTCCCAAACTCAATTACACTTTATTATTATAACGGACTTCCCTTAGGTATACAGTTTATGTAATAAGTCAGTCAGTCAGTCAGTTTATAAATTAACATCCTTTAAATAGCTTTTTTACGTATTTGATAACCTGGCAGATTCAATTGCATATTTATTAAGATGACACATAAGCGCCTCATATAGGTTTTAATAAATAATAATCAAGATACAAAAAAAACACAAAATATTTTTATCAATGATTGTATGTATTGCACATTTTTTTATTTTTATTATTTATTTATTTATTTATCAATAAAAATACATTTAACATAAATTGACATGCCAAAAACCCACAGCAAAAACCACATAGATTTGTCCGGTCGGCATGCAATGCAATCTATCCACGACAACATAAAATGTTAGTGCAAAATAAAATATGAACCAACTTCGTGCCTCTTTTTCCCTTTTATAATATACCAAATTTAATGGAGATTCATCATCACTAACCCACATGGGGGGATTAAATTATAATCCACCACGATGTATGTGATGATAGATGTTATTTTCGATTAAATTTTTTGTTCTTGGATACATTAGATTTGCCACGATATCTTTCTTCTCCAATTACATCACAATTATGTGGATTACTTTAGAGAAATTGAAGAATCAATTCAATTCTTAAACTCTAAATTGAAATCCTTTTACCTACTTTAATGCAGTTCAATGGTGCCAAAGATGTTTATATGAGTAAAAATTTTACTCCTACTAATGGCATAAACGTGACAATTTGTGGGAATATATGTCTGTGCAAAAACTGAATCGATTTTGATGACACTTGTCAGTCTGTAATACCATACCATAACAACACATATTTTATAGAATTACCTCAGTTTCGTCCACAGGTAAAGCCACGTGGCGTAGCAAGTATTATTAATACATTTAGCTACACTATGTAATTATGTATATAGAAATCTAGAAATCAGTAAAATTATGTATATTCACTACAAATTTAACAATCAGCAAAACCTGTGGCAAAACCCTATATTTGGATAGGATCTATCAGATTGTCTCAACATTTACGCATATATTAGTTAAATCTACATGTAACAAATAGAATTGTTACCAATTTGAGGGTTGTTTATTAACTTACTAAAGTCCAAAATAAATAGCGGTTATTTATTGGTTGTTTGGTTGTTATTTAGAATTAAATAAATAATCTTTATAGCGATGCGGTTTGTATTTAAAATTATTGACAAAAAATGTTTAATCCAATGATTGATTCAACGGTTGAATTAAGTTTGATTTATTGTTTTCAATTTATTTATATTATTGATACGAGGTGTTTTATTGGTTTTATTTTTTTAAGAGTTCTCGTTAAATCTTTACTATAATATTATAAAGAGGAAAGGTTTGTATGTATGTATGGTTTTCACGCATAAACTACAGAACCGATTATAATGAAATTTAGCACACATATAGAGGGTAACTTGGATTAACACATAGGATAGGTTTTATCCCGAAAATCCCACGGGGACGGGAACTATGCGGGTTTTCCTTTGAAAACGCGGGCGAAGACGCGGGTGAAAAGCTAGTTTTTGATATTTTAACTGAATATAATAAAACTATTTGACCCATGTTTTATTTTGTGTAATATATATATATAAATATATATATATATATACATATATATAATCGGTTTTAAATTGTTATTTTTTCATATTACAGGTTGATATGGAGACGAAGATGAGAACATGTGAGATCGAAGAGATATGAATGTATGGAAATTAATAGTGAACTGAAAATATGATTAAAAGAAAACTATTTACTAACAGTACATCGGAATATTAACAACAAGAATAATATTTGGTGGCCACTCGCACTTGCTAACTTTGAAATAATATCTTTGACTTGTGATCGAATTTTTTCTATTCTTTATAAATTTATATTTATAAAGCATTTGAATGCCATAAAAACCAAAAAATATAAAATCTTTGACTTGTCCTAAATTATAGTTATGAAAGATATTAAATAAAAGAAATAACTCATCGTCATAATATTTTTATTGGATACAACATAATAAATAGCTATTACCTTATTCTAACTTAAAATTACCTTACACTTAGATGTACCTATTCTAAACTGGATCGAAAATAAGTACGACATGTCGTATTTTACTGTTTCGTTTGTATTATTACAAAAAGATCTTTTAAAGTATTTAAATGCTGCTATAATACAAACTGAATAATCAGTTCAGTTTACTCTTAAATAACAAGGCTTGAATAAATATTGAGCAATAACTAACCCATTAAATAATAATAACTTAGTTATATAATAACTACAGTATCACTCCATTCCCATATTTCACATAGAAATACACTAATCCTATAAGTATTGGACTAATATCACAATAGTTCAAACAGAGACAAATTATCTCCAACAATTACCCTTCCAATAATCTATCAAGATAATTACTATAATATCAGATGCTAAAATTTTGATGCATTCCACCACTAACCCTTACTTCCCTCAAATCCCTATTATGAGATGCTTGATATCCTTTCGCTAAATTAAGTGATAATGAGATAGCAATAACGTTAAATTGATGCTAATTACAGAATTAACTAGAGGACAAACTCTTCTTATATTTCTCAGCTGGGTCGATGAGATACCGTTTGACACCGTGGTAGTAAACAGGCATGTATTCTTCCCAACTGAAGAGGGAAGCGTCACAGGGGAACGTCTTGCGGTCTTCAGGACTGAGGTTGTAGAACATGGCTCTTGTTTTGTCGCTCATTATCATCCAGGATTGGGAACAGAAGAATCGGATCATTTCCAAATATGATGCAAGTTTGGTCTGCGTTTTGACATACCTAGGAAGATGGAGAGGTTTAGATATAGTTTAAAGAAATTGGTTGTCTGTAAAGTCGGTTTACTGACGATAGTTGAACGTGACAACGTCCGATTGTGCTTCTTTGTCGCTCATTCCGCGCTCTCGCCTTACATGGAACGCCTCTGATGAGTCAGAGCGAGGCAACGCCGCATGAGTCATGTTTTTTCGTGCGTGCAGCCGGCTTTATCGAATTATAAGACGTTGTCACGTCAAAAATGTAATTTGAGCGCAAGCAGAAAATAAAATATTAGATAAGATATAAGCAAAATATTAATAGTAGTAATGAAACTAGGTAAAGATAGAATCAAAGAAATATTCACATCTATAATAGCAGTCAGTCATGAATCGAATTGCATAATCAGGCAAGAGACAAATTACTAACCTCGTAGATTTTCCAAGTAGGTAGAGAACGAAATCTGCTAAATAAGCTGGTACTGTTTGCAGAATAAACGTTGCCAACGTCAGTAACCACTCTGATTTGGAGAACAGTATGCCCGGGAATGGTAACTCATCTAAAAATAGAAAGATTTTTTTATTAAAATAACATTCCGGAAATTATAGTTTCCAAAAGATTTCATAGTAGTTATTCAAAATATTTCTTATTTCTAGAAAATAAATATATTATGCATTATTTATAAAAAGGTGTTCTTAATTTCCATAGTCATAGTACAAAGTGTTTGAAACTAGACGGTTATATGGGAGATGATCAATTTTTGAAGTGAAAACTTCTTTAGCGGCGTTGGGTATAAAATCTTAAACTCGCGTCAGGACACGTGGCCTGATCGAAAAAGCGTAAGACGGATTTTCTTTAACCCTTATATTCCATGCGTAAGACGGATACCATTCCAAAATATCAAACATGCTGAACGTTAATAAATCAAGTTTTCACTTCTGCCGGCACTCCGTGCAACCCGTCTTTTTTTTTTCACTAAATTTAGTTTTATGATTGATAGCAACATTAGGAATAACTCACTGTATCCATGTTTGCAGGCTTCTTTGGTGTACAATACAGATGTTTCCTTTAAAGATATCGGGTTGCTCGTACTACTACAGGCGTGATAAATTGGAACTTCTTTGGATCTAGACAAACAGAAAACATAATAAATGTTGCATACGTACTAAGCTTTTAGTTAAGTATTACAGCTACTTTTTACAAAAATAATATGAATATACAAATAATATTCGTGGAATTAACAGGTAGGATTCTAAAGATACCAATAACGTGACTGAAATCTATATTACAGCTAATAAGGATGAGATGTTTTTTAAAACACGTTTAAAATTTCCAAAAAGATACAATCAAAATTAATGAAATAGATCGTCATTGTAACTTACTTCTTGCAACGTGCTCCGCTAATAATAGTAAGGTTGATGACGTAGTCAACGGGGATCATGTCGAAAGCAAATTTCTTATCTCCGTACAAAGTGCGCACCCATCCCTTGGCAATAAGGGCCAGAACTGGTGTAGGACCTTGCCAGTTATCAATCCAACCTTCGACTGGTTCTTTAACTGCTGCTGTCACTGAAATTAAAGATTTTAATATAAAATTTAACTACTGGAAAGTGAAGATCTATATAATCTTGAAGGTTTTAAGCTTATATTAAAGATTTTTATTTAGAACTTGGTCAATGGATAACTGAAGATAAATAAATAAATAATAAATAAATATTTCGGGACAATTTTCACACACGGCACGATCTGTTCCCATTTCGCTTGTGTTATGGAAACCAGATGGCTGATAAACATACATGTATAATTTTAAATAAATACTTATATATAGATAATTAACATCCAGAATTAGAGCAAACATCTATGTTCATCACACAAACATTTGCCCCGGGTGGGAATGGAACCCGCGACCTCTGGCTTGGAAGGCAGGGCCACTACCAACCAAGCCAAACGGTCAGTCTAGATCTATTTGAACTTAAAGGCAATAATACGTATGATTTAAGAAATGATAAAGAATATTTTATTGTAAATGATAGATAAGCAGTAATTGATATTAATATTTAACGCAATGTATTATAACAATCTAAAAGATTTCTTAATATCGATTATAACTGGCTGATAATTGACACAAACATGTAGGTAAACAACCTCAAACTTTATAATACTGATTTATGTGTAAACTTACCTATTGATGGTCGTACGATTATTGTGGGCATATCTCCATGATTTTCCACTACGAAATTTTCAGCAAGGGCCTTTGTAAACGCATATGTATTGGGACGACCGTCTGTAACAACCATAATTTCATATTATTAAAATTTATCGATTATTATTTCTTCATTTTCTATTGTCTTGTTACTTAAAACTTTATACGCATTGCTATAGCCTTCATCGATTAATGGACTATCTGACAATGAAATATTTTTTCACATCGGACCAGTAGTTCCAGAGAGTTGAATCAACCTCACAAACAAGCAAACAAACTCTTAGTTTTCAATATTAGTATAGATTCAGTACTTTTTGTCAATAATGTTATATACCTAAAACATCAGGAGTTAATCTTTCACTAAGGTCGTTATCTTCGATCAAATCGTAGACCTCCTTCATTGTTTTAGGTGATGGATAGAGCTTCTCTTCCACGTGACATCTTGTTATGCTCGTGTTTGAGTACGCTGTTGATACATACACGAACGACTGCAAAATAAACAGTTTAGATTAATATTTATTATATTACGTACCTATATTTACCCTCTTCAGCATAAACATATTTACTTCCTATGTATTGGTCAATGCATAGAAATATTTCTAAGAATTTATGTTTATTACTTTATTATATTAATAGTTCGATTGTGGTTCGGAGGAAAACCATACAAAATGTTAATGCTTAGTTTATTCACATACATCCGCACACAAACTTTATCTTAGAGGAAATGGATATAAAAGTAGGATATTATAAAAAAATCTATAAATATATTCTTACCTTCAAGAGCTTCATTTGTTGCGCTAGCTTCATCACCTCCCTCGTACCTTCGACGTTCACTTTCATTGCCACTGACAATGGTTCATTGAACTTGATAGTAGCAGCTAAGTGGAATACGACAGATACCTAAAAAATATTTAAATATAAGAAAGTTGCCGGATTGAAACAAACAACTATACATTTTTGTTCATGTTCATGGTTACATTTTACACTGGCCACGTTTATTTTAATTGATATTTTTTTTTTTCTATGACCAGCTTAATTTATAGCACCTGATTTTTTCTTTTGTTAAACGTTCTATTTTTAAATTTGTTATCTAACAGGCCAGTACGTGGTATATTTTCTCTTTTACATTCTTGCGTAGAAAACAAACCTCTCACCTCATTAAAAAGTGTTTCCTGATCTTCTTGACTGATTCCAAGGTTTTCTGCGACAAGGTCTCCATAGACGGGAACTATCTTTTCCAAATCTTGAGGCCGTGATTCTCTTAGTCGAGCGAAGGGCTGTTGATGAAATTTAAAATAACATTAATTTTTAAATGTAATAGTTTTTATCTTTAAAAGTATATTGTCAGTTCGTCAAAGAAATTATAAAATAAAGTCGTAAATGTTAATGTAGTTATTAAAAATTTACAGTTCAAAATTTACCATTTATGGAAATTTTAATAAGCTAGTTCCTCATTATTTTTCATTCACATTAACTATACCTAATACCTATATGCTTTATAATTGAATTGTAATTACCTCGGAATCCAGGATTTTCTTAATCCTGTCAATGCCTGATATGCCCTTCTTCTCTCGAACTAAGATGAATACTTTGCCGATATCTTTGCAACTGTATAGCAGTTTTTCTATAAGGCCCTGTCAAAAACAATTATATTATCATCTTATCATATTAGCATATTATGGTAATACCAAATAATTTACATATACTTGACAGACAAGTAAATCTTAATATATATAAAAATCTCGTGTCACAAATCACAATGTTTGTCCTCAATGGACTCCTAAAACCGATTATAATAAAATTCGCACACCATGTGCAGTTTGATCCAACTTGAGAGATAGGATAGTTTTTATGAACAAAAACGTAAACATGTAGGTACCACGGGCGAAGCCGGGGCGAACCGCTAGTTTATAATAAAATTTATAATACAACTACCAAGTACCTACGTTGTTTACCATAAATATATTAGGAATAAGATAAATTACAAGAATGTAATAATATTTTTTTCTTAAGAGTTGACCTTGAACTTTAAAGATCTTTCTCAAAAATGACGTAACTAGCAGTTAAATAAACGGTATTTTTGTATTGTTATTTACGTGTTTCAAAAAATATTATTTACGTATAATGAAATAAATTTCATCATTAACGAGATAATAAAACTTCCTATAGGTGTCTACTAAAGATAGATCAGAATTCAGAAATTAAAGATTTAACGGATTTTAAACGCGATTTGTTCATTATATTATTTTCCCGACGTTGCGCACACTTCCACCACTGCAGCAAGCGTGGTCAAGGGAAGACACGTTAAAATCTTTAATTTCTAAATGTATAATACTCGCGTGAAATCAAACACTAGAAAATACTAGATCAGAAATTTTACCTTTCCTAAAAAGCCAGTTCCACCAGTGATGAATACAGATTTCCCGGCATAAAAACCAGGTACTGAGATGTCAGTCATGTTATCCATTGACGCCATTACGAATCTGAAAACAATAATAAGAATGTTATTGTATTAAATCGTCATTTTGTTTATATCACACAGGATGCATTTATCATACAAACAGTCTGTGCATTTCAATATGTAGTCAATAAGTATTTACTAGATTATATTTTTAATTAACCAGTTTTTAGCAAGGTGAATGACGTCATGTGTAACCTTGCAATATTAATTATGAACATGATTCGTAAACCAAATTCTGTCACACCAAAAGAATCATTCACATTACATTGACCGTGACCCGACTAAAATGTCCTATTTTTGATAAAATTCATTGAAACATTACACAATTTAATCCACCTTGAGGCTAATTAGCCGATTATCAACCCTGATTTTATCAAACTCTATTCTTTTTATTTGACGTCACGATTATTGATAATAGTGCCATGAATGATACGCTTTATAGGCCAAAGTCGTTGATTAATTAACATTTTTAATGGAAATGTTCTCATGTTTCATCTTTTGCGTTCATAATAAATATAAGATACTTATTACTTAGTCCATACTATACAGTGAAAGTAAATAATCTCAAAGTAAGTAATTACACCTGATTGACCAAAAATAAGCAAGTGCACATGATTAAAAGAATCTCAGAGTCGCGTTGATTTATAAAGAAATCCACCCAATTCATAGATTGGAAAACTTAATTCATTGTTGAAATAATTTTGCATTGATAACCGATACCTACAGTTCACACACAGTCACGTTCAAGGCCGACTAATTGCAATAATCGCACATTGATAATAACAATTAATCACTGACCAAGATTCGTATAATCGAAAGTGATTTTCGATAACAGTTGCGAGGAAGATTCATTTTCATCAAACCAGAAGAATCTATCAATAATCTATCCATAATATAATAGAAATGCATTGAACTGCCCCCGTACCATCATACGTTGCCCGTCCGACTAGGGCCCTTCCGGCCTCCTCCACTCAAGCGACAGCCCGAGCCGAGGTTCGAGATCCCCGTCAAGGGGACGCCCTTGTGCATATCGCTACCAGGGTGAACCTTCAGTTCACCCCCGCGTCCGCGTTAAAATGTAGTAGCCCTTCTGGCTAACATTGAGAATCACCACAAAAAAAAAACCATCATACGTTAAAGCCAGTGTGTAAAAATGACAGTGCTATAGAGGGCGTCTAGCGTCATCACTTTCCCACACTGGTATTTCCAGTTACTGCATTAAGACATCATAGTCACCTGAACTATCCTGGATAAAGCGACTCATAAATGATATAAAAGCTTTTAAATATTTAGGTCATTATGCTATAAGGACTCTGTATGATAATAATAAGATAAAAAGGAATTTATCGGGTAAGATTGATAATAAAAATGGTGTATTGAGTTTTTTATTTATCAGGACTAATTGCGTGCTATTGACTAGTTAATTGGCGTTTTAAATGAGGTTGTTTACGAATAAAAATGTTTGAACCTATACTAATATTATAAAGCTGAAGAGTTTGATTGTTTGTTTGTTTGAACGCGCTAATCTCAGAAACTACTGATCCGATTTGAAAAATTCTTTAGGTATTAGATAGCCCATTCATCGAGGAAGGCTAGGTGTAGGCTACATATCATCACGCTAAGACCAACAGGAACGGAGCCACGCGGGTAAAACCGCAGAGCGCAGCTAGTACTATATAAACCCCAGAATGCATGGATATTTTAATTAATTCCAGAATTTAATTATTTTTTTTGTGGTTTAATTAAGGTAGATATTATTTTTAAAAGGGCACTCCAACTTCAATGAGACTTTGCCAATCATGTTGGTACAATCATGGTGTAATTGAAACTATACGTATAATATTAATACATATTATCTTCAGTTTCTAAAGTTTGAATCGATAAAATTATCATTACTATACATATTAAATAACCGCGGACCATGTAAGGATCCTTGAGGAACGCCTAAATATCTTTGTAGGTATTAGCAGATTTTTCCCTTATTTATTACCAAAATATTAATTAAATATCATGTTTATTTGTTTTCATTCACGGTTATAATAATATTATACTGTTATTTTAAACTTGTGCTGTTCAAAATTAAAGATTTATTTAAATATGTTTTGACGATGAACTGCCAGTGATTTCATAATATTTAGTACTAGAATAATTAATTAGTATTTACTATTTATTGTTTTAAGTGCAGGTTCTAAAATTTAGTATAAAACTTGACAATGTTAATTGCTCGGTTAATTGTTATAATTTTTTTTTTTTTATTCCACCATTTTTAAAGTTATGTATTGAGTATTGACTCAAGGAATTTAAATCTTATAAATACCATAAGTAAATTGACTTTTTTTTTACATTTATTATGGCTTATTTATCTTAGGGCTGATTTTTCAATCCTTGGTTAAAACTTATTCGACGAATAATCTATAAAACTACCATTTTAAAAACGTATTCTAATTGCCCGTATTTGACAGTTTACGTGACATTTTAATACTATCGTGTGTACTAATACTTTATTGGACGGATAAGTTTTATCCAAGCATTGAAAAATCGACCCTTATAAGAATTAACTCTTTTTTTTTCTTTGACAAAAAACTGAGCATTATCATACTAAGTATAATTTAATTTTACAGTATAGATGAATATTCAATGCAAATAATTCATTAATTATTTATCTACCTTCAGCAAGTACGGTCACAGAACAGAACAAAAATTATAAGAAAAGCGTAAAAACACAAGAAAATGTTAAGATATTAATTTATACTTTTTAATTTGATAGCATTAAAAGGCCTATATTATTAATTTTAATTTAATTTTCAAATAAAAGTTAACAGGTTAACTTTAATTATTCTCTTTCGATTAGTAGTGAATTTATACAAAAAATCTACGTAGTAGGTAAAAATCATTTTTGTTTTATCTCGTTAAGTTTTGCATGCCTCCTATGCGAAGCGTTGAGGTGGGTACTACTGTCACTTCGCGCAAAACATCTGATTTTTCAAACTTAAAATGTCTTTATGTATCATACATTGCACTTGTAAGATAATACATACACACACATATTAAGAAAAAACACTATTTTTAACATTCATGATATTTTTGATGTCATTTTTGTTATTTAAACTAGTTAAAAAACAGTTTAAAAAAGTTCTGTCTTGGACGTCCGTGTGTCTGTATGTGCGGAGGATTTTCTTGTTAACAGGATAGCGACCGAAATACTTTACTAATCGAGTCTTTTTTTTTCTCTTACGCTTGAGTATGCTCAGGAATAGAACCCTTTCATTTTTCAGGGTCTGATTCGATGTGGTTTAATTGTTATTAAACAAACAAAAAAAAAATATCGACTGTTCTCCATAATTTTAGTATATGTGTCCCTACATATATCTATATATTATATTCTTTATTTTATTTTTTTTTTTTTTATATTTATAGTGTACTCAAAATTCACCATTATAAACTCGATTCTTTGTACTATAAGCCAAGGTTTAAAAAAATAAGTTGGTAGTCAGTCCCTTAAACCTGCGCAGTTTCACATCTAGGTGGGGCCACAAGAAAAATAGCTCAATTATTACGGTACCGCTTTCTTTACTTTTCCAACTGTTTTATTTTATTTCTTTTTTATATTTATAGTGTACTCTTTATAAATAATCAATTTTATTGCAAAGGATGAGATTATGAGGCGTGCACTTTTGGATTTTCCAAACTATTTTTTATTTTAAACAATAGTTTTACAAATTGATTTGTAACCAAAAAATTTGACTGAAATTATCTATATTATGGTAAATTTCTTTAATTGTCCTATCGATTTATTTTATAAAAAAAATATTTTCATAAAAGAATTTCCGTTTATTAATTTTCGATTTGATTAAAGCTATTTGTTTATCACGATTTAAGGATACGTCTTAATAATTAAAAAAAAATCACAGTTGTCTTCACATTCACACTCCAGGTATTTAAAAATATACATAAACTTTACGTATAAATTATTATCTTAATCGTATGTAAATCAAAATGTTTACCTTCTCAAAATTCCTTTAAGTGCACTACACCACTAAGTTGGTTTAATATTACCACAATAATTATTTTTATAAAATATTTTATCTTATAGGTTATGTGCGATCCATAAGGCCCACGGTGGAACTGTGCTTGACGAAGAAAACCACTAATTTTTATAGAATCATACATAGATACACTCAATATCTTATCAGAATAAATCGTGTAACTGAATACTTGCTTGCTTACCCTTATCAATTCTCGAACTTTTTAACAATTATCCAATTGAAACGGAAGCTTGTGATAAAATCAAAAACAAATCCAAAAATTCAATCCTAAAACTGCAAATGTAACTTAGCGCTTTCACATTTAATAAAAAAATATCATAAAAATCTTCTTCACTTAGCACTAAAACTATTTACCTTTCTAAGAGCAATTGTCACAAAGCATTTACAGAGCTAACACAAAAACAAAAGAATTTATACTAACATAATGTGTGTATAACTGAGGGTCAGCGAACAATGAATGAACAATATACAGGGTGTCCCGTAAGTAGTGGACCAACGGGTTATAGATTATGCTTGAGTGTCATTTTAATTAGGAAGGCTTATGTATTCTTAACAACCTTTAACAAAAAAATAAGAATAAAATAAAAACAGAAATGGTAAAAGTTCATATTAAGCTTACGTGGATGATATTTTTATCAAATTTTGAAAATAGAGCTTAAATCAAAAACTTTATGGTCTAGGACAATGAATTTTAGTATTATTGTTAGATAATAAGTCCCTCTACTCCCCATAACCCGTTGGTCCACTACTTACGCGACACCTATACTAAAAAAGGTTTAAACTCATTCACTCAATTATACGTAACTAGGTTTCCCCGCGTGGCTCCGCTCCTGTTGGTCTTAGCGTGATAATATATTATAGCCTATAATACTCGCGGATAATGTAGCTTTCGAATGGTGAAAGAATTTTTAAAATCGGTAAAGTAGTTTATGAGCCTATTCATTACTATCAAACAAACAAACAAAGTTTTCCTCTTTATAATCTATATATATAATATATATAAAACTCAAAGGTGACTGATATAGTGATCTATCAACGCACAGCCCAAACCACTGGACGTATCGGGCTGAAATTTGGCATGCAGGTAGATGTCATAACGTAGGCGTCCCCTAAGAAAGGATTTCCCGAAATTCTTGCGGGAACGGGGAAAAACGGGGATGCACGTACAAAGTCGTGGGCGGAAGCTAGTATTATATATAAGTGTAGAAAATCTGCGTCAAAATTTGTTGCATAGTTTTAAAGATTTAAGCATAGATAGGGATATATGAACAGAGAAAGCTACTTTGTTTTATGCTATGTAGGTAGTGATGATAATGATTTTGATTGATTATTTTAAAGGTAAGGATGATCGTCACGTGTATCCGCGAGGGCCCGGGTCGGCAAATTCTTGTAAGCCTTTATCAGGTTAAAACTTTGCAATCTCACTCAGATCTATTGTTATCTTAAATAAATGTAATCGTAATTCGAGTTTCCGGTGATAAGCCTTATCTATTGACCTTATCTGTAAATCATAATCATTAGTCAAATAATCCAATTAAGATGCGCAATAGTGTCCGAAAAAACCGGGATGTTACGGTGCATTTACATAAAACGAACATAGAGCTAGAGCAAGAGCATTCTTTCGTGTTCTTTCTTATTGTCCGCCGGCTTAAGTGTAAATGAATACTAGTATTCAGTGTTCAGTCACACCCCGGACACTCCATACAAAATTATCGTTTTGACAGTCACACTGTAGAGACTGCAAATGTGTGTGTAAACTCTTTATGGTTGGCACATTTGTGACTAGCGTAAAAAAAAATTCGCGTTTTTCTGATGAAATACATCCGTAAACAGCACAATATCTAACCATTTTCTACGAAAAACGATAATCACAAATCCAAAATAATAAAATTGCTTTAAGTCAATTTGATTAATGTTGTCAATCTTCGTTGCGTTTCGTCTAAAGACGTCGTTGGTATCGTCCTTGCGGGGAAATGGGTACCATAACATGTCTGATCGTGCGGGGTGAGGTAAGTGTTTAATTTTGGCGGGAGGCGGAGAGTGTCCGTTCTGTAGCGTTTAGCTACTATTATGTATTCTGTGGTTCAGTATTAGAACATTGCATAGAATCTTTTCGAACGCACTAAGAACATTACACGCTTTTTACACTAAAATAATTTGACATAGTGGGGCTAGAATTCGCTCGTTTGATGTAAATGCACCGTTATGTAATATGTTAACTATCTACGTACGAAATCGCATCAATATAAACTCAACTATTTTGCATAATCGAACATCACATAAAGTTTATAATCTTATTATATTTTTACACATTGCATGCTTTAATTGTTATATTCGATCTATTCTATTACTTCGTTTCTGTCTTTGTAATGAGTTTAAAATATTATATTCTTTATTTGTACATATTTTAAATACAATAAACTAATTTATATTTTTTTGGTTTTATGGCATTCAAATGCTTTATAAATATAAATTTATAAAGAATAGAAAAAATTCGATCACGAGTCGGGACTCGAACCCGCATCCTTCGCGCTATTCCGGGGCGGATGCCTAACCAACTCAGCCCCGGAATGGCGCGAAGGATGCGGGTTCGAGTCCCGCCTCGTGATCGAATTTTTTCTATACTTTATAAATTTATAAATTTATACAATAAACTACTTCTTCTCTGCAAAAACTCCACATTTACGTGAATAACATCAGGGATAATATCCATTGGGAACCGCACACTTAAATTAGTAGATAACATTATAGAAAGAGAAAATTTCGAATACCACATATTCCCATATTCTGGTGAAATAAACTAAACTACACCTGAATCCACCCAATATCAATTTGGATAATAAAGTTCTGACAAAACTAAAACTTAACATCATGTAAAGAATTTTTAAAACTTGTATAATATAAGTCACCTGTATGTTTACCAAATAAAATATGTTACATATTATTTTCAGTTTTCACCATGACCAGCAGGGCAATGCGCACAGTTTTCCTCATCATTAGATTATCATTAACAGTTTATATTTAAAACATTTCAACGAAAAAGTAAACAATACATACCTTTAAATAACATTGAGATATATATACTAATATTATAAATGCGAAAGTTTGTGAGGATGTGTGTGTGTTTGTTACTCTTTCACTCTAATACTACTGAACCAATTACAATGAAATTAAGCACACATATAGAGGGTAACTGGATTAACACGTAGGATTAAGGATAGGTTTTATCAAGGAAATCCCACGGGAACGGGAACTAAGCGGTTTTTCCTTTGAAAACGAAGGCGAAGCCGCGGGCGGTAATCTAGGGAGTAATATAATATTCTGGTTCCAGCTTTCTAAACATTACACAACTTAGAATCGTCAATAGTAACAAATTTCGGTATTATACAAAAATAAACTATTTTCGACTGAGCTAATCTAATAAAATTCATAATTTTATAAACAGGAAAACACGCACCAAAACACAGAATCAAATAAAACTTAAACGCAAATAATGACATTTCTTATAATCCCGTTCTAAATTAGGTTTTAAAAATCGAATTAATATTTTGGTACAGTCAGCAATAGAAGACAAAAAAAACAACATGAATTTTAAAAAACGTCTATCATCAAAACAATAAAATACTTAAAAAAATAAAAGTGACAGGTGCGGTTTAAAACCGTCTCTTAGTCAGTCTTAAAAGTTAATACTTACTGTGTCTTCATAATAATATTAAGAACACAGCCTTGCATTGCTAAAACGAGTTCGACGTAGTTCAATCGCGCCTCCAATCATTTTTTCTTTTCTTAAATTTCGGATGACATAAATGAATTGTTTAAAGTTGATGTTGCTGACTGTACAAAACTCCACACACTATAAACACAATAATTTCATGTTTTTCCAAAGACTTAAATGTTATTTAGGTAATTTAAAATTATTTATTATGTAGTTTAAAAATAAAAATAACGCCTTGGGCCAATCTACAAACTATATTCGTTCTAAATATAAAAGTCGTGTATTTTTTATGCCATTATAATATAATAAATTTAATTAACAATATTGTAATATGTATGGTGTATTCTGGATATTTATAATATAGTATTTTTCAGTATTATCAATATGACGTTGGTGTATCATTAGAAAATCGCAAAGACGACCTCTTTAAAAAAAGTAGTTTTTATTGGGTCTCATTAATAATTTAAATAAGGTTATTGTAGGTTAATAACTTCAAGTAGAATTTATATTTTTTTGGTTTTTATGGCATTCAAAATGCTTTATAAATATAAATTTATAAAGAATAGAAAAAATTCGATCACGAGGCGGGACTCGAACCCGCATCCTTCGCGCCATTCCGGGGCGGATGCCTAACCAACTCAGCCACTCGTGACCCGCCTGAGCAATCGAATTTATTCTATCCTTTCAGTTTTTATGTGTCTTAAGGAATCCGCCCCGGAATGGCGCGAAGGATGCGGGTTCGAGTCCCGCCTCGTGATCGAATTTTTTCTATTCTTTATAAATTTATAACTTCAAGTAGTATAAAGAATGTATAAGAAAAATGATAAAGATGTGACTTACGCTTTAATATTTAGCGAAATATTACTAAATTTTGATACAGAAATTGAGAACTCAGACTATGGTAGAAGCTTAAATTAGAGGATGGATGCAAAAACACGAGGAACATACCAAAATAATATTTTTTAAGTAGCATCAAGATAATTAAAGAACAAACTTGAATAGTGCAGCAAAACAAATAATAATTATGCGAGTTTTTCTTTGAAAACGCGGGCGTAGCCGGGGTTGGAAATCTAGTTAGGTATACGTTATACCTACCATATACGATACTGTATAAATGATGATACGAATGTAACAAAAACATTATCATTTTCGACAATATTGAAATATAGAAAAGATATAATATAACGTATTACTAGGAACCACATATTACTTTGTGATCCGCATCAAATCGCGCGAAAGACAATAAGCTGCCCTTAGAAAGCTGCCTATAAATAATTCAACTTTTGACATTGTATTTTTGTGTTGTATGATCAATATTTATTACATTTATAATTTCTCATCAAAGAGAAACTATGTGTAACAAACTAAAGTTTTACTTTGTATTTTATATAGAGTATAAGAATATTGTTAATTATTATTTGTGTGCTAAATCCTTTACTTCTTAACCGTTTTATATATTTCCATTCCCGGACCTCTTTAAGAATGAATGAATGAATAAAAGCTTTATTGTACACACCAATATAAAGAAATAACATTTAGTAAAATATACATAAATTGCACAATAGGCGACCTTATGGCTACAGAGCCTTCCAGGTAACCCCACCAAAGAAAACAGGTCTATACCTGGTTTCAGTGTATATAAATATTATAAAATAGGAGTATGTTATATATTTCACCATTCATGACTTCCAAAAAACCACTACCTAGTCCAAAAACGTTAGCGCCAGGGAATCCTTTCTAATTAACCTTTCCATACTTGTTTATCTCTATCAAAAACAATATTCATGAAAATCACTGCACAGATAACATAACTATATAATAAAAAAAGACGTGTGGCACTCGGGGACTGCCGCGGTAAAGCTATTGCATAGCATGCCTTCAAGCCACACCTCCGAGCTCGTGGGAGTTGGGAGCGTGAGGTTTTGTCGTTACGGAATTTCTCGATTCGGTCCCCGCGCTCAAGGCCCGCGATAGAAGCTGTGCAATAGCTTAATAAAAAAGGGAAAAATATACTAAACATTTTCTTTCAACTGAAAAGTTCTAGACATTTAAAAGCTTCATTTCCCCTTCAAATTGCACTTTCTAATAATGCCAGTTTCTAAAAGTTCTTACTGATTAATTACTCACGTTTCTTGCTGTATAAATCTCGCAAATTATTCTACTTCTTAAAGTATTTCTGAAAACTAAGAAATGGCAGTGGTTAGAACATTAAAACTATTCAAACCTGAACATACATCGAACCTTTTGTAGATATTAATGTTATGTTTGTAAATATTGTCCTTGCAAATGCAAATGCAAGCATTTTTTATTTAAATACTGTTGTTTGCTAGACCACAGGCAACGCAGGAATACTACGTCATTTCATGATACTGTACCAATAAACGTTGGCTCATACAAGATGTATATTCCCTGAAGAGGGCTCTCAGTTATACATCCTTCCTCTATGGGCTTGACTGAGGGCTTGAAGAACTTAATACATCTTTGTAAATAAATTTCTGGACTGTCTACAGCACTTGGCACACATTTAGATCTCATTTCTTTTTTTGGCAAATTAAGTCAACGATTGAACTCGGCTCCAATTTTTACATTTATGTTTTTGGTGGGATATCATTACTTTTTGTACAGAAAATTACTCTGCAAAGATTTACTTTATGAATATAATACTTTTTATATACGATTTTTTTTATTGAAGTGAAAACTTCTTTAGCGGCGTTGGGTATAAAATCTTAAACTCGCGTCAGGACACGTGGCCTGATCGAAAAAGCGTAAGACGGATGTTTTTTTTTTAGCCCTTATATTCCATGCGTAAGACGGATACCATTCCAAAATATCAAACACGTTAATAATCAAGTTTTCACTTCTGCCGGCACTCCCGGAGTGCAACCCGTCTTTTTTTTTCTTGCGGTTTCTCTGTATGGTTTGTTTAGTATTATTTTATATATTTTCTTGTATGTTATGAATGTCAGCGCACATTGTCCTGTCATTATCTGCAATTTTTAAACTCGTTTTCTGTTTAAAAAATTGCATGATTTTCTAAACATCCAGCGTGAGTTTGTACACACACTATTACCAAGATGCAAAGATCGTTGTAGAAGAATCGTCGCCTTACTCCATGACGTGACGGTATTGCCATGACGTGATCTTGAAATTTTACTCTAAACGCGTCTAAAGATGTTTCACTTATATTAATAATTACGCAAATTAAATCATTTCGACCTTCGACGAAGCCTTCTTCCATTACACTGAAATTATAAATAAACTAAACACTCATAAATAAAGAATAAATAAATGTGAATATTATGTAAAATTAATAATTATATATTATTTTAATTGTATGAGCAATATTTTTATTACAATTTTCTTTTATTTTACGTTTAATAACAGTTTTTAATAAAGAAATCATGCAATCGAAGTAATCTGCCCACAATCTGCCCTAGCGATACTTGCGCGAGTGAGTGTGATGTCAGAGGCGCATCGAATCCACAGATGTTTCGTGCTAAAATATGTAAACTTCAATCCATACTAATATTATAAATGCGAAAGTAACTCTGTCTGTCTGTCTGTTACTCAATCACGCCTTAACTACTGAACCAATTTGCATGAAATTTGGTATAGAGATATTTTGATACCCGAGAAAGGACATAGTTTACATACATAATACATATATTACATACATACTCGAGAAAGGACATAGGTTTTATCCCGGAAATCCTACGGGAACGGGTTTTTCGTTGATGACGCGGGCGAAGCCGCGGGCGGATTGCTAGTAATCTATATCTCAGTCATTTATTGATGGATTTCAAAATTTTTTTCGGCCACTGATTAGTTTTGATCTATTTTTTAAGATTAGTAAGGTGAATATAATATTTTCTATTTTTTTAAACTTTTCCATTTTTCCATACAAACAAAATTAATATCATTGAAAAAAAAATTAAATACAGATAAATTCAGTATTTTCTGATTTTTTCCTTTGTACACTCACTATTACCTAGTTGATTACAAAATTTGAACTTTCTAGGTAATCTGGAAGTGGGTTAGGTTTTATATATATCTATAAGTCAGTCAGTCTTAAAAATTGCGATTTTTGGAATTATTATTTATTAATATCTACGCAACTGTTTAATCTGTATTTATGAAATTTAAGGTTCTTGTTTATCTTGAGGTCCTCTTGATATGTACCAAATTTGTTTTATTTTTCTTAAATAGTTTTCGAGTTATAAGGGGGTGAAAAGTGGCTCGAAATGGTTCGTGTAAATATACACACGGTTGCTGCTCGCCAGTTCTCTTCGCTTGAACTCGGCTTGACACGCTGCCGCGTGTCTTATCTAGACACGCGGCCTTATCTAGACACGCGCCTATCTAGCACCGAAAGAATTTTTCAACCAGACCAGTAGTTCCCGGACCAGTAGTTCCCGAGATTAGCGCGTTCAAACAAACAAACAAACTCTTCAGCTTTATAATATTAGTATAGATAATAATTATACTAATCGAATTATCAGAAATGTTGATAAAAAGATAATTGCAAAATGCACGCAAAGCATTAATGCCATTATAATAAGAAATGATCGAAAAAAATGATTATTTTTAAGATATTCAGCGGGATTTTCTCAACTCATTTTCGCCCTGATAATAATTGTGTTCAAATAAACAAATATTGGTGAAGAATTAGATAATAAATTACGTTTAAAATATATATGTATATCTTATGATTTTTATAAGTAGCTGTATCTTTATTAGTTACTAGCTGTTCCCCGCGGTTTCACCCGCATTGCTCCGCTCCTGTTGGTCGTAGCCTTCCTCGATAAATGGGCTATCTAACACCGAAAGAATTTTTCAAATCGGATCAGTAGTTCCCGAGATTAGCGCGTTCAAACAAACAAACAAACTCTTCAGCTTTATAATATTATGTATAGATTAAAATATCCATACTGACTTCAATTTAATTTATTTTTATAATTGACATACCGCCATTTAATAAAGCTTAAAATACATTTAAAAATAGTCAAAACTAAATAAAAATACGACAAACAAGGGCTTTGTTTATATGTAGTTGTAAAGGAGCTTACGGATTTCATAGGTCATTGTGAAACACAAAGCAATGTTTTACCTGAAAATGAGCCTAGAAATTGGTTTGTCGAGATCCTATTATTAATTAACATCTATAATATAAAAATGAATCGCAAAATGTGTTGGTAAGCGCATATCTCGAGAACAACTGAACCGATTTCGTTAATCCTTTTTTATTACATTTCTTGAAGTACGAGGATGGTTCTTATGGAGAGAAAACGTAAAAATGTATCACGGGCGAAGCCGGGGCGGACCGCTAGTTTTTAATAAAAAACTAGGTATAAATTATACATTATTATAATTAATACCTAGATTACGACAACAACACCACTTAAATCAATTACCTACTTATACATAATAATTTAACTTAACCTTCTCGTGTAATAAACAGATATTATTACCTAGAATTACATAATCGTGTATTGTTAAAGTTTCCACATAAAAAACAGCTCTTTTCGCTGCCCCATGTTATTTCAATGTAAAGCTGTGAAATATATTCTCACATTAATTTCCTATTTGCGACAAAAGTCAATTATACTTTAGCTAGCTTTGACATAAAGATGCGTTGAGAGGGGTCCAATCTCTTAGATTTGGTAAAGTACTAGTTTCAGTTTGCAGATTCTCTTACATTATACTCGATAAAAAGTATATGTATTAACGTGTGCAAAATTTTATCGAGACCCTCGAATCTAACGAGAATGTACATCATACGTCATAGAAATCATATTTTATCTGTGCACTATACTTATGGGTATGAATAATGCTCTAAAAATTAAAAAAATAATAATAATTCTATCATGAAGCGGGATTGCCGATCTGATTTATAAAATTGTAAAAAAAAATCGAATAGTTATTTAGTAGTTGAAAGCAGTAGTAGCATTTTATTGCAGAAAAGTAAAATAAAAAGACGTGTGGCACTCGGGGACTGCCGCGGTAAAGCTATTGCATAGCATGCCTTCAAGCCACACCTCCGTGCCCGTCGGAGTGGGCAGCGTGAGGTTTTTCGTTACGGAATTTCTCGATTCGGTCCCCGCGGTAGAAACTATGCAATAGCTTAAAATTTTAATTTCCTGTTGAATATATCCAGCACATAAGGTAAATGAAGGCAATATCAGGACAAGACATGATTAAAGTCTACTACATTAGGATATCAAAAAGTGTCAAGAGCCACCTTATCTTTTTCACGCGTATATCACGAATTAAAAAGGTGATATTTAAATATAGATTAATTTTATTTATTTATTTATTTAAAACAATTAGATGACAGAGATCCATTAGTGTTAGTACGTGACTTAAAAATATTAAAGTACTATCATCAGTTGACGGGGCACCCTATGCGTAAACCTGTCGCTTTGAATGGACAAGTTTACGCACAAAGTGTCCCATGAAAGATGACATATAATATCTCTCCGAAATTACCATCAAGAGACTGTTGCGACTACGCCGCACTCTATCAAATGTAGACGCTGTTTTTTTGCGTATTAATGGATTTAAAAATATTTCATACAATTTTCAATACTTCTTGAGGTTGGTCGTTCGTCATCACCCTAGTTGGGTGCTAACTTTTTTATATAATATTTTAGTCTTTAAAACATTGTGCCGCTATGCTACTATCGATCCCTCTCAATACTCTTGCGATTCTCGTAAATACGCTTGCTTGTGTGCGTGAGCCATTTCGAACGTTTCGTATGCAGTTTCCTTACTGTATGTATCTGTATATTGTGTTAAAACGTAAGTTCTAAATAATGTAATAAAGTTTCAGGTTTCAATATATAGTTATAGCTTTCTTTCCTTCATTCATAATTTCAACTATCAGTTCAATTTTAAATCACAATCCAATCCAAATATTCTAGTCCTTTTAATTCATGTAATTTTAAATTGACGTGTCCAAAAAAGTAGTTTCTCAATTCAACTGGTTATTTTTTTTTTTTGTTACTCGATTACTACGTAGGTTTTCAATCGATTGTAGTGACTGTTTCATACATTTTTCTCATAAATTTTACTTAACTATTCTGTTAGCGTATTTAATAATATTTGTATGAACTCATAAGCATACACATACACTGTTTTCTGAGACACAGGTAATACCTAGTTCAGAAGACAGAGCAAAATTGTGAACTGAATATGTAAAATTTGCTAATAAATATTATTTTATTTTTTATTTTGTGTTTCATAAGAAGAAAAACAGTATTAAATAAGATGTTTGCCATTTAGTATCGTTTTCGAATCTAGTGCCCTTTTTTAAGAAAAGATTTGCATCTATTAATCCCTATCAAAGTTCAAATCTAATCATAATAGCTCACACGGTTACCTGCGTGCAGTTTCGTTGTTTAATTAATAAATATTATCAATATCTATATAACATTTATTTATTATAGTGACCGCCTCCTTGGTACAGTGGTTGACGCGTGAGCGTAAAACCGAGGCGTCCTGGGTTCGATACCCGGTGGAGACGAAGAAAAAAAAATTCTTGATCTGGTGGACATAGAAGGCTGATCACCTAAAATCGATCAGTGAAACAGATGTATAATGCATCTGCCCCTTACCCCACTAGAGGACATGGGACTTCACTTATCAATATCTATCGATAATCGATAGATATCAATCCATCGGAAAATAGGTGATAGTGTAAATAACAATTCCATTCAAGAAATTGAAAAAGATAAGTAAATCACTTAGGTAATACCAACGGATTTGCATTATCATAATATAAGAACTGATTATTTTTCAGTGATTTTTCTGATAATTATGTTATCTTTAACTAGCTGTGCACCGCGGCTTTACCTGCTTTACTTTGCTCTTATAAATTGAGTCGATACATATCAAACACCGGTAAGTCCATTCTAACAGAAATGTGGGAATCGAGGTATTTTTAATAACTTAAAAAATCAATATGTTTGGACCTTTATAATTTATGACGGATATAATATAATACATTAGAATTATTTTTACGAAGAAAAAGAAATGTATTACTTGATGATTATGCCACAAAATTAGATTTAAATCTGGACATACAGGCGTTTGATATGTACCAGCAAAACTTACCGGGTTTTGAAAAACATCGTCTTGGACTTACAGGAATTTGAAAAATCTCTAATGGACTTACAGGGATTTGATAGATCTCAGTTTTGGGACGTACTGAGGTGGTGGAAATGCGTAGATAGTTCGTCGCGTTGTAAGTATTGGACGTTAAAATAAAATATGTAAATTAAAAGATACAAATTATTATTATTATTAACCTTTATCATCCCACTGCTGGCTGGGAATAACTACTGTGCATGTGCTGTGCGTCAAGTTTCATTTATCTTTTAGCTGTTTTCTGAGCCTTGTCGGTTTTAGCTTTTAGTATTGTTTTTTTCCTTGCTTTGTCTAGAACCACCACCTCTATAGTAAAACTGTTTTCTTCCATCATTTATCAATTAAAACGATTTATAAGCATTGGTAACACGTGTTAGCTTCAACAAAATTGAGAGAAATGGCAGCCATTTTAGTGCAATACTGCGCTGTGATTGGTCGAAATGGACTTACCTGAGTTTGAGAAAACCACTGTCGACGGACATACCGGAGTTTGAAAAAAAACATTTACTTTAAACCTTATTTTAATAAAGATACGATTGACTTACCTAACTTTGAAAAGTACAGACTTGTTTAGTTTTACAATTCAAAATTGGCGCCATTGTTATCTCAATTTTGGCAGGGAGTGGACTTACCGGAGTTTGATATGTATCGACTCTATTGGTCTTAGCGTGATGATATGACTATAGCCTTCCTCGATAAATGGACTATCTAACAGTGAAATAATTTTACTAATCGGACCCGTAGTTCCTGAGATTAGCACGTTTATACAAACAAACTCTTCAGCTTTACAATGTTAGTATATTTTTTTTAGGAGAGTAGGCAAACGAACATATGGATCACCTGGTCAATTCCACAGCCCATAGACATCTACAGATGTGTCCGAAGACGTGTTGCCGACTTTTTTAGGACTCTCTTTTTAAATGAATAGAGTATACATGACGTATCGACTCCTACGATAATCGACGATCTTATTACAATAATTAGAGACCAATGCATAACACCTTAACAACAGTTATCTATAATTATATGGAAAAATTAGATATTATTATAAATGATAATGTGTGTCTAGGCAGATAGCAAATTTCTAAGAAAGAGGTGTTAGTCACACCACTTACCTACTTATAATACAAAAATGGAGGCCATATTTCATTGATTTTTAGTTTGTTCGATTTTTTAGAAGTGAAATGAAGTGATTTAGTTAAAATTTTAAAATTAAACCAGATTTTGATTCAAAGGCCCCATGCCCATCTCAAATTGCCCGTCTTTTAATACAGTGTGGAAATTTTCGATGGGCCCTGGAGGGAGAGACCTTAAATACTGCAGCTATAGCAGATGCTGAAAGGAAACAATCCTAAAAAACTGAAAGAAACTTTGAACAATTCACGCATCGTCGCCCTTATCGCTGAACAACAATCTCTATTATGCAACATTTGTTCAACTAATGGCGAACAAGTGAACGCTCTGTGTTTGCGTGAAACGCTTGTGATATATTATAATTAAAATTATAATCAGCTCATGACTTCAGGGTGGTATAACATACGATAAATTACCTATGACGTAGTTTATTTGCACAGATGTTGAAAACCAATCGATTCCCACTAATTTAATTATCTTTAGATAATATGAAAACGTATTAAGAATTAATAAGACATGATCGGCTCTGATGTTATTTTAAATACGTATATTTTCAAAAAATCGTTACAAATTGCGGTACCATTTCATTTAATAGTTTATTAAATTAATTAACTATTACGAAAGAACTTAAAATAGGGTGCATTATGTTACTCACACTTTCGTATTTGTCGTCAAACCTTTCCCTGTATCTCTTGAAAGCAATCCACGCATTTGCAGAGGTCTTCAAATGTTCATGGGCGGTGGTGTTCACGAATCACCAGTTCGGCTACCCATTCAATTTAAAAAAATTGGTTGTCTGTAAAGTCGGTGTACTGGCGATAGTTGAACGTGACAACGTCCGATTGTGCTTCTTGGTCGCTCGTTCCGCGCTCTCGCTTGCACTTAAAAAGCCTTACATGGAACGCCTCAGAGCGAGGTAACGCCGCATGAGTCATGTTTTTTCGTGGTGCAGCCGGCTTTATCGAATTATAAGACGTTGTCACGTCAAAAAGAACATGTATTATTATTGACGAAAAACTTATATTAATATTATGGACGAAGAACATACATTATTATGTAGGGTTTGGTGTTCGCGACTTTTACAGAAAAAAAAACTATTCCCCAATCGTCGATATAATCTTAAAAATCAGTTTCACAACCGAGGCATTGAACTGTCGTTACTTTATAATCGTATCTTCATCACGTCAAAGAAATAGGCTATCATGGCCTTCAAGCATGATTCGTAGTCATTAATTAGTTTTATCAGCAACATTATTTCATAATTATATCTGTTCGGATTTAGATGTCTACGACGGTTTTTCGAGACGCAAGTGGCGATGCTTGCAGTTTTGTGTTGACAGCAAACTACAAGCGTTTGACGTTTGAGTTTTGACGGCATCCGTTTTTGCCTGTCGACGGCAGCCATCGTAAAGCTACGCTTTAATATACATATAATATTATATATTATTTATAAACTATTACGAAATATGCATAATTTTATTAATATCATACATCAACGCATTATAATTAATTCAAATGCACATATAATTAACATAATTAAACTAGAGAGGATAAGCCTAGTTTATGTTCTTTTAAATTTCCATATACAAATTACCCTAATCCCGTTATGAATTTTTAAAAGAAAAAATTATTCGACCTAAATAAAGCCTATAGAGGTTTTAAATAGATTAGTTGGTATGTCTATAAATAGATATAAAACGGAAATAGCGACAAAATTAATAAGAGTGTTAAAAACCTGATTATGAGAAAAATATTAAAATGAGACTGTTATAAGTACAGTGTTCTAGAATATTTTACAAAATATGTGTTAAGTTTGTCGTATTGTTTTTTTTTTCAAAGCTATATAATAACTACTAATAACTACTGTCCCGTGGGTAAAAAAACCATTAATTGTTATTTCGATAAAATATTTATATTATGTTAGTACATCGTTGATAATTTTATTTTTACTTTTTACCAATAACGCGGGCAGCACTCGCCTATTAAAGAACACGTGTTGTGCCGAGCACACGTGTCAGAAGTGAAACTTCTTCGGCATGATTCAAAGAAACCAAAATCGCCGCCACCTTAGAATTTAATTCTCAACGTGCCTAAAGAAGTTTCACTTCAAAAACTTATTTCCATTTCCATTTATGTGTTTATTATCACTATGGCAATAATCATATGATAACATTCTTACTTGGGGTTGTCACCAACTGCAACAATTTATTCATAAGCACTTACATCCATCGATAAATCTGTTTTGCAATGCGATTATGCAACTATCAATCAATGTAAACCGATTATTTTATAAAAAATATTTTAATTGTATGCAAAATGTGTGTATGTATGTTCAGTTGTTAATTCTTCAGTTATGTAAATTAAAATACCTACAAAAGTAAGAACAAACATTATCCATATCTATACTTAATATTGTTAAACTGAAGAGTTTGTTTGTTTGAACGCGCTAATCTCGGGAACTACTGGTTTGATGTGAGAAATTGTTTCGGTGCTAGCTGATAGCCCATTTATCGAGGAAGGCTATAGGCTATATATCATCACGCTAAGACCAACAGGAGCAGAGCCACGCGGGTGAAACCGCACGGCACAGCTAGTTTATCTATATGAAACAAAAAAACTATGGAGTAAATTCTTCTTATGGAATAGACTGTATACTTGTAGTGCATTCAACATGTCTTCCAAACCAAAAATTTTGAAAACGTGCTACTTCAAACTTTAATTCAGATAACAGGATGCATGATGTAACTCTAGAGAAGTCTTTCCCAACCTGGGGTCCGCAGACAAATCAAGAAAATTACGAAAGCCTTTATGACCAGACTTTGTATTTTTCAGTTTTAAGAATAATCTGTCAAGTGATGGATGGCTACGGTATTTCATACTAAAAGACTGCATTGGAGTTCAATCAATTTTAAAATTATATAGGTTGTGCTACAAATAGGTAAGTTTTTTAGGCGACCGTGGATCAAGGTAAGGTGGCGCTAGGGGTCCGTCTTTGGGAAAGGTTTGGGAAAGGCTGCTCTAGAGTATAGAAAAAACCTGTGTTCTACTTGTCCACTTTAATAAAGAGTATTAAATATATATTATAAATATTAGCAAAAATACATTTTGACTTAAATAAGTCGCTAAAAAAAGGACTCACTGACACTAAAGTCAACAGTAAACATAATGTTATTGTTGTAAAATGAAGATGTTAAAAGTTATTGCATATATTTTCTACTTTTTTTCTAAATTAACAGGCATATTCTGAAATCGATATAGTAGAATTTTCAAATACAGTTCAACGCACTCAATATTTAAACCTTTCTTAGATAATAATAAGTTTCAGTATTTTATAAATAAATTTTCTCAAGAATTATCGAGAAAAATAATTATCTACTATTTATATTCTTAGGTATATCTCTCGCTATCTGGCTATCATTTTGATATTGATCATCATTATATTATGCCAGAAATATTAAAAAAATAATTTATTTTTAGGTCAAATCCCTTGATATGATATGCAATATATGACATATGCCTGATTGAGTAGGTTATTTGCTGACGCACAATTTAGTTACAAGATAAGTAATTTCACTTGTACTGCGGGTGATCCATTAGTTACGTAACTCAAGGCCACTCTCACTTAAATTTAGGGTTCCGTAGTCGAATGAATGTTTATCTATACTAATATTATAAAGAGGAAAATTTTGTAATTATGTAGGTATATGTATGAATGGTTTTCACGCATAAACTTCTCAACCGATTTTGATGAAATTTGGCACAGACAATCTTTAGACCCTGAGAAAGAACATAGGCTACCTTTTATTGCGAAATATGTACCACGGCGAAGCCGGGGCGGACCGCTAGTCTGATATATTTTGAAAGGAGATATTTACAAATTTTATGAATATGATGAATCTTGGCTTCCAACGACCTTTTAACGTTTACAGTTCTTTCTATGTAATATAATATTATGTAAAATTGTCAGATTGCAGTATTTGTTAAAAGTGATTACCTACGTTAGTGATAGATCTGCCAATTACTAAAGCATCTATTGAACAACCCTGAATGAACTAAATAGGCTATAAATAGATATTCAAAGCGGGATTATACGAGCCCCATTAAAAGCTAAAGATGGTATAGTGTGTCTAAAGCCTTGCTACATCATAACATACGCATATCAAACATAGCCTTAAAATAGATTAAGCCCTGTCAAAGTGGTAATTTAGCGAGAACATTAAATAGTGAAAAGGATATTAGTAATGGCCGCTGTACACGGGTAGAGTAAACGGTAGAGTAAACAATAGAGTAGAGCGGTAGAGTACACAGTATCCTACTATTATATTATGCTAATACTAATCACAATATACAGATACAACCAGTAGGGAAGCTTCATACAACACTTTCAAAATGGTTCATGCACACAAGCAAGCGTGTTTACGAGAATCGTAAGGGTATTATGACAATTGACAGATACAAGAATACCCTTACGATTCTTGCTTGTGTGCGTGAGCCATTTCGAACGTATTGTATGAAGTTTCCCTACTGGTTGTATCTGTATATTTTGTACTAATGTAGACACCATTGGTAGAGTTAAGTACTAAAATTTCTACTACAAGTGATAACTGCGTTAAAAACAACCGACTTCAAAGTTGCACTTGCAAAATTTACAAATACCTACAGACAAAAATGCTCATAAAATAAAAACTACTGGGCCTATCCGAATAAAATTTTTATGGGACCAATTCGACACCATCCCGCATCGAACAAAAAAAGAATCACGTAAATCGGTTCAGAAACCTCGGAGAAATCGGTGTACATACATAAAAAAAAAAAAAATATACCGGCCGAATTGATAACCTCCTCCTTTTTTTTGAAGTCGGTTAAAAAATGGTAGAGTACAGACTGAGAACTGGAAAAGTAGCATGCTAGTTAACTCTACTGTTTACTCTGCCCGTGTACAGCACCCGTAAAGATCCCCGTACCAGTATCTGTGGTAAGTATAGTCATAGTAATTATAGGTAAATCTTATAGTACCTATCTAAAAAAAATGTATATGTAATGTATATTATAATTATAACTGACTAGCTGTTTCCCGCGGTTTCACCCGCATTGCTCCGCTCCTATTGGTCTTAGCGTGATAATATATAGCCTAAAGCCTTCCTCGATAAATGGGCTATTTAACACCGAAAGAATTTTTCAAATCGGACCAGTAGTTCCCGAGATTAGCGCGTTCAAACAAACAAACAAATAATGAAACAAACAAACTCTTCAGCTTTATAATATTAGTATAGTCTGTAGATGAGTAAAGTGATCAAGGCGTAAGCTTAGAACGAGGATCTATTCCTGAAAGGGACCAACGAAAAAACATATTTTCTGGAAGAAAATATTTTTGCATATTTCACATGTACACACACAAAATATTACAGAACTAAAATATGAAATACAAAACACATTCCACACTCATTCTATGTTTTATATTTCATTCAGCTTATTAATACAGATAGTCTAAAACTACTACTGTATTTCATTCATAAAATATCTAATTTTATCAATAATTGCTGATATAATCCGACTATGATTGACCAATATACAATTTAATTACTGTAGTCCGGAAGCAGGTGGTGACATTACAGCTAATTAATTTAGCCTCTAAGCTAAAACGAAGATACTATGTACATATTACATACTATACATAGAAGATAATTCATTTAATAACTAATTTAGCGATTGCGTACAAAATTATTTTTCTGCCTTATTGATAACTAGGTTTCCGCCCGCGGCTTCGCCCGCGCAGTCAAAGAAAAACCCGCATAGTTCCCGTTCCCGTGGGATTTCCGAGATTGCGTCATTTTCCCGGGATAAAAAGTAGCCTATGTCCGTTCTCGGGTATCAAAATATCTCCATACCAAATTTCATGAAAATTGGTTCAGTAGTTTAGGCGTGATTGAGTAACAGACAGACAGACAGAGTTACTTTCGCATTTATAATATTAGTATGGATAAAAAGTCGTATAGTAAATAATTTCGATACTCGGTCTTATTTATTCTTATTTAATATTTATTAAGGAATTGGTGATGTTCTTCGCTCTCCTCGAATACTGGTGTACCTACATAACATAATTTAAATATGTTAATGACTAGATGAAAGATGAATTTGTATGTAATAAAATTTTATTTCAAAAACTTAGACGAAGTCGCGAGCGTCAGCAAGTAATAAATATCTTTTAAAGTCATCCATTAATTATGACTCGAGCTCAGAAAGAGGAAGTCAATACAAAATTAAACAAAGTTTTTGGGACTCATTTAAATATTAAAACTGAAATTTTAGCACTGCCTAAAAACTTTGTTTTGTAAGATTTGGCAAGTGAAAAGAGGAAAGCCATAGAGTATAGTATCATATTGTCTGTGGCAATTGAGATACGTATTTAAAAAACTTCATCAAAATTCAATAAAAAGACACATATTATTTATCCAATATTTAGAAATTAGAACTAACACACACTTGGTTAACTATAAAAGAATTTGTACATAATATTAATATGTGAATACATATATTTTTTTTTTTTTTGTAAGAAAAACATTATCTATTTTCAATATTGAAACAATAAAAGCATCCATTTTCTATACTTTATAATAAGGTCGTAGTAAAATCAAAACTGTACATTGAATATTTTTTAATACAATAGATACCGAAGCCAAAAATACAGTTTTTAGAATTTTTCTCTGTTTGTCTGCAGTATGTATGTCTGGGTTTATAGTGTCAAAAAGTACTCATGCAGTACTTTTTGAGATTAACTTCAAATTTGATTCCGAGATAGCTTGAGACCTGATGAAGGACACAGGACAGGTTTTATCCCGGAAATCCCAAGGGAACGGAAACTATAAGGGTTTTTCTTTGACAACGCGGGCGAAGCCGCGGGCGGAAAGCTAGTTTATATATTATTAAGTTTTCCTTTACTAATGATAGGATCAGGACATGATAGAGGAAATATTATATCATATTTTGTGAAGTGGATGATCCTCATAAAATATTGTCTTCAAATATCGTATTGTTGCTATAAAATTGTATTATTTAATAAAAGACTTAAAATATTCTTTTTCGAAATGTTTATTTTAAAATCTTTTAAAGAATAACATCGATCTCATAACACATTAAACATTTATACATGAACAACATATACTTAAGTATAAATAAGTACGTAAAAGTACTAAGTATAAGTAAGTACTTGGTTACAAAATAATTTTGAAAACATTTTAATAATGTCAATATTTATATTTTAATTTGCAGTTAACTGAATTATTGAGGTAGATAATAGATGAGATATACAATAAACGTGTCAGTCGATTGAACAAAAGAAAACGTACGACGCAACGCATTTAATTAATTCTATAGTTAATTATTTTTTTTAGTACCTAATTATCTAATTATTATGTATTGTGCAGTTAGATTAATGGAAAAGTTTTGCTCTTAGTAGCATGAAACTAAACAATGTCCACAAAAGAAAATAATTTCGACTTTGTCTCAGCTCATTCATCTCTATAAATATCATATTTTAGCAGAAAGGTTTCAATTGTTGGTGCTAAAAATTATTATTTTAGGCTGGGTTAAATCCAAAATAGTTTGGAAAATCCAAAAGTGCACGCCTCATAATCTCATCCTTTACAATAAAATTGATTATTTATAAAGAGTACACTATAAATATAAAAAAGAAATAAAATAAAACAGTTGGAAAAGTAAAGAAAGCGGTACCGTAATAATTGAGCTATTTTTCTTGTGGCCCCACCTAGATGTGAAACTGCGCAGGTTTAAGGGACTGACTACCAACTTATTTTTTTAAACCTTGGCTTATAGTATAAAGAATCGAGTTTATAATGGTGAATTTTGAGTACACTATAAATATAAAAAAAAAAAAATAAAATAAAGAATATAATATATAGATATACTAAAATTATGGAGAACAGTCGATATTTTTTTTTGTTTATTTAATAACAATTAAACCACATCGAATCAGACCCTGAAAAATGAAAGGGTTCTATTCCTGAGCATACTCAAGCGTAAGAGAAAAAAAAAGACTCGATTAGTAAAGTATTTCGGTCGCTATCGTGTTAACAAGAAAATCCTCCGCACATACAGACACACGGACGTCCAAGACAGAACTTTTTTAAACTGTTTTTTAACTAGTTTAAATAACAAAAATGACATCAAAAATATCATGAATGTTAAAAATAGTGTTTTTTCTTAATATGTGTGTGTATGTATTATCTTACAAGTGCAATGTATGATACATAAAGACATTTTAAGTTTGAAAAATCAGATGTTTTGCGCGAAGTGACAGTAGTACCCACCTCAACGCTTCCCTTATGAGGCGTGCAAAATGAAATATAAAATGAAAAAAGGAGCAGACAGGACTAATACTACCTATTTATATAAAAGTGAATCGATAAATTTGTTGCTAACCTCAAAGTCGAGAAAGGATCAACCAAATCGATTTATTCTTATTTTTTATTAGAGCAATCAGAAGGTTCTTTGGAGTGCAAAAGTTAAATTACGGGGAATAGTAAAATCAACAGTTTTCTCTTATAAATCTTTAATATGAATCAAAGTTACACAATCTTCGATTAACATAATTACTGTAAAAGAATTTTAAACTGTCATAAAGAACCTACCCGGGCGAACCCGAAGCCACACACAGATGCTTGAAACTAACCTAAAACGAATCAAAAACTTAGTTATTTACATTTATCTTTCAAAAGGTACTCTTTCACGCCCCTACAATAAATAGGCAAATATTCCCTCCATTTAATAGAATTAGGATCACATGGGAATGTCTTTTTGTCGTAATCATCAAGAGATGATATTACAGATAACGCTTTATTACATTTAATATACCAAGATGCTACTGAAAATGGAATTAGTAAATTACGAAGCCATATAGCGCGGAGGTGTTCTTTCGTATTCCTGAAAGAAAAATATGGTATAAATTAGAAAACAGAGCGCGTTGAGCACAAATGTCAGAAGTGAAACTTCTTTAATTTAAAGATATCAAAATCCTTACTCTATGACGTGACGGTAGTGCCATGACGCGACCTTGAAATTTTACTCTCAACGCGCCTAAAGAAGTATCACTTGTTACCATGATATCTTAAAGCAGTATTATTTTCGGTATGTGTGGGAAAGTGACAGAGCTATAATTATAGCACCATCACTTTCCCACACTGCAAAAAAATACTGCATTTATACATCCTAATAATAATAAAAAAATAAAACATTTGATCACAAAGAACTTTTTTCGATATTTCGATTTTTTGGTTCTATTAAAGTATTATCAAAAAATGTGTGCGTGTACTAAGTGTACACATGTAAGAAGTGAAACTTCTTTATGTCCTTATTTTTCAAAAAATAATTAACTAATATGCAAATTTACAGAAATAAGTCGAATCACGCGTGGTAGGGATAAGAAAAAGATGGCGCGTAACGGAAAAATGTCACGCGTAACGAAAAACTGTTACATTAAATTTTATTCCAACCCCGATAAAGAAATTTCACTTCAATTATTTTAAGCCAGTTTTTTATTTCTATCAAGTATTTATTATCCCTAAATATCTTCTATATTCACTAAAACTAATTCCACATTAATAATGACTTTGAATTTACTCGTATACGGTATAACCAAAATGTAAATGTTGCGGTGTACTCGATTGCCACGAACATTCGTAATTGCGGTTTATATGTGGAACTAGCTTTCCGCCCGCGGCTTCGCCCGCGCAGTCAAAGCAAAACCCGCATAGTTCCCGTTCCCGTGGAATTTCCGAGATAAATCCTATCCTATGTCCCGGGGTAAAAAGTAGCCTATGTCCTTTCTCGGGTATCAAAATATCTCTATACCAAATTTCATGCAAATTGGTTTAGTAGTTAAGGCGTGATTGAGTAACAGACAGACAGACAGAGTTACTTTCGCATTTATAATTATATAATAAAATTAGTATGGATGCAGCAGAAATCATTGAAACATTTCATTTTGATGTGTGATCAAAATGAAATGTTATTTATTTGATTGCTATTGCGACTGGATTACGATAAATTAATTAAATATATTTGGCATAGAAAACTACACTGTTAAATAAAAGCTCTTAATATTAAGCACCCTTTTATTGATAAAAACGATTTTTCATATTTCGTAGCATACACAACTCGTGGATATGATGTGTTTTACTTACCTTTCAGTTAAAAGTTATACATTTTATATGAAAATATGCGCCTAAGCGTTAAATAGCCTATCAGGGATAAGCATGTGGTAAAACCGGGTACATATTTGATGTAATATATTCAGCCCCTATATTATATAGGTACTTCATACATACCATGGCTTCTTTCCCCTGGCAATCAGTCCCACGTCAGCAACCAGGCAGGGGATTGTGTTCCTAAATAAAGTCACAATTTCAATCGTAACTGGTGACATACTGAATGAAATATTATGTGCTTTTCTTTTACCTGAAATAAATATTTAGTTATATATCGATTATATATTATGCGCTGGATTACTAGCTATAACAAAAATAAATAATATGCTATTAAGACAATTGGTGTCACAACTTGTATCTAAATTATTTTGCAACATTATATAAAGTTTTATTAAATAGTTTCATATTGTGTTGAGACATATTAGTATACTTACAAAATCCATGTTTTCTACTTTCTTCCAGAAACAAATCAGATGCACGACGCCATGTGATGGGATTCTGTGAACTGGTGCAAATATTGTAGACCAAGACATCATCAGTCCTGCAAACGCTGTGTCATTATTTATTATCATTTTTCTAGCACAAAAAGACAAAATATTTACAGACTCATAAAAACCTTATTATCATACAATTGAACATAAATAATCAACAAAAAGCTTAACTATTTCAATTTTAATAATAAAGTTTTTTTCCAAATTAAACATGAAACAAAAGAATACCTACATTTTGCCTCTAGCAGCAGCGACTATAGCGAAGTTAGTGACGTAGTCCACGGGAATGATATCACACACTGTGTCCCGACTGCCGTATTGCATTGAAATCAGTCCCCTGGCCACGTTACTGAACGTAGCAGTAGACGCCACCCAGTTGTCAGTCCAGCCCTTTAAAGGCTCATGTAGTATGGGTCCCACTATAATAATCATTCGAAACATACATACATAATACATGATGTTATAAGAATAAGTACAGGTTTTTGTAAAAACAAAGTTAATTAATTAAATATTTAAAAGATATGAATTTTAAAAGAATGTATGTAAATTAATTCAGACAGATTTAGTAGAAAAACGTGAATTTTTAATGAAATAAATCGTATTATTTTCGAAAATTATTATTCAATGTCTATATCCTAATTAAAATTAAATGTAGCTGCTACTGTCTATTTCATTCATAATTTTTATTAACAAGCATTTCTACCCAATAGGAATACAAATGAGAATCAGTACAGCCGTTTCGGAGGAGTATGGTCACTAACACTGCGACACGAGAATTTTATTTATATAGAGATACTGTAAGAACATGTGATTCTTTCAAAACCTAAGATAAAACCAAATGTACAATAAATCACTACATAGTATATCTAAAACAAAGTCGCTTTCTCTGTCCCTATGTCCCTATGTCCCTTTGTATGCTTAAACCTTTAAAACTACGCAACGGATTTTGTTGCGGTTTTTTTTTAATAGATAGAGTGATTCAAGAGGAAGGTTTTAGTATATAATTTATAAGGTTTAAGACAAAGCGGGCGAAGCCGCGGGTGGTAAGCTAGTAATAAATAAATACTTACCAACGGAAGGTCTTATGATGATGGAAGGCATCTTCCCTCGATACTCATTCACGAGATGTTCACTAAGTACCTTCGAGAGAGCGTATGTATTTGAATGATCGCCTGAAATCAGTACAGTGGTTGACGCGTGAGCGTAGAATCGAGGGGTCCTGGGTTCGATTCCCGGTGGAGACGAAGAAAAAAAAATGTTTCGGTCTGGCAGCACACAGATGGCTGATCACCTACTTGTCCCTAAAGAAAATCCATCAGTGAAACAGATGTATAATGCATCTGCCCCTTACCCCACTAGGGAACATGGGACTTCACTACTATATTTAATATTTATTTTACTAGATTAGTACTAGGTTTTAAACCCGATGCAGGAGCGAAGGTATTTTTTATAAAATTACAGTAGGTATACACGGTACACACATAAAAATTACAATCCAGAAACATTTTTTATATAATCTGCGACACTGAAATACTGTGTGCTCCTGAATTTAATAAATGGAAGCTGCCAGCTTTAATCAATTCATTGGACATGTAGGTTATATTCCATTTCTCTTTTATATACAGGGTGTCGATCTATTGGTATACTAAGCGTGAAGGGATTTGTAGTTTTGCATACATTGACTACGTAAAAAATACTTAATCAACAAAATTTCGTCAAAAATTTTTTGCTAATTTTTTTCTGAAAATTCATGTTTTCTTCTCTAGCTTCGCGCAGCTGGCATATACGGCTTCTCCAATGTGAGCAATTTTGTCTATGAAAACATAATCTTAAACGATAGCTCACGTGCTGGTGGCAAAGTTGGGCGGGTTGCTTGACAGGGGTGTACACAAAGAGTTTTAAGAATTCATCTATTTGAAAAAAAAATGCGTCTAGAATTTTATAAGTATTTTTTACGTGCTCAGCGTATACAAAACTATAACCTCCTTTGAGCTTAGTATACCAACAGTGGGACACCTGTATAACGATAGTGAAAAATCTTAAAAAATCTTTATCATAACATACGTTTTGAAACTTTATGATATTGATTTCACATTTGTTTGTTTAGCTCGTTTGCTAACGATATATCGTAAAAAATACGCCATAATAGGCACACAGTTTTAAAACTAAAAGCTCCTGTTAAATTTTAGTGCCATTTTCCTAGTTATTTTTTTAATTATTAAAAATCCAGATTTGTTTTTCATTGGCTATACACAGGTGCCTGATAATAATTAATGTGTTTGAACTTTATCTGAGATAGCGAATAATGAACGGAAATTGATAAGAAATTATTAATGAACTGAGATTCGATGGGCTATAGGATAACGTTGTTTTGGTACACGAAAACATGTTTTTAGCTTATATTTTATTATAATTATTGTAATTGAATTTGTTCCTTTACATAAAATTGTGAAGTACCAAAAAATAACGAGCATTATTTTTAAGCTGCTGCTGTAATTGTTGCTGCACTTTTTGTGTATCAAATTGATACAATATATTGAGAAAATATAGTATTTTTATAACTTATATGTTAAGTCTTTATGTTATTTAAAGATATTAAAAAAATGGTTTAAAAAGTTCTGTGACATCCGTATCACCGTATGTGAGAATCTGTATGTAATTTTGATACCGAGAGATACTTCATTTATCGAGTTATTTTTTTTTTTGAAGTGAAACTTCTTTATCGAGGTTGGAAAAAAATTTAGTGTAACATTTCGTTACGCGTGACATTTTTCTGTTACGTGCCATCTTTTATTGTATTTCTGTAAAGTTGCATATAGTAAATTATGTTTTGAAAAATAAGGTCATAAAGAAGTTTCACTTCTTACGTGTGTACACAATTATACGCACACATTTTTTTTAATATGCTTCAGTATTTAGACGAATAGTAGTCTATAATTTGAATTAATACTAATTTAAATGTAAATTATGTTTTGAAAAATAAGGTCATAAAGAAGTTTCACTTCTTACATGTGTACACAAGTACACGCACACATTTTTTTTTAATATGCTTCAGTATTTAGACGAATAGTAGTCTATAATTTGATTTAATACTCTCCGCCATACGTCATGATTATTATAATAATTCAATACTGAAGATTATTATTTTGTTATTTTTTAGTCCCTTATCATGAATTTTTAGGACGGATCATTTTATCAGAGCTTAAAAATACCCATCGATTAAGCGCGTCACACACGGTGAAGTTGTGGGTCATTTGTAACAGGATGGCCGTTCTACAGGGGTCTTAGTACGCAATGACAAAAAGAAAAATGATGGTCAGAACGCTGATACCGGATACCTTAAGATACTATAACGTTTTATATTACAGTATCTTAACATTAAATATAGTATCTTCACCGTGTGTGACGCGCTTAAAGCGTCATTAATATTTTCCGCTTCTTTTAGGAATGCATTTTTATTTTTAATTCAATAGGTACTATATTCAATTTACACTTCGAATGTAAAAATGTTAATGATATTTACATATTACCGATTTATTTAAATGAAGTCATAGAATATAAAAAAACCTTGTAATATCTCTAGAGTCTATAGTGTATTCTTTTTCGTTTATTTCCCTTCAAAATATTTCTTATGTACCTATCTTGATTTATTTAAAATTATTTTAGTCTTTTCTAAGTCGTATGAATTATTTCTAACTTAACAACATAATTAAAAGTTGCATCTTTATGATAATGTATGATTATTTTTAATTACATAGGTACATACTTACCTATAAATTCCCCAATCTTCTCCTCATCAGTACCATATTTTTGTATGAAATGTGATACTTCGTCCAAATTTTTAATCGGCGGATAAATTTTCTCATCGATGGCAACTCTTGGCGCATTTGAAAATGCAGTAGAAATATATGCAAATGTCTGAAAAAGCTGTAAGTAAGTAGCTGCAGTGCTATTCTGTAAGGTTATTATAAAAACTCGAACGCGGAATCCGCGGTGAGTTTTCGATTTTGTATTCTGTAAAACTCGACAGTACTAGTGGCGCCACATCGTCGAGAGCGGCGACGAGGCGAACTGTGCTAAGTGAGTACTTTTGACGTTTATAGTATGAATTCGGCATTCTGTAAGGTAATTTTACACCTCGAACGTCGAGTTCGAGTGTTTACAAATACGAATTCACCTGTCATACCATTATACATAAACAACGTTTAAGCCTAATGTTCTGACGCACCTCGCACCGTCCAATTATTATTATTATTATTTGTATATATTTTTTTATATATTCTGAATATTTTTTTGCTTCTAAATGTTCCCCCAGGGTTTTGATATGAAATTTTATCTCGTAATCTTCAATTGCGTTTACTGACAGCTGCATAACAACGAAAGATTTTGTTTTAGGAATATTAAAACTGGTTTCGTAGTTTTTTAAACTGAGTGGGGAGCGTGAGGTTTTTTTCGTTACGGAATTTCAGATTTCTCGATTCGGTCCCCGTGCTCAAAGCCCGCGATAGAAGCTATGCAATAGCTTAATGCAAAAAATATGGCTTATAAAATTAATGCTATATAATTAAAATAGGTATATAGAAAATTCATGCTATAAATTTAAAAAATCTAAACAAATCATGCCTAAATAGAAACCGTCACATAAAGTAATTTTGATGACGTTGTTATAGCGTCGAGGAAAGATTGCAATTTGATAAACATTTCTTTCCTTTTTTGCTGATTACACTTTTCTGTGTAATACTTAATAATTAAGGTGATTAAGATCTTATTTCTAGATAACCAATTAACCAATTAATACGTCTTGGTAACAGGTAACTAACCTTACTCTATGTTTTTGAGGAAATATATAATAGATATAATTTGTAAGGTGCAAAAAAATCGTTAATATACATTTTGAATTATGAAAAAAAGTTATGTAAAAAATGTGTGAATATTAATTTTTAAATGATGGTGATTTTTATTAAATTCAAAATATGGTCGACGGTTCTCAAGTGAAAATCAATGAAAACTACACTTTTATTACTTACAAGTTTTTTTAAGAAGGTTGCTACTTGCATATTTTATGACGTAGTATTAAATTAAAAAATAAATATTACTTACATCCAACTTTTTCATATTCTTAGCTAAGTCCATGACTTTCCTGGTCCCTTCAAAATTAACAGTCATAACAGTTTTGAAAGGATCCGCAAAGCGAACTGTAGCCGCAGAATGAAAAACTACGGAAACCTAAAATAATGAAGATTACAAAATATAAGTAACTATACTTATAGCACTTTTTTCAAAATAACGTGATTTTTATGTAAGAGTCATATATTTATACTAGCCTTGTGCCCGCGGCTTTTCCCGCATAGTTCAAAGTAAACCCATAGCCCTCGTTATGGTGACATATCCAAGTAAAACCTATCCTATGTCATTTTCATTTTTCAACTTGACATTCTAAAGCTATCTATGTAGACCGGACTCTCAGTGGAGTTTCGTTTGCAAAAATAGCGGACCTAAATCTGACTTCTGATATATATTGTATAGATCCCAGACATCCTATAGACAGATGTTGCCAACCAGTTTTGTGGTCCCCCTGCCCGCACCCCGGTAATTAAATATGGCATACAAAGAAAAAAATAAAAATTTCCAAAACATGCCGTGTTTAAAGTTAACTCAAAAATGGACCATTTTCGTAAATTTTCTAAAAAATCTTAGAGAAAGTGTAAGAAATGTATATAGTATGCTATATATTCGTGATCTACTCAATAAGCTCTTTCATTTGATACCCCACACGGCATGTTTTGGAAATTTTTATTTTTTTCTTTGTATGCCATATTTAATTACCGGGGTGCGGGCAGGGGGACCACAAAACTGGTTGGCAACATCTGTCTATAGGATGTCTGGGACCTATACAATATATATCAGAAGTCAAATTTAGGTCCGCTATTTTTGCAAACGAACATCTCCTTGGAGCCTGCTCTAATGTACGAAATTTCATTCAAACCGGTTCAGTGGTTTAGGCGTGACGAAGAGACAGACAGACAGTTACTTTTGCATTTATTATATTTTTAGATATCGAGATAGATTAGGTTGTGAGATATTATCCTTCGCCAAATCCTAAAAATTTCTAATTTCAGATGCATTTTATGTTTTCCTGCACTATTTTATTTTATTATCTCAGAACTTCGACATTGAATCTAGAAAAAAATATTTTTATTTTCTTAGTGTCACATACTTTCAAGTAGGGTTCATTAAAAGCTCATCTAAAAAAGCTCAGCAGTTCAGTCTTTATCTATACTTTAATATTATAATAAAGCTGAAGTGTTTGTTTGTTTGTTTGAACAACTCAGGAACTACTGGTCCGATTTGAAAAATTATTTCGGTGTTAGATAGCCCACTTATCGAGGAAGGATATCATCACGCTAAGGAGCGGAGCCACGCGTGTGAAACCGCGGGGCGCGGCTAGTATTAAAATAAAGTTCTAAATAAATGCATAACGACCTATTTCAATACCGTACCTATTTTTATTTTATGTATTGAATGTAAAACATACTAAAATAGATCGTCCCATATTTTTATTAATGAAAAAAACTGCTAAAGGAAACCTTTCGATGGAATAAATTGGGCCGCCTATTGAATTTTGTGTCACGACGCTAATATAATTTGCCTTCCAATAAGCTATAGGCAACATAAAATATTAAATAATCGCATATAAATTCAAAATTGAATGAATGGAATGCTTTGATCTTATTTATAAACCAGATTTAGGTATCTAAATATTTCTGTTCGAGTAAATAAATTTTTCGTACTTATCTTTTGGAAATAATTATTTCATTATTGTAGTAACTAAGTACTTAATTAATTGTATTTACTAAATTACATTTTTGAAATGCTATTTATTTTAATTATAATTTTACCTGATCAATCAATTTCTGTTCATCTTTATCTTTAATACCTAATCCAGGCGAAGTTACGTCTCCTTCAACCGCAATAACTTTTTTTAGGTCATTTGGTCTCACTTCTTTTAATTTTTCAAATATCTGTAAACAAATAGATATGAGAATCAAAATTGAAATATACACGTTTATAATAATCTCCTTTATTTAAATACTATCATCTTAAAAAGTTTATTTCAAAGTCTTCAAAAAAATTCAATTTGCCGCGCTTTTTTGACAATGTCTAAAGTCAAAGCGCGGCAAAGTCTCTAGTCCCTAGTCTCTACGGGCTTATGCCCGTAATAATTATTTATTATTTATTATCTTTGTTATCTTGTAAGTTTTTTAAAGAATAAATATAACGCAAATAAATACAATCATTTTCTATTCGATATAAAATTAAATATTTATTGGTATATAATTAAATTTATTTTTTCTAATTATCAGAGACACGAAATAAAAATGGGTAAGTATCGATATATTATATTTCAAAACGGTGCATATTTTATACAGGGTGTAATCGTTAAGTGTGCACAGGCGATTTTTCCGTAACTATTACAGCAAAGTATTACAGATAACAAAAAACTTTAAACTGATATCGAAAGTACTTAACCTAATGAGTAAAATGGCTATAATAAATTTTTAAAAATAAAACGAGCAATATCAAAAAAAAAATATTTAAACCCTCCCATACATTTTGTATGAGATATGAATATCCCATGTACATTGAATATGAAAGATTTTAGCTTTCTCTTTCTTTTTTTGGTTTTATACTTTAATTACTTCGCAAATTTGAAGAGAAGTTCATTTAGAAACTTTAAATAGCATAACTAATTTAAATAACAATAATTAACTAAAACTAACTTAATTAAAAAAATTAATAAATAATTAATTAATTAATTACTTAATTTTTTTACTTTAACTTTAATTGTATTGCACAATGAGGACGGCATTTCGAAAATCTGCTATGAATACAAAATGTATGGGACATCAAATGTATGGGAGCGTTTAATGTAACATTTTTGGATATTTCTCGTTTTATTTTTAAAAAAATGTATGGCCATTTTACTCATTAGGTTACGTACTTTCGATAACCGTTTAAAGTTTTTTGTTATCTGCAATAATTACGGAATAATCGCTTGTGCACACTTAACGATTACACCCTGTATAAATCTTACCGGTACATCAAAAATATTCTGTAGTCTTTTCTCAACGCCTTCCCCTTTCTTGGATCTTATCAAGATGTAAATTGTTTCGATGTCCTTACAATTATACAGGAGACGCTCTATGAACAACTGCAATTGAATGAAATTTTTTTTTTTTAATAAAGAAAGGTGCAGACTGTGGGTGCAGACTATGGAGGTAGCTCTAAAAAGTTTTAATTTAAAATTTACTACACGCACCGAAAAAAATTCTTTAAAATTCAAGGCGAGCGATGAATATATTTAGAAAAAAGGGTGTTTTGTAAAATGCTATTATCAATCTAAAAATGAATAGTAGAGATATAATTAAATTATACTTTTCCAAGGAACCCCGTCGCTCCAGTAATAAAAACAGATTTCCCTGCATAGTAATCAGCTACTCGTGTGTATTGATTGTCTTGAACTGCGCTTCTGCGAAAAAAAATATATTTTATATATGAAAATCAAAGTGAAACGAAGTCCTTTAAACATATTTTAAAATTATAAAATATCTATTTATTGTCTAGTAAAATTGTAAACAAACCGATAAGTCAGTAGACTTCTAACGAAGAAGCCTTTTATTTCAAGCAAATTTATGATACAATTTCATATTATTATATATGAATTTTAACAAGTTTCATATTCACTTAGCCTGATTACTAAAAGTGGGAGCAGACAATCTATGTAACTTTCAAATTGCAGCGCCCATCCATGCAGGTATTACCGCGCCCTACGACTCGTTACCCGCACATTGGAGACTGTAGCTACGTCTTGACACAGCTCATTTATTTATGGTTATATACTGGCACTACGTTGTATTAGAAAAACGAAAAGTAAACTATAATTGGAACCATGTGACTTAAGCCATATAAATTACGAAATCAATCAAGTTTTCCTTCCATAGAAGACAATTAATGATGTTTCACCAATTTTACACTAAGAGATGAAAATAGTGGTTATTCTCATTAACAGATAATACATATATTTTTTTTATGTAGTGTGTATATAATACACGACTTTAATCGGCTTCATACTGATAGTAAATCAAATAGAAACCCCTTATGTGAATTCAAATAATTTTGAAATGATAACGCTCTACATTATTATAAATAAACCCTAATGGTAGTTTAATTTGAATTTAATTTAATGTAATTATTTATATTGATGTCAGACATTTATTAATGTTCATAAAGAATTTATCGAAGTAAATTTTAATAAAAAATTGTTGGCATATTTAGCAATTTGATATGAATTTTATGAATATTAGAGTTTATAATTTTATACTAATCTTATTTAGTTTGACATAGCGATCATGATGTTTTTTGTAGATAAAATAGTACTGTATAATATTATACATTCATACTTAGCCTTCATAGTTATGCTAGAAAACAATATTATCCACAAATGATATAATACCTACCGATATAAACTAAATACTAATGCTAAAATAATTATAACCCAACATTCGATCTTGCAGTAAAGTGATTGTTATTGTTTTTACTAATTAAACTCAAGCTCAAAAAAATAAACAATATTAAATATCTATATATAAACTTTTCCCATATTGACAGCTTTGCGATTCTCTTCTTAATTATTTAATTGAATTTCTCCATTGTAGAAAAAGAAAAACAACAATCTCAATATCATTTTCAATTTTGCACTAATATAGGTACAGGTACATTAAATTTTATTTCATATTTTTACGTTAATATTAACAACCTCATCGCATTTAGAATAATAATAATTAATATAGAATACAAATTATAATAATAGATATCCACTCTTGATATTGGTCAGTCACGGTCTTAGATTACAAAATAAAAGACAGATGGAGCGTTGCCGAACTAAACCGAATGATTTATCGTCATTTTCAATAAAGCTATGTGTGCTGTCATTTCGCATCTGCACTGTACGTACACGGTGCTTCTGTGTGCGTGTAATGTTACCGGATATTCAAAAATTTCCCAAATTTTTCCCCGACTACGGAAAAAAGAGGGTTATGTTTTTCGAGTTTATGTATGTATAATATTTCTTTGACACGCCCTGCAGTAGGTATAAACCGTTGAACGATTTTGAGATGTGAGGTTTCATTGCAATCATCTGAATTATTATGTTAGTGGCGGTAGTGACGTAGGCTATATACATAAATTAGCAGTCAAGTTTTAATTTTTATTTTAATACTAGCTGTTGCCCGCGACTTCGTCCGCGATTACGTCGTTTTTCGTCATTCGTCGTTTAAAAAAAAATACGTGACACTTTATTTTTGAATGTTCTTAATTATTGTCTCTTATAAAATTTAACTACATTAAAATTGAACACTGATAAGAAAATCTTAAAATCTAAAGACAACATGAATGAATGTGATTTAAATTCTACATTACTTAGTATTTCAAATAATAATCTAAATTAAATGTAGATTAACAGTTTGAGCGCACCATTATAGAATATGTACCTAAGTATTAAATTACGTCAGTATACATAGTAACTTTACTAAAAACACGATGACTTTCTTTCGCGCTCGGTACCACAAACTAAGCATGTTTGTGGTACGTGGCCCGCGTCACTTGACCCCCCGCGAGTTCCCCTCCGTTGCTATGCGAAAATACATTCGTTGCTCTACTGTAGGAAAAATTGTAATACTGTGGCCTGGGCGTTATAACACGTCCAGGGAGTTCCTGAGTGCCGATATCACCATCTTGAGGAAAAGCTTCTAATGTCGATTTAAAACTGCATACATACGAATTAACCTGTTCTAAAATAATTGTGAAATTAGTTCAGTTTTAAATTTGAGAAATATTGATTTCTTGTATTCCACTATTCGTTGTAGTCGAATACAAAATATATTTAAACAAACTTAGGTTGGCTTTCAGGCAAAAGGGATCCTATCAAATGGTAAACTTGACCTTGTATCTTAAAAGTAAGCATGAAAGGACCTTCTGATAATTATTGAGCACCAAAGGATCATTTGAAACGCACTACTATAAGAGCGAATATTGTCTAATAACAGTTTAGATTGCACAGTATGTTCCTCTAAAAGTAGTGATTTCAAAGGTTCCGGTGTATCTTCAAACGAAAGCCGTCTCCTTACTCCACTTTAAAGCATGTAAAGCATGCAAAGAACATACTACGTTAATATCGCCTATACAGAAGATGATCTGTAATAAATTGTGAGGTTATAAGCAAACCCACTTTTATATTTGTCGGACCACACCACCGAATTCGTAGATTGTTTACCTCTAAGTCATCAAGAATTCAAGACTATGACGAAATCGTCTGCAGTAAGACGGGCCTCTCGCTATTCGTCCGTTTTCAGAGACTGAATAATTTCAATTCTTAATCTTTCATTAAACAAATATTAATCGTTCTTGTCTCAAATAATTGTAATATTCGCGTCCCTACTCTAGTCATTGCTTATGCTCATGTTCATCTTCAAGAGATCGAATAATATTATGATACACCCTATCATTTGTCAAACGGTCTTCATATTGAGTAAAGTTTCAGATTCTCGAGATAAAATATGACTGTCGTGATCAGTAGTGAGACGTAATTCCCTCTCAGTGAGGGTTTCGGTCTAACGGGATAATAGGGGAAACCGGGTTTGTTTGTCTCACGGGTTGGTTGTCACAGCGGTCTTAACACAAAACTGAACTATCGAATAAGTCTGTTGAAAAGCGTGGCAAAAGCGATACAGTGACAACGCTGTCCCCACTTCGCGTAAGACCGCCCCGATCTGCCGTGATGGCCTTTTTTTTTTTAGTGGGGAAATCTTGCATAGATACCCACGGCCTCCGGGGAAGAGGCCGTGGGTTATGTCGGATTCCTACCGACCAAAACCCCACTGTGTTCCGTCGAGCCGCATCAACGACAGGGCCACGGGTATGTGTAGAATTCATCCGTGACTGCCGTGAGGGCCTCACAAGTGTTTATAGTTTTCGCACAGATTTTTAATGATATGAGGACCGAATATGGTCCTCATAACATCACCATCAGAAAAAAAGGAATATTTTTAATTGTGAAAAAATATTAATATGATTAACACTATTTTAACATAAAATATTATAAGTCTGTGAGTGTGTAAAAAAAAAGACGGGTTGCACTCCGGGAGTGCCGGCAGAAGTGAAAACTTGATTATTAACGTTCAGCATGTTTGATATTTTGGAATGGTAGGTATCTGTCTTACGCATGGAATATAAGGGCTAAAAAAACTAACATCCGTCTTACGCTTTTTCGATGGTCACGTGTCCTGACGCGAGTTTAAGATTTAATACCCAACGCCGCTAAAAAAGTTTTCACTTCAATAAATCCAGCTAATAACACATCAAACTTATGTTTATAATTAAGTATACGACATGAAAATATATTAATTACCAAGCAATAATAATACAGATAAATACTGAACATAAGTATAATAGTTAGTATTAAGTAGTATTAGTTAAAATATACTTTGACTATTAGTCAAAGTTTATTTTTACTAACAACATGTAAATGAAGAAGAAATAATAATTACCAACGAACTAACCTTTTCTATAATACTTAACACGGCACATTTTTCAAATTATCTTGCTCAACTCTGCTCAAAAATTTGAGGACTTTGTTGGAACCTTAATGTGTCAAAACTATGATATATCTAAACTACGATACTACTTGAAATAACTTGCATGCGGAAATGCTCATTACAATTGTGAATCTAAAGAATAACTAACAACATACTATTCAATTTTATTGAGCTGATGAATATCTTTTGCCTGGAAGAGATCACCGTCTCCTAATAAATATACTGTGTTTTCTTATAAAATCTTTACATAATTTATTTTATTTAGTAGTTTAGTTTTTGTTATTTTTATGTAAAAATGAGCTTGAGCAATGAGCTTATACATATTTGGCAAAAGTATACATAAATTTTTTATAATTTCAGGACCGCAACTTAAATGGGGCGCTCGGAAAATATGCCTATGGGTTATTAATAGAGAAATGATACACAACAAAGTTATGTTGGATCCATTTTATTTATAAATAATGAAAATGATATATTTATAAAATATAAAACATATTAGTTATGTAAAATGATTAAAAATAAATAAATGAAGCAACTACGATTCAAAGAAAACATCTTTTTCAGTGTGAAAATGCTCTTAGCAATCCTGGATGATGAACTGTATATCATGTACTCTGATCCCAGTACGGTCGGTACCTCGATAGCCATAACGATAAATATTATAATCAGATAACCGCAAAGTCAAAATAAAAACATTACTTGTACAGTTGTGAGTGCAAAATTTACGTTTCATTTGGCAATAACATTTTTTCGGTACTAAAACGTAGTAGTTTGATATGTGGCTGGCTGCCCCTCCTCTCCTTCCTGAAAAATATCCTCCAAAATTTCCCGAGATACTTCCAATGATTGAACCATTATGATTAACACTATTATTGATATTGATCAATGATTGAACCATTGGACGTTGGACATTAACTTCAGTCAAAAATTAACGAAGCGGATGATTACTAATTTCCACTTAATCCTCGCTGCCACTATCTTTATCATCAAATCATCAATTTTCAAGTGGTGTTGTAAAATTGTCAGCAGAAATCGTCTTCCAAAGGCGATATAATTTTATGAGCATTGAATCTGTAAATAAAAAAATCAAAAGTTAACTGTAAATCTATAAAAAAGCTACTTACAAATAAAATTTTATCAAAAACTACTGTTCCCAATGCACCTCAAAATCTTGTAAAAGTCATATATATAAAAGAATTCATCAATTCATCATTTTATTATTTCATTCAAAAAGTGTAATAATATAATACCAACAAAACACATGAATTGCTATCATTATAAAAAAATAAATACCTGTATGTAACAACTTACCTTTAGTGGGAACGCATGACGGTGAAAATTCACAAAATACTAAGATTGCATTTGATATTTTTGGTTTTATGGCATTCAATAGTCAAAAGTCGATTTCTCTGTCCCTATGTCCCTTTGTATGCTTAAATCTTTAAAACTACGCAACGGATTTTGATGCGGTTTTTTAAATAGATAGACTAATTTCAAGAGCAAGGTTTTAGTATATAATTTATTAGGTTTTAGACAAAGCGGGCGAAGCCGCGGGCGGTAAGCTAGTAAATTTATAAAACACGAAGATTTTTAAAATTGTAACTAATGAACATAATCAATATTAGATTAATTACTGTAGATAATGGTGTCTATAGTTTTACTTAAAATAATAAACATCTACCCTCACTTTAAAAAAATGTAGTATATTTATTATTTACACGAAATATACCTTATAGGGAAGGGAAGATATGGGTTAAAGAGTTAAATAAATAACATGATTATATTTAAATTATTAATTTTCAACAGTATGTTCAGTAGTGTTAACATGTAAATTGATTTGATTTTTACGAAATCTCATAGATGGCGCTGTTACAAAATTAACATTATACAACTTACATTCTTTAAACTATGTTCCTCTTCCCAAGTTACTTAAATGGCATAATTTTTATAGTTTCAATCTAGATATTGTCAAACAACATTTATATATGCGTCATTTAATTATTAATTTCCAATAGTTAATGTGTGTTTGATTTTTATAACACTGGCTATAGATGGCGCTGTTTCAAATTTGTCTTTATACTGCTAAGATTCATTTAACTGTTTCTCTGCCAAAATTACATAAATGACGTAGTTTTTATAGTGTAAAGGTAGATAATAGCATGGCTTACTCAAAAACAACATTTAAACATGAGTCTTTAGATTGTACGCTGTCGTAGTACACGGAATATGTAAGAAAAATAAAGGTTCACAGCTCCTCCCCCGTATGTGATAGCTTGATAATATGTAGCCTATAGCCTCACCCGACCTGTTAGTAATATTCATGCAAAATTTGAAGTCAATCTATGCAGTACTTTTCGAGATTAGCCCAGACAAACATACAGACAAACAGACAAACAGACAAACAGACAAACAGACAAAAATTCTAAAAACTATGTTTTTGGCTTTTATATCGATTATAGATCACGGCCCAAGTATTCTTTTAAAAAAATATTCAATGTACAGTTTTGACTTTCCTACGATTTTATTATATATGTATAGATGTATAGATGTATAGATGTATAGATAATTTCGGGTTTATGAGATTTTTTTTATAATATTGTAAAAATTATTTTATTAAGTACCTGCCTTCTAAAGTTATATATGGACAAAATAATTATATTCAATTTTTAATTAAATAAATCACATAAAAAAAAGTTTCAATCTATAGGTACATATAATAAATCTGTAGAAGGGTCAATTCTGTACATTGAAAATATTGAAAAAATAAATAGCAGGGGGTGTTACTGGATCGATACCAAGCCCAAATATGTGATTAAAAAAATTTTGTCTGTCTGTCTGTATGTTCAGGCATCACGTGAAAACTAACGGTTCGATTTCGATGAAACTTGGTATAATTATACCTTATTATCCTGGGCGTAAAATAGGATACTTTTTATCCCGGAAAAAATGTAGAAAAAAAAATCTTAATTTTTCTCAATTTTTCCGCGCGGACGGAGTCGCGGGCGGAAGCTAGTATTAACTATAATAATTATATAATTTTTTATTTTACAAAATATATGAATGCGAATACCGGTAGTTTTTAGTCGAGAATACAGGACATTTTATTTTCATCATGGAGTTCACATAAATTAAATCGCTAGCGAAAACGACTATGACTTTTTTAAGCTTTATAAAAGTAACAAAATAATGTATTATGCTTATTAAAATAATCTAATAATGATCATGAACTACAGGTTCAATGTGCACTATACAAATAATCACATTCACGATCGAAGATCTTTTAACCATTTTACCGTTTTACCAATAAAAATGGCAAATTCATTTTCAAAATACTGGCAACATACGTTGAAGTTTTGTATTCCTTCATATCTGTAAAATTATTATTCGTATAAAGAAATAAATCAACCAAATAATCCACAGAAAACCTGTGAAACGATGTTTCATCTTTTTTTTTGTTTTCGGGAACAAATTTTACAGCGTTTTATTATCACAAGACAGCATTTTTTTACTAAAATTGCAAACCCTTTTTGACGTATTGCATGACACTATATGCGCTATAGCACTGGTGCAGCGACGTATTTGTTTTTGATTTCGTATTTTCTTTGACAAGGGCGACGGGCGGCTGTCATGCTCCATCTGTACTTTATTTTGTAATCTAAGGTCACGGTCATAAACCAGTCATAGATTTAAAAAAAATACCCTGTCGAGAAATTCCCGCCATTTCCAATGCATGTAGCTTTTCTGTTCACTCGCACAGCACAGCGAAAAAAACGGAACATTTTCAATGTACGAATACGGAATCACAAAAGACTATAAACTACTAAACGTTATCACACCTTGCTTACTTAATTTTATACTCAATTAGAGAACTACAGAGTAATTAAACAAACGAGAAGGTAAAACGTGCATTCATATAGGTAATTTTTTTTTCAATATATATAATTTAGGTGCAAGGAAATAATTAGTATTGTGTGGATTGAGATGAATCAGGCCGAAATTACAATAATATCATAGTTTTTAGGCGAAGTAAATTAACTATAAATTATTAAATTGCATCTACTTAAGCAAGTTCTACAACCATTTTTTATACTTACAAATGAATAACTGATTACAAAAATCATTTAAATAATATCTAAATTTTATCAAACTTACTTTTTTAATGTTACGTTTTAACTTTTGCTTAGACAGAGTACTTAAGAACAGACACAGTAAATTGCTCTAAGCAGTAAATAAATAGATAATGTAGTCAATAATTACTGATTTTTTTTTATCTGTTATCGCTTGAAATACTTCCAGTTTGATTAATTCCTTTCTTTGTGTAATAGAAATATATCGTATTATGTAAGTATGCTCTTTGAAATACTATCAAATGGTGAATAATTGGTGAATTTACTAAGAAATACTTGGACTTTACATAAAAGCTTGGCATTTAAAAATGTTACCTTTGCGAATCGTTGCTTCATTTGTAAGTATAATTTTGATACGTAAGTATGTTTACTACGCTGACATAGAATATTAAATAGGGCAAAAAATAATATTGTGTCTGTCGGCGCAACGACAATAAACGACTACCGTCAAACTACTAAATAATTATAACTAGCTAAAGTTTACTTAAATCTTTTTAAATAAGTGGTTAAATTAACGAAATAATTAATGTTCGTTAAAAATGATAAAAATTCATTGCAAAAATTAGAGTGGCAACACTCTCAAACTAATTCTTGTGAGTCATGGTTTGCTTTTAAATACGAGCGCCCGGCGGCACAGAGCACATTCACGCGCCGGCCGTTGGAGCGTTCGGAGCTCTCTCTATAATTACGACGTGGAATAAAAGGGCAGTAAAAATACCCACAGGCGTTCTACTTCGAGTATGAGCGCCTGCCCTGATGATGGTGACGTCAGAATTGCTGACGTCACTCTTTTTAAAAATGGCCTTGGGCCCCTTCTTCCGTCATCAGAAGTGGGATAGAATTCAAGCTCACTCTTTTTAAATTTTAAACGTTTACGTAGTTTTGTAACGGCATACTGGCGTTTGTGTTTTTCTCGTGCGTTGTGTAAAGTAAAAGTTTGTTACGTGGATTATTGTAACGGGAGTGTGGTTCATCGAAGGAATTGTGCGTGCTATCTGCGCCTCTCTTTGTGATAAGCATAAATCTACGAGAACCTCCGAGAAATCTACGAGAACCTCCGAGAAATCTACGAGAACCTTCGAGAATCTGCCTATGTCACAAATGAGTAGGTGTTGGTCGCATGATACGCGAACGGACTGCTTCTGTCATGTGGAGTGTTTAGTGTTATGTAAGGTCAGTGTGGCCGAGGCAGTGTGTTTTTGAAATCCCGAGATGAACTACCGTAGTATTGTAATACGAGAAAAGGCGTACGAGGACGTACGATTGTCAATATGGCCGTGTTAGACGTAACTTTGGTTTAGTATTTTGTGGATGAATAGTTGTCATTATTTCATGTCAGAACATGATTAGCTTCTTAGATTAAATAATGTGAGTGCAAAAAACTGATTTCTTAATAAAACAGTTAAAATCTACGAGAACCTTCGAGAACCTCCGAGAATCTACGAGAACCTTCGAGAACCTCCGAGAATCTACGAGACCCTCCGAGAAATCTATGAGAACCAACCTCCGAGAAATCTACGAGAACCTCCGAGAAATCTACGAGAACCTTCGAGACTCTCCGAGAACCGACAAAAAACATGCCAAGATTATAACTTGACATTGTTACAGACTTTTACAACGAGGCTGGTGCAGAGCGCGCACCGCCTGTCAGTATGGCCGTGTCGGCGCAACGACAATAAACGACTACCGTCAAACTACTAAATAATTATAACTAGCTAAAGTTTACTTAAATCTTTTTAAATAAGTGGTTAAATTAACGAAATAATTAATGTTCGTTAAAAATGATAAAAATTCATTGCAAAAATTAGAGTGGCAACACTCTCAAACTAATTCTTGTGAGTCATGGTTTGCTTTTAAATACGAGCGCCCGGCGGCACAGAGCACATTCACGCGCCGGCCGTTGGAGCGTTCGGAGCTCTCTCTATAATTACGACGTGGAATAAAAGGGCAGTAAAAATACCCACAGGCGTTCTACTTCGAGTATGAGCGCCTGCCCTGATGATGGTGACGTCAGAATTGCTGACGTCACTCTTTTTAAAAATGGCCTTGGGCCCCTTCTTCCGTCATGTCGCATATGTTTATTCATTGGTCCATGGTATATTCAGAAAAAGAATTGTTACTTGCGAGGTATCACATAAGATTTCACTTCTGTAGTCCTTTCTGCTTCAAAATAAAGTGAACATAATTTACATTAGTTATAATTTAACTGCATTTTCACTCTGTCCTCGTAGATGTTACAAAAAAAGTGATGTAGGTATGTGCTCTGTTTATTTTTTATACTCTGTGCTTTCGCAGCACTTGGCGGTTGTACTTTTAAAAGCATTAAAAAGTTTTCATTACGATTCATGTTTTACGCTTTGATGTGTTTCTAACATTTTTTATAGAATGAGAAAAAGCTGTTAGAATTTTTGTAAGAGTTACATTAAAGAAGTTAAAAACATTTTTTTCGCCGTGATATAAAATACGATTTACAAATTCTATTTAACAAATTTTCCCGGGCTCATTTTATTCTAGTTCTACTACAATAATGTATTTTTTACACTATACCTACTGTTTAAAAAAAACGACGTGTGGCACTCGGGGACTGCCGCGGTAAAGCTATTGCATGCTTGATGCTATGCCTTCAAGCCACACCTCCGCCCGTCGGAGTGGGGAGCGTGAGGTTTTTCGTTACGGAAATTCTCGATTCGGTCCCCGCGCTCAAGGCCCGCGAAGAAACTATGCAATAGCTTAATAATAATAAAGCCTTATTCCATACAATTTCTAAGATAAATAACAGATCGAGAACCTACTTATTAAACTATTAATAGTGTACTTATTAACGACGATTTATTATTTGAACTACTAACCATCAAGCTGTAGGTATTTCAATCATTTTTATAATACACAGATCAAAATTTATATGAATTGTGAATTATTACAAAAAACGAGCACTTTGATTTGAACCTAAATTAAATAGTTTATACCCTGGATTATTGTAATGGGTATTCTTTATCCCTATTTATCCTGAATAAAGCGAAATTTAAAGGCTCTTATATAGCTATAATCCTTAGAGATTACAAGAAGTATTTGTAGTCTAAAGAAACTGTTGAAATCGATATTTATAATAATAAATTCATTTGTAAGCGTCTTGCTCGTGCCTCGTAGCAAATTTCGTAGATAAGAATTTTTATTTTTATTTGAAAATTTTGTTTTCGTTACAGAATAGAGTAATTTTTAAAATTTATTAATTTGTTTTAATAATACCTACGTGTTTTGCGTTCGTCGTATATTATATTAACCATTCGTAGAAAAATATATTAAAATACCTATCCTTAGTACCTATCCTTCTCGGCGCTCACACGGGAAACCATGAAAACATTAACTGAAGCCTATAAATAACACGGGAAAAGCGTACCTTTCAAGTACAAAAACAGGTGATAAACTACAGATGAAAGAATTTCCAAACCCGATTGAAGCCTACTAATTTTTAATTATATGTATATCTATTATCTATACTAAAATTATAAAGAGGAAAGGTTTGTAATTATGTTCCTATAGTATATGTATTATGTATGTATGGTTTTCACGAATAAACCTCTCAACCGATTTTGATGAAATTTGGCACAGACAATCTTTAGACCCTGAGAAAGAACATAATATATACCTTTTATTGCGAATATGTCTTAGAATAAAATTACAAAGTTATATACTTAGTCCCTTTCAAAATATGTAGTGTTCAAATTTAACAATTTTATTATATTTATTTATTTATTTATAATCTTTATTGCATTGAAAACAAAATACAAATTTCACACACGCAGACAGGACATTTGATGCAAAGGGCGGCCTTATTTCTTCAAGCAATTTCTTCCAAGCAACCCGACTTATAATATAACGTGGTCATTTATTTATTTATTTATATGATTTTCCAACAAAGGTTACAGACAATATTATTTTACATAGCTTACAATTATTGAATACAATATGGTCTACTGCACCTTCAATAACAGGAAAATACAACATTAAGTACCTACATTAAGTTAAATTCAATATGTCAATTTGCTGAAAAATAAAAAAATTCTACAAATTTTTTTATATACTTAATAATAATTATTTTCATAAACTGAAAAAGGTATCCGAACAGTCGTTCGCTCAAACTGACCCACATTTGAAGTGGAAATAGGAAACCAGATCAAAGAGCTCGCTAACTCAATTCCGGAACTATGGAAATCGAATATCTTTTTGATATGGCTGAATGTTAAATTATATTATTTTGTTTATTAGAGTTATCTCGTATTAGTTTGCAAGTTTATCGAACTTTCTTTTTATTTCCGTAGAATATATAGGTAACCTATTTGATTTGCGTGTTATTTATTAAACAGAGTTAATCAATTTAGTCTAAAGACTCCTATTAAAAAGTACCAAACAATAAACAATGTTCCTGGCGATAAGACAAATAAAAATAGTAATATAGATTACTAATAATAATAAAACTGATGTTGCCCCCTTGTTGCCATTATCGGTAACCTTTTTGGGAGTCCATCGACCGAACTGGCGAGTCACCGTCTGCCATAATTTTCAATTTTTAATATTGAAAAGGCAGACGTCCATAGCCCCCATAGACCCAATATACCAGTCCATCTAACACCCCCTTCCATAACCCAGTTTTATTCATTTCCATTTTTCTGCAATAGTCCGTAAACATTGGCCGCGGACTGCCCAGGGCTGTATCTCTATTATAGTGCAGCCATGGGCAGGCTGCGGCTGGTGTCCCACAACACATTAAATTCTCTAAAGGGCCTCTGCGTGTTGGACCTGTGTCCCCACGTAAGCCTTCCAAAGGACCGGGTATCATCCTTACGGCGATACCCGTGTATTATGGAGAGAGACATAATAAAATAATAATAATAAAAAATAATGTAGTTACTAATAAAAATGCTGAAGAGTTTGATTTGTCAGTTGGTTGTTTGAAAGTAAGATATTTAGTGATATTTATTATTTATCGATTTGTCGATTATACAACTATGCGCTATGACCAAAAGAGTCGTAGTATACCTAGTATTGAAAAATGCTGCAGAGATGATGTCAAGAAAAACGTCACAAAATAAAAGACTATTCAGTAATCTGAATACTTCTTAGTTTATATTCGTTTATTCAGTGACTGAAATGCCTTACTACGTACTTTATATCGTTACATTTTCAAATTAAACTCGGCTTTGATTTCATGCTTGGAGTAAGACTTGATAAATTCACGATATCTGAATCTACCTAATCTACCTACTCTTTATTTTTGACAATACAAGATGTGTTTAATAATATCTAAAGATGTTGTGCTTTATTCTTTATTGAAGACAAACAATTAATATATAGGTATATATACAAAACAATATACCTACGACATCCCAGCTCCATCTAATTTACTATTAAATCTATGATCCATATTTCTGACTCTATTTCCCACTAGCCGTAGCATACGTGTATGAACATTAAACAATATGTTATTATCGTCATCGACGTGTAACCAATTAAATTGTATCGTGCGCCAGCCCACGCTTCAGTGTGCTGGCTTAATTAACAGATAGCTAATCGATCACATCTCCTATATTTGGTAGTTTCGAAAATTTGCTTGTAGTTTTGGAGAGTAATTCGCCAACGGTTACTTTAATGGCTTCAAATAAATAGGTAATCCTAGTTAACAAATAAGACTAAAATATTTAACAACAAAAACCAACACGCTCGTCATAATTAATTTTAAACACGTACACAAAAACAAAACTTTACGGATCGTATTGTTCGACTAGTGCTTGAAAATTTACCAGCGCCTGCTACAAATATAAGGCAAAACTTCGCCGCTGCGGTTTTGCGTGTACTACAGACAGGAGTTGAATAATTAAGTTGTTAGCTTCCGTATCAAAAGCGCGACTAGAACACTTTGTGGCATTGATTAACATACAACCTGGCTTCACGAAATACAGTTGCTGAGTTGATATTCGCTGAAAATTTTCGTTATCGTCGTTATTTATTCCTTCTCTGTTTATTTCTAGCTTTTAACACAAAACAGTTCAAACTATGTTAAAATAATAAACTAAAAAGATGTACAATTACATTTGAATTTGAACAATTACGTTTAGAAAATTATACATAGAAATAATTCAATTTTTAAAATTAACCACGATGAAGCGTTCCAAAATAGCTGAGCGTCGCCAAAAATCTGTAAATAAATTAGCATTAATTACAATAAATTTGAATTCATAATGTACATTAACTCACTCAGCCCAAAATTTTAATTATTTTTTCAGTTGCTTAATTTCTCCCTACAGCTACGGGGATACAATTATCAGATAGAATTATTTTTTTTTTTAGATATTATTTCTCAAAATGAACTTTCAAATATTTTAATATGGTAAGGGGCCGTCCATTAATCACGTGAGGCTCAAAAGGGGGGGAGGGGTCCATCAAAAAATCACGAAATATCACCAGGGGGAGGGGGGGTAAAGTAATATATCACGTATATTTATTTTTTCGGCAAGTGCGCGATACTCAACCGAAAAGCGGCGTTACATGTATTTATTACATTAGATACAACTTTTTCGCATTTCTTTCATTATTTTTATGTCATTCAAAAACAAACTGCAATCTTTCTGTCTACCTCTGAACGTTTATTATAGTAGTCTTTAATTTTCTATAATAAAATTAGATGATACTTATAGGTACCAGTATTTTTTATAAATAAAAAATAGATTCTTTGCAGGTACGAAAAAAATACACGTGACATAGGTAGGGGGGAGGGGTAGTCTTAAACTTCACCACGAATCACCAAGGGGGAGGGGGGATCAAAAAATGCCAAAAAAAACATCACGTGATTAATGGATGGCCCCTAAGATGTATTGATAGCCTGTGGTAGACAATATCGTGCAATTTTTGTGTGTCGCTATGAAATATCCAGCAATTTTAAAAGGATATAGCAATGGCAGCACTATTCGAAATACTCATTCATTATCATAATATTACATCTTAATTTTGATTTTAAAATCGAATTAAAATTAAACGAGTTTAATCAAGCGACACAGTTCTTCCACAAGTCAAATAATTTCTATTACTTGATACTTGAAAGTAATAGCATGATAAGGAGACCTTTTGAAATGCTGTCACAGAAACAAAGGCGGTCGAATACTATAGTACCTTTTAATTGATCCGGGTAATAGTCTCTTCAAAGTAAAGATTTCTCGGATTCTGGGATCTTGTCTTATCAAGATATTTGATAAATGGAGGAGGGTTCAAAGTTTGCTCTTTTAAAACAAACCCTTATAAGTAGAATTGGTTTCGCTTTCGCTTCGTTAAAGCTCTACTTCTAGTAATTTTTTATATTATATCGGTCTATGAAAGATAATACCTATAGGGTGGTGCAAATTAGAAAGCATCAAATTACACGTGGAAAATATGTTAAATATATTATAGGCTTTTGAAGAAAATAACTATTTTGTCATCGGAAATTCTCACTTAGGTACGTCAGTTGTTGTTGTATAAAGTTTGATTTATCATTAGCCCGGTCAATTCGTCGGTCGATAACAACTTTTATAACTTTTTGAATCGTTATATCTCAGAAACGGTGGCTCGTAAGAAAAAAAGTATTGATACATTTTTTATAGACAATTTTATGATCTACAATCTTTGCCTGAGGTACTTTATGATAAAACTTACCGTTTTGCCGAAAATCGCGAAAAACTCATTTTTTTGACCTTTGACCGTGAATAAAATTTTTAGCTTACAGGGGAATGATGGGGAACTTTTAGACATTGTTTATAATTATGTTTTCAACAACTTCACAGAAATTCAGCCTGTTGGGACTTTATGTAGTAGTACCCTCATTTTTTGGTTTAAATTGACCGGGCTACATTGCACTTGGAAATTAGGTAAGTGCGGTATCTGTATCTGTCGGTGGAGTGACGACATGACCGGGCTCAGTGGGCGTGCCATGACTGAGGCCTATGTCCAGCAGTGGACAAACATGGGCTGATAATGATGATGATGATGGTGGTATCTGTTCATTGAATTTTTAATTAAACAATCACACAAGACTCTATACCACATACCGCATATTATGTAGATAGTAATTAGTACATTATTATCATAGGTACCACTTTTTGTATAAACACTTTTTGTACATATAAAGACAAAATAAATCTTTGTTCGCCGTAGCATATAATTTCGATTTACCCATGAAATACAAACGTATAATTTTACGCAAAAGCAATTTATCCGAAAGCAATCACTCTGCTAAGAGTAATTTCCGAGTTTGAGTTAGAGAAATGGGGAGATAAGACTAATTCAATATGCATTGTACCTACCTACGCAGACAATGAGATTGCATCGATTTTTAAAGATTCCCTGCTGTAGGCTTGATAAAATACTTAATGCATGATAGGATATTGAAACGGTGAACTTTTATAGACTAGCATTCCGCCCACGGATTCGCCTGCGTAGTGAAAGTAAATTCCCATTAAGTGATTGGCCTACAAATAAGCAATCCTACTTTGTTTTATTTATTTAGATGAGACACTAAACACATAAGTAACAAGAAAAAGATGTGAATTGGAGGAATTTCGGATGTGGGGTAATTTCGGAAAATTGTGAATCACTTCAGATCATCTGAAGGTACTAAATGAAAATATAAAGGTTTGATAATAAGACTAACATTCATATTTATTTCATCAATCACTAGTTAGGTACGTATTCATTTCACTTTACAATTGTATTTACCTCGTCATTTGGCCGAATAACCCAATGGCTAATACACCTTATTACGATGGTGGGTTCAGAGGGGTTAGACAAGTGGCTTTCGTTTAGCGTAACGTTTGATAGAATAGATTATGAATATATGAGATTGACATAAGCTGTAGATAAATGTATCGACAGCTTACGTCAATCTCATACATTCATAATCTACCTATTCTATCGAACGTTACGCTAATAGAAAGCCACTTGTCTAGGGAGGCAGGCGCTTGCGTTCAACTTTCAACGAGCACATGCACGAACACAAGCCACAAGCATGGAAACATGTAGTTTGTGCATGCGCGGGATGCGCCCGTGTTTGTTTCTTTGTACCGATGCGATGCGATGACCGTAGGTAGCGTACACAGTTTGCTCTGTGGTAACTGATAGTGTAAGCGCACGGGCCGCTTCATGCTTGCCAGGCTGCTTGCCACGCGTCTGAACGTACCATGACGTCTTACGAAATATTTAGTATTTTATATCTAGATAGGTACTATGTAACTTGGCTTGGTAGCGATGCTGTAAGTAGAGATAGCAATACAAACTTAATCTCACGATTCAACATCCGATATTTACTTAAACTCTTGAGATTAGTTTCTCGCTTCATTTGTCTTGTTGTAATTATTGTTTTCTTTGTGTTAGGTAATTGAAAAATTACACTAGATATTGGAAATATAATTATTTCTCATATACTAACTAGGGTCATTTCGCCTGCTCGCGTCCATTTTGCGGATATCTTTTAGAAAATTCAGGAAAATAAGTATACTTAACTACTTAATACTTTAAGTACTTACTTACTTATTACTTTAAGTAAAATTGTAATAAGAAAAATTTCCGATTTACTACAGAGGACTACATTTTAATTATGGAGCAACTATGGAGTTTCTCGTCGGTTGCTATCTCCATAGATAGGTAAGTACTGCTTTCCGAATCGGTGGTAAATGTTAAAAATATTATGTAAAGATGATTCAAAAGTTCTTCTAGAAGAAGTCTAATTAAATAAATAAATGTTTGAGTTTGAGTTAAATCTGCTTCTTTTAATTTGTAAAATTTAATTATTTTTACATATAACTAAGCGCCATTTAATTTTTTTAAATATTAAAATCCAAGTATCGTTGGTACAAGGATTTAAGTCCAGCAAACCAGTGTAAACAGCATGAAATAAATCTATCATTCTCAGACACAGCTGATGTGAAATGTACCAACATTGTGGTTTACAGCAAACTGACATAATGGCCTGCTCCGTCGCCATTATATTTCATCCGACTATGAATTTAAGGCTTGTCAATTTAATGTTAAAAGGGTTCTTTATTGATGTGGGAATTCTGGTTAGGGGTGATAAATAGTGGTGAGGACGTGGTGAGGATGTTACGTACCTACTATGTAATTGCTGTAAATCGGATGAACCTTTAGCCATGCCTTTAGCAAGTACCTACTTATAGTAAGTAAGTAGGTAGTTTGAATATGTAGTGTTATATATTTTCTTAGTATATTTTGAATAGGTATAATTTGATCTGTCCATCGTGATATAAAAGCCTTATAATAAAGACACTGAAGGTGTTTGGCGTGAATATAATATCGTTTTCTAATACCCATTATTTTAGTCTATTTAATATGGAAAGTCCAAAATGTATAAAAAAACGACGTGTGCGGTGTGGCACTCGGGGACTGCCGCGGTAAAGCTATGCCTTCAAGCCACACCTCCGCCCGTCGGACTGGGGAGCGTGAGGTTTTTTCGTTACGGAATTTCTCGATTTGGTTCCCGCGCTTAAGGCCCGCAATAGAAGCTATGCAATAGCTTAAAAAAATCGTTATTATAGTTACACCTATATTGCTTCCTATGGTTATTCTAAATCAGTGATTCCCAAAGTTGTTCGGATGGACCAAAATACAGAAAGTAGATGAGTTTTTAAGCTATTGCATAGCTTCTATCGCGGGCCTTGAGCGCGGGGACCGAATAGACAAATTCCGTAACGAAAAAACCTCACGCTCCCCACTCCGACGGGCGGAGGTGTGGCTTGAAGGCATAGCATGCAATAGCTTTACCGCGGCAGTCCCCGAGTCCCACACGTCTTTTTTGTATCTTACGAGCAGTACCTTAATTACCTAACTATATTTACGAGCTTCGATAGTAAATGTATTAACACGAGATCCAACTATAGGTACAAATAATTAATATGAGAAGTCCAAATTGTACAAAAAAAAAAAAACAGTTTTGGCATCTCTGATCTAAATCCTTAAAACAAACGCCGGAGGACGCAAACGTAATTAATAACTCTTTTATCTTTAAGGCACGCTTAGGTTATAAAAAATTTGGGTACGCAGGGTGATTTACACCGCTGTCCCAACACTGATCTCGAGTCATTATGAAAAATTATTATATACAGCAAGTATACAGCCATGTCACGTTAGATTAGAAATGCTCTGATTAATTTTAAAGTATAGAGTATACTTTCAAGTTATTTTTAGGCACTGTTTATTAAGATAATAATATATGTTTAGCCTAATTAGTTTTTAGTTATTGAATAGTAGAAAATTTTGAAATATAATATATTAGGTATGTAAAAAATATTTTTTCAACGCTAGCACTAAAATTACACAGCTCAACAAAAAAACAATTTTTTTTTGTTGCCCTGGATATTTCTACAGATTTATATATTTCAAGTACCCAGTTTGCGAATGTAATCATTAAAATTATTTAATTGGCTCTAGTTTTTTTTTAATTTGGATTTTCATATATAAAAATTTCTTACGGCCCTTCAGAGTACGGGTTACTAACAAGTGTTTATTTTTAGGTGAATTACGTTTTCTGCACATTTATTCGCTCAGACAGAACCCTATTCTATAAAACTGACTGTAGAATATCAGAATAATAAATGGTTTCTGTAAAAAAACATTTTTATGAACAACAATGTTCGGTTTGTATTGAGTTAAAGAAACCCAGTAGCACTTGGTCAGCAAAGTGGATAGGTATACGAAATTCCCTTGATGTCTTTATTAATAGAATTAGACAAAGCAAATTCATTAGGAATAATTAATAAATATGAAAATTTAGGCCTTTGAGGGAATCTAGAAGTATAAGAAGAATACCCGATGGCCCTACAGGACGGGCGTGTCGACAATTGATAAAAAATGAAAATTTAACAAAATTTAATAACTGATGCTGAATGTAAATTATGGAGAGATATAAGGTAACGGCACCAGTGGTGGACAAGCATCCAGTAATGGACAAAATAAATATTAAATTTAAATAATAAGATCAAAATTAACGTTATGTCATTTTGCAATACTTAAAATAAAAGTTTGGTTCATAAGCTATCAAAATACGACACTTCATCTTATTCGGTCAAAAGGTTTGAAGATGGCATAACTTTATGTTTAGTTGCTGCGACTCGTTTCTAAGAAATCCGTTTTTACTAAGGAAATCCTTAAGGAAGTGAGGACACAATTTTGTTTATAAGAATTTTTGTATAAATCTTAGCAAAATTTGATATTACTTTTATTTATAGTAGTTAAGGGTGCGAAATATTACACTATTTAGTATTATGATAGGTTATGTTATTTAAATAAAATTGTTCAGTGTCCATAACTGGATTTAATTCTATGGGTATGTCCATTTATGGACATATGTTGAAAATAAACTTTTTTTAAATATATTAATTACATGCGCTTTTCTGTATTTTATTTTCTTTCTGATTAATAATATACCTATGACGACCATTTCAAACATAGGGTCCCAATATTGTACAATAATTGTCCATGACTGGATTTGCTTTGGTTCCTATAATGGACATTTATATTTATTGTTAAAATTACACTCCCCGGCAAATTAGTAATGCAATATTGTAATCAATTCCTTTAATAATGGGGATAAAGTAACAAAAGCCGTTGAAGGATTTGAAGCGCCATGAATAATTGTGCACAAATAAACTAACAGTTAAAAGTCCTCAGGTCTGCTCAATGGGTGCAACAACATAATATCTAGATTTATACATGAAGAATACATTTTAGAACAATGGGTCATTATGTGCTGTGTGACTTGTTCTCGACTTCATTCTCTATCTCTGCGTGGAGAAGTCGCATACTCATGTAACTCGTTGTAACTTGTAACGCATCTATCATAGAGAGTTCTCTGATAAACTGTTTGGATCGCTGTCTGCTGCTAAATTCCACCACCATACAGCACACACGCTTAAATTTCATCCACACCATCTTGACAACAGTTTATAAGAAGCCTTTTGCCTCGTGCTACAATTTGGAATCCATTTATCCATATCGATGGACCGATCAGATTAAGGCTGCTGGCAGATTCAGATAGGCGATTCACTTCACGAGTGTAGCAGAATGCCAGGAAACAGAGAGATATGGTGGAACATCCTGAAGCGGGTAACATCTACCCCCCAAACCTCATGTTGACCACGTTCGCTCTGTCTAGAGTAATACGACGAAGAAGGAGAGGTCGCAAAATGCTGGCATTATGTGTGGCAGTACTTTTTTTAGTTATATTTCTCAGCCCTGACGAAAATAACCACTATTGTTTTTTCGTAACGGTCACAACTCGTATATAACGACGCATTTATCCAATTTTTGCCTAGAAAATGAAAATTAAAATATTCTAAGTATGCAAAATAATTAATAAATCCAATTATTTATAAATACACCCCAGATTTATTGAATTCCAATCATCATTTTCAAGATTCTATTGATAACTATAAGTCTTCTCCAAGTGTAAATAACTGGAGAAACAACATTAGGTACAGTCCATACATGGGTGTTCATAACTGGATGTTGTCCAAAACTGGGTGTCCATTATTAGATTTTAACTGTCCAACACTGGTGCAAAAAAGTGTTTTTTTAATTAATAAATAACTTCATTATGTATCCATTGTAATCTTTTTTCTAACATTGGTTACGTTAAACTAACATTGAACTAAAGGTATAACTAAACAATATCCAATAAAGTTAAAAAACCTATGAGAAAATTGCAAAAAACTTAAATTTTTTCCTTAATCTGTACAAGACTGGTGCCGTTACGTTAGTATTAATTAAATTAAGATAATTTAAAACACCAAATTATAAAGAAATGGCACAACAGTTGTTTAAAAAACTTCATTATTTTATGAGCAAATACGAGCATAAAGCTACACTTTGCCCACAGTCTCCTGGATAGATATCCAGTAAATCTGCGGAATTTCTATGAGAAACAGGAAGAACACATCGAAAAAGAAGTAAAAATTATGGAATAATGGTATCAGGGTATATGGGATCGTCACATGATGGCAGATTACTGATGGTCCATAAGAAAACTATTGTCCCAAAATTAACTAAGAAGAGAAGCTTAAGAGTCCGGCGGAGGCCGCTGCCAACTGCAATTCGAAGTGAAGGCAAAATGCGCTCGAATATTGTTGTCTCTGTTGCACAATTCCCGCCGAAGCCGCGCGTGAATTTGTGTGAATAGTGTGTAGTTGTGTGAGTGTACCATTCATTCATATTGACAAACGCATTTCTTTTTATTTAGGAATATAATGTTTCTTATTTACTTTATTTTTGCAGCAAACTTTGGGCAATCGTAAGTGTATGTGCAGAATAGCAATGCGTTTTAAGGAAATTTCTCTACAACACTTACTTATATCCTACTAGTAATATTATAAATGCGAAAGTTTGTATGGATGTATGGATGTTTGTTACTCTTTCACGTAAAAACTACTGAACCGATTACAATGAAATTTAGCACACATATAGAGGGTAACTTAGATTAACACATAGGATTTTTATCCCGAAAATCCCACGGGAACGGGAACTATGCGGGTTTTCCTTTGCAAACGCGGGCGAAGCCGCGGGCGAAAATCTAGTCTTCAATAATATCTCAACATCTAGGCTTTGTAGAAAAAAATGTAGCTGTAAAAATCAGGGTACATTTTTTTCGCAAATATAATCTATACTCTATACGTATATATAATAAAAAAATCTGTAGAAGGGTCAATTCTGTACATTGAAAATATCGCAAAAGTAAATAGGTGTTACTGGATCGATACCAAACCCAAATATGTGATTAAAAAAATTTTTGTCTGTCCGTCTGTCTGTCTGTATGCTGACATCACGTGAAAACTAACAGTTCGATTTCGATGAAACTTGGCATAATAATTATACTTTATTATCCTGGGCATACAATATATACTTTTAGATACTTTTTATCCTGGAATAACACGTGGAAAAAAATAATCTTAATTTTTCAGTTTTATCCATAGACGTTGTTCTGTAGAACCGCGAACACACGTTGCGTTACCCGCAGTGGATTCTTTTTTTTATAAGATGTCATTGTCAGAGTAACTCAAAATGGAGAAATAAACCATCCACGCGAAGACCGACATCCGCGCGGACGGAGACGCGGGTGGAAGCTAGTCAGAAATATTACAATACAATTGGCAAAAAATACGCACGCACAATGCACTATATGTTTTTACTTTTAGGCGCAAAAAAGTGACATCCTTTGACCCTTTTTTATCGGTAATATCTAAGGAGCTTCTCTTTACACGAGTAGAACACCCAGAGTTTTATTTTAAAAACACGATTATTAAAAAAATATTTAAACTATTGGGATTTTCGCGGCCGACTGAGCTACCTAAATAAATTCGTAGAAAAAAAATTTGATACACTAGAAAATTTATTATGTTGCTAATATATGTAGTGATTACAGGCGCAAATTATTTTAATTAAAATAATTATTAAAGTAATTATTTTAAACCAGAATTAACAATACTTGTATTTAGGTATACCTACTTAATTATATTTAAAACGATAAATTAAATTAAACTAAAAAACACAAAATATGCAAAAATAAATTAAAATTATTATTATACGAGCATAGAACCTCCACCTTTTTGTTTTAGGATGAAAAAGAAAATAGTTTGACAGGCTTGTGCTTGACAAAGTGGTGACGTGGTTTTCACACATCGAAAATATTACCAACACATACAAACTTTTTTCTATACTATGAAGTTTACTGTATGTATCTGTATATTGTGCTTGATGCGACAGCACGACGACCGATGAAAATTTGTGATTAATTTGAACGTGTGCCGTAATACCAAAAACGATGAATGAAAACTCAATGCTTTTCCAATTTTTTTTGCATATTGTGTAACTTAACAATGTAAACCATGTTTCGAATTACATTACATTAAGAATATTGCCGTTTTTATTACAGAATGGATGAGTAGAAAACATATCATTTATACTTTAAAAATGTGAGAAATACAAATCGTTTACAATTCGTTGTATTTAAGTATTTTGCAATAAAAATAATATGGGAACCTAGATAAATACTGTCTTATTCCGAATAACAGCACAATAAAGTGGAAATATGCTCAAACTGAAAATTATTTTGGTATTACGTTTGTATGGAAAAATTGTCGTCCGCCGGCCTCTTAAGTATAAAATCTATTTCCTTGTACTATTTCATAAGTTTTAATGATTTTTCTCTATTTTTATATCCATTTGAATTAATTAAATACTAAAACAAAACAATAAGTAAAACTTTGTAGATAATAAATAAATGATGTAAAACAAATATACCTTCTATTTCGTGCTGCGTTTTAGAGTCTAGTAAGAAAATTAGGATAAAAAAAAACTAGAGCCAATCTACCAAAACCATTAATAGTTCTATATATAATATGCATTAAATTATTCGAAACCACTTTCACATTAAGTATAGGTACATCCTTCCTCTATGTTTCACATCCAGGGCAACAAAATCATTGTTGACCAGTGTTATCGACAAAATATTCATATTGTTATCAATAGCTATCGTTATCAAGAAAAAGCGCCCCTGCCGTGCGTAAAAGGAACAAATTTTTTACATGTAACAATGCCGTTGGCGTTACGTTATGGTCGCGAAGACGATAGTTTTCGTGCTCGCTCTTATAATTTTGTAGATATTAAACTATATTTGAACAAGTTATGATAGCATGTATTGTGCACCTCAGAGTTTAGATTAATATAGGATTTACAGGAGATGAAAAAGTAATAAGTATTAAATCCATACTAATATTATAAATGCGAAAGTAACTCTGTCTGTCTGTCTGTTACTCAATCACGCCTAAACTACTGAACCAATTTGCATGAAATTTGGTATGGAGATATTTTGATACCAGAGAAAGGACATAGGCTACCTTTTATTGCGAAATATGTACCACGGGCGAAGCCGGGGCGGACCTCTAGTATTCATACATATTCTGCAATACTTCTTCATTTTAGTTGATTTCAACGTACATCCGTTTGTCTGAAAGATGCCAGAAGAGAGAGCCAATACTTAATTTTAATTTTAATATATCTATTTTATGTCAAATTGTAATTTCTAGAAAAAAAAAACAAATAAAACACACAACACCATCTAAAACTTTATTGCATCGAACCAGACATCTTAACAATCCTATTCACAATCTGCCGTTTTATATTAGCGTTCACATTAGGCAGCTCTTTATTCCGTCTGATTGCCTCTTCGATCCTCTGCACCAGCTGTATCTCTCGCGGCCACGCTATGAAGTTCGTGATAGTACAGTCTGAAGGTGAACCGAGCCGGCCAGTACGCCCGCAGCGATGGATGTAGTCAGACGTGTAGAGTGGGAAATCGTAGTTGATAATATGGCCAACCTGTAAAAAAACCTAATTAAGAACTAGGAGATGCTGAGACCATGAGAGGCATGTATGAAGTAGGCGGTACCTAGTTGTTTATTTATTTTACTATTTATTGTACCACACCATTAAAATATATTGTTATACAGATTGGACGTCCAGATTAACCATTATTTAAAAAACTATTGCTAAAAATATATGCCAGACGCAACTTCACTCTATATTAAAAGTGTTACATCATGGAAACATGGAACATTGCATGAATTAATTGATTAAATGATTCTTTAACCCATGCTAACATGATTAACAAAGACAAGAAAAATGTAAATAACACTGCAATTCTAAAATTTATGTAACTACTAATACTTTTTTTTTTTTGCCTACTCACCCCAGTTGTATCCAAACCGCGGGACGCAACATCCGTGCTAGAAATTACTCGAACTTTTCCCGACTTAAACAAATCCATATTCCCTGCTTTTAACGGCACAGCCATTCTTCCATTAATATTCAAGCATTCAACGTTATTTTCGTTCAGAAACATCGATACAAAGTCACATGTAGCTGTTTTATTTGAGAAGATCATCACTTGGCGATTCATATTCATATCTGCTTGTACGAGTTTTAATAACTCGCCCGGTTTTTGCGCTTTGCCGAGACGAAGGAATCTAGAATTTGAGAATAGAAATATAACATATTGATTGACCAGAAACCTTTAAAAAAAACTTGTAAGAAAATGTAATAAAGATATTTTATTGATGCTTTTAAATAATAAGCAAAAGACAAAAACTGTGTGGTACCTATATAAATTTATAAAGAATAGAAAAAATTCGATCACGAGGCGGGACTCGAACCTACTGCATATAATTAATAATGTCATACTTATTTGTGACTTTATGAGTCATGAAATATAAAGAATCGTTGTGCACTATTATGCAAAAAATATGTCATCTTAGATAACACAGAATTCACAAACATTTTATTAATATTTTCTGCAATAAATAAATACTTTGTAAACAGTAAATTATTAAATTTACATACAATAAGTATATGGAAAGTTACTAGAGTACAAAATATCTTACATTAGTTTATAGCATACTAGCTTTCCACCCGCGGCATCGCCCGCGCAGTCAAAGAAAAACCCGCATAGTTCCCGTTAACGTGGAATTTCCGGGATAAAAACTATCCTATGTCCTTTCTCGGGTATCAAAATATCTCTATACCAAATTTCATGCAAATTGGTTCAGTAGTTAAGGCGTGATTGAGTAACAGACAGACAGAGTTACTTTCGCATTTATAATATTAGTATGGATAAAAAATACTTAAATACAATTTTCCATTGTGCATAGCTGAAAATACTTACTTATGAGGAACATGCGGCAATATTCTATGAATATTATTAGTTGTAACTGTCCTTAGTGACTGTGGGTCCATAAAAGCACTGACAGACTCTGGCAACTCATGTGGCAATGTTGCACTTACTAATGTGATCTGGCAACCCTCGGGCGGGGTCTTAATTTCACACTTGTAATGTATCTGGAAAAGTAAGAAAAATAATTTTTACAACTTTTTTAAAGATGGACAAGGATTAAATTATAATATTATGATTACTGACTGTCTAATGAATACAAGATCATATTATACTAGCAAACCGGGCGAACTCCGGTTCGCCACCAGAGACACCTTTTCTTTTCTATAAGCCTCACGGAGCCCCAGACCTTTCCAACGAATGCAAAACCGTGGAAATCGGTTCCTGCATTCTGGGGATATAGCATCAGGAAGGAAAACCCGACTTATTTTTATATAGTAGATTATTAAAATAATAGGAATAAAATATTAATATAAATTCTTAATACAATAAGAACAGGACTTAAAATTAAAAATCTAATTCCTAGAAATATATAAGAAAAATTATATTTCCATTGGTATTTAAAAAAACTACTTTACTAATACAAAAAAATAATTACTAAACATACCCTAAACTTCTTCAATACAGCTGCCAATTTATCTATAAAAGTGTCATCCAAGAGTGTATCAGCCTCATCCAAAACCACATGATGTACATTGTGTATCTTATAAATGCCTGTCGTAACGAGTTTGCTGAACGCACCAAGTGTTGCGACTAGAACATCGCAGTATTCGATCGGAGGATCCAGTATTTTCTTCTTTGTTTTACCTCCGATCAGTGTGGTGACGTTGATGTTTTGGGTCTCCGCTAAGCTAGTGGCCACTTCGCCTAGTTGTGATGCTGTTAGAAAAAACTTATTATTAAAGCAATGGTTACTTACAAAGTCGAGCAGTATTATGATACATAAGCATAATATAAAATCTTGAACAATTTTGTGCATTAGGCACTAAGGAATAATTAAATCATGTCACAGACTTAAAAAATTTACATTACTTGTATTGACTTACCTAGTTCTCTACTAGGCGTTAAAACAACAGCCAATGGGCTGTTAAACTCTTCCTGTATATGCGGTTTCCACTGCGTTATATGTTGCAGAATTGGCAACATATAAGCTAGCGTTTTGCCGCAACCTGTCTCAGCTGTAATGGCCGTATTGTACCCTTGTATAATGGGCGAAAAAGATTTTGCCTGAATTACAGTTGGTAAACTATACCCCTGATGCGTCATAACCTCACGTAACTCTTCCGACAAACCTATTTCTTCAAAACTCTTCTTAAACACTGGACCCAAGTCTTTCTTACTCGCATTCCCGTAAATAGAAAAGTAATCGCCTTTGGATTTATCATGTAACCAACCTTTCGAGGCAAGATTGATAACCTCAAACTTTCCGTAAGTTTGTCCTTCATAGTGGTTGAACTCGGGTCGCTTGCATGAAATAATGGGCACTTTTTTCTTCGCTTGCTGGGCGCTATAATATCTACAATAAGATAAGTTTAAAAATTGCCTGAGCTTAGTCATTTTGGATAGTTTTGTAACTTTTCATATTTTCACAAATGACTGCTCACTGCGGTTAAATTCGGCATCCATTCAATGTTTACACTTTACTTTACATACTAGGTACCTAGTTGACAGACGACAGTTGACACTGACAATACTGACATATTTGACTATGTAATTGTCAAATTCTTAAATTCCTTTTTACGCGTAGTTAAGATAAATTAAATTATAAATAATTAATAATAAATAAGAAAAAAGTGCACGTGATTGCAACTACTGTGAAGGAAAAAATTAAGGAACGTATTATGTATTTTTCTTTAATTCAATTATTTTCACAATCTTGGATAAATTTCGAAACCACGAAAACCTTTTAGCGAACTTAGAGCATTGACCGACCTTTTTGTACCTACGCAGTAATTATTCAGGAATAATTCCTGTCTTTGGTCTTTGAATAAAAACATATATGTATCTAGCGAGACCTTATGCAAGACCAATTTTCTAGATTCTCTTGCTTGAAAGATGTACCTACAATCGATGCCACTTTTCATAAATTCAAGGTTCTCAAGTCAAAAGACAAACTGAATGCAGCTGGAATAAATTCATATTCAATTGAATTTTTTGAGATAATTTTAGTTAATTAGCTAGGTACTCATTTTACCGATTAGATGTTAAAACAACAATACACTTATGGGATTCCTAGAAAATTTATGGAACATAATTGCATTTATTTAGATCAATGGAAGGGAATACGACATTAACTTTATCTAGCATAGACAATTAACTATTAGACCAAGAAGTATTAGACAATAATCTAATCAAGGTTTGTTTTCAGGTTATATAACATACAGATTTTACTTTCGAGCTTTTCTCAATAAAAGAACAATTTTGTGTTCCTTTTTGTTGTTATCGTTTCATTATTATTTTTTTAATTTCCATTCATAATGCCAAGTTTCATTGACGTAAAGATTTTTATCTAGAGTCTAAGCCAAGGTCTACAGGCAAATGGTAAAAAACAAGCAAAAAATGACGATGTGCATTTTTAATATTATATTAATTGTATCTTATAAAAAGTATTATCCACAGGTATTATCTAAAGTTAATTTCACATAAAAACCTACCTATTAGTTACCTTTTTGAAGAGATTTGAAGAAATATGAAAAAGCATTACCTACGTCAATTAGGACATTCACTTGCGAGCAAAAAAATTAAGTAAACTTATCATAAACAAAAAAAAAACCTATAAGTAGATAGAATAGGTACTAACAAGTTACTTGGAAACATGAATTTAGGTATCATTTAGTTTGCAAATAAAATAAAACTGCGTTCAAATGTAAATAATAACATGAAAAAGAATACATTTCCGTCCGCGGTTTCACTTGCGTGGTCGAATAAAATTGGCAGTAAAAGTGAAGACCCATGTCCCCGAGTGGGGTAAGGGGCATATGCATTATGCTGTTTCACTGATCGATTTTCTTTAGAGACAAGTAGGTGAGCCTTCTATGTCTTGTCAGACCAAGACATTTTTTCTTCTTAGTCTCCACCGGGAATAGAACCCATGACACTTCGGTTCTGCGTTCATGCGTCAACCACTGCACCAAGGAGGCGGAAAATTAGCAGTAATTCTCACAAATGTCACGTCTATCGAGGAAAACGTGAGAAAAACTTAAAAAAAGTTTTTTTTCAGCATTTTTTCTGCCAATCTCATCGACGAACTCATTTACGTCAAACTCAAGTGCATACGTTATTTTTATTTTTAATACTCTTTTAAAGCTCTTTTAATACTGATATATTTTAGTTAAAATAAAAATAAATTCACCTATAATGAAAACAAATATATGAACCAAACATCATATTATGGCATTAGTAATTAGTTGAAATTTTAAAGGCATTGTAGGTAGACAATAAAATATTATAATTGAATTTTCAAAATTGGGAAAATATCTTTTTTTTCTCTAAAATAATAATAAAATGATAGTTAATAGATCATTATATTATGTATCTAGGTAATTGACTACATACCTAATTGCATTGTTAGTCCGTAGTTGGTCCTACCTGACAATGACGATGAGTTGCTTCTACGTCAGTAAATGTTTTAATGATAATTGTAATTGCTCTATTTAATCATTTGATAATTAACTTTGAAATTAATTTTACTAATGAACCAATTGAAAACAGCGCCACTCCATCTTCCGAGCTGTAGGTGACGCATCTTTTTTCTTTATTTATGTAATTGAGAAAAGGAAATTTTTACATAATTTACATAATTATTGAGATACCACAAAGAGTCCATAACACCATAAGAAAGTTGTTATTTGACTTTGATAATTCTATTTCATACATGTTTTTGTTACATTAGATAAAATAAACGAATGTCCGTTATTATGAATAAAACCTCAAAGAGCGGCTTTATCTTTTTTAAAAGTAGGAATGTCTTCCATATGATTCTTAGCCCACGGCTACAGAAAACGAACACAACTTTTGTGTAACGAACAAACCATTTCTTAAGTTATTTAAATTATTTAAAATGATATGCGATGACCTTAACTTTTATAGTCAGCTCACATCAAAACAACGACAAATGATAAAATTTAACTTACTTCAAGGCCATAATGTGAATTAACTAAACCTTTATCCTTGATGTTCGTAACTTCCGCTAAAAGACTACCTAGTTTAATCAAACCACATTTATATCATGGTAAAGCTAAGAGTTTGTTTGATTGAACAGGCATATCTCAGAAACTACTTGTTTGAATTTTAAAATATGTATGTGTAATGTGTTTGTAGCTTATTTTATAGATTGTTTAGATGAACGATTTGAGTATGCACTAATTTGGCCAGCTTGTAGCTAGATGAAGGTACCACGAGTAGGTATCGATAAAATAATCAATCACATCTTATGTGGTCAGTATCAAGTCGCGTTAGAACTTATAGAATAATATATTCTATTTTATCATTACCTATGTAACTAATTTGCTTAGCTTTGATTTTTATCATTAATAAACACATCATTATAATTAATAGGTATTATTTACAGTACCTATCTCATTTACCTGTTAAATACCTAGAGATTTTAGATACGTATTTTTTACAAACAATTTCTAACAAAAAACTACTTACAAGATTTGATAAACAGCCTTTATTTATTTTATATCACATTGAAACAAATGCTTTTCACATTCACAAATCGAAGAAACTATGTAAAAGAAAATATTTACGTATACATTCCATGTTCGATTTTAATCATATCAGAGGCCTTCTCAGCAATCATAACAACGGTGGCATATGTATTTCCACGGACGATAGAAGGCATAATACTAGCATCCACCACTCTCAGTCTATCTATTCCACGAACTTTTAATGTCTCATCTACAACTCCTTTCGGTCCCATCGCACAAGTACCAACGGGATGGTAATGCGTCCCAGACATATTCAACACAAAACATTCCCAATAACTCCGAGTTCCAAATGTTTCTTGTTTGCATTGTTCCACGCCTAAATCGGCGACTTTGTAGGATGCTTTCTTGAAAAATGTTGAATTAAGAACCGATATGTAATCTATTACAGAGTCAGCGAATTTAGTAATGTCACTTGAATTGGAAAAGTAGCCTGTACGAACCTCCGGGGTACTCTTCGGATTGCTTGCATTCAAACGCACCGAACCTTTTGAGTCCGGGTGCATTAATGCAACGAGAGCAAAGAACATGTTATGGCGAGATGCGTCAGCGGCTTTTGTACAAATTTTATCGTTCCATGTAAAAACCTCGGTACACATCAACGTACCGAACAAAGATCCAGTCGGAAAAGGGAACGCTGTGACTTGATAATCGGGGTAGGTTTGATTTTTGTCGATCGCCACGCGTCCCATAATACAAGGTTCAGGGAATTCATCCAAGTTTCCAATAACGTCCAGGTCACTCAAAAACGCTACATGTGTCTCTGTGCCCTCAAGGAATATCGGCACAAGAGGATGGTCGTGTAGATTAGCACCAACTTGCGGTGAATCCAAGATTGTCGTTATTCCTGATCCTTCTAATTGATCTTTCGGCCCCACTCCAGATAGCATCAAAATCTGTGGACTCTTAATTGCACCTGCAGAAAGAATAACTTCCTTGTTTGCATTTATTCGATATGTTCCATTTACATTAGTTACTACAACGCCTACAGCGGTATTGTTACTGATAATAATTTTCTTGACTTCAGTGTTTCTTAGTATATAAAGGTTTGGACGATCTGCTATAGGGCTTATATAAGCCACCGCTGAACTTTGCCTCAATTTATTGTTAATTGTGAATTGTGGTTGTGAATATCCAACTTGATCGTATCCATTTAAATCGTCTAGTATTTTATGACCGTTTTCTTTGAAAGCATTGAGGTATTCTTCAGTATCTTTTTTCCAAAGATATTTCGTTATGCCCAAGTATCCTTTGGTGCCATGTATAGAACCAGATTCGCTGTTGAGTATATCCTGGATGGTAAAATTTTCACTCTTTATATAATACTGAGTGACATTTTTGTAATCCCATCCTTCGTTACCTAGATCGACCCATTCTTCAAAATCTTTCTCATTACCTCTTACGTAATACATAAAATTGATACCACTCGATCCTCCCAGCATTTTGCCTTGAATGTAGTAAATGCTTTTCGATTTTTGTTCTTGACTAGAGTATTCATCATTAATAGACGTATAGGGCCAGTGGGGCAAAGCTGGTGCAGTTAATACTGATATTCCAGGGCTCTGCAAAATATCAAAACTGAGTTATACAGTATAGTATTATAAAATCCTTCATTTGTCGCATCATTAATTAATTTGAAATCTATCACAATTCACAGCTCGAATTAATGCAGCAGCTTATGAATATAAAATACAAATTCATTACTTTCACAGGAAGGTATAAGTAATAAGAGATATATGAACGTGAAAATATTTCCAACTGTTTGTCATAATATATATATTATTTAAAAGATTTGTTGTGCTGTACCGAAAAATTTGCTAATCTACGACTTCAAATGTTATTTTAGTTGCCCGTTCCGGGACATGAAAAGGGTGCGACGTTTATTGTTAATTATTTAATATTTATAAACAACTCAGACATACATCTGAAGCTAATGTGGGGTAGTCACCAGCTTCGATAAGCAATACATTCCAATTGGAGATCTCAGTCAATCGGTTAGCAACCACGCTACCGGCAGCACCACCGCCTACTATCACGAAGTCAAAGCTTTGATTATCTGTAAAACAAATTCATTATATATGTATCGTACTTCCACTAATAGTTAATATCATAATACTACTCTAGTAGTACTGCCAAATAAGTACCAAAAGGCAATCATTATCATCATCAAGTTGATGATATCAACCCATTATGTTCCCACTGCAGGGACACGCGCCTCCAATGGAGGCACAGGCCATAAAAATTACACCACGCTGGCCAAGTGCAGGTTGGCAAATGTCATAATATTATGTCGTTGAATTTTTTTGATGAGATCAAAGCAAGGAAAGAAGGAAAGCGACATGTCGCTTTCCTCACGATGTTTTCTTTCGAGCAGGGGCAATTATCACAAAAGACCTTAGTATAAACCATATTGTTTCTTACAAGGATTAAACTAATTAAAAAAAAATATCTAATTATTTAATAACTGTATCATTAAAAAGTAATTATCTGAGAATTGATAAAAATAACTATTGTTTTCAGGCCAATTGATTGCAGGCGCCTTCAAAACAACCTAGTAGGTACTATAATATTAAGTATCTGTGAAACAACTAATAACAGTGGTGCTATCAGCTCGTCCTAATTTCCTTTAACTAATTTTTTTTTTCAGAAATTATCATTACAGTCTCTTTGCAAATAAATATATTTATGTTTCGTAGGAAATAAATTATCTAATAATATGTGATGATATGATGATGTGATGATGTGACGATTTTGATATATTTGATCATCGAATAAACATATTCAAAGAACATGTCTGTCGAATCTTGAAATGATGTCCTAGTTTTGTTGTTAATGTATTGTGTAATGTAACCATTATTTTTATTGTCTTTCTTTTATATGTAATATTGAATTATTGGATTTTTAAATATGAAATTATTGTAATACGCTTTAGATAACTTTAAGCTGTATCCCATTGTAGTATTGTAATTGTACACATTTTGTTGGGTTGCGATCTGCTCGTAAAATTGATGTGGCGCCTATGGACCCGGCAAGATCGTGGCCTGTTGTGTGTATTTAATTTGAATAAATAATTTGAATAAATAATTTGATAATTAAATTACATATTATCCACCACTCGCTTCCCTTGATAGACACGGACATTTTTCTGTAGATTTAAAGAATAAGATGCCGACATTTTCCTTACCATAAATTGAAGCCTGTGACGGGTAATTTTGCGTAATTCCAGACGTGAGAGAAATTATTACGAGTTGAACGGCTGCCAACAACGGGGCGACTACATTCACGACCAAATAAGACAAAACGTTTGTAAGAACCATCCTGAAAAATTGTTAATTATTATAAAAAAAATAAACAAAATTTTAATGGAAAAGCACTAGAAAATAAGAAGCATGAAAATCGATTTCCCAGTCGAAAGTTCTGGAGTAACGCAAAAAATTATGAGTAATGAGAAGTCGGCTGCCAACGCCTCATTTCAGAATTGAAAAATTATAGACGGTTCCCTATAGTACGACTGTAGAACTAATATACCAGAGGATAACTAAGATAATTCTATAGAATTATGATTGACGGCCATCCTAAGATTGCGTCAATATTGTGATGTTATGAGGAAAGTTAATTAGCAATGAAAAGTCAAGTATAGGTCGTTAATTATTGAGTAGGTACGGCATAAATTGGATCGATCTGAGATGTCTTGTAATAAAATATTTTAGTAAAAATTAGTTTTTTTTTATTTCGCCTCCCGGTCTGCTTCATGCTTTTTCTTTAAAAATATTCTAATACTAGCTTCCGACCGCGACTCCGTCCGCGCGGAAAAATTAAGAAAAATTTAGATTTATTTTTTTTTCTTCGTATTTTTTCGGGATAAAAAGTACCTATCCTATTTTATGCCCAGGATAATAAGGTATAATTATACCAAGTTTCATCGAAATCGAAACGTTAGTTTTTACGTGATGCCTTCACATACAGACAGACAGACAGACAAAAAAATTTTTAATCACATATTTGGGTTTGGTATCGATCCAGAAACACCCCCTTTAATAATTTTTCAATATTTTCAATGTACAGAATTGACCCTTCTACAGATTTATTATATGTATAGATTATGTGCTATTGTAATGTAATTATGCTATTAATGATAAATGAATAAATAGTGAAAATAAATACTTACATTGGTATCTAATGTGTAAATGAATGTGTCTGTACGTGTAATTTAAAAACCAATTAATAGATATCATATTATTTTCAAATACCTGAGTAGGTATGTAGTTTTATTTACCTTAAAATTCGCGATTGCTTCTTCGCGAAACTTCTATTCCGGCTAATTTCACTGTTTCAAGTAATTATTAACAGTCTTTTAAAGAGTTTACCACAATTAATGGTAAATTATGGTCTTTTTAATTTACTTAACAATAGACCGCGATCACAAGGGTATCAAATTCAGACTACAAAAAAAAATGAAAATAATTTTATAATTAAATTTGCAGATTTTAATGTAAGAAAAAAACAGTAGCAGTCTCAATTATTTTTCCTACATAATATCGATAGTTAAATGTGGATATAAAGAGGACTGTATATTATACTCTCATAATGTTACATTCATATATAGGGCAGGTGACCCGGTTTTGGCCATTTTAAGAATTATGTAGACTTTGAGGCTATATAATTTTACAGTTTTTGTTATGACGGACATGTTTCTTGTAAAAAGTGATTAAATATGTATAAATCTAGCCTAAAGATATATTTTTTTTTCATAAGGATTCAATGGAAAAATAATCCTGTAGGAAAGAAAAATAAATGGGAGTTTGTGCCATTTTTGGCCAGATTTACCCTATTTCTGGCCATGTCATGTGCCAGTTCTGGCCATCATCAAATTCATCAAAAATAAAAAGCAGATAATTCAAAGTAATGAAAAATGTATTCGAAAATCGCATATTATACGACCAACAATATATAAAATAGCTAGCATAATATTGACGACATATATGAAATATAATATCTCAGCTTGAATTAAAATTACAATTAAGGAGGTCAACATTAATCTATACGAGGTAGATATCTATAATCTAACACAAGAGATCATTTTGGAGCTAGAAAAAAAGCTGTTTCATCACAGTTCCAAACTCTCGCAGGGTTTTCTAGAATTTTTAAATTTTCATCACCGAGCAATGAAGAAATTTCTTGGAACCAGTTTCGAATTTTCTCTTCAGTTATTAAGGCACGAGCTTTATTAATATACTCGGTATGTTTTTGGCTCAAATCAGGATGTCTCGCCATAAATCCATCGAACCAGGAACACCATTGAAGTCTATCGCATTTATAAAAGGTGTAGCAATTTTGCCCTTCACAACAATTTCCTTAACAGAATCCAGTAAACCTTCCTTAATAATAGGAAATCCAGTGCGAGCGCAATCTTTGATCCATATGACAAGTTCGTTTTCTATTTGTATTCCAAGAACTGACTGGGGCCCTACATGTCCAGAATGTTCAGGTGCTTTTCCAGAAATTTTGTGACGCAATGTCGTTCGAGGTACATTAAAATCTCTACTTGCAGTGGCAACGGGCATTCCATTCTTTATTGTAACTCTGAAAATGAATAGATTACTCATTACTTGTATCAAAATAGCTTAGTAATTAAGTTGAAAAATCACGATAAAAACTAAATGGCCAAAAGTGGGGTTCTACGTGCACCACTTTTGGCCAATCATGTGGCCAAAGATGGGAAAATTCATTCATTTTGGCTCCATTAGTGGCCACCTCTTATAACCTCACTTAATAAACAAATAGCGATAAAATAACATTAGTGTGTTATTAGACAGCGTATTCTTTATGAAGAATTAACATAAACATTTAAAAAATAAGAAGGATTTAAAAAATAATTATTTATTACCCACCCGCTCGCCTTACCCGTTTTGCTAAGACTTAGAACAATTGACGCTCTTCAAAAACTAACGACTTGTTGGATTGAAGTGAAGTTTGAAACATCAGAGCTTTTAACGCTATCAGTGCTGCCAATAATAGATCTTTTTATTCCCGTAAACAATAGAGTAAAATATTAGTCTTTGCCTTAGTTATAACGATTTGAAGTTCTAAATGGCCACAAAGGGGTCGGTGGCCACAACCGGGTCACTTGCCCTACGTAATATAAAAACTCAAACTCAAACTAAAAAATCCTATAAAGTCCAATTTGTTAATAAAATAATATTATGTTTGTAGGTATTATACGCTCGTTTAAATAGTTTTTCTTTTATAATACCAATTCCAAAAGTATTTCAATAATTAAGTTATAAGTATAAATATTAAAGTTCAAAATAAAACAGTTTCAAAATTTCAGAAACGCCCCGCTTTAAAACCCTCTTATTATATAATTTTTGTCGCTGGAGCCATATGCATATGAACATAGTTTAATTGTTTATTATTTTCCTAAGCGTTACGTAGAGACGACGCGACGTAGAAAAAGTTGTAGGTAACTTTTTATATTCCAATTTTCGGCCATTTAGAATGGTTCCCGAAAATGTCTGATGAATAGACGTATAATAGTGAAATTTTCTATATTTACCTATACTTATATCTAAGTGACGATACACATTACTCATAAGTATACTTCAGATTTATGTGAATTTTCAATAATATTTAGTGCTTAATTAATAATCGATCGATTATATAGTTTAATAAACAAGTAAGGTAAGAATGGGGATTGGAAATCATTTGAATACAGTTTTTGATGTGTTAATAATTTTGTATTTTTATTTTATGGTGACTAAGTATGTGATTTTTTGAAACCGTTAATTATGTAAAAATAATATTGTGTCATGTCAAAACACAAAAAAATCGGTGCCCTTCGCAACTAGGAAATAAACTTTATCCTAGACTATAATTGTTATTTGAACTTGTACTTACTTTTAATGATTATATCTGTTTGTTGTTAGGCACACACCTAATAATAAATTTAAGTTAGAATGTACTTTTTTATACTATGACGTCTTCCTTCAACGTGGTATGTGATATTAATTTAAATTATCATTTAACAGATCTCTTATATAACATTAGGCGGTAAAATCTGTCCATCGTTAACTTTTATTTATTGTGTGTTTATCAAAATTAATCTTATAAAAACAATGGCTTTAGTCAGTTCTCTAGAAGACTTTGGAAGCTGATTTTTTTGTCATGATTTGTACATTAGAAAAAAACTTTTGTTTTCTATTGCAAAAAAAAACTATGATTAATATGCATTAGTTATATAAAATATATTCAGAAACTTTCACAAAATTAACTCCATTGGCTTTTACAGTCCTTTAATCGTAGCCAATATCAATAAAAAGACGCACTCTCTCCGGGAAAATTCATCTCTGCCAACCTTATGGTTCTAGGGACTTCGAACTATTATGGCTTTTAGAGCACATGTACAGTACTGTCGTAAACCGACCACATCGTGACCGACTAGGTAAATGACGACTAGCACATTAATTCTGATAGTAATCAACTCGTGTATTTCTTTCCACACATGGTTAGATTAATAACACGATTTTTAACACGGAGCTGAGACTTGATATAAAGATCATTCTCGGTTATGCTACATGGTCACAGATTAATAGTTACCTACTACACATGGTGTTGTTAACCTTTTCATAGAACAGCTAGAAGGCTTATTAACCACCTTTTCAAGAATCGTGTCAACTACTTATCATGATACACTTGTGCAGATGTCTAATGTTTTCATACCTTTTCACAATGACTCAATCTGATCCTTGATAGCTAGCACTGCATCACTGAAGTCGGAGTCGGAGCCCACGTTATACTCTGCTGACCCAAAGCTTATATAAAACTTAATCATAATATCGGTCATTCTTCTAGAAAAAAATTATGTGGCCCCTCTTACCCTGCCTTCCAAGCCACTGGTCGTGGGTTCGATTCCCACCCGGGGCAAATATTTGTGAGATGAACTTAGGTAGATGTTTGCTGTGTGTCTGGGTGTTAATTATTTATGTAGGTATTTATTTAAAATTATATATTATGTATGTTTATATATAGCCATCTGGTTTCCATAACACAAGCGAAAGCTTAGTATGGGATCAGATCGTGCCGTGTGTGTGTGTCCTTCCTAACCTTATTTATATATAAAGTGTGTTAATAAATAAGTTTTATCCCGCGTTTGATTTTACGCGAATATTACTTATCTATACATTTAGAAATAAAAGACAATAACGGATTTTAAACTCGATTTATTCATTATTTTTATGATCCATAAAATTAAAGCCCTTAATTTCTAAATTAATAAGTTATTTCATTATCAAATTATCATATGATTTGTATTATCTGCGCTAGTAGGTATCTAAGAATTTATTAATGTGTCTAGACTTCTAAAATCGTAGGTATGTTGTAGCGATTAGCTTGTGTAAATCAGCACTAACGTGGTAATACCTAGATAATAATTATGTACCATGGGCGAAGTCGGGTGGACCGCTAGTATGAATATTACCACGGATAATCTTATGAGTGTAATTTTTATATGAAGGAAAATACCAGGATAGGTCGTAAAATGGTCGTAGAACACAATGAAACTCCCATTTAATCTTGCCACATAGATTTAATGCCATAAATCTTACATCTATGAACGTTTACATACATATTTACAAACATTAAAAAAGGATCACAGAGCGTTTAGTGTGAAAAACAATATTTTTAACGCGAAAAAAACATCAACCTGAAACATGGCGTACATTTTCTATTGAACTTACAACTTATAAAAAAATGCAATAAAAAAAAAATAACAAAGTATTACAAAAAAACTTTTATCCATACTTTCAATGATTATCCAGAATTTCTTATGACAAATATTGGTGACTGCGGTTACCCATCATAAAACTGACCCCGCATAACATTGCTTACCCTTTGTATGTTAGACAGCGATGCAAGATAAGTTAATATATCCATCTCTGTCCCACTACCTTTATTGCACAATATTATGAAATATGTTCCGTTCTTTTAGAAATTCCATCGTTTTCTCTTTTTCTTTACTTACGCCAATCAAAATTTCATGAACTTTAAAAGAATTAATATATTACTGCAAGTTGCAACAAATAGAGAAAACAAGAAGCCTAATTACAATTTAATGACTAATCAATATTAGATATGTAAATAGAGTAACCAATATTATTATAGAGAATCTATATATATCAAACTCAAAGGTGACTGATATAGTGATCTATCAACGCACCGCCCAAACCACTGGACGTATCGGGCTGAAATTTGGCATGCAGGTAGATGTCATAACGTAGGCGTCCCCTAAGAAACGATTTCCAGAAATTCTTGCGGGAACGGGGAAAAATGGCGATGCACGTACAAAGTCGTGGGCGGAAGCTAGTCAATAATAATTCTGTATACCTACAATTATAACATCAATGCTAACAAAAAGAGCCGAATTACGAACCGAATTAACCCCTAATAAAGGGTATTATTAACTTATATCTTAATTAATTAAGTACCAATTGTAAAATTAATTATGCCGGAGTTTGAGATTCGGGACAGAAGTCCACCTTTAAATATTTCAAGTGAAAATCAATGAATAAACATTTTTTCAACAGCTTTTAGAATAGTTTTAATAACAAACAATGTTTGAAAAACAATGTTACTCTATTTTTTTCCAATTAACCTAAACGATGAACTAACTATAAAGTAAATTTTAAATATTCCGTATTAATTAATGAATCTAAACTGAAAACGCGATAGGTGCGTAATTCAGTAAATCATTGGATAGGTAATAAGAAAAATCTAGTATTTTCTATGATTTCATTGGTCGGAATCACGTGAATTTTAATAATATTGAAAAAACATGAACACAGCCCTTTCAATAATATTGATGTTTTGCATTAAAACAAAACATGTATTATGTGTCGAATAAAACACACAGCGTTGGATGAAGAAAGCAGTCTATGAATCCTATATATCTCTATGCAAATTGGGTCACCTTACCAAATATCGATGGATCTTTCACCTCACTAGCAAGAGCGCGTCCCTAGTATGGCATCTGTCATCATCGCCTTTGACGCGCTGTCATCTTCCAAGCTCCATAGCATCTTCATCAGCAAGCAGTAAACTGCAACGCTGTGTGTTTTATTCGACACATAATACATGTTTTGTTTTAATGCAAAACATCAATATTATGTGTCTTTCTAAAACACACAGCGTTGGATGAAGATGTGTTTGATATCTGCTGGTGAAGAAAGACATACAAACGCTATGTTGAAAATAAATTATCTTGTTAATATTGTAATACCTAAGTGCTGTATTAACAACTTAAATTTCATTCCTTACAGAATGTTAAATGAACCTGTTGTATTGTAAAATAAAGTTATATTTTAAATTCTAAAAACAATACAAGGGGGTTATGTAATAACAACAAAAATTGTTTTTCTTTCATATTGTAAGAACTAACCATATAGGTATCCTCTAAATTTTAAATTATTCTCCTCAGATAATCTTCTCAATAAGCCAATACTAATGAACTAAGTCTTAGAACCTAAGAACTGCTTAATTATTTCTCTATATCTTTGATACAAATCAAAGTTCAAATAATAACATAAAAATAAAATTTTAAAAATTATAACTCAAAGGAAGATCAATGTCACCAAGGATAAACAATGGAGCCTCTAAGGCTAAATACTACAGTAAATAACATCTGTATATAAAATAACTATAATAAGCAATGTTAACACAACTGTACCTTAAGCATTAAGCATGTTTGTTACACATTGATCATTACTATGATCTTAAATTAATTACACTGAATTAAATAATAAATTAAACAGTTTCAGGTTACCTTAAAGTAAACCAGACTCACTGGCACTGGCTAAATTGACTGATTGACAGTAAAACTTTTATAATTGACTGTATGGTCCTTCCACTGCCTCCACGGGTTGGTGCCCTTACCACATTCTTGAAGCCACTGCTGGACAGGGCTGCTATGTTTACTGTCTTTAAGATCTGGAGGGACCTTAACTAGCCAGAGATAAAGGTTTGTGTTGCAAGGTTAAAGGGTCCGCCCCTTTATATAATTTAGATAAGAATCAATTATCTACTTTTAAGATTGAAAATCAGTCCTTTGTTACTTGAACCAACCTTTCCACATGGGTCACTGGGCATATCTATGTGTCTGAGTTTCCTCACAACCGACCACCTGATGGATAATGTGTTGTTGTATCCATTTAGTATCCAAATTCTGGTCAGGTTATAATCTTATCTTGCTGTGATAAAAAACTGTATTTTGAGGTTTTCAGAAGTCATGTTCATGTCATGAACAGGTTGAGCTTGCTTATGATAGACTTAAGCCAATTAAATAGAATCCCTGTGTACTAGATTACATGCATTCTTTTTTTTTTTTTTTTTTTTTAGCATTGCATTATGAAAGTCACCTCCTGCTTGGAGGGTCATATGTTGGCACTGTGGAGGGGCACCACTACTTAACTGCTCTTTCTCCTTTGCTTTACAATGGGCTGTTTTCTCCCCTCCCCCCCCCCCCCTTTTTCTGACTGAGCAGTTGGGGGGCCATAAGGCCGTAAGGCCATTCACCAATGGTCTGAGTGCTCATGACTTCCGGGTCAATAACCATATATAACCATAATAGTCAATAACCATAAGCCATCTTTAGGCGCTTGACATTGAGTTGCGGAGAAATGCCCGTATATTATTATTATTTATTATATCAACCATAAGCCACCCTTGGGTGCTATGTATCTGCCCCGGTCCCGGGGTGCGAGGTGCGCTAGTGCACTTGGAGGATTACCCTTGAAAGGGAATATTCAGTCTAGGCGTCAGCTCCATCAACGACTGCAGATGTCGCAAAATTCGGAGCAGGCTTTGGCAAATATGCCTTGGCACTAAAGCATTCCTTTGGGTAGCGAAATGGTCCATATCAGGAGCTTCCGAAATATTATATTTCCTGTTGTACAAGGTAGGAGAAGCCACTCCGGTACAGGTTGATTTCTTGAGAGGCAATCTAAATCAAAGGCCACTTAGGCGTCCTGGAAGCGTGCCAAGAGTTATTCTCAACTTTTCGGCTAGGTACAGTTACTCAGTTGTAAGAGCTAAGAGAGTCAGCAACCTTTGTATGTGGGCGACCAAAGTCTGATTGATAGCTTGGGCTACAGGATGTGCCCCCCTTGCAATTTACTCAGAAGCACTTTTATTGCATATCTGGTACACGACATCTAAGTCAGAAGTTCTAATGCCAAGTCCCCTGCTTCCCTCTTCATTTCTCTGACAGGTAAGTACTGTTCAGATGTCCTACTCAGCCCGCATCCGCGGTATCTGTAGTTAGGAAGTGAGAAACTTGTTCTTTTACAAATACTATTACATTTCTGTCTATGTTTCTTTTCCACAACTCTTAAGTCTTGTATAGCATGTAGAGGGAAAGCCTTTCTCTCTTGGTCTGCTGTGCGCGAAACTCTAGAGAAATACCTGGAGGCGACAACTGTACAGTCCTCTCAGTGTTAGATGTCTAGAACTGTCTGCAACTCTTATTTAGTGCAAGACATGGTCCTTTTAATGACTACCACAGTATGCTCTATCTTTGAGGCTTTTGGGACTGGCAATAACACAGACATTTCTATAGTATTACACATGAGGCACAAGTATCCAGGCTTACAATGTACACTTTGTAATTGATGTGCCAAACCTGCCTTCCCAAAATCTCTATGGTCTCCGGGACCTGTAGAGTTAATTGGAACAATCCTTGTAGACGAAAAGATAATTGTCTAACTAGAAGGCTGTAGCTCATTCTGTGGCTTTACTAAAATCTCCATGGTCTCCGAGACCTGTGAAGTTAAATTATTAGAATAATCCTGATAGTTTAACTAAATCAGAGGGCTGTGGCCCTTTTTGTGATTGGAGTGCCAATCAAGCTCTACCAATATCTCCATGGTCTCCGCGACCTGTGAAGTTGAATTGGAATAGTCTTGTCAATCAGGCTTTACCAAAACCCCCATGGTCTCCGCGACCTGTGAAGTTGAATTGGAATAGTCCTGCCAATCAGGCTTTACCAAAACCTCCATGGTCTCCGCGACCTGTGAAGTTAAATTGGATTAGTCATGGTAGACCCAAAAGATAATTGTCCAACTAAATCAGAAGGCACTTTATGTGGCTGTAGTGCCAATTAAGCTTTTCCAAAATCCTCACAGTCTACAAGACCTGTGAAGTTAATTTTGCAACGGTCTCAATAGACCAAAACTTAATAGCTTAAATAAAACAGAAGGAGGGCACCTCCAGCCTGTAGGGTCTCCGCGACCATTTGAAATGGCTGCCATATGCAGGCAGAAAATAGGCCAATGATGCCTGATTGTACAAGCCAATCCTGACCTTGTGAGAATCTCATTACTGTTACCAATGATGTCTAATTTTACAAGACAATCCTGGCTTTGTAAAATGATAAAATGTTTAATTACCGTTATAATCTGTGATCTGTATCAAAATTACCTGGTTAATACCTAGGTGTTTAGGTGTCTCAGGTTGAATATCAACCTGGCGGAGCCATCAGCTCTTATTGCCAGAAGCATATCTGAATGTAAGTATGGCATATATTTTTCTGGGTCTTTCTGGACACAGTTCTTTCAGCATAACCATACTAAGCTAATCATGGCTAAGGACGCCTTGTACATATTTTCAGTACATATTTTTGTAGAAGATACAAATAAAAAATACAAAGATTTTGGTTACTTTACTGTTGATATTATAGAATTGTTATCACACCTGAGTGTTAATTTTAAGGCAAGCTCTTTCACTTAAGTAAGAAAGGAACTAGATAAACAACATTATCATCAGTAACATTATAACCAAGAATGATCTCATTCAACTGTTCGGGGATACAGTAAATATGGGTCCTTGATGATGATAATGTATATAAACTCTTATAATCTGCAATGTCTATTTCTTATGATTTTTCACTACTATTCAAATAAGTACCCATAGAATCAAAGCTTATTCTGGTATCAATTGGCTATGAAAATAAGCTCCTTATGTTAAGAATTATTTACCATAAGATAAATTAGGTAATCTCAACTTGCAGTAATAAGTAGCTCTTACTGAATATTGTGTGAGACTGTTGCTCATATTATACACTCTATATCATATCCTATAATAAGTAATGTAAAATCTATATGTGACATGTATCAATATTGAAATAATATTAAAATAGTTAATTAACAATTTCTTCTCTTTAGAATATTGTGATAGACAGGTTTTGTAACTAACTATCTAAAATCTAAGTACATCTTAATTGTCTTGAATTATTTATGTAGTCAGTGGGCACTAAGTAGTAGGTACTCACTTTTGTTGAGGTAGTTACAATTGAATGGTCTAAGTGATTGAGATGCCTCACTACCTGCTGAGTGCTGGGGCTCGTTAGCCAGAGGGGATCACGGTGGATTCCTTATACCTAAGAACCTTCTACCTAGGTAGCCTAACGCTATTTCACAAGTCTGGTTAAAAGCAATACTTGACACAGTAACCAATGTGCCTGTGTATGATAAAGAAACCCGATGATAATGTAGTGATCTCATTATAGGCATGCATTGTGTTTTATTAATTACCTACATCTAAATATTGATGTATTTGTGTCAAATACTGTGAAATGTATGCCACGTGCTGGATGAAAATCTATGCACGAGTCCGGACATGTTCTGACAAGTTTGATTGTACTTACGGAATTTCTCGTCTCCCGGTCTCTTGGGCAGTGACGAACCATTACTTCTCTCGTCCTCCGAGGACGAAAAAGAGTTCCCGCCACTATTATACATACCAAAGCACCGGTTTTCGAATTTCCTTCCGACAACGTGGTCTTTTGTGTTTCGTATTGGAACTAATTCCGTTTTTCACTAGAAAAACACTAAAATTTAACGCGTGTGTGTTTTATCACACTTAATATTCGAGAATTATAATTATATATATTCGAATTCGAGAATTATATTCTGCGCGATGTTATTGCGCACGAATTCATAAACGCTATGGAGCTTGGAAGATGACAGCGCGTCAAAGGCGATGATGACAGATGCCATACTAGGGACGCGCTCTTGCTAGTGAGGTGAAAGATCCATCGATATTTGGTAAGGTGACCCAATTTGCATAGAGATATATAGGATTCATAGACTGCTTTCTTCATCCAACGCTGTGTGTTTTAGAAAGACACATAATATAAACATTTATTAAATATTGCAACGGTTAATATTTTAGGATTAACATAAATAAGAATATAGAAAATCTTACTCCATTTAAATCTATTACTATATATACATCTTTTAAAAACAAATTATACAAGTGACTTTGAAAAATTGAAACACCTATTATTTTAAATTTTTTTATCTATAATATTATATAAAATCATATAGGAGTTAGAACCCGACACAAAAAATATAACAAAAAAAACCTGAAAAATCATTAAAACATAGAAGAATATTCACAATAAATTTCGTATTATTTTTAATTAAGAAAGAGACATAGTAATCATAAACATGTGATAAAGTTTTTGTTATTAAAATTATTGAATTTAAACGTATGAAATAACATGAAAAAAGAGCATAATATAACGTAAAATCGTTTGGACCACTTTTGCAAAAATTTAGAAGATAAAAAAATTTAATATTGTTTTAAATATAACCCTTTAATAATTTAAAATTGAAACTAATAAAAAATTCAAGAATCCAAATGATTTTTTTGATATCTTTTGTGTGCGACTGTATCTAAAAGAGTACATTAAGATAGAATATAACAATAATACAATAATGTAAAAATTTCAATTTACTTTGCAAAGTCAATCCAAGTGTGTCTGTGTACAAACATATGGTTCTTTAAATAAATATATATTTTTGATTTTTTTTTTCTTTTAGGTGACTTTAAAGCGGAACTTTAAGACCATCGAAGTTAAATAATAGAGTAAACTAATATTTAACGATAAAAAAGACAGAATATTTAATGCATATTTTTATGTCTTATAAATAATAGACACAAATATAGTATGTATAAATTATTTATTTTAAACTTAAAAAAAATAGTGATTCAGTATACGAACCAACGCGGCCGCGTTAAATTCCATTTTTTTGTTCGAAAGATTAAAACATGTTTATTTTGCTTATTATAGCAATAAAAAACAATAAAATTAACCAAAACAGTAGTTTTTAGTTAGTCTTTATCATGCTTATGAGCGATTCAAAAAAAAGAGATCAATTTTTGCAATAATATTTACCTTAAAAATTTTGAGTTCACCTCAAAAAAATTGACGAAAGTGTTTGTTATTCAAATAAATTTAAAATAACCGACGTTCTTACGCAACTACCTTCATTAAATTTAAATCACTGACAGAAGATAATAATAAGATTTAAATATTAAATATTAAATATTAACTATTTTTAAACCTTTCGCAATAATTTGGAAACAATCAGTTTTAATAGTTTAATCATATATTTTGAAATATACAATTCACTTCATACATTCGTAATCGAATCAACCTTTATCAGCGTTCTTATTTTTATATACAGAGTAAATATTAAATTTTTATGATTAAAATAAACTTTCCCAGTTATTTGAACAAAAAAAATAACAAAAAAAAATCAACTGTGTAATTTTTAATAAGTAAAATGACAGGCAAATTTAATTTTACCCTGTATATAGTAACAGAAGTTTAACTTAAACCTAATATAACAAATTTAAACAAAGCTGTTTAACATATATACAAGATACATTACCTATCTAAAGAAATACATTTAAGTCAGTCTTGGAAGACGATTGAAATTCCTTTCACATTAAAAATAAAATACATACAAATATTTTTTTTTATGAATGATTTTACAATATTTATGAATTTTACTTTAGATCAGAAACAAATTATAATAGCACTACATTATTATTTTTATTCGTAAATGAAAAAAGAAAACTAACAAAAAACGAAACTACATATTTTAATTAAAAAAGATGTGTTATCATTTAAATTAATTTCCAAATGAGATGTGAGTTTATACAAAAAAAAATTGAACATGAAGTGATTTTCTTTAATTCCAATTAATTTCAGCATTCTATCTCTTTCGCTCTCAAGGTGTTAATCCTAAGTGAGAAAGAAACAAAAAGCAAAGTTTAAACAAAAAATACCTAAGTAAAGTGAAAGGAATTCCATTACAATGAGAATATATACAAGGCATTACGATTCCGCACTTTATACAAATTGCAGACTAGACTGTAATGTCACAGACAAAAGTGTTTTTATATATTTTATACAAAAAATTAACACCGAAAAAATCGTCTATAAAAGGTGTGAAAACAAGGAATGGAGAGAAGCATGTTAAAAATTAAAAGACGCGACAGAGGGAAAATAACTTATACTCGAAAAAAGGCGAAATTGCATAGCATTTTAAGACAGTCAGACAGGAGCAAGACACATTATGAGGAACAAACAAGGAAAGTGGACTAAAGATCTCCTGGAATAGTCCGCGAGGGAAGGAAAAAGGAATAGAGGGAGACAAAAAAATTGGATGGAAGGATTGTTTAAAGGAAATTGTAGGATTGACCTGGAGAATAGCACTTCAAAGGCAATCGTGGAAGAGTTTGAAGGAGGCGTTTGTCGAAAGGCAGGCAAGACACCCTGAAGAAATTTAGTTAAACTATAATTATTGTTATATGTAAATTTTTTTTGCTATAAAAGCTTTCTTTCATTCATTCATTCATTCAAGAGGGTTCGATTCCCGAGAAATAAAAGTGACTTCTAATAAGTAGGTTAAAGTATTGATTGTGCCAAAAAAGCGATTAATGAAACTTAAAATATATCTAATTAATTTTCCCTACATGCCACAAAACACACAGATATAAAATACTTAAACATAGAAAAGTAAAACTAACCAATGAAAGACTACTTTTTCTACTTACCATGCCGAGCGAAAAAAAAAACTTGAATTAAAAAATCCTTAATTCGATTTTTTTAGCACTACCCTACATACTTTAAAGTTTAAATATGTTATGACTGATGAGACAATAATTAGTTTATTAATTGAAGTGAAAAAAAAAACATAAATAAACATACAACAAATACGAATCATGCATACGAATTCACGCCTTCATAAAAAAAGATCTACGATGTAGATTTTAGATAATTGAATAAACAAACATACACATAAATATCTATTTACTATTGAGATACTTATCTATTCTATAATATATCTATGTTTAGACATTTTATCTAATATGGTTTAATATTTTAAAACATTCACGCAACACTAAATATATAATAATAAAATGCATTGGGGCAATAATGAGTCTAGAATACTATCTAAAAATACTTATTTCCTTTTTAAATGACTACACATAGAATCACATATAATAAAAATTTGAATTAAATTACCAATAATCTTAATAAATAATTTTAGATGCCTTTAAATATAGGATATAAAAGTGAATATTATGCAAAATCCCGATTCAAAGTTTATAATTAGTATTAAGTATTATTAAATAAATCATTTTATTTCACACAACACAACAACCTTAATAAAATAATTTCCGTTATTATAGATCCAATACTTTATGACAAATTTTTTTAAGTATACCTACTTAACTATTAAACACAAAATATCTTTACAATGTACAAACAATATTTATATTCAAAATTACCCCAAAGCATGTAAAAAATATACGAAATACAAGCGTAAGAAAATACATTATAATTAAAAAAAATACATTCCACTTACCATTACCAAGCACATTTTTTTCAACGAATTAAAAAATATTTATTATTTATAATATAAAAACACTTTTGTCTGCGACTGTACTTAGAACAAAACTAATTGGATAATCTATTGTTACATATAGCTAGCAGGTCACTCAGTTGTGAGAATTTACTCGACGCTTCTTGAAGCATGTTTCTGTAAAAATTAAAACGATTAAATATGTAAAAACATGATTGTTTATTTAAGTATGTAAAAGTATTTGTAAAAAAATCGTTGGATTTCCCATGTTTTTTTTTCGAAGTTTTTAAGTTTTTTCTCGATATTTTGTTTTTATAAGCTTATCTGTCAATTAAAATGCGTATGAAGAAGTAAACAAGAAATTATGCGTATAAAAATATTAAGAATCAAATAGGCTATCAACAACATTGCTTATTCATAATCTCAGTAATAAACATAAGTACCTACTTAAAATAATAATTAAATTTAATAATTAACATACAGTGGTGGTCACATAATTAAAGACACTAAGAGCATTTTATACTACCCAAGACACTTCTCTCAACATTTTTTTTTACACTACCATTGGAACTTGTTAAATAATTTTAAAATATTCAGGTATGTGTTGTCTAATGCTAAACTAAATTTTATCAACAGAACTTGTCGGTTTGTTAGATTTTAATCGGTTCATCCTTACTACTAGCAGTTTTAACCTAGCAAAGGTCTGGCCATATAATTAAAGACATTAGACTCGCTTATAAGAAATATAAAAAAAATATTATTTTAATGAGATTATTTTTACAACACAAAATACCTGACGTATTTACAAAACATTTGTACACTTTTCAATATTTGGTTGCATGTCCTTTGGCAGTAATGACGGTTTACATCTCTTGGGCATGGAAGCAACTGATTTTGTTCAAGTTGCATCACTAAATTGGTTCCATTCTTCGAAAATGTTTTGCAAAGTTAGTCGACGTTTGATGATCGCTTTGCCGCGACTTCTTTCCTTCTTGATTTCATAAGTTTTCGATCGGATTTGAATCCGGACTGTGAGGGGGCCAATCCAAAACAGTTACAGATTGGTTCCTTAACAAGCACTTCACTACTTTTGCTGTGTGCTTGGGATCATTATCGTGTTGAAAAGTCCAAACAACAGGTAAATTTTCCTCTGCATAGGGCAGCATGGATTGCTCTAAAATATACTTGTACTGGAATTTATCCATGTTGCCTTCTGTCTTTTTGACAGGTCCAACACCAAGTCCAGAAAAACAGCGCCACACTTTGATATTTCCACCCCCATGTATGACTACTTTTTAGAGTATCTTGGATCCATTTCCTTATTGAGATGGCGTCTTACATATTGTTTTCTGACAGAATTAATCATATTTATCTTAGTTTCATGCAGAAACAGCACATGTTTCCACTCTCGTTCAGTCCAGTGTTCGTATTTTGTAGCAAAGTGAAATCTTGCCTTCACATTTTGTTTTTTCAAAAGTGGTACTTTCCGAGATACTCTTCAGTGCAAGTTTTCCTCACACAGTCTCCGTCTAATTGTGCTTGCAGACCCCCCTTCAAGCCTGCTGCACCATACAACTCTGAACTGTATCAGTTCCGACCCTTTAAATGGATCTTTTTAGCCAACAACACCATTTTTTAATATTTCGGCCAAGTAGTTTCACTTGGTTTTGCTTTTCTGAGTACGTTTTCGGTCGTGTGGAACATCTTGACATATTTTATAGCATTCATAACCATATCCTTGAAACAGTTTAATTATCATGGAAGTTAGAAATATTTTTTTCTTGCGGAGGAGTCGCAACTCTTGTTTTTAACCATAGTAATTGATATTAAAACTATTAAACGTATGAATTTTAATTTTAAAAGTTACAAATAACCAAAAAAATTATAGTGTCAACGATTTATGAAATTACGCGCCAAAAGGAAGTAAAGCACAATGCTGTTTCTTTTTATTTATAAAAAATTGTAACTCATTTCTTGTTGTCTTTAATTAAGTGGCCAGCTACACGTACGTTAACAAAGTTTGTGTTACATTCCCACAGAGAGCAAGTGTCGAAACTAACAAGGAATATAACTATTTTTTGTCCCTCATTTTAAAGAACATATTGTCTTGTATCGTTTAATAAAAATAATACTAGATTAAATACCTTTTTCAGATAATTGTACTTCCTAATGTAAATCTTTTATGGTCAATTCGGGGGTGTCTTTAATTATGTGACCACCACTGTAAATGTAATTGAAAATTAGGCTCTAATATTGGGATGTATTGAATAGATTATGTTAATTAAACACACTTACTAACACCAAGGAACCTATTTTTGTACCCATAATTTAATGTATGCTAAATAGCTATTGGAAATATATCCAGTATATATTCAGCAGTCTTTCATTCCTCTCCCCACCCATTTTTGAAGTGTAACCAAGTTTTTTAGGCGCGTTGAAAGTACAATTTCAAGGTCGCGTCATGACTGTACCGCCACGTCATGGAGTAACGCGACCATTTTAGTATCTTTGAATCTTGCCAAAGAAGTTTCACTTCTGACACGTGTTCTCGTCACACACACTCTTTATTTTAAATTATTAGTAGGATAGTAAGATATCTCAAAATCTCACCTGCATTTAGTACAAAACACCCTTAGCTCCTGTTTTCCCACAGTTTTGTTCACTCCCGTAGACCCTAAAACCTCCCTGAACGCCCTTTCCAGGGTTATCAGGGCTTCTTCCATGCTGGGACTGTTCTCATCACTGCTTAGCACACTATATAGAAAAGACACACTAGAGTATAGAAAATTTATTAAATATTGATTAAAATTAACATAATTTTACTGTGCATCGCAAAATTTACATTTCCCTAAAGGTAAAAAATTGAAATTGCAATTTTAAAATTAACCTCGATTTTTTTTTTGTATTGAACAGGCAACGGAAATATATTATCTTTGATAATTTCAACTGTCTATCTATAAACAGACAGCCAAGTCTCAATAAATGATCCGTTTTTAGGTTTTCGGTACGAAAGCCTAAAAAATGTACACAATTATAAAAAATTACAAATCTATACTTCTGTACTAATATTATAAAGAGGAAAGGTTTGTAATTATGTATGTATGTATGTATGGTATTCACACATAAACTACTGGACCGATATCAAAAATTCTTTCACCATTAGAAAGCTGCATCTTCACTGAGCAACATAGGCTAGGTTTTATACAGGAAATCCCACGGGAACGGGAACTATGCGGGTTTTTCTTTGAAAACGCGGGCAAAGCCGCAGGCGGAAAGCTAGTTACCCATAAATAGCGTGTGCGATCGCGTCAATGTTGCCAGCGAAGAGACTCCATTTCGACGTGAGTGTTTGCAAACATTCCTCGCCTGGTATCTTGTCCTCTATGTTGTGGGTCACGCCCACCGATGTCGCCAGTTTAGCACTAGAATAATAAAATCAAAATAAAATTAATTATGTGTGAAGTGAAGTAAGTGAAGTCCCATGTCCCCTAGTGGGGTAAGGGGCAGATGCATTATTCATCTGTTTCACTGATCGATTTTCTTTAGGGACAAGTAGGTGATCAGCCTTCTGTGTCCTGCCAGACCTAGACATTTTTTTTCTGCGTCTCCACCGGGAATCGAACCCAGGACCCCTCGGTGTTACGCTCACGCGTCAACCACTGTACCAAGGAGGCGGTCAAATATTATTAGGCGGTATTATGTGTAAGTAATGATTATTAGTTTTTTTACTAAACTAAAAAAATAGTTTGCGATAAATGACGGAGGTCTTTTTTTACCGTATTTCTTTTTTTAGGTAGGAAAATATATTTTTTGATATACAATAATTCATTTGTCAGTTTTGTCCCGTCCCGAGTCAATGCTACAAGAACTCACCAATAATTCGAACACACCTATTACTCGAACGCGACTACAGCGTCAGTGTTGCTTTCCTCGCAACAGCCGTTCCACACATCCTTCTAACTGTTAAACAACCTTTTTACTTGTATTAACAAGTTACAACTACTACCGTGTACTACAAGAACTCACCAATAACTCGAACAAACAGTCCAAACGTCTTCAAACACATCAACAACAGCATCTGTGTTGTCCTCTTCGCAACTGTCGCGCAACAATCGCTCCACACATGTCTTGGCCAGTTGCATGTATTCGGGAATGATTTGGCAACGACGAGCTACGTCTATGCATAGTTCTTTGAAAGTTGTCACTTCTGATTGCGTGATAGTTTTTGGGTCTGAAAGAAAGAAAAATGTTTATTCGAGTATTTTATTGATTATTTATTAATTTTTGAAAGTCATACTTTTCGAACTTATTATTAAAACTTTATTTACACAATCATCACCATCACCTTTACTCTGCAGCGATATCAGGCTTCTCCTCAGGTCGGTGATGAGCTGCTCGATCCTCGGGAACACTTCGTTGAACACCGCTATCCAGTGCTTCAGGAGACACTGTAATACGTCGTCTAGCGTCCAGGGAGGAGCTTTGAATAGCACGTGCTGCCAGAGATTGTCGTATTTTGCACGCATTTCGTTCTGAAATTAAACAAGCGTATTGGATGTTTGATAAATTCGCAAAGTTTAAAGAGATGATTTTATTAGTTACAGTGGTTTAATTAAACAAAGAGATACTTTTATTTGTACTATTCGTAACTAAAATAGTTTCGGAAAGTGCAGTTTATGGGTTGATTTAAACTTTAATAATAATAATTAGCTATCTAAAATTACATTGAGATCCAGTGAAAGTTAGTATATGATGTCACGTGTGTCTCCTACGGCGTAGTTTTCGCTACGGAACAGTGCCCGCCACAGTACAGTGCCCACCTCCAATTTGTTGGCCAGCAGCGGCCAGGCGGCGGGATGCTACAGTACAGTGCCTGCCACAGTACAGTGCCGGTCACAGTACGCTGTACAGTGCCTGCCACAGTACAGTGCCTGCCACAGTACAGTGCCTGCCACAGTACAGTGCCCGCCACAGTACAGTGCCGGTCACAGTACAGTGCCTGCCACAGTACAGTGCCCGCCACAGTACAGTGCCGGTCACAGTACAGTGCCGGACACAGTACAGTGCCGGTCACAGTACAGTGCCGGTCACAGTACAGTGCCGGTCACAGTACAGTGCCCGCCACAGTACAGTGCCCGCCACAGTACAGTGCCTGCCACAGTACAGTGCCGGTCACAGTACAGTGCCGGCCACAGTACAGTGCCTGCCACAGTACAGTGCCCGCCACAGTACAGTGACGGTCACAGTACAGTGCCGGCCACAGTACAGTGCCGGTCACAGTACAGTGCCGGTCACAGTACAGTGCCCGCCACAGTACAGTGCCCGCCACAGTACAGTGCCTGCCACAGTACAGTGCCTGCCACAGTACAGTGCCTGCCACAGTACAGTGCCGGCCACAGTACAGTGCCGGCCACAGTACAGTGCCGGTCACAGTACAGTGCCCGCCACAGTACAGTGGCCGCTACAGTAGAGTGCCCGTCACAGTACAGTGCCGGCCACAGTTCAGTGCCGGCCGCGTGCAGCTCCGCGGCGGCGGGCTGCTACAGTAAAGTGCCCGCTACAGTACAGTGGCCGCTACAGTAGAGTGCCCGCCACAGTACAGTGCCCGCCACAGTACAGTGCCAGCCACAGTACAGTGCCAGCCGCGTGCAGCTCCGCGGCGGCGGGCTGCTACAGTATAGTGCCCGCTACAGTACAGTGGCCGCCACAGTACAGTGCGGGCCACAGTAGAGTGCCTACCTCCAGTATGTTGGCCAGCAGCGGGTACACGGCGTCGCGCACGCGCAGGAAGGCCGCGTGCAGCTCCGCGGCGGCGGGCTGCGGCTGCCGCTCGAGCAGCGCTACAATAGAGACCACGCCCATGTGCCGCACGCCGTTTATCTGCGCCTTGTTGCACAGGTTCTTGTCGTTTGTGACCAGCAGCTGCGATACACGATTTAATTAAGAAAATCAATAAAATAAAATATTCATAATTAAAGCATTGTTTATTGTTTCTAAATCTTTATACATTGAATACACATAGTAAACTAGTGACGTGTCATTTGACAATTATTGTGACGTGTATCATTTGGTGACTATGACATTTGACAATTATTTGGAAACTGAAACTGAAACATTTGGTAGCTGTGACGTGCAAAATTTGGTAATTGTGAAGATGTAACATTTCGTTACTATGACGTGTAATATTTGGTATCTTCTACAATTAACATTTGGTAGTCGTGACATGCAACATTTGGTAATTGTGACGTGTAACATTTCGTAATTGTGACGTGTAACATTTCGTTATTGTGACGTGTAACATTTCGTTATTGTGACGTGTAACATTTGTAACGGTGACGAGTAACATTTGGTAACCACATAGAACATGATTTTTGAAAATTTTATAACTCACCACATTTTTGCCGCGCTCAACTTGTTGCAGTGAACAATTTAATATCTCGTCGTCTGGAATTTCGCACGGATAGATGTGAGAATTCGCGTCACGCAGGGACTGTCCTATAACATATAAAATACGCCTTTAGACATTTAGTCTATTAATATTACTGTATTTTCGTGTCAAATATTTTGTATTAGTTTTAATAAAAATCTTTTGTAAAGTTACAAATATGATAGAGTACATAATATGTGTTTGTCTTTATGGCAAGCAGATAACAGCATATTTCAATTATTCCCTCAGCCCCCGGAATCACAGACACAATAGAAAATCTATTGTGTCGTGGTCTCATTGGGATCGGTGGTCAATGGGTTAATTGAAAATTTGCATTTACTTTGCTATAGTTTAATCAACATATCAATTTAAAAATACATAATCTATAAGACACAGTTATTTTTTTTTAATAAACATCAAAATGTACCTTTAATTCTGTTATTTTCCGGCAACGACTTATACAGATAGTCCATAGCAGCTTTTGCTCTTTTACAGACTGCTCCATTGCCATTATTGTTATCTTTGAGACGGTCCAGTTCATTAATGACCCTCCATGGCACTAGTAATGTTGGTTGTTCTTTATAACCTAGGAAATAATAATATAAATTACATATTGGTTGAAAAATGCATTTCATTTTGCACTGCATTTTTGTGTTAAGTAATAAGTGCTATTTTAAAATCAACTTTTTACTAGGTAAGTAAACTAGTAATTATACTGAGTATATAAAATTCAACAAGAAATTTATAAAACAGAATAATTTATATAGAATTATTCAAAATGAGACCTTTTTATTCATTCAATTTTGTCATGAATAAATAAGCTTTTGTACTTGCAAAAATACAGTGTTAGATAGATATAAAATTAACAAATACCTTTTAAATGTGAATTCAACACATCCTTTATAGTATCCAGTTCATGTATAAATATATTTGTGTCAACAACAAGAACCACATTGCTGTCATCTCTATTTGATTGTGATCTCATTGGTGTGTTTTCTTTAACCTGTAAAAATAATAATTTAATTAAAAAACAAAAAAACTAATATTATAAAGCTGAAGAGTTTGTTTGTTTGTTTAAATGTGCTAATCTCAAGAACTACTGCTCATAATTATTTTGGTGTTAGATAGCCCATTTATCGAGAAAGGTTATACATCATCATGCTAAGACCAACTGGAGCGGAGCAATGGAGGTAAAACCACACAGCACAGCGAGTGAAATATACACATATACACATTGTATATAATAAAGGAAATATGGCAAATGTTATAGTCTATGATTGATTTAAATTCATAATTATACATACCTCCCTAAAATCCTCAACGTCCATTGCCTCGGAATTACAACTTCTATCCGATCTGATCTGATCACTACTGTTAAAAAAAGAATCATTTGTCTTATTAAAAGAAGTGTCTGACTCTAAATCTGAACTCAAATTAGCTCTCAGGGCCTCCATCCTGTCTTTAGCTGACGTATATGTCTTTGTGTCTTTTGGCGTTGAAACTTTATACGCAAGCTTCGACTTAATAGCAGACACAAGTTTGCTAGCTTCAGAAAACTGTGGTGGAGTGGCTGGGTGTTTGGAAAATGGATATTCTGGTGTCTGACTGCATATCCCCTTCTCTATATCAGCAAATGTGTCCTTTTGTTTATCCTTGTTACAATACTCTTCGGGCAACTGCGCTTTCATTGAAGAAATAATTTTATTAGCTGCAAAGAACTGCGAGGGGGAGGGAATTGAATGTAGACTGTCATTGTTTGGCGATTGATTCAATTTGGAATCATTTGTGGGGCTCTTATCACACTTGGACTTAGATTCATTTGTACAAGCCTTCTTTTTGGATGGCGAGGGGCTTGTAACTTCTTCATTTTCAGCTTCCTTTGATAACCTAGCTCTGAGATGGGAAAGCCTTGTGTTAGCTATATTCTTTTTGAGTTTCTTTGAAGAATCTGTGCTTTTGGTGGGAGTACTCTTTGAATAATTGGAATTATCATGACATTTTTGTGGTGATTGTTTCTCGCTTGTAGCTGTGTGTGGCTTTTCAATGGGAATTTCTTTTTTAGGAAAAATTGATTCTCTTCTTTGTTCTTTTGGTTCTAAAAATAAAGTATTAAGTTAATAAAAATAGTTATTATATCATGAACATGAAAAGGAAGACGTGCAAAAAAATTTTCATGTGTTGATATCATTTTGACACATAACAATCAATAAACAAAATGAATTATAGTAAGCAAAGCAATAAGCAATGTTTATAGAATAAGGAATTATAAAAGTGAAGACACTTAAATACTGTATTTTTACCCGGATATTTTCGCTTTATGGAATTATCTGCATCTCCATCACTTTTCCTTTTGCAACATTTTTTACTGGCTTGTTCTTTCTTTTTTCTTTCTGCGAGTTTATGTTTCTCCTTTTTAGTCATTTTCTTATCGGGGCTGCTCGAGGACTGCAATATTAAGCATTTATCAAATAATATTCCGTAAACAGGATATAATATTATGATTGAGTGTTACAAAACAACAATCTCACCTGAGGTTGCGTCCATGAAGATTTACCCGTTTTTTTATTAAAGTAATACTTTCTGCCTGGATTAGATTTAGAGGAACATAGAACCCAACCTTCAGGAAGTTTATCATTATTCGACTTTTTAGAGCTCATTGCTCACAAAAGTGAAATTTTAAAGAACTTGGAAATTTTCAGCTTGCGAATTGTTTCTGTTAAAAATTATTTTGTCAATTTCAGACAATTTGTTTTTTGACAAATGGCCTATTAGAATTGCTACCCTCAATAATGTGTTATTTTTTTATATCTTCTTACGTACCTAGGTACTCATCTGTGGTACTCATCAATCAATAACGTATACGTAATCTAAAATATTTATATTATATAGGTACCTAAAAATTTATATTTAAAATGTATTTCTTAGGTGTAGAAATTAAAAAATAAATAAAAGTAACCCACGAAGTAAAACTAAAATCTTTTGTCTGTCGTTTCATGTACAGCTTTATTTTCAGTGTATTTATCCTCTGTTCTGTGCATATATTTATGTTCTGTGGTATTTAGTCAGCTGGGTACTGTCCATCACGCTCTGTCAAGCTCGCTGTCAAGTCACAAGTGACAGAAAACAGAAAATAAATTCTCATTTAATTTTCTCAATTTCTCATATAATTCTTGTTTTATGTGAGGATGGTTGAAATTATAGGAGCTTAAACTAGAACAAATAAAACTTACCTTCATATAATAACTACATTGGTCCCAATAAGTCACAATGGAGAAATTTTTAAAAGCAGCTAAGACAATACGAAACAATTGGAAGAAATCTGTATTCGGTGCAATAGTTCTTTATTATGGAGGAGCAACTGCAAAAGAACGATACGAGTAAGCAGTTGAAATAATTTATAAATAAGACAAGTTCGAAGTCATATTCTTACTGAGTTTTGATGTCGGCGAATTGCTTTGCAATAACCTCAACATTGCAAATGCTCAAACTTTTTTGCATCACCTTCCATCATATCTTTCGAGCTCCAGTCTTAAGCTGAATAAAATTTACTTATAAAATGTTAACACTGTAGATCACAGTGCTGCGTTATTATGTTTTAACACTAATATATTATAATAATCTTTACAGAATAAACATATTGATGCGAGCAGCATGCAAAGAAGCTGTAAAATATGGTAATGCCATGATAGAATATGACAGAAACCCAACACTTATTACAGTAGTACTCAATCCTGTAGCTAATAAACGAAAGGCGAAAAAGGATTTCGAAAAATACTGTGAACCAATACTGCATTTGGCTGGTCTTCAAGTAGATGTTGTACAAACAACCTCTGAGGGTAGTGCTAAGGAAATAGTTGAAAATTTAAAAGGTACAGAAGCTATTATTGTTGCCGGTGGAGATGGTACACTATCTGAAACGATAACAGGTTTGTTATTTTACTTTATTTACGTTTCTGGTGCAATTAAAATCAGAATTAAATTATTACAATTTTTTTTCTAAATTACTTTTTTTACCTATTAGAAATAGATCTGTTACACTACATTTAAAATGCAAATGTAATTATTGCGTTATCATAAATAACCTATTACAAAATAATTTATATTTTATTACAGGTTTACTAAGAAGAAATGACAATGCAAACCAGTTTCCACTGGGAATCTTACCATTGGGCAAAACAAACAGCCTTGCAAATTATCTGTTCCCTGGAGGTAACGGTGTGGAAAAAGTCAGACAGTTAATAACTGCCTGTATGGCGATTGTCAAAGGAAATACTATGTGGCAGGATGCAATGAAGATAGAGCCTATAGCACAAGATGAGGAAGCACCTAGCCGACCCATTTACGCCATGACATCAATAGACTGGGGAGCATTTAGAGACACAGAAGCCAGAAGCGATAAATACTGGGTCTACGGACCATTCCGTGAATACATGTCGTACATTTTTAACGGTTACAAAGATTCTTTAACATGGACGTGCAAAGGAGTCGTAAAATATACCCCACCATGTGCAGGTTGCAGTAATTGTATGTACAAGAAACAGGAAATTAAACGAAAATGGTCCTTTTTTGTGCCTAGTACACAAGCCGCACCTGAAACAGATAGAACTAAACTTGTTAATCCGGAATGTTCTATGGTTAACGAACTGTGTTTCAAAACAACGGAATTACAAATTCAGCCTAAGGCTGAGAGTATCCTACCAGCTTTAACGGTAGGATTGGGTAGGAACCAATATTCTTATACCGAATTTGTGTCAGAAGGTTGGAGGCGGATAAAAGGCGAATCTAAAATTAACGAAGTTATAGAAGCAAGGACAATTGAGTTGTGGCCTGAAAGTCCTAAAACAGAAGAAGTTTTTGAAATAGATAAAGAAGAGTTTGATGTGAAACCTATGAAAGTGACTATATTACCAAAAATTGTTAAACTGTTCTATGAACCTAAATTACAATATTAAAAAAATATATATTTTTCGTTTCACTTTATTTAATTAAATATGTCGAAATAGTATGTCTGTTTGTCTGTTACATTTTAATGCTTAAAACTGCTAAGTGAATTTGAATTTAATATGTTATACTCTCATAATCTGATATGTTGTAGTGGGTAGTCTGTAAGAACATTATTATATAAAGGAATGAGAGATATATATATATATATAGAGAAATATAGATTATAGAGAACAACCTTTAATGGTACAAAATTATTATATACATAAATAAACGATTTACAATAGGCAAAGAGTAAGAAACTTAAAACTATGTAGGTAGTTCGAACATTTAGAATTTTCTATTAAGAATATTTTAAAATGACTATACATGAGAAAATATAAATAAAATGAATATTCAACCTATATTACATGACATCACTGGTGCACAGATAAGATAGCCTATACAAATTTCAGTTATGTAGGTATGTAAAATTTAAAGTATAATTTGTCTGGAATATTCCCAAACAAAGATGGCGGCTGTTACGTGTACATTGAGCGACCGGACCACGCCCTGTTGTGGTATCTCTACACACGCGTCCATGTACGGCAATAGATCACACGGTATACCTTCTTTTTCGTGCCTAAAAGGTAATAAAAAAATTGTAAAATTTCAATTAAATGCATACATTCAGTGCCATTAATAATTTAGTGGCATTAAATTAATACCTACCTATGTAAAATATTAACGAACTATCTAAACTTTGCAAGATAAATCTTGAAATTGTGACGAATTTTAGGTAAATTTTTATAGAAAATGATAAGCACGTTTAAATATGATACTTTTTTTTTTAATTTTCTATTCTTTTAAATGGCTTGAAATAAATATGCATACCCCAGCAAAAGTAGCGTTTTCTTCGGAAACTTGAAGGACTGTAGAGGTATACTCGAAGATGTCTGTTCTGCTGCCACGATGGTGTAACCTTCTGACTTCTTTGAAATAAGATAGTCTTTCAATGGCTGCCCAGGACGTACTTCTACCACATTTACCCATCTTTCCGCTGATACGCTAAAAAGATTAATGATTTAAATTACTACCAGAATTCCATTATACATATAGCCTATAATTCTGGTTATAAAGAATTTTTTTGTTTTGATTTTTCATCACTATTGAATGGAATAATAAGCAGTTTATTAGTATTAAATGATTTATCTGCACCAACTCCTTCATTTGAACATACACAGGATACCAAAAGTATTTCATATTTTTTTAAGCTAGCTTCTATCGCGGGCCTTGAGCGCGGGGACCGAATCCAGAAATTCCGTAACGAAAAAACCTCACGCTCCCCACTCCGACGGGCACTGAGGTGTGGCTTGAAGGCATGCATGGCGTGAAAAGGTTGACAAGTCGAAAATGCATACTTTACAGGGCAGCCTTTTGAAGTTTACTTTTTTATTGGTAAATCCATTTTTTTTGTATTTTTGTTTTTTTTCATTGCATTATATTTTATAAGAATCGACGTTTCAGATTATTACATAGAATTTAATTATTTTGATTTTTATCATAACAAAAACAGACATATCAAGTCGTTCACCGACGACTTGTCAATGTATTCACCGTCGCAAAAATCGGTTGTATCGCGCTTTCTTCGGAAATATCTCATTTCCTATGGGTTTTTTGCTATTCGTATTTATTATCAATATTGTAGAATAGAAAATTCTCTACAAATTTTGTTTGAAAAATTTTTTTATACGGTGAACCGTTTTTGAGATAGAGGGCGGAGAGCGCGCGGTCACAGCATCATTTCAGGTCAACCGGTGCCTCCGGTCGAAAATGCAATTTTCTGCAACTGCAAGAGTGGTTTTGGTTCGCGATGCGGATGCAGGAAAGCGGGCTTGCAATGCTCTTTAGCTTGTGGCCAATGTAATGGGCAAGCTTGTCTCAATGCTCTACCATATCAGAGCGACATTAACGAAGATGGAACCTTTGACTCCGAAATCATGGAAGAACTTAAGGCAAATGTCGTTGAAGACGATAATGAAGACCAGTTTGAAATTTACCAGCAGCCAGAAGATGACGATGAAGAGGAAGAAGATAATTAAAATTATAAATTGTAGTTTTTGTACCCTTTATTCCATTTTTTACTTTCAATAAAAATAAATGATATTTCTTAATAAAAAGATTAATTCGTAATTTGTTTTTTTTTTCATCATGTAAGAAGTTATTAATATTAATTAGGTTAAAATTCAAATACAGGGTTACCGGGAAAGTCGTACAGAATATTGAAGGACGTTATTATTCAGGTTATTTCTGATCGAATTGGTCCCATTTTAATCCCATCCAAATTTTGACTCGTCTTGGCTTACTTAACTGTTATTTTGTCAATGTTTGGCCTATTTAATAGCAAGTGTTATACCTTTTTGAATAGCTAAAAAAACGTTAAAGTTTATAAAATTACTTGCAGGATAAGTGCCATACATTTTTTTTTTATAAAAGGACTTCAAAATTATAAACAATTAGTGGAAATCCTTTAATTTCAACTGTTGTCGAGCAGTTTTATGAAGCTGTTAGTAAAAGGTTCAGTTTTTGTTGGTCATTTTTATTAATTGGCATGTCTTCTAATTGAAAACATAAATAAACCGGGCCCTAGTAGCTCCAATCCAAAAAAAGTGATAGAAAAGCCAAAAGAAAAAGATTTTTATGATATATCTTTAAAATTCAATATCTCCATAACGGTTAGGTTTCGGATACCATATTATGGGACCAATTCGATCAGAAATGACCTCCTTCAATATTCTGTACGACTTTCCCGGTAACCCTGTATAAATTCCTATATTTTCATTAACAATTCTGCAATTAGGTACATGGGCAGGTAAGTGTTAAATAAATTAATACTGAATAAAAAGTGGATAAGTTAGGAAAAACATGATTAAATATAATATAATAGTTAAGAAAAATTGACAAATATTTATAATCATTGATAGTTCCGGTTGATCTGAAATGATGCTGTGACCGCGCGCTCTCCGCCCTCTAACTCGAAAACGGTTCATCGTATAAAAAAAATTTTCAAACAAAATTTGTAGAGAATTTTCTATTCTACAATATTGAAAATAAATACAAATAGCAAAAAACCCATAGGAAATGAGATATTTCCAAAAAACGATTTTTGTGACCTTGAAATTTAATACACACTTACACCCATGTCCGTGAACTTAGCAGAGCATTTTTAGCAGATCAAAAAAATAATGTGAGTTCTTATCGCGTGCAGTTGAGTTCTATAGTTCCTGATACTTTTTAGAAATAGTTCTGGCGTTTTTACCTGAAAAAACGACATTTGAAAAAATGATCTGCCAACTTCCCGTAGCAGAGCATTTTTAGCAGATCAAAAAAATAATGTGAGTTCTTATCGCGTGCAGTTGAGTTCTAGAGTTCCTGATACTTTTTAGAAATAGTTCTGGCGTTTTTACCTGAAAAAACGACATTTGAAAAAATATCTTAGCAGAGCATTTTTAGCAGATCAAAAAAATAATGTGAGTTCTTATCGCGTGCAGTTGAGTTCTAGAGTTCCTGATACTTTTTAGAAATAGTTCTGGCGTTTTTACCTGAAAAAACGACATTTGAAAAAATAACGTAGCAGAGCATTTTTAGCGGATCAAAAAAATAATGTGAGTTCTTATCGCGTGCAGTTGAGTTCTAGAGTTCCTGATACTTTTTAGAAATAGTTCTGGCGTTTTTACCTGAAAAAACGACATTTGAAAAAATTATCTGCCAACTTCCCGTACTAGATAATTTTTAGCGGATCAAAAAAATAATGTGAGTTCTTATCGCGTGCAGTTGAGTTCTAGAGTTCCTGATACTTTTTAGAAATAGTTCTGGCGTTTTTACCTGAAAAAACGACATTTGAAAAAATGATCTGCCAACTTCCCGTACTAGATAATTTTTAGCGGATCAAAAAAATAATGTGAGTTCTTATCGCGTGCAGTTGAGTTCTAGAGTTCCTGATACTTTTTAGAAATAGTTCTGGTGTTTTTACCTGAAAAAACGACATTTGAAAAAATGATCTGCCAACTTCCCGTAGCAGATCATTTTTAGCAGATCAAAAAAATAATGTGAGTACTTATCGCGTGCAGTTGAGTACTCACATTATTTTTTTGATCTGCTAAAAATGATCTGCTACGGGAAGTTGGCAGATCATTTTTTCAAATGTCGTTTTTTCACGTAAAAACACCAGAACTATTTCTAAAAAGTATCAGGAACTCTAGAACTCAACTGCACGCGATAAGAAATCACATTATTTATTTGATCCGCTAAAAATGCTCTGCTAAGTTATTTTTTCAAATGTCGTTTTTTCAGGTAAAAACGCCACAACTATTTCTAAAAAGTATCAGGAACTCTAGAACTCAACTGCACGCGATAAGAACTCACATTATTTTTTTGATCCGCTAAAAATGCTCTGCTAAGTTATTTTTTAAAATGTCGTTTTTTCAGATAAAAACGCCAGAACTATTTCTAAAAAGTATCAGGAACTCTAGAACTCAACTGCACGCGATAAGAACTCACATTATTTTTTTGATCCGCTAAAAATGCTCTTTTAAGTTATTTTTTCAAATGACGTTTTTTCAGGTAAAAACGCCAGAACTATTTCTAAAAAGTATCAGGAACTCTAGAACTCAACTGCACGCGATAAGAACTCACATTATTTTTTTGATCCGCTAAAAATGCTCTGCTAAGTTATTTTTTCAAATGTCGTTTTTTCAGGTAAAAACGCCAGAACTATTTCTAAAAAGTATCAGGAACTCTAGAACTCAACTGCACGCGATAAGAACTCACATTATTTTTTTGATCCGCTAAAAATTATCTAGTACGGGAAGTTGGCAGATCATTTTTTCAAATGTCGTTTTTTCAGGTAAAAACGCCAGAACTATTTCTAAAAAGTATCAGGAACTCTAGAACTCAACTGCACGCGATAAGAACTCACATTATTTATTTGATCCGCTAAAAATGCTCTGCTAAGTTATTTTTTCAAATGTCGTTTTTTCAGGTAAAAACGCCACAACTATTTCTAAAAAGTATCAGGAACTCTAGAACTCAACTGCACGCGATAAGAACTCACATTATTTTTTTGATCCGCTAAAAATGCTCTGCTACGTTATTTTTTCAAATGTCGTTTTTTCAGGTAAAAACGCCAGAACTATTTCTAAAAAGTATCAGGAACTCTAGAACTCAACTGCACGCGATAAGAACTCACATTATTTTTTTGATCTGCTAAAAATGCTCTGCTAAGATATTTTTTCAAATGTCGTTTTTTCAGGTAAAAACGCCAGAACTATTTCTAAAAAGTATCAGGAACTCTAGAACTCAACTGCACGCGATAAGAACTCACATTATTTTTTTGATCCGCTAAAAATGCTCTGCTAAGTTATTTTTTCAAATGTCGTTTTTTCAGGTAAAAACGCCAGAACTATTTCTAAAAAGTATCAGGAACTCTAGAACTCAACTGCACGCGATAAGAACTCACATTATTTTTTTGATCCGCTAAAAATTATCTGCTACGGGAAGTTGGCAGATCATTTTTTCAAATGTCGTTTTTTCAGGTAAAAACACCAGAACTATTTCTAAAAAGTAGCAGGAACTCTAGAACTCAACTGCACGCGATAAGAACTCACATTATTTTTTTGATCTGCTAAAAATGCTCTGCTACGAAGTTGGCAGATCATTTTTTCAAATGTCGTTTTTTGAGGTAAAAACGTCAGAACTATTTCTAAAAAGTATCAGGAACTCTAGAACTCAACTGCACGCGATAAGAACTCACATTATTTTTTTGATCCGCTAAAAATGCTCTGCTAAGTTATTTTTTCAAATGTCGTTTTTTCAGGTAAAAACGCCAGAACTATTTCTAAAAAGTATCAGGAACTCTAGAACTCAACTGCACGCGATAAGAACTCACATTATTTTTTTGATCTGCTAAAAATGCTCTGCTAAGATATTTTTTCAAATGTCGTTTTTTCAGGTAAAAACGCCAGAACTATTTCTAAAAAGTATCAGGAACTCTAGAACTCAACTGCACGCGATAAGAACTCACATTATTTTTTTGATCTGCTAAAAATGCTCTGCTACGGGAAGTTGGCAGATCATTTTTTCAAATGTCGTTTTTTCAGGTAAAAACGCCAGAACTATTTCTAAAAAGTATCAGGAACTCTAGAACTCAACTGCACGCGATAAGAACTCACATTATTTTTTTGATCTGCTAAAAATGCTCTGCTAAGTTCACGGACATCTTACACCCTACCATATGTAGGTTTTGAGACAACTTTTAGGGTGTTAATATACAAGTATATATAGACGTACAGCTGGGTATCTCGAATTCTGAGGTGAACTTCCTAAAATGACTGCACTAATAGGTTTACTTGTCAGATAATATATCGCTCTATTGATGCGGTAATAAGTTGACAACTCGATTTGAACTACTGAACACGCAAATATGGGTAGCGTGATTAATTAAATATCTCGAGTTATTTTGTTAGTTTCATTAAATAAATGGCAGGCTTAACTTTACATATTCAGTTATTCAATTATTCATCAAATAAATTTTTGATATCTTCAGATGTCATATTATTACTCATTAGTAGAGAGTTGTTCAAAAATTCACAAGTTGGGTGTGTGCGTTAAAAGCGGACCTGTCGACTTAGTCATTTATTCACCATATAAAGCAAGTGATCCAGATGCCAATTTTCAATTAAAAAAAAATTCATACAAGTCGAGTTATCAACCTATTCACGCCTTGTACGGATATATTATATAACATGCAATACGCAATAGCTTTACCGCGGCAGTCCCCGTACCACACGTCTTTTTTTATTTTCCATAAGAAAAAGCCAGTAACATGATTAATATTAAATTTATCCGTAAAAAGTGAAGAAATATGTTTCCAGACTTGGCTGCCAGCTAACCCCTACTCAACCTATATCTTACTAAATACCCTACCATACAGAATTATCCGTTTCCTTACCTTAATCCTTGAAACTGCTTATCCTGCAGATGCCGCAAACTATCTATTACATAAGTATTCACTCCGAACACTTCGCTGGTTCGCGCCATTCCCCCCAAATTAGGCAATTTATCGATGAGGGATGCCACTACTATTAATTCGCTGTTACTCTCCTGTAACACAAAAATAAATTTACCAGACATTACCTAGTCAAAAGTTAAAAATGTCAACTAAATCAGTCATAATATGAAAGAAAATGAAAAGCTTTACAAAGTTTTTAAAGAGGCAAATTTTTCCATCTTGAATTTAAATGTATCTCGTAAAGATAGGTACAGACTACAGTACGTTTGAAACTTAAATGCGGCTCGGAACAACATACGATCTGATGCGCAGAAAACAATTTTAGATATTAGCGGGATGTTAAAGGACCTATGCGCACCCGCACTCGCACCTGCATCTGACTTCCGAACCGCCATTAAGTTTGAATCGAACTGTTCTCAAACATAAACCAACAATAAAAAAATCGAAAATTACGTTTTGTTAAAAAATCGAAAATTACGAATTGATAATTTGATGAAGTAACAACCATAAAATCTACATTTAGGTGGTACAGAATTCAATGAGTTAGGAATCTAAATGTAAAACCTTACCGTTCTTTTCATATCAAGTACGTCAATATCGCTCATATTCTTCCAAGGAATATATTTCTTTTGTATAGTCCCTATACCATCCTTTACATTATCAATTATATCAGCATTTTTCAAATGCGTTTTAATCTTCATAACTTCTTCTTGATCTTTGTGAGTTTCTTTCCATTCTCTTATAAAATCATCTTGTGAATTTGTGCTAATAAGTTCAATCATTTCATTAAAAACATTAAGAGCATACACTTCATTTATCATTTCATTATTCCATTCTTCATGCAGAAATTCGCCATTATAAAGAGCACAAGGTAACAAATATTCAATAATATCAAAATCATGAACTAGAAAATCATTCATTAGTTTGTCAAAACTCTTCTCTTTTAATTTCGATGCTTCATTTAACGTTCTATCTATAACTTTTATTGTTTGTTTATATTCAGAAGTGTTTATTTTGTCCTCATCTTTGTTTAAATAAAATATTCGTTTAGCAAGGTATTGTGCATACAGTCTAACACTGTAAGTAGGTCCCATAGTATTCTCCATATAGGTATCCATAACTAAGTCATATTCAGACTGTTGGCAAATTTTTCTCTTCATTTTATGAACTAGTAACCAGTATAAAATCATAAACTGTGACGTAATGGGTACATTTTTCGTTTTAAAACTATCTAATAATAGCTCTGTAATCTTTTCTTCCTGAAATTGAAATTTTAAATATATGAGGGTAGCTGAATAAAAATAAATATAAAAAATATTGTGCCTAGCCAGAGTGATTTACATTATTAAAGTGATAAACTGTAAATTAAAAGGCATTTTAGTCAACCTTACCTTATAATAATAGAACAGTGCAATACACCACTCCAAGTAAAGTCGTATTGATGGTTGATGAGGTATCTTCCCTAAAAACTCAACACACCATAAAGCGACTCTTTCCACATAACTTGATCTGTGTTTTAAAAATATTAGCAGCAAATGTTGCAAGCCAATTCGCAAGGTGCGATGTAAAGCTGAATTACTGTGATATCTTTGTTTATTTCTGAATAATTCGTCAATCTTCTTTATCGTTAATGTTGCTATTGTTTCTAAAGTTTCAGCATCAGTGACTCTACTTAAAACTAATAGGGATTCATATTTGATATGAAAATTCGTGTACAGTCGTGCCCTGGAAAAATAAGTTTAATAATGTATGTTCATCATAAAGTGTGATGCTTCACCACAGCACTATTGAAGTCTAACTAAATTACCAAAATTCAATTTTACAAAAAAAATACATTTTCATACCTTATATTTCCCAGGTCATACTTTTTGGATAATTCAACTATTAGGTTCTCCATTATCCTGAAAAAAAATGATTTATCAATTATTTAATTAAGCATTCAATGTATTCCCATCTTGGAAATTATTATCATTCATTACCTTTGATCTTTCCTTGGCACAGCTGTAGCTAATAAAACTTCACTAAATATATACACCATATGCCCAAATTGGAATATATCTCTTTTTCCCATAGCTTCTACTAAATAATACAATGGTATATTTTTCATAGCCGCATATTCTATTATCTTACTACAATATGTGATTACTGTATTGTTATATATTGGTTCTTTTAGTAGTGCAGTATTAGTTATTATTTTAACGAAACATTCAATACAATCTGTGTACTGTTTATTCGTTTTTAATGCTTCTATCTCATTCCAAGTTCTGGACAAAAAGCTTGATATGTCAAATTTAATTTTTTCCTCTAAAATCTCTGGCAGTATGGTGTCTATGATATTTAAGATCCACTTAATACAACTGTACCCTCCACATTCTAGTGCAAGATCTGTATATTTAATAATTTCATTGCTATCACATTTATTTTCACTAGAATTTGTATGAAGTAGAACAAAAATAACTTCGCAGGCTTTTGAATAGAAAATATTTCTCAATCTCCCAAATCCTTCTTTTATACTAGTTTTAGTGAACTTTATATTATTTAGAATACCAACCAATTCATTTACATGTATAATATTTATTTCAAATTGTCTAACAATTGAACTTATAGCATTTAGGATAAAAATACTATAAATATTTTTATATATATCTTCACCATCTTTTAGTAAACATATTATTTTTCTATATAGTTCTTCCAAAATTTCTATTTCTGTGTTTAATTTTATAATGAGCTGTATATTGTCTAAAAATAATAAAACATTATCAACATCTTCAATAGGCTTGATCAACAAAGTAGATATATACTTGAAAATTATTTCACCCCTCTTAGTTATTAGGGAATAAATTTGTAAATTGACTTCTGAATTATTAACTTTCTTCAATAGATGTGCTAAGAAGGTTGCTTTCAAAACACAATTGATATCATTCAAATCAGAGTGTAGATTAACATTTTCTACTACATCAAACATTTCATTCACAGATTCTAAAAATATTTCCAAATCTGCCTCATGTCCTGATAAATATAAAAGTATAAAATCAATATTAACATGTGACATCATTATATCATTCAACAATTGTTTCTTATCTGTGACAATCAATTGATTTTTTACTAAATCAAGTAATGGATTGCTTTTTTCTTGTGTCCACAGATCGTCATCCAATTGCAAATAGAGATTGAGCAGATCCTTCCAATCTAAGGCTTTACAACAATTGCCTATTAAATGTGATAAATTCCTATGAAATGCTTTCCTTATTATCACATTATTGCACAGTACTTTCAATACATCATACATTAATAGAACCAATTGTTCCTTCCCAACTTTATCTACAATTTTATGATTATTTACACCTCCTAATACACTGCTCAAGTGGTAGATGGGGACTGGTGACCATTTAACTTTAGGAATATTTTTAATTATATGCATAAAAGAGTCTATATTATCTATATGTTGTTTGAACTTAAGTTGCAAAACTTCACATTCTTTCTTATTATCGTATATGTTCATATCATTAAGTGCTTCTAATAGAACTAATGCTTCTTTGTCATTCAATATGGGTGATTGTAATCTGTACTTGGCACATTGTACTTTAACTTGAAGATTATCATGTTGCAATCCAATATTATAAGCGCAACTTAACCAACATTGTCCCAGATCCTGTAGGGAATCAAACAGCTGTAAAGATGGTAGAACTATATTACTTTGCTTCTCCTCTAAGCTATCAATAAGAATGAAGTAATCATGCCACATTTTTTTAACTTCAGCTTCTTTATCAGGGTTCCATGATATGTTTACAACTTGAGATTCAATATTAATTTTATTCTTTCCAATTTTCAAGCAATCTATAGCTCTTTTTATGAGGTAAATAGCTAACTTTCTTGTTGATGGATCATTTGAGAGCATGCCGTACATAGTTATCTCCCAAAATTCAGTTTGTGTAATAATATTTGATACAAAATGAACATCTCCGTGATTGTCAGGCAGGGGTAGATAATAATTGGAAAGAACACACAGAACTTTAAGAGATATCAATTTGTTTTCTACTTTCTGAATACAGTTCCATATTTGATCTAATACATTGTATCCACTGATACCATCAAAAAACCTTTTAACTGTTATTGTAAGGAAATGTTTCTTTAATTGTTCATTCTGGCTCAACACAATCCTTTCTAATGGTACATCTAGAAATGGCAAAGATAATTTTTCACCAGCTCTAATAACAGCTTGAAGTATACTATCACATAACTTTAAAGATAACAACATTGTAACATGAGTCTCTTCAGAGGTAATATTTTCCAAATGAATGCTTATACTCGATAATAATTGCTGTAGTAAGTGTTCAGACTTGATCACTATGGAACTTGGATTGAGAGAGAGAATTATGTCTATTATTTTACAAATAGCTTCAATATTTGCTTCGTCCACAGTCTTGATTAATTTACCAACAAACTCGAACTCAAAATCGTTTTCACATTCATCAGATTCCTTTACATTTAATAAGTATTTGTAGTTCAACAAATTAGTTGCATTCAATAAGTGTTCGCTTGTAAAGCTATTTCTTTCCATTATGGACTTGAGACGAGCATCTACGATTTCTTCATCGAAATCCATCACGTCCATAAAAGATATAATATCATCAAATTCCCTCATTTTGAATCCTTAAATAAATTTTAATACAACCGGCAAATTTTAGGTTATGTTGTAAATATTATTATGCAGTATCAGGTACTTAGTAAACTTAGAAACTCTGAATAGATTTCGGCATTATTCTTCAATTGTTTTTAGTTATAATTTCGCCTTTTTTAGATATCACACCATAAAAACAACAGTAAACAACACATTTTTAGAACATTTGTAAAAATGTAAACTGTCTGTATATTAGTTAATGTCAGTGTCAACTGTCACACAAACGTACACAGATTGACACAGACAAGTGAGCACTGTTTTGAGCACATACCCTTGTACGGAACGTAATCTGTGGAACGTAATCTTCTATAATATAAAAATGAATCGCAAAATGTGTTGGTAAGCGCATAACTCGAGAACAAGTGAACCGATTTCGTTAATTCTTTTTTTATTACATTTCTTGAAGTACGAGGATGGTTCTCATGGAAAGAAAACGTAAAAATGTACCACGGGCGAAGCCGGGGCGGACCGCTAGTATTATATATTAATCAAAATATACTTTCATGTTCTGCTTCCATTTATTGCAGCTCTGTTGCACATCGTTTGCATGTCATTATTTTACTTTAAATGTAATACTTTGCAGTCATTGAAATACAAAGCCTCAGATTTAACACGACCGTCTCACTGTCTGTCTGACTCTGTTTATGATAAACGCAAATCCTACAGAAGAGATTTTAAGAATAAATAAATGATGAACCCTAAGGATGAACCTTTCTATTTTGTATCCTGCAAGCAACCTGAAAGTATGTATGATCGTGGCTGTTTTCCAATTACAGAGCATAATGCGACTCAGTGGCGCACAATGCCGAATTATTCTGATGCTTAATTGGAACGTGAAACGCACCAGCAAGTTGCGCTAAGTATGTATGTGTACTATTTTCATGTACTACAAATTTATAAATGTAATGTAATGTAAATTTATAAAGAATAGAAAAAATTCGATCACGAGGCGGGACTCGAACCCGCATCCTCAGCCTCACGAGTGGCTGAGTTGGTTAGGCATCCGCCCCGGAATGGCGCGAAGGATGCGGGTTCGAGTCCCGCCTCGTGATCGAATTTTTTCTATTCTTTTTATAGGGGTTTGAAACTTTTTGTATGGACGCTGGCATATCGACCCGCCGCCATTTTGATTTTTTTTCAAAATCGCGGTGCACGATTAAAGTGGTATGTATGGATAGAGGACACATAGACGAACAAAAAATGTCTCATAACATAGTACCCTAAAGCGTCACATTACCCAGATATTTGGAGGTAAATATTCACTTATGAGTACGACAAACACTAAAAATAGACATAATACGTGTCTATATGCATAATATTATCTCCAAATAATCACTCCCAGGTAGATTATTATTATTACAGGAAGAAAGTAGGTATTCATTACATTACTTACATTTTTATGTAATGTATGTATGTTTTTATGTCATGAATCTACCTACTTTCTTCCAATAAACCGTTATTTACCTCCAAATATCTCGGTAATGTGACGCTTTAGGGTACTATGTTATTAGACATTTTTTGTTTGTCTATGTATCCTCTATCCATACATACCACTTTAATCGTGCGCCGCGATTTTGAAAAAAAATCAAAATGGCGGCGGGTTTGATATGCCAGAAAGTTTCAATGCCCTTTATATTTATAAAGCATTTGAATGCCATAAAAACCAAAAAAATATAAATTCAAGAAAAGGTCGTGTCCCATCGTTACAATATTGTATTCACTGAAAAGTGCTTCATATTGGTTGAGATGGTTGTTAAATCATCTCAATAGATGGCGCGCGGTGTTTCCCTTAAGACACATAAAACTGAAAGAATAGAATAAATTCGATTGCTCAGGCGGGTCACGAGTGGCTGAGTTGGTTAGGCATCCGCCCCGGAATGGCGCGACGGATGCGGGTTCGAGTCCCGCCTCGTGATCGAATTTTTTCTATTCTTTATAAATTTATATTTATAAAGCATTTGAATGCCATAAAAACCAAAAAAATATAAATTCAAGAAAAGGTCGTGTTCCATCGTTACAATATTGTATTCACTGAAAAGTGCTTCATATTGGTTGAGATGGTTGTTAAATCATCTCAATAGATGGCGCGCGGTGTGTCCTTTAAGACACTAAACTGAAAGAATAGAATAAATTCGATTCTTCAGGCGGGTCACGAGTGGCTGAGTTGGTTAGGCATCCGCCCCGGAATGGCGCGAAGGATGCGGGTTCGAGTCTCGCCTCGTGATCGAATTTTTTCTATTCTTTATAAATTTATATTTATTAAAGCATTTGAATGCCATAAAAACCAAAAAAATGTAATGTAATGTATTTTTTGTTTGTATTCAGATTTGATTTTGTTGGCCTGTTTGGATTATCGTCTAGGGACTGCTTTAAATGCCCTTTTTATAATTAATTAGTTATAATTAATCATGATTACGATCACAATGTTTGGAAATCTGTTGTGCAATAAGGTGTACCTAATTTATCGACTCAACATACCTAATATTTTTCAGGATATAATATAATTCAAAAATCGATCGAACATTGGCGCGCGCTCCAGCCGCGTGAAATGGATACCAATAATAATTATGTATAACCAAAGTGAAGTGAAGTTTTTTATTGTGTCTTCTATCACTTCGAACTGCATATCTCTAATAAGTGTCACTCCATACTGCATTCTTTTTCGATACAGCTCTTTTATCCACCAACGCACTTTTCGTTTCTGTTTTTTCTTTCTTATTATGCTGTGTATAATTACAAAAGCTGCTGCTGCTCGTACACGACTAGCTTCCATGATGAACGGTCAAACACTGGAACGGTTGCCACGCGCGCCAGGCGCGCTTAGTTGATATACTTCAATTATTTGGAACGCGCTCCGCGGAACGCACTCTCGGCGTGGTCATTCATGGCGCGCGCGCCAGGAGCGCGAAGTCGATACCCAGCTTTACTGTTCTGTGTGGTCACCCCCACAGAAAGAGATAAAAAAACATACAGGCATCATTCAATGTCATATTTTCTTGTTACAAGTTAATGTTCATACTGAAATCTCGAGTGTATCTACACCAGGGGGGGCACACTCAAAACTGTCATGTAAACGCATAGACGACAGCGACGCGGGCGATGAGTGGTATAACTAAAATTAAAAAAAAGCCGCCATCTTGTAATGATGTGCGACTGTCATTGTCAACCATAGTTTTCAACTTTCGGACGGACGTTGATGCGATTTCGAGGTTATCTCATTAATTGTTTTTGTTAAATATATCTGGTTATCTTTTAAGTTTTTGTTTTGGTTAAGTTTTGTTTTGTTATTTTGTTACTTGTTTTATTGTTGTTAACTGTTGTGAACGTTGTGATCATGAGTTTTCAACGGAGGAGAAAACACGCTAGAAACTAGAATTTAAGATTAGAACTTTTTAAAAACTTGAGAATCCTGCCTCTTGCATGTATTTATATCAAAGAAATTTGTATTTTCATAAAAAAACATCCTCAATATTTTAAAACTAATAAAGAAATTGGAAAATTAATAAGATATCCAAACAATTTGTTTTTACCGAGGCATAAATTAACTTTGTACAAAAAAAATGTTCCTTATATAGGTATTCAGATATTTAATAAAATCCCAAAAGACTTGCAAGGGGTTCCTCTTCCAGGATTTAAAAATAAATTAAATAAATACTTATTAGAGAATTGTTTTTACAACCTAAATGAATTTCTTTATGATATGAAAAATGTCTAAATAATATTAAATAATGATATTGATGATTGACTGTATGACTAATGATTTATGTATAACCTAATTTTAAGTGACAATACTCCTGACTCGTATTTTTACTATAAATATCTAATCATTTTCATTCATAATGTCAATTAATAATAATTATTGTATATAGTTATAGTAAAAACATGAATGTTCCTTAATTCTGATCTTAATATCTTTGTACGTACCATGTTTTTATGCAATAAATGATTTATTTATTTATTTATTTAGAACAAAAGCTTTAGTTATTTCAGTGACTGCACTGAAATAACTAAAGCTTTTGGTTTTAGCAGATTTTAGAGGTTTTAGCAAGTGTATAGTATATAAATCTCAATTTCAATTTAATAAACGTGAATACCGCTAAAGAAATTGTTTTTTATTCTCACCCCTGGTTGCCCTCATTACTTATTTATTATTTACTCAACTTACAAGGCAACTTATGGAGTGAGAGTATGTTTACAAAAATATTACTAACGCCACAAAAAGAGTGTTGTCACGAAAACGACGCTTTTCTTGGTGTTAGTAATATTTTTGTAAATATACTTTCGCTCCATATCTGGTGCTAAATGTCGATATGCATACTGCATAGCTATATATATATATATACCCCTTTAAAGCATTAGTTATCCTACAAAGTTGCAGATGGCAGCACGTTCCATACATGCACTTATTACCACAGAGTAGCCACTCTATCTCAGTTATACATCCTTCCTCTATGATCTACACTAATATTATAAAGAGGAAAAATTTGTTTGTTTGTTTGATTGATTGTAATGAATAGGCTCATAAACTACTGGACCGATTTAAAAAATTCTTTCACCGTTCGAAAGCTACATTATCCACGAGTAACATAGGCTAGGTTTTATTCCGGAAATCCCACGGGAACGGGAACTATGCGGGTTTTTCTTTGAAAACGCTGGCGAAGCCGCAGGCGGAAAGGTAGTTAGATATAAGCTTCTTGGTCCCCAGTGTGACTTTATTCCACTTTTTTTTCATTTAAATATAGAACCAAAGACCTGTTCAAGTCTATTTCCATTACCTATTGGCACACCTATTGGAAATAATCGCTACCAGAGTGGCATACAATCACACAATCGAAAAAATATACATTTCACCTAGCAACATTGTCGAGCAGTCAGATAGAGAAAAACATTTTTTTGGCAAAATAGGTACCTACCTAGTTATTGGTCGTACTGGGAATATCATTGGACCATCAGTAATTTTCCAAAAATTTTACCTTCCATCTGGTTGCTTCAAAATTTAAGAAACGAATTTAAAAAATCCATTGTTTCTTCAGTAGTTATGATTGATTTTTTATATCTGTCGTAAAAAGCTTTTTCATTCGAAATAAGATCGACGTAGGTCAGTCGAAATGGAAGATAATTCACCAAGCGACGAAGAAATTAAGGATTCTCCTGTTAGCCCTAAACAGGGGGGTAAGAAATTGAAATTAAACGATGGAAGTTCGCAAGATAGTTTAAATGAAGGGGGTGAGTATTCCTTGTCAATATTCGAAACAGAATATTATGACGTAAATTTTATTTTAATCACAATTTTCGTGTAGCTTCGGCAAGTACTGATGTCAAGGAAGATAATGTGGATAGTGGACTATCAGCTGATAAATCTGAGAGTACATGTAGCGAGGAGCGTGGCGCAACATCCAATGCTGAGCCTCTAAACGAAGTGGTCACCATAGCGCCGTCCAGTAGCAGCAATGTCCGGGCAATCCTACTCAATATCCGACGCCCAAGACACTGTAGGAATTACAGAAAAAGGAAAACACCAGATCGAGATTCTGATGGGAACTCCTCACGGGACTCCGATGATTTCTCATCTGAAGAAAGGCCAGATGATCCATATGTTTTCAACACATCAGGCAGTAGCCCCACGGCGTCGAATTATTCAGTTGCAAGCTCGTAAGTGTGTTATTTTTCTATATTAGTGAAATTAATAACTTGGCATAAACTTAAATTTCCTTTTTTTAACCATACTTTGTGGGTATGTTTTCTTATTTGTGATTAAAGCTTATCTTAAACTGCTAAGCTATTAAGCCTAAAACTTCAGTAGTACACATTTAGCATCACGTAATTTCATAACTGTTTCGTGTATGTTACAGTAGTTCTGGTAGTTCAATGGATAGCAGTAACGATTACAGCGATGAGAACATTCTCGATCTCACATTGGATAATGAAACTGACAGTGATGAAGGACTGTCGAATGATAATAACGACAACAGCTCAACTAGGAACAGATCTGATCTCACTAGAACACCGTCTGTGCTGCTCAAGACGCTACCGAAACATAATTATTCAATTCTACGAGGTGATTAGTGTCTTTTTTTTTACTTATATTACTATGTCACTTCCTTAAAAGATAAAAATAGACTTGTTTATAGTGATATTATAAACAAATGTGATGTAATAAGTATATATAATGGAAAACCAGAGAACATTAAGTTTTACTTGTTTAATTTAACTTCAAAAAAAGGAGCGCTCAATTGTAATGTATTTTTTTGTCGTTCTTACCTCAGTACTTTTGACTGGGTGAACCGAATCGGAATTTTTTTTTTTTATTTAATAGTTTTTAGTTCTTTGTACAAAAAATATATTTTTATATAGCAATTATACCGAAGATTATAGTTAATACTAACATTAAGTAACCATTTTCAGAGGTGATAAACCGTGAAATGGGGCTGACATTTCCGAGGGGGAAAACTATTAAAGAGAATGTGATCTTCGAACAGAAGTTCTGCGGCTCCCTGCATGTGGTGCAGAGGTTGGCTAAATTAGATTTCCTCAGTAAACATAGGGGCTGCGTGAACTCTATTAACTTTCATCCAGAAGGTATGGATTATTGATTTTTATTACAAGTCATTCTGATTATCACTACATAGTATAAAACAAAGTCGCTTTCTGTGTCCCTATGTCTCTTTGTATACTTAAATCTTTTAAACTACGCAACCGATTTTGATGCGGTTTTTTTAAATAGATAGTGATTCAAGAGTAAGGTTTTAGGTATATAATTTAATAGGTTTTAGACAAAGCGGGTGGAAGCTGCAGGTGGAAAGCTAGTTTAAAATATTTAGAAAATCATTTTATGTATTAGCAGTAAATAAATCTATTTTAGTTAAAATTCTTACATTTATTCAATTTTTGACAATTCACAATATGTACTTGTAAAATGAAAATATTTTATTATCTAGGTCACCTACTCGCTTCTGGATCAGATGATACCAACGTTATTGTGTGGGATTGGGCTCGGAATAAACCCATACAAGTTCTCAAAACTGGACACAAATCGAATGTGTTTCAAAGCAAGTTTCTCCACTTGAACTCGCGTGCTCAGTTGAACATAGCTACTTGTGCGAGGGATGGACAGGTAATGTATTTCACAGTAAAGGTTACAAACTAATACATATTATAAAGAAATTACATTTTGTAGAATATACAGGTAGTAGAATGTAGCGGACAATCTCTGGATCTAATAAACTGCTACTATCTAATATACCTTTTATTTAACACACACATAGAAAACAAACAAAGAAGAAGATAATTTTTTTCTACACTTTAAATATGTTTGATTTATAAAGCATTTAAATGCTATAAAATTAAAAATCAAATACAGAAAAGAAGAAAAAGATAGAAAAACATAATTGTAACGGATTTTGAAAAATCCTTCACTTATAATTTTGTGTTTGTTCCTCACAAAAATATCAGTCAACTTCTCCACTTCTATAATATTAGTGTAGATAACATAAATGAATAAAGTTGTATATAAATACATAAAAACTAATTAATGAATTTTCAGATACGCCTCCTCACTTGTCCATCAAGCGGCGGTGCGGGCACACGTCGCAAGCTCGGCAGCCATAGCCGCGCGGCACACAAGTTACTCGTATCAGCGCACGAACCACACGTTATCATATCCGCTGGTGAAGATGCTATAGTTCTGCGGTGTGATGTGCGCGAACAGCACGCTTCCAAGTGAGTGATGTGCTATAGAATGTTCTAGAAGCTTCTGGAAGGCTAGGACAATGTTCGAGACGTTTCGAACGTTTGTGGTTCGACATTTAAACGCAGCGTGCACGCGCGACGCGTTCATGTCGCGTGTTCTAGACCGGTTTAGAAGGTTCTCGAACGTTCAGAACGTTGTAAAGCGACGCTTTTACTTAAATTAAAATCATATCAATGAATAATTTGAATTTTAAAATAATGTCTAGACAACGATTACAGAAATTATTCCTCAAACTGAATTAGGTACTGTCAGCCTATAATTAAGATTCTTCATTTTTTGAAGTGAAACTTCTTTATCGGGGTCGGAAAAAAATTTAGTGTAACATTTTTTCGTTACGCGTGACATTTTTCCGTTACGCGCCATCTTTTTCTTATCCCTACCACGCGTGATTCGACGTATTTCTGTAAAGTTGCATATGTATAGTAAATTATTTTTTGAAAAATAGGGTCATAAAGAAGTTTCACTACTTACATGAGTACACTAGTACACGCACACATTTTTTATATCTTTACTTTTGCTCTACAGGTTGATTACAGTGCGGGACGACAACATTGGCATCCCGCTGTACAGCGTGGCCGGCAACCCGCTGCGTCCGCGCGAGCTGCTCGTCGCCGGACGCGACAAGTTCCTGCGGGTGTACGACACCCGCCGGCCAGATAAACCCATGTTGTTCTACACTGCGGACTTTGATAAGGTTCGTGCGAGTGGGGATCAAGACAAATGGGTGAGCTCAGACTATAGATTACCTAGGACTGTAGGCCAAACAAGGCCTACTCTTGTGACCATAATGCACAATGAAGTAGCCGTTACTGGCACATTATGCAATTGCATTTAGCATGTTATGCTACATTTTCTAACATTTGGTTCAGTCGCTTTGTAGATAATAACGGACGAACACGTCATACATAATTTATATTGTATGTATGATTGTAAGTTTGTATGTAAACTGCATGTAGTAGACTCTCTATAGACTCGATTTTCACCTACTTTAAATGGACAGACTAAATTCAAACTTTGCACACTTATCAAGGATTGATCGGTGACAATTAAAAATATAATAAATTCATAAGATTATATATTATCCTGCATCAACAAAAAAACGTGTGTTTGTTTGTTTTTTAAATAAATTCTGTCTTACCACAAAAAACTTTAGACAGGGCTTAACTTTAAGCACGGGTTCTCTTCAATCTGGTTTTGTCGTATTTCACAGAGACAACTATTAAAGTGACAGAACCCTGGTTTAAAGTTAGACAGTCTTTAAATTGTTTTGTGGTAAGACCATAATATATATTTATGCATATATCTCAGATACCGGTTCGCATGCGTTCCATGTTGCACTTGACGTGCGCGGTGTACAACTACAACGGCTCCGAAATACTTGGCTCGTATAACGACGAAGATATTTATCTGTTCGACGCCAAACTGGATGTGTATGACAAGTAAGTTTTTATATGAGTATCTATTTCAAAAGTTTGGAATAAATTAATCACAAATACTTTTTAAAATCACAGTTATTTCATTCATTGCACAACTTTTGTTTTGAAAGTATTTATAATTATAAACAAATAGCAAATTCGGAAACGGATCGACTGATTTAAAATAATCGTAGTATATTCACATTAAGTGATATTCAATTCAATGTTTTAATATATATATGTCGTGGTCATATCGTAGATTTGATCATTTCATGATATGAGTAGCCATTTCACGAAATGGTCGCATATCGTGAAATGGCCAATTTAGTTTGGCCACATCATGATGTGGTTTGGGCAGATCAATGATAAGAAATCGTTTCACGATATGGCCAATTAACGCACGGTTTTTTCATGAAATGATCAAAATTATTTGATCATATCGTAAAATAGTTACATTAATCGTTGGTAGAGGCGCTGCAAGCTCTGTGTTTATGTGATAAGATGGCATTCATTTTTCGTTTAATAACAACATTATGAAGAAAGTCATAGCAAAGAATTTACGACGAAGAGGTACGTCAATAGGGGTTTCTGAAAATCAGTGTTGCTAGTTGACTCAAAAGTCACTGCAGCTTTATACTGAGAAGCCCCTTTTGACAACAGACGTTGCCGCACAGTACTTATCTAATTTTTAGGTTGTAAGTTTTTGATTGTGTAATAGGTATATTGTTTTAGTTTTTAAGTTTGTTTTTTTTTTTCACCATGTTTTTGTTCTTACTTTTTTTTCTGTTTCTGTGCGGCTTGTATACTTTGTTGTCAATAAATGTTTCATTCATTCATTCATATTTTATGGACTCTTTATATTTTATACGATCTGACCAAATGTGGATGACCAAATCGTGAAACGTTGACGATTTAACGATCTGATCAAACTATGTTGGCCATTTCACGATATGCGACCATTTCGTGAAATGGCCACTCATATCATGAAATGATCAAATCTACGATATGACCACGACATATATACAACAAACAGAAAAAACAACAATATTATAAATTATCCAACAGCAAATTATTACATGGGAAACCCGGTAGATCAACATATTATTATGTATGTTTCACTATTCAATAAAATATTCCTATATCTAAAATGTTTTATCAAAAAAAATATTTATATATTTATCTTCCAGAGACGCATCAGACCTGAAACAGACGTACAGCCACAAGTACAGCGGGCACAGGAATAGCGCAACGTTCAAGGGTGTGTCCTTCTTCGGCCCTAAAAGCGAGTACATAGTGTCTGGTTCGGATTGTGCCCACATCTATATATGGGAGAAGCACTCGGAGGCGATAGTGCAGTGGGCCGAGGGCGACCAGAACGGTGTGGTGAGTTATATTTACCTGTATAGTCTAGTAATAATTATATTATAGGGTCTGGTTCGGATTGTGCCCACATCTACATATGGGAGAAGCACTCGGAGGCGATAGTGCAGTGGGCGGAAGGCGACCAGAACGGTGTGGTGAGTTATATTTAACTGAATACACTAAAAACCCGCACAGTTCCCGTTCCCGTGGGATTTCCGGGATAAAACCTATCCAATGTGTTAATCCAAGTTACCCTCTATATGTGTGTAATATTCATGATTATAAATATTATCCAAAATATAAGTATTTGTCTATACGGCCATCGTTCATAGACCCATTTTAATTTTCTCTTACCCTGAAATAAGGGACATACATTTATTAAGCTATTGCATAGCTTCTATCGCGGGCCTTGAGCGCGGGGACTGAATCGAGAAATTCCGTAACGAAAAAACCTCACGCTCCCCACTCCGACGGGCGGAGGTGTGGCTTGAAGGCATAGCATGCAATAGCTTTACCGCGGCAGTCCCCGAGTGACACACGTCTTTTTTAAATAATAACAATAATAACTTCTTACAGGTAAATTGCATCGAACCTCACCCGCGGTTCCCCATCATGGCGACGAGTGGATTGGATAAAGACATCAAAATTTGGATGCCGAGACGGCATTTTGGACCCGATTTTACTGGGCTTGAAAAGGTATTTTTTTTACTAGCTGACCCAACAAACGTTGTTCTTCTTCTGGGTCGTTGGTCTTCTTGCAAATTGTCAAATACGTAGCCGTAAAAGTTTTTCCAATTTCTTAATTTTCAGGCGCAAATTGACGTTTTCTTTCATAAGATCCTTCTCCTTATAACAAAATATAAATTATAAATTAAAAAGTTTTTCCCGTACCGGGAATCGAACCCGAGCCTCCTGGGTGAAAGCCAGGTATCCTAGCCACTAGACCATACGGGATTTGAATTAGATTGCGAAATAATCAGTTTATTTCCACTTTTTCGTCATATGATTAGAATTTTGTTTTTGGCTTCTATAATAATATATTTAATCCCCAATAAAGATTCTTCAGACTTGTTTATTTGGAAATATATTTGTTACCTACGTTGTTCTGTTTAATTTAATTCATAATTATGTACGTGATCATAATCTGATTTGAGACAGTTTAGTAAACTGTCGCAAATCAGATTCTAAGGTTCTATGATTTGTTTGGTACTTTAAATTTTGTGTCATTTCTTGTTAAAAATTTGTCATTTAACATTCAAAGTAGAACTTATACTAAATTCATCTTTGCCATACCCTTTTTTGCACTACAAATATTATTTCTGCAGTAATATTTTTGAATAATCATATTAAGGTTGTTTGTATGCACATTCAGAAAATCAGGCTTTGTCAAATAGAAGGCGTACCATTCGTAGCATATCATTCATCTTTTTTAAAAGTAACTCAAACATTTATTTATTCAATTAGACTTCTTATGAAAGCACTTTTGAATCGTCATAACATTTTTTTAACATTTACCACCGATTCGGAAAGCAGTATGTACGAATCGGCAAGAAAGTCCATAGTTATCTTCTAACGTGTGTATTTCTTTCTAAATTGCAGACAGTCCGCTCGAACAAGGCCACATACACCGCACCCATGTTCACGGACTTCCTACCAACGCTCTACAACGCTTGGCGCGGCTCTCTAGCTGATGAAGAGGCCCCACCCGGTAACCTAGAGTTCGACGGCAATGCGTGTACCACCTTCTAGCAGATCTACCGGCACTCGCGCTTTACCATCCTCGGGCTCGGCATGGGCAACGCGAACTACTACTAGTTGCGGTAGAGCGCTGTAGAGCGCGAGTCGTAGAGTGCTTCACACGTGTAGAGCGCGAGTCGTAGAGTGCTACACATTCAGAGCGACGGCTACACGTGCGGCACCTAATAGCTCTATCAATCGCGCTTGTAGGGAAATGAGAATGTAGAGCCGCTGTGAGTTGTAGTAGAGAAGCGATAAGTTGGTTTTATAGCAACAATGAGTTAGAGGTGGAGCCCGTGTTACAATAAATTGCTCGAAGGCCGAGCGACGATAACATGTATGGAGGTGGAGCTATAATAACAATGTAGTTGAAGCGCATATGCTATTAAAATGGGTGTGCTAAATGTAAGGAAATCTTACGATTTAGAAATAATTTTGTGTGTAAAAAAAGTAAAATGAAACGGCTATGTGAAATTTAAAAATTGTAAAAGCCTACCGTAAACGTACGAAAATTTGTTTTCAACAACAAATAGTTTATCCATTCATTTAAAATAAAAGTAAATATAAATACAAGTGAAATATCTGGTATATATTAGCGAGTGCTCATTTGAGATAAAGAAGTATTATTCGCCAAATGGACTGAAAATATTCGAAAGATTTAACAAAATATTGTAAGTGTAATAAAAATAATATGGTGTAATAATTATTGTAATATTCCTCTTATTGTGTCTGTGTCTATACTGTTTCTCTCTAACTTTGAAACATAATATTATAGAGATCAGATAACGAAAGGGCTAATTAAAAACAAAAGGATCTTCATGGTCTTTTTCAATAACTATATGATTAAAACTTCATACATACTGTTTATGTCATAGGAAATTTAACTATGGCAAATAAATAAATAATAACTATAGATAAGTAGTGATTAATTGTTTAAACGTGGTTTAACCATTGTTGTATTTAATTATAAAGTTATTTCTTTGAAAACATGAAAATCAAGGAAATAACTTTATAGAAGTACCTAGTTAATAATACGTTAAAAAAAGAATTGATTTTTATTGTAATAAAAATGTATTTCCTCTTGAAGTAAATAGGTACCAAGTGATTTTTTCCAAATACTCAAATGCAACTCAACTTTGAGTGATGCTCAATTTTCCTACCATTAGTGAATAACAAACAAAAACGTAATATGAATGTGTTGAAAATTTGAGTATTTGGTTTTTATTTAAATATGTAGGCTAGTCTGGTTTTAACTAGCTGTAATTTGATGATTTTGATATTAGTCAATAGAAAATTTTATTAAAGCTTGTGCATTTAAAGATCGCAAAATAACTTGATGCGTCGTTGGTCTGTTCACTTTATATAACCGTATATTACAAGTAAATAATATTTACAACATCTCTGGGTAAAACGACCAGAATCTAGCCATCCGTAAGAAAAACGAATCGTATTGTATTAATTTCTTAAGTAACCGTCAAAAACGAATTCCTTAGAGCTAGCGCGCAAGAGCAACTTTTGTCTCCGCAACTATTTAGTCCCTCCCATCAACTCTATGGGCTAGTAAGAAAGTGCGCGCACGTAGCGACGCAACTTCCTATAGAGTTGATGTGAGAGACAAAATAGTTGCGGAGACAAAAGTTGCTCTTGCGCGCTAGCTCTTAATGTATAACTAAGTGAACCAGACTGCATAATATGTTCAGAATTAAAATGGTCAGGTTTCACGTAGGCTAAGTGCACAAGCTGTAGTTCATTTTAATTCAAGTGTTAGATGTACCTAATAGTCATAGTAATAACTAATAACCATAACTTCATTTTTGTCAACTATACAAATGTGTTTAAAACTACCCGCTTTTATTGATAAGAACTCATGTATAAACATATTATATGTCAGCATATTGTATATTACTGGTGTTTAAATTAGCATAATATTAGTAGGTATATTGTATTTTTTTTTGTAAATGTTGAATTTTTTATTTTACGAAATTTCTTTGTTTTGTTTGTTTTTTTTTATTGTAATGTTACAAATATGGCCATATTCGTATTTGTTAACAGCTTTGTTTTAATTACCCGATGATTCTTTTAATTTTATTTATGTATTAATTCATTCACACTTCTATTTTCTTCTTGTAAGAATATAATTTGTTTTGAAAACATGTAAATATTGAATAGAGTACTGAGTAACAAACTCATTAGCCATAATTCGTTATTATATAAAGAAATAAATGTTTGATACAACATAAAATGTAGTTTTAATAAATATTTTAGAAATGCCATGACACTTGTATTCTGTAACGAGTATTAAAACATAAAAATGTAATAACAATTCTTATTATATTTGACCCTATATGGAGCTTTTTTTAGTCCTTTGTAGGACTAACATAAATCCATTAGGAGCTTACTTTATTAATTTTTCTCACTTTTTCACTTTAATTATAAAATTTTCCATGCTTAAAGATATACATATACGGGGTGTCCCACTGTTGGTATACTAAGCTCAAAGGAGGTTATAGTTTAGCATACGCTGAGTATATACGTAAAAAATACTTATAAAATTCCAGATGCATTTTTTTTTCAAATAGATGAATTCTTAAAACTCTATGTGTACACCCCTAACAAGCAACCCGCCCAACTTTGCCACCCGCACGTGATTTAAGATTGTATTTTCATAGACAAAATGCTCACATTAGAGAAGCGGTATATGCCGGCTGCGCGAAGCTAGAGAAGAAAACATGGATTTTCAGGACAAATGTAGCAAAAAAATTTTGATATAATTTGTATGCAAAACTGTATACCTACAAATGCTCAATTTTACGTTTATTTTTTTGAAATGATACAAATTAGAAATATAAAAGTTATTATTATTGCAAAGTGCGGTTTGGAACTGGACATTTGAATTTATTATGTATATATTATAATATATAATTTGGCTTAAACTTTCGTTAAAAATAAATTCCTTTGCTATGGTAAATCAGTACCTATTCAAAAAAATATATTAAATACCCATAACACTCCCTATTACACATAAATTAAATTTAATTAAAGCTCAATGATCAAAATTGGTTTTGGTTTGAATGATATGAAAAAACTGCGCAGAATGTCATGTTTGTGATAATAATATGTACCTACCTATGTATTATGTACCTACCTATATTGGAGAAAAAATTGCATACAAAAATACCAGTAGCGCCGTGTTCAATAGCGGACGTTTGTGGAACTAAATATATTTTGTTATAAATTTTATGAGAACAATTTTAAAAATATGAGGATTTTACTAAAAATGTTGAAATATTTTTCAATTAACAATTTAATATACCTACCTACGCATAGGTACACTTCAACTGAACTAGTGGTGAACTATAAATGTGATCTTCAGGTCAGGGATCTGTCATTGGTTGCAGTGTTTCTTTTTAATTATTTTTATGTAACTAGATACATATTTAAAGTTCTTAGACATATTTTTATTTTATTAATATGTTATAAATAATAATGTTTAAATAATTGTATCTCGTATAAGTAACTATATTAAAATTAAATAATAAAATAACAAAAATAAAATCCACTGGTTCTTATCTACCTAGGTGCTGTTTGTCAATTATTTTAGAATAAAAGATATTATAATTTATAATATTATGATAAAATCCACGGCAGGTATACAAGGTTCCCCCTATAATTACTAACGTATTTATGTAAGAATTATTAAGTTAGAAAGAAATAAAGATTGTTCAAAAATATCATTTTCCAATTTCGTGATTTTACCTTATAACACAATAGTTTAAATAGTTCAGGATACATCGCCCATTTTTGCAAGTGACTACTATCAAGCTGATTTTACGTTTGTAGCTTTATTTTGATGAGACACCGAATAATTTCGTGTACGAAACTCTCGATTGTGGTAGATAACAGAGATAACAAGGATAAAAATTTTTGATTTGATGGTTCTCAAATATTTATTACGCAATTTGTAGGACAATATGTCTGTTGAATTATATAAACATTAACTAAGTGAAAACAAAAAAATCAGCTTGTTAGTAATCATTTATGATGACCTCGTTATCGATACACTTTGGAAAGGGGGACTCTTTGAACCAACCATAGATTTTGTAGGACAAATATTTTTTTTCGAATAATTTAGGTAATTATCTTGAGATTGAACAAAAAAAAAATTCAGTTAGTAATAAATATTTGAGAACCATCAAATCAAAAAAAATTATCCTTGTTATCTCTGTAAGCTACCACAATCGAGACTTTCGTACCTACACGAAATTATTGGGCGTCTCATCAAAATAAAGCTACAAACGGAAAATTAGCTTGATAGTAGTCACTTGCAAAAATGGGCGATGTATCCTGAACTAATATGACCATATTTTATTCAAACAAGATCAACACTCTAGTGACAATACTTTTTTGAGGTATGTATCAACTATATTAGACTAGTGGTCCGCCCCGGCTTCGCCCGTGGTACATATTTCGCAAAGTAATAAAAAAAATATCTCCATCCCAAATTTCATGCAAATTGGTTTAGTAGTTTAGGCGTGATTGAGTAACAGACAGACAGACAGAGTTACTTTCGCATTTAAAATATGAAGTAACTAGGTACATATGGATGAAATATTCGATTTTTTTTTATGAAATTTTCTAGCCTCGCTTAATGATTGCTAAATGTCAGATAATTTACTTTCCCGCTATTTCAAAATGACATATGACGTCTTGTTCAACGCCGCGTAGTGGAACAAGTTGGAACAATTTATTACAACGAACCCATAAAACTCATTTTTAATCAAAAATTGCATTTCGTGCATTATTGAATTTACTATTCTGAGAAGCTTTAAGCGTTTTAAAATTATCTAGTACCATTTTCTTGCACAAATAAGCCATCGTTTATAGTTTTAATTTTTAAAACGATTGTCCACATGCCGATTACAAATTTCCAATGGCCGCCATGCTCAACCAATCAGAAGCGAGGCGTGTAGAAGCCCGCGCCATCTTCGATTTCAAACTCGTCTCCGTCTCGCCGCCCGTTCACTCGATCAGTCAGTCGCGCGTCGGTTTGGAGTAACCGTATACTTAACCCTTATTAATATTAGTAATTAATAAAAAATCAGAACAATCATGAGCTCCAATGAAAATAACAGTGAAGTGGCCGTAGACAAGGTCGGAGATGAGAAATCAGGAGACGCTAAAAGTGACCTGAAAGGAGCCAAAAGGGCAGCAGAGGTGAGTGCACATGTCAAACAGTATGTATTCATTTTAGAAGCTCGCCATTTTATTGAGCATTATAAAATAGGTTAACCGTCATAATCTCCTCACACAAAAAATATTTTATGTGTAATAGTGATAACTGTAGTAGCTATTACGTTTTGCCGCTCAAATAAGAATCGCAATGTACCGGCTTATTTCTGGATAGAATTTCTATGCGTTTAAGCGGCATGAGGTAATCGATGAGTCAGTCAAGAATTGTTTTCAAATTTTATTATATATGAAATATACTAATTATGCTGTATCTACACTTATTCGTATTACTCTTTATAGTTTCGGTTTTGTTTACTCGTTTTCAATACGGAGGCATGACCTTGGCAGAAAAAAAACATGGCGCGAGAACGTACGCTCATGTCCTCATTGATATAATAATTGTTAATACAAATGTTTTACATTGATCTATGAAGTCCTTCAAATGAGTGTGCTTAATATCGATTTTATAGCAAGTTATTTTTGAGTAGTTGTATTGCCTGGCTCGATTGTACGTACCTAGCGTGATGCTAACTATGTGGAAACATGGCCGTTGCGTGAATGTCATTGTAGATGCCGGACTGTCATAGATAAAACCAGTAAAATGTATATTTATATAGGTACCTAATCTAGTTGTAGAGTAGTAATATTATTATGAAATAAATACTTTTCTTATGTATATTTTCTTGGCGTTGAATAATGAACACTGCATTAAATTAACAACATTTATGAGCGTCGTATAAACTAGTCAATGACCCGGCTTATTTGCATGTAGGTGTTTAAAAGTATTTCATACTTCCTTTGTTTCTCATCATACCTCAATCTATGAGGCACGGAAAGTACAAAAATAAATATTATTTTTATCTAATCAATAACAGTCTTCTTCGTGGAGCGTTAACCTAGTTTCGAGCCAACATGCCTCGTGTGCATTAAAATGTTGAGTATGTACCTATCTATACCTAATGAAAGTCATTGTTTATTTTCCTATTTTCAATATGTTTAGATGTTTTTATAACAATTTGGGTGTTCACTTAAAGAAAGTTTGAGTCGGTGTCATTTTGGCGGTTTGTAAACGTTCTACGTCACTGCTCATGTTGAGCACGGGTGGCCGTCTTTCTTTCATGTTGCTATTTGCCAAGGGAAAATAGGCTTTACGCTAGCCCGCCTATATTATTCTGTCCCGTTCCATACTTATTACCCACGCTTCTTTATTGTTACGAATCTTTGTCACCTGCCTTTCATTATCTTGCACGTAAGCCGGCGCATTTTTGTCTATGAATCTAAGTGATGCGTCGAGTTCAATGTGAATTGAAATTGGCCGATAGCCAGGATTATTTGCACAATTATATTTTATTATTAAAGATAATTTTTAAGTTTTTTAAGTGAAACTTTATCGGGTTTGGAAAAAAATTGAGTGTAACATTTTTTCGTTATGCGTGACATTTTTCCGTTACGCGCCATCTTTTTCTTATCCCTACTAGTGATTCTACGTATTTCTGTAAAGTTGCATATAGTAAATTATTTTTTGAAAAATAAGGTCATAAAGAAATTTCACTTCTTACATGAGTACACTAGTACACGCACACATTTTTTTCATACATGTATGTTATGTAAATAAAAATTGTTCATAGGATAAAGCGACAGAAGCGAAAAAGGCGCGAAAGGAAGAAAATGGCGGGGGTGGTGAAGACGAGCCTCACAGTGAAGATGAGGATCTAGAAGGAGAGGGTGAAGAGGGCGAAGATGATGATGAGGAAGTGGAGGGAGAGGAAGGTGAAGAAGACGAGGAGGAAATCGAAGGAGAGGATGACGATCTCGAAGGTAGGAATAACCTGAAATTTTATCGTAATGTTACTATTTACTCGATGCCGCCAAAAATACATCGTGTTGATAAGAAGTTGATATATGTTCACTGTTAAGAAATGATATTTTGCATATACATATGTATGTTTTGTGTACGATAAGACATGTTCTGAAATTACATTGATTAATATAGTTTATTTAAATTAGATAAACATGAGTTTTTAAATATGTAGACGTTTACAATAGCCATTGAAACCTACCAAGTTCACGATTCGTCTAGACTTAGCCCCTATTACATTCTTAAGTTACACGCACATCGCGTGTCGTTTATTGACGCACACTACTATCTTATTCCCTTCATTATTACTTCATAGCGTCAAAATTTTAAATTTATAGTTCATACCGCCGATGCGGACGGTAGCGTTTTTGTTTTCGATTCCACTTTAGTCAGCTATTTTTCAAATCTATATAAAAATAAGTCGGGTTTTCCTTCCAGAATGCACGAACCGATTTCCACGGTTTTGCATTCGTTGGAAAGGTCTCGGGCTCCGTGAGGTTTATAGCAAAGAAAAGGTCTCTGGTGGCGAAACGGAGTTCGCCCGTTGTTTGCTAGTGAGTTTATACCTATTAGGCACAAGATATAGCAATTTTTTTTGTTACAGATGAAGAAGTTGAAGAGGAGCTAGTTGATGAACAAGAAGAGGATGACGCGTAATACGTCTCGTGCTTCTTTTTAAGGACAATGTCACAGTGTAGTTATCAGTGCATGTGACGCCCGGTTCTGGCCTCGTCTCGCCCCAACTGACAAGCGACAGCGTACCACCAGCCCAGTTGAGAACACTCGGGGCCTACGCTCCCACCTAAAACGGGTGCACCTCTGTTTAAATGACAAGAATGTAATTAAGTCTAAATCCAGTGCAGATTTTCAATTTTTTACCACGTTTAAGTTCGGTACTGATGCTGTATCATTATTTTTAGGACTGGTTGCAACAAATATTTTTAAGACTTAGTAGAATGCTGTTGAATTTTGTCATAAAATGTACAAATGTGTTTTTGAAAGTAAACTTAATTTCTAAGTGAATCCATTCTGTATTTAGGTTAACCTGTGAGCCCGAATGGCGAAGTTGTGATATTTTTCTACAGTTACAGCTTTATCCTAAACTGAAGTATAGACATACCTGCGTGACTATTTTCAATAGATTAAGTCACAAAGCTCAATCCTACATTTTATTGTTGTTGATGAGAGTTTGTGTGTACATATTTAGCGTAAGTGAAGCCTGAGATTTATAATAATGTAAAATAGTGTGATTATCGCATGCAAGTACATCTGGTTTTAATTTTTTACCTAATCAGATCACCCCAGTCACCCTTGCTCTGGCGTCAGTCTTAAAACTCTGCGGAACGAATAATGAATTATAAATTATTTGCGCTGTATATCTTGAGAAATGAGTCCAAGGAGTTTAGAGTTGCGACAGAGTACATAAATACTTTAGCCGCCACAAACTTCTTCTCGTACGTATTCCATACGAATGCTTTATTAGAAAAACATCACAATTTTGCCATTATCTTGTGCACATCGCGCGCCCGCCGGCCGCCGCTCGCTCCCCTAACGACTGATAAAGAGAGCGCGACGGTCGCCGCGCTGCGATAGCGAGCCTTCATACCTAAAACCGGCCTGTAATTTTGTCCATATTTAATTAGGATGATAATACCTTTGGTTCGGTATTTGAATGTTTCGAAGAATGGAATAAGAGATTCCTAGGTTAACAAGTTAGTATGTAGGTTGGTACGTTATAATTTACGAGGGGACGCAACGGGAGCCGGCGGGGGGGTGCGCGGCTAGAAGCGTCAGCGTCAGCGTCTCCCCCCGCGGAGCGCGTGGCCTCGTTCGATTTGCCGCGCACCGGCTTGGGTCCCCGCGCGCCCGCGCCCCCGCCCCGCCGGCGTCTGTCGCGACCGACACTTACCAAGCCACGGCAACGCGTCGGCCGCTCGTGGAAAATCACCCATTGAGCGCGATCCATCGCTCGCCGGCCCGTGGCGGCTCGGCGAGCGATGTATCACAAAGCCGTACACTGTCGCCCGAGCGTCGTTTCTATCATGTTTTATAACACGCAGATATTTTGCTCGCCGTTCACGCTGTCGTCTCTAGCTGGATGCCGGACGATTAAACAATAACACATCGCAAATGGTTATATTTTTTTTACCTGACACCTGGCATCTAGAAGAGAACGCGGTGTGAATCGAGCCATGCAGCTTTAGTGAATACCTCTCCGTTGGCGTTTTTTCCAAATGGAGAAATTATGAATACGTTATTAATTAATCAATGACATTGAAATAAAATTGGAAATAAATTGAAATATAAATGAAATTTTATAATTAATCCCGTCGTCCCGCCTTTCGTTTTATGGTAAGATTGAGCTGTCGCTATTGTGTACGATGTACGGCTAATGTGAATACCTTAGTACGATTTATTTATTTGTGATGTTGAACACATTGATTTTCTACAATGGACGAAATGTAAATACAACCGATTTTAAGTAAAACGTTATTTTGTTTTCTACGCTTATTTATTTGATCCTTTTAGGCATGTGTTGACAAATTTATAACCTACCTAACAATGCCAAATCCTCAACGCGAAACTGCGAAGATAAAGTAGGTACATATTAAAAATAAATTTCGCAAATAAAACGATAAGAATGTTGCCTGATTTGAGATACTTTTTATTGGCTCAAAGAAAAGATGACATTTTTTTTCACTAATCTCCGTTTAAGGTAAGATATGACAAGAATATGCATTGTATCATGATTGTATGTATATTTTGAAAAATAGGTATTCATAAAATAGTATTTTAGAAGCTAATATTATCATAACACTAATATAACTAGAGTAGGTACCTAATCAATTTATCTACACATGAATGAAGGTTAGGTACCTAAGTACCTAACTAGGTATCTCTAGCCAGTGATTTTGCATGAATTTCGTACTGTTTGCTATGGAAACGAACTTAGCGCCATCTATACGTAAATATTCGTTTTAAAAACATCGAATCTAGGTGGCGCTTATGCAAAATTACGATTTCAAATTATTCCTAGTAGATGTCGTCAATTGTCATGCTAGGTATCATTTTTGTGAATAATATTAACATCAGATATACAATAGGTACTAGTAATATGTAAACAATTCACAGTAATACCTAGGTACTAATTAACAAGAATAACATTAAATGCTTTTTTTCCAAATGAGTGATGAACACAGTAGGTAATAATGAAATGACAACACAAGATGGCGTGTTATCAAAATATTTTGGCGGGAAATACGAACTTCATGCAATCTCAATCCAATAAAAATGTTAAATATTTAAACCTTAGGGAATACTTACCATGGTACGGAATACCTACGTTGATAAAATTATATTTCGATACACTTCACAAAATATATTATTTACAATAATTAATCTCACAGTACTTAATTGTCTACAACGTATTACGTAGGTACCTAATATGGATGGGATAAAATTTTGTCAGTTATTTATTCGTATTAAACATTAACTGAATAAGATTACCTGAAATTTGTGTAGTTTCAGTCCAAAGTGCTTACCTTAACTTTGATACTTGCTTCCTTCTTGCTTCCATCTGGAATTCACAATTTATTTCAAAAATTCATCACTTAGGTAGGTATGTTTAACCAAAGATTACGAAATATTTCCTAGTTACTTACTTACTACTACTCTTATAATTATTATTATAGAAATTAAATGAACGAAGTATTCGGTAACAACGTCTATTCAAATTTGCGATGTTCGATTTTGAATAGGTAGGTATCTGTTATAGTTTGACATTTCTTATTCTTTTTAGTCACAGATTAATATAGGTAATAAAATTTACAGTCCACAGCTAATACTGTGTCAGTGTAAAAATAGGTACCATATTGGGTTGATAAAAAAAAAATATGTTCGTTATGTAGATTCATGTGATTCATGTAAATACTAAATTGTAAGTATTTATTCATAAAAGGGAAGATCATAACTTGGTCATGCCCACAGTCATGACTCATGCCGGCTGCCGCAGCTCGCAGCCTTCTGCCTGCATGAAAATAATTGAAAACAAAATACAAATCAGTTTGTGTCAAACATCGTATCGTGTTGCACGTGTGACTTTATTTTTAAACCTCGCGCTGGTAATCGCGATCGTGAATTGTTAATGAATTTCACCCCAACCAAACTTATTTAAGTTGAACATATTTTTGATTGACAACAGTGTGCCCAGTTAAAAGTGCAATGAATTGTGATAATAGTTTTCTCTATAACGATTGTCCGAACAATTGAAAACATAGTCGTATTGAGTACAAGTGCTTATTTGGAAAAGGTAATCTTATGAATTTTAATTCTTAAATTATCTAATACCCGATACTATATAGGTACCACCTAAGTATACCACATATTTCAGTAGATACTTAGCACATTTTTGAAATAGCCCGATAAAAAAAATAACCCGATACTGACATTCGAACAAGTGTTATTGTTTTCAAAACGCTTTGTTGTTATTTGTCACCGCCCGGATTGGCTGAAAGCCATGATCTAGTTATATATTATGTTTATATGAAACTTAGATTTACTTTATTTTGTAATCTAAGATATGACATAATAGATGCCCTTATCCAATAAAATAAAATAAATTAAGTAATAAAAATCGGAAATGTACCTACCTAAAATGCACCTAAGTACCTATGTGAATTATTGTGAAATTAAAAATAAATCGTCAGTCGTCACAAAGATCAATCAAAACGAAGGGTTTTGCTTTTTATGGCTGTCCGTATCCGTAATTGTCTATGGTAATTGTATGATATTTTTTTAAAGATAATACCTACCTAGGTAGGTACTTACATAATATAAAATAAATTTTGTTTTAAATAGACTTGCTTTATTTTTGAAACGTTATTTTTTACAAAGAAAACTTTTAATATACCTAGGTTTAATCAATGGGTTTATTGCGATTTGGGAGTTGCATCGAATACGGAACATTCTCATACGGTCTATACTTTTCAATATAGATACTTAGGTACTAGGTATAAATAGGGTCATTGTGCCTGTTCGCGTCCATGTGCCTATTCGCGTCCATTTTGCGGATATCTTTTAGAAAATTCACGAAAATAAGTAAACTTTAAGTAAAATTGTAATAAGAAAAATTACCGATAATACCTCAATGTATAAGAGATATGCACACATATTCAAAATATGCCTGTGCACCGCCTATCCTATTTAAAAAATTTTGGCTATAAAACGAGAGAGCTAAAACGCGCGGGAAAAAAAAATTTCCGAACCTCAAAGAAAAATCCTTGTAGGATCACTTTGATATCCGTCCGTATATGTATGTCCGTCTGCCGGTCTGTCTTTCTGTCAAGACCCTTTTTCTCAGTAACGCGTGAAGCGTGGAGGTATTAAGCTGAAATTTATATTGAATACTCAAGTCTACGGTCCCTTGAATCAGTCAAAAAATCAAACTTATAAGCCAAAGCAATCAAAAGATACAGCCGTTTATGCTGCAAATTTTCGCAAATTTCGACATTCGCAAGGGAATCAAAACCTACAGGGTACTTTCCGTGAACACAGACACTTGAAGTTCGATACGAAGCAACTCCTTATAGCACAAATAAGGGAAACATTGAAAAAAGAATCATTTACAGTTAAAACATATGAAAAAAAAACCTGTTAATACGGAACTCTCGGTGTACGAGTTCCACTCGCATTTGGCCAGTTTTTATTAAATAACTATATTCGCAAATAAATAATTTATTAAAATCTCATTTTTATTTGCATTTATCTGATAAAATATCACCCAATACACTCTTAATTCCTTTTCTAAGCTGGTGGACGCGAACTGGTCCACGGGTGGACGCAAACTGGAATTTTTGGACGCGAACTGGGTAAAACGCCTAATTCTGCTTTTTGTCTAGATAAATAAAAACCACATGATTTTTTCAACACAATTGAAAGTAAATCTTAAAATAGACTATGTAATAAACACGTTACATAAATTTTGCGTTGAAATTTGTACTGGAACATTTTTATTTTCTCCTTCAAACTTTCCAACTGCACTAAGTGGACGCGAACTGGCGCAATGACCCTACTTGTAAACAAATGTACCTAGGTACTATTGTAAACATCGATTGTAAATGGAAAAAAATCTGTTTGTCTCTTTGTTACTCCTTCACGCAAAACTGCTGAACCGATTTTCATAACTTGGTTTAGTAGGTACCTACCTACATATAACATAGGATAGTTCCCGTGGGATCTTCGCAAAAAAATACGTTCATACCTACTACCTATTACTAGTAGGTATGTAGGTATAGTGTTATCTGTGATATTCTGAACGATTTAATGTAAAACCATAAAAATGAACCAAATTAGGCATTTGGTCAGCTAGGTAAAAGCATTTCTATTTATTTTAAATACCTACATAGGTATTTAATTTATTTCTACTTAGAAATTAAAGCAAATTAGCTTATGAAATTGTTATTTTTGTCGCTAATACTGTAATGGTTTTCGTACAGGAAAAACTCATTGTCGGTCAAAAACGATTTTGACTAAGGGCGTCGCGTCGTCGTCATCAAAACCACTTTTGCAAAAATCAAGACAACAACATCGAGATATATGTATTACGTAGTACATATTATCTCTATGGACAACAAGCGGCAAAAAACGTTTTTTTGTAAGGTTTCTTTATAAATAGACCCCGTTTTGTTCCTCTAACGAAATGAGGCTGTTTGATGTTTACACTCTTGAAGAAAACTATAGGTACACAAAGGACTTGTCCAGGCACATTATCTTTATTATAGATAATCTTGTATTTAATAGCGAAAAGATAATAATTTCTTTGTTTATAAATTAAATGCAATAGTTAGGCTGTTTTGATAACAAGAAAATACTATCAATGATGTTTTTGTTTACGTATCGTAACTGATTAATTATATCAATGTGTTATCAACCTATGTGGAATATATATAATGTGCATTGTGCATATTATATCTAGGTACCTATATCGTTTCTAGTAGGTACTTATACATAATATATGAAACAGATACATAGTAAGTACCTACTTCTAAAAGTTCGTAACAGGTTATCTTTATTTTTATTTTTTGTTCGTGATCGTTCAATAATCAAGTAGGTAAAAAGTAAAAATATTTACAGTTTAAGTACATTATTACACGTAAGTTAAATTCACTTTCCAGTGAATTAATAAAAAAAATCATATTTCTTAAATGATTTTAATTAAAAAGTAAAATTACATTATACGTGTTATTATGAGCACGATGCTTCACAATATGTTTTTTATTCTAATATTATAATTTAAAGGAATAAAACGTTCTCACGAACGAAAGCACACCGTCAGCGCTTCACATTACATATAGCGTAGGGTTGTCACATAACTCCTCCCCCCGCAGATCCGCAACTATTTTAGGACATTGAGTGAAAATGTTGCGGCAGGATCAACTTCTGGGGCTGATGTTTTCTGTGTTTTCTGAATATTCATTTTCTTTGATTTGTAGCGACGATAGCACAGGAACATTGAAGTGGCCGCTGCGCTCAGTAGCTAAAGATGTAAAGTGGTATTGTCGTATGGTAGATGGAGTGCAGTCCCAAGGTTTTTAGCGTTCTCGTCGGAATATTACTGATTGGTGCAATTAAAATTTTTGTAGGTGTATCTTTTATTTCATTATTAATATTTGTAATAGTGAGGTCGTCAGTACGTAGAAAGCAGTTTGTAGGTAACGTTGCTATGAAACTGCCTTGGAGATGAAGGTATTCCTTACGCTTGCAGGATAATTTAACCTTTGTGAGATGAGGAAAAATAATGATGTAGTGACTGTCGTCCAATTTCTCCATTGCTGGCTTAGTTAATGTTAGGCAGGTGGATTCACAGTCGCTGGATATCTCTTGCGTGGTGATGAGTTTTGCAATACAGTCGGGTGAACTTCTTGTATGATGATTTAGGGTCGACTTCACATAGAAACCGATTGCTCTTCGATTGAACTTCGGGCATTCAGCCTCTATGTGCACATAAATATCTTTATTGGTTGCTATATAGGGATAGGGAGGTATGATGATATGATTTGTACGATTAAAGTGTGAGGAGTTATAATGGGGAATCTTAATATAATTACTATCCTATTTTTACTAAAGTATGATCCAGTGCGAATTATTCGCGGAGATCTACATTAATAATTTGTTCTGAATCGTAAAAGGAACGTAAAGTAACTAATATAATACTTAATATATCTATCCCTAACATAACATGGTGCGCTCGCGATGTACGCATAAAAGCTAAACTATCCTCTATATTTCTTATTACTAAAAGTAAATCATTAATATTATCGTCTAAGGAGTCTAGGAATCTGTATAGATGATGTTCTGTATAGAACCTAAACCATTTATCAATCTACGTTTTACAAAGCTTCTAACAAGGACGATACCTTATCCAATTTTTCGTTTAAATGTTGAATCCTAATTTTATATAGTAATAATGTACGGTTATAATAACTAATTGGTCGCATATTTTAATGAATTTTGTTAATACATGGGGGTTACCATCAAAATCTGGGACCACCCTTAAGCATTTAAAAATTTCTTCCGTGTCAAACGACATATTAAAACTATCAATACTTCTAATACTATCAACTAAACTATTTCTCGAGGACTGTTGGGTATTAACAGCCTCGGTACCCCGGGATTTCCTAGGATGGAAAATCGTGAAGGTTTATTCTAAAATTAATATAGGAATATAATATAGGAAAGCAACACAATAAAATAATTCTGTGCAACTCACATTGACATGGTTTCTGTATCGATGGCTGGATACTGCTGATGTTCTGGATACTCGCTTGGGTTTTTAAAAAAACCGGTCGGCCGCGCGGGGCCTCGGAACCGATATTCATTTCGGATATCTTCCCGCGGGCGACCCGAGTATCCTACCGACTGCGCCAGTTAAATTCACTTTCCAGTGAATTAATAAAAAAAATCATATTTCTTAAATGATTTTAATTAAAAAGTAAAATTACATTATACGTGTTATTATGAGCACGATGCTTCACAATATGTTTTTTATTCTAATATTATAATTTAAAGGAATAAAACGTTCTCACGAACGAAAGCACACCGTCAGCGCTTCACATTACATATAGCGTAGGGTTGTCACATAACTCGTACGTAAACTCTAATCAAGAGAAAAATAAATTCCTTATAAACAACAGCTAGGTATAGAAGATCACACCAAAGATTTGTCATTCCAAATGATGTTTTTAAACAGTCGAAGCGTGTTGAACAAGGTGTTGAAAGTGGGTTGTTTTGTGATTTGTCATTGACCGTGACCCGCCGACAAACGTTTTATGCAGTGTACAATACCATGCCTGTAGTAGCCGACTAGGTATACATAGGTAGGTAGGTATGTAGTTATGATGCGAACTAAAGTGGTCTATTTGATGCCTTAATTTTTTTATTGGTATCGTAAGTACCCAATTTAATAAGATCAGTCTTTTTTATCTGTTTAGCGTCCACAGTAGATAATAAACTCTTTGTTCGTAATGCCCGTGTGCAAGTTGCGTTCAAAAAGTAGAGAGGATTGTTTTCTTCTAGGTATTACCTACTACCAAAACTATTTTTTTTCGTAATGCTCATTAAAAAATTCACACTGAATGAATATTTTAAATCAGGTCAATGGTTTCAAAGATTATGTTCAATTAATAATTGCTCATTTGCTGGCAAATTGCAATGTAGGTATCACGTACATACCTAATAATTGTAAGACGAATTATCTTCCGATTACAGAGTCAAGGTCAAATCTAAATGATAATATTTGGATATTCGGATTCTTTGATAACTTAGCTGTCATCATCATCAGCTGTAAGGTCAGAGACCTTATCCATACTAATATGTATTATACATATATGCTAAAGTTACTCTGTCTGTCTGTTACTCAATCATATAAACTATTTTGTATGGAGATATTTTGATACCCGAGAAAGGACATAGGCTACCTTTTATTGCGAAATAATGTACAACCGCGGGCGAAGCCGGGGCGGACCACTAGTTAGCTATAAACTTGGCTATAAAATTCAAAATCAGAGAGTATTATTTTTCTTTAAAATGTCATCTAGTCAGTGATAATTGATATACCTATCGATTTTCAATATAAAATCCTGGTCAAGGTTTATTAATGCTTTTAAATATTGTAATTTGTAAATAAACAATTTAAAATTATTAATTTCTAAATATTTTTAGGTACTTATCCCTCTTGGCCAGTGTTGCCCAGTTTTTAAAATCGAATCAAAATTTATCGCATGTAAGTAAAGGATAGGACCAACAAATATAAAATAATAAGATATTATATTATATATATTTACCTTTGAAAGTATATTTTTTTATTAGATCATTGTTGTAAGTACTTACTTATGCCTTTAAATTATTATCTACAATATTTCCAACAAAATTATAAAAAGTTACTAAAAGTGTTATAATGCGTAAAATATGAAGTAATGCAAAGACAAAGTTTTTTGTAATTCGCATTACATACGAATAAATCCACGAATGTACGAAAGTTGCTTGCCTTGAATAATTAAACCCTTGTAAAGTAAGTTTATGTAATGTAATAATGAGTTTGTTCTAGACCTTTCTGCATTTCTAGGCCAAATTATTGAATCAGCACTGTTGTGTTCAGTGATCAGTCTTATATGTATAAATTTAGAAAAATACTAGCTTTGCCCCGCAGTTTCACCCGCATTGCTCCGCTCCTGTTGATCTTAGCGTGATAACATATAGCCTTCCTCGATAAATGGGCTATCTAACACCGAAAGAATTTTTCAAATCGGACCAGTAGTTCCTGAGATTAGCGCGTTCAAACAAACAAACAAGCTGCTCCGCGCGGTTTCACCCCCGTGGCTCCACTCCTGCTGCCCGTAGCGTGATGAAATATAGCGTATAACCTTCCTCGATAAATGGGCTACCGAACACCGAAAGAATTTTTCAAAACGGACCAGTAGTTCCCGAGATTAGTGCGTTCAAACAAACAAACAAACTCTTCAGCTTTATAATATTATTATAGATAGATATGTAAATTATACTCATAATAATTTTTATAGTACGTTATACATTGATGGATGATAGTATGTATGGATTTATGATTATACAATTTTAAAACTTAGCCAGGTGAACAACAACTATTGTCTACATTCCTTTCCAAAATTTAAGTCATTTAAGGCGTTAATAGGGGCTAGCGACCTTGGCGACGATTTACTAGGCGGAATCGGGGGACCGGCGCGAATCGTAGTAAAAGTACGTATAAAAATTATTTAAAAAGATATTTGGATATTGAATCAAAATTTAAAACAACCATGCCCTGTGTTTCAATTTCATAAACACACTGTAAAAACACTACAATAATTGACATTATATTGACTTAGCGTTTTGGTTTAAAGTACAAAAATCGACCTCAGTTCATGATTTTTTTCCAAAAAACCTGATTGTAAAATAAACAAATTAAAACAACCATGCCCTTTATCATATTCGAAACTATAATATACATTTTTTTAGATATTTACATAAAGAATCTAAGAAGAAAAACGGTTATAACTAGAGTTAATTTTCGGTATCAAAAGGGGATTCTACCCGATCCTTGTATAGTAATAAGCATAAACATATAACTTATTATATACAATTGAAACCATTACAAACACGATACATAAGTCCAATGTATTATTTCTAACAAAAAAATGCGCTCTGAAAATTAAAGTGAGTTTCAGCGACTTCACGACACTTTCAACTGATAGACGGAGAATCATGATAAATAGTTTAGAGAATTATTATTGTTATATACTTATTGTTACGTACTTACCTCATATGCCAACATTGTCTTCGTCGAAGTCGGTTAAACACCTCGATCTCGCAGTGCATTGATCATTATCCTGCCATAATTAGTATTCGTCCTAAATAGATATAAAATTCACTTTACCGAAGTGACCTGATCACTAGGGACAAGAGGTTCTTAAAATGTAGAAATCGTGAACAAGTATTTTAATTTATTCAGTAACAAGTTTCATTAGAAACTACTCTGGATGAAGCCAGATTGGTTATCCAGGTAAATAAAATTGGTCAACAAATGCATAATTATTTTCAATGAAACATAAGGGAATTGTATAGATTTTCATTATTTCCATATTATTATAAATAATAAAAAGCGTAAGAAGACTAAATAGTTATCTACAAATCTTCAGAATTTTTGGAATGGGAAAATTTCATTCATATTGACATTTAGAAATGTAAATTATAATAAACCAGTTAAATATTGCAAGATTTTATGTGAAGGCACATCGTTATTAACTTATTAGCATACTAAGTGGGTCAATGGCATATTTCGTAAATGTTAAAAACATGTGCTTTTCAGTATAATATACAAGAGAAATTACCTCAATTTATTTTATTAAAATATTTTTTACACAGCATGACATTCAAATATCGACCTTTATTATGTATATCGGCTATGCTCCGCGGTTTTACCCGCATATTGCTTGTCTTCTATTGGATGATTATAATATAAATTACCTATTATAATACCTATAGACTTCCTCGATAAATGGACTAGCCACATTTTTCAAATCAGTCTCATGGGCTACACCAGGGCAGGGTAACACACAGCTAGGTATGGCTCAACTTACAAGATGTTAGGCGATGCGTCACCTAATGTCTAGAAGAATAAATACCTAAAGACAGCTGTTGTTTTGAGCGGTATATAGGTACTCGTTAATTCAGTACTTTTCCATCACTATGCCTATACATACATTTTAATTGTGATTTTTTTTTTATAATAAAGGAAATTGTATAACTTTGACATGATGCATCTGCATATTTGCATATTTCTGACGACCCATTTTAATCCGACAAAACTAAATCATTATTGGTTTTTATCTTGATTTTATCCCAGTCCTATGATATTTTTTATTGAACAAATAATTGAAAATGACACTAGGCATATAATGAAGATAGCTTTTACGTATGCTGGCTTGACGAAATAATTGCTAAAAGGGATGGAAAGAAGATATTTTGTATAAAAGGTTTTTAATATTATGCTACATTATATTTTGAAGTACGCTACCTGAATTATCCACATAGTTATTATATTGTAGAGGATACGTTTGTAATGTTGTATCCTGAAAGATATTCCGACTTATTCCATCGACGACTTAAAATTCTCGAAGTTGCGATGACCTCTAACAATCTTTTACTCGGGTTGCAAACAAATAATAAATCATATTTCATTCTTTTAAGTCAGTTTTAGTACATTAATGTCAGAAAAGTAATAAGTGCGTGATACATAAGCGAGGAAACATTATTATAATGCTTATGCAAACAAAATTTTAACCCACAGTTTTAACCAAATATATCGTAGTCACGGATCATTAATTAATATAGATTTATTATTTTATCGTATAGTGCAGTAGTATAGTGCGGATTGGCTAAACGTTGACTTTATAATATAATTTATATATTCATAGCATTGAGCATTTTGTGAGCAAATTTTAATAGCTAAAGGATTTTACACTAATATATAACCAGTGTAAAATCCTTTAGATAACATATCTATATCTATACATACCTACCTATAATAAATCTGTAGAAGGGTCAATTCTGTACATTGAAAATATTGAAAAAATAAATACCAGGGGGTGTTACTGGATCGATACAAAACCCAAATATGTGATTAAAAAAGTTTTTGTCTGTCTGTCTGTCTGTCTGTCTGTCTGTATGTTCAGGCATCACGTGAAAACTAACGGTTCGATTTCGATGAAACTTGGTATAATTATACCTTATTATCCTGGGCATAAAATAGGATACTTTTTATCCCGGAAAAATACGTAGAAAAAATAAATCTTAATTTTTCTGCGCGGACGGAGTCGCGGGCGGAAGCTAGTTTTTAATAATTATAAGCCAAATGTGGATGACATAATCGTGAAATATTGACGATTTAGGTAATGATTTGGTCAAATTAAGTTAGCCACATCATGAAATGTGACCATTTCATGTAATTTTTAAGCATTTCATGAAGTGAGCAAATCTACGATATGGCCAGGACATACGAAAATAATACTCATAAATAGTGAAAAGAAGTAATATTATATGTGTCCTAGGTTTAATCAACTAACTCTCACTAGCTCTAGGGATGTGATATAAAATATCGATAAAAAAATAAAAATAGAAAGTGAAATTTATGAAACCTATTATATATACAGTCATTATCTGTTTATGACTATTATTTCTTTATTTTCCAAAATAAGAGATTTTGTTGGGTGTGCTCTATTATAAATGAGAAAGTTTGTTCACTTAGATATTCGTATAATTATTGACCACACACGTGCTTTGAATTAACAGCCCGTTCACACATGGGAGTCCGTTTTACTTGAACGTTTTTAACGGATACGTCATAAATTTATGCTCTGTTCACACATAAAAACGGAACAGTAAAACGGAGACATGTGTGAACGGGCTGTAATATATATAAACAAGCTACGTTTCTTTAGAATACAAAAAGGAGGTTCTCTTTACTTTATTGAAATGTTAAATTTAACAACTAACCTCTCAGAAATTAGAATAATCAAACGGCAATGTTAAATTTTCAGATCTATAAATTCAACATCGTTTTGTGAAATCTTTCTCTAGCATATTATGATTTCAAAATACAAATTTAACAAGAAACAATTCCGTAAAGATGCTCTTATTGTTATAGTCATATTTTCGCAACTATACCTATCGATAGCGGGTGGTTGAACGTACGATGCAATAAAATACTTATCGACGTTTACATCAACAAAGACATCCCTATTAGTTGCAGCAAGTCGTGATGAAAGTGAACCGACCACATTGTGAAACGGTGCATTCTCTTCTTAAGATTTCCATAGTTTTTACTTGGGTAATTAAATTATATGAAGACATTATGGTTAGAATCGTGTAGAAGAGGTTATTTTTCTGTCGGATGAGTTAAAAATTAGATTGACATGTTTTATCTAGCGTCTAGTGTTCCTGGAACTTTTATTTACTCAAATGGATTGTTATTTGTTATCATGTCACGCGAAACGGTTGTAAAACGTGCCGAGTATCGATTTTTAAGGAGTAGGTAAGTATGTTAAACAAGACGCATTAGTATATCTTCTATGACAATTATATTGAAAAATGAAGAATATATTATGTGAATGCATTTATTATTACAAAGTAGGTAAATGTTCATTGTCGTTTGACGGATTTTTTTTTAATATTTTGCGCATTATATCGAAAAGAATCCATAAAAATACAGCTAGAAATAACCGCAGTGATTTATGAGGTTTTTATCTATACTTTTATAAATTCCACTGTTTTCTTGAATAGATAATTATCCGAATGTCAACGATAGAAATATTTTTATTCCGTTTTCAGTATTGACATACCACATAGTATATCACCACATTACGTCCATGCTTTCTAAGTTTCTAGTACTTATTAATAAAATTAGTAGGATTATCTTTTTAGGGGGCACAGTTTCAATGTTTCTTTAAACGTAAGGCATCTTGAGAAAGTAAATAATTAGTTACTTACCTTATAATAAAATTTAAAAGTACATATTAGCCATTTAATACGAAGGCTTTACATTATAAATTATAATATTGAGTAAACTATACAATATATATCTAAACCACAGTATTACAATATATCTCCTAAACCCCTCTCTTAAAAACGGTGTATCATACATTAATGTATGTATAAACAATAATAATGAGTCACTTCTCGTTTCGCATATCTTGTGAGATAGACCGAGGTACATTTCCTGTTTAATACAGGAAAATATTGCGTGTTAGTTTGGATCTTGGTTTGGATAATTGTCAAAGCGAGTTAGGCTGGTTGCAGAGCTTGACCGACCATCAGTGCGTACCGTCGGTCCTGACGATACGATACACATCAACAATGTGTATGACTATGACACTAATACGCATGACAATACGCGTGCGTATGGTCGGTCTAGCTATGAACGGTTTTATGAATTTCCATGCGCAATTCACGTACGCACTGATGGTCGGTCAAGCTCTGCAACCAGCCATAGAGCCTATGGTAAATTAAATCAAGTATGTTTGTTTGTGTTGGATAAGCATATAATTATTTGTTCAATAACTACCGGTTTTATGACTTATTTCATGTATGGAAATATAACAAAGCTGTATACCTAATGTTCTAATAGGATTTGGAATTTTGGACCTACGAGGGCGAAACCACGATTCCTGCCTTAGTATGTGGGTCAATCAATTTTTAAAGGTCCCGATCATAATTTTCTCGTATTTTTTTTTTTTACTTAATTTTCAGCATTTTACTATTTCATTTAGAAGATAATTCTTCGTAGATTAAGATTATATAAGCAGCAGTGATGTTGATTAAATACATTTGTGGATTTAACTTCACGAACAGATCTATTCACGGGAAATAATGTCCTTTGGACAACTTACACAATAGTACTTTTTTTAATGTTAAATTCCCTTAAGAATTAAAACAAATTCTTCTAATATTAAATAATAAATAATATTTTGATATTTGTTCTATTTACACCCAAAATACGAAATATTTTTATTAAAATTGAAACGAATGATGTCTTTTGAACAACCAAATAATGTTTCATAGATAAAAAAGTTTCAGTAAAGCGGAAATAGTGATATTTTTTACAAAAAAACTATTAAGGCGAGGTTGTTACGTATCGTATTATTGATTTTACTTAATTAAAATGAACTGATTCTCGATAAAACTGAATGAATGAAGTATAATGTGATTTTCATATGGGGACATCTTAGTTGTAGTAGTAGCGTCTTGATTTTTGAAATGTTAAAATTACAATTAAACTAGACATAAAATCGCGTAATAAAAATGTGTTCCCGAAACAGCCGAGTAATAAACAAAACATGAACTATTTAACTGTTAAAGTATAAGTTTTATATAATTATTGTCCTAGGGACAACCAAATTGTCCATGGTACAACCACTTTGGTTGACCAAGTGACTGGTTGTCCGCGGGACATTTTTTAAATTTTGAGCCGCCAAGCAAATACTATTGTTATTTTATATATTAATCTCAGCTCACACTAAAATATAGACGAAAGCGCATCTCGTGTAGTATAATTGATAACAATGCATCAAGTACTTACGTTTTAATCACAGTTGTCTGACGGACTGACAAAAAAGCCACCCCACACTCACCAACAACGCTCGGACGACTGTTGCCGTGATTTTATACAAATCAAAGTGGCGTTTGAGCCCGACAGTTAATTATTGTGTTTAGCTTGTTGTTTAGGAATCTACCGCGCCATATGTGTTTTGGTTTCATAACTAAATTACGGTTGTCTGTGAGACCTGTGTCATGTAGGTGATTTATGGGGACAAAAGTAAAATGCCTGAAAATCGTATTATATCCAATAAAAAAAAATGGTTTGTATGTTTGGATGTCAATAATTATGTACTGAAACAAGGAGTGTATTTGGTATTTATGGTCGTGATAGTATGTGTTCGTGATGCGAACCCAAGCAGCAACCAAGCGTAATGAACACCTAAAAAGCAGCTAATGTATCACTTAACGCTGTTTTACAGCTGTATAAGAACGTTGATAAGACATTGTAGTGTTATAATGTCGGTTTAGGAGTAATTATTCAGCTCTAACTGTATTAAGTCTGTATTAAGGAGTCAAAGTACGCTTAAAGTTCTAAATCAGTGTATGATAACTGTCATGTACAGCTTTAAGTTTCCTGTAACGCTTTAATCTCATTTTAGTATTAAAGCTATACAATAGCTGCATTTTGCATACCGACACTTACTGAATACAGCTTAGAGCTGTATTATGGTGGTCCTCAAATCTTATTTCTGTATTATGAAGTAGGCAAACTCTCTTCTACAGCTTCTTTTTATGGTGTAATTGTACACCCTTTTACTGACGATAGCTGTCTAATTTCTGTCTTTGAGAGTATTAAACAGCAATAAAAATAAATGACGCCTATAGTACTGTCTTAATCTGTATAAGTGACAGTCGCCATTTTGAATTATTGTGCATTGTACGCTATTTTGTGATTGTTTTAAAAATATGTGGAAAAAGCGAAAAAGATTTGGTGCTATTAGAAGAAAGATTGAACAGGAATATTTAAATATTACAAATTATCAACAAAATGAAATAACTGCCGAGGAACATGGAGATATTGCAACAGATCAGATCACCTACAGTCAAGCGTCAGAACCGTCGACATCTAATGAAAGGGGTTCCGTAGAAAATATTATTGTGAATGATCAAAGTTATATCAGGTGTAACTTATTAGCTTTACCTTCTGCAACTGATGACGACTTTTTATCATGCAGCAGTTCAATTGACGGCGAAAGTGAATATGAAAAAAATTTATTATTTCGCCAACAAATACAGAATTGGGCCAGAGAAAGAAACATAGCTCAAGTGGCATTGAATGATTTAGCTACTATCATAAACTTAAGATTTCCAGGAATTTTACCATGCGATGCCAGAACAATTTTAGGTACTGCAAAGCAAATACAAATCAAACCGATTCAAGGAGGTGAATATTGGCATAACGGCCTAACTAAATCTTTAAAAAATATATTAGAAAAATGGGATGACGTTCCGAATAAAATTTGTTTGAATTTCAATTTTGACGGTCTTCCAATATTTAATAGTTCTAATAAAGAGTTTTGGCCGATTTTATGTACTATATTTGAAAGACCCGATGTAGAACCGTTAGTGATTGGTATTTATTTTGGTGTTGGAAAACCAAAGCAAATTGACGAATATTTAAATGATTTTGTTAACGAAATTGACAACCTAATTAAAAATGGAATGTACGTTGAACAAATCAAGAGTAAAGTATCTATAGGAATAAGATGTTTTATATGCGATTCTCCTGCGAGAGCTTACATTAAAGGTAATAGAACTGAAACAGTAGAATATAAGTAAATCATTATGCATAAATATCAAAAGATTGCAATTCACTTAAGTAATGCTACTACTTTTCTTTCACTTAAGTAATGAACTATGAGAATAAATATGAATAATTTAAATACAAGTCACTTTGATAATGGTATATTAATTTATTTTTCAGGTGTATGCAATTTTAATGGAAAGCATGGATGCTTAAAATGTGTGACCGTAGGAGAATATTCACATACATCCCATACAGTAACTTTTCCTGATATGAACTGCCGTCCGAGGACTGACCAAGAATTTCGTGACAAGAAGTATGGACCTCACCATAAAAAAGACTCACCTTTACTACGATTAGGAATCGATATGATTGAAGACTTCCCGGTAGCAGATTCTTTGCATCTAGTCGACTTGGGCATAATGAAACGGTTACTAGTTGGTTGGCGCAATGGTAATTTTGGAAAGTACATAACTAAATGGTGTGCCAAAGATATTGAAACAGTTTCTAATTTTCTTTCTGAATGTAAATTGCCATCTGAAATTCATCGGTCAGTGAGAGGACTAGATTGTCTTTCCCATTGGAAAGCATCTGAATATAGATCATTCTTGCTTTATTTAAGCATTGTTATACTTCCACATGTGATGTCACATGACGCATTATGCCATTTTTTGACGTTTTTTTGCGGAATAACAATATGTTCTAGTAAAAACTATGTTCATTTACTTCCGTTGGCAAAAGAGTTCCTACAGTATTTTGTTGAACATTATAAAGTCTTTTACGGAGTAGATTATATTACAAGTAACGTTCACAATGTGGCACACGTCGTGGATGAAGTACAACGGTTCGGTTCGCTTCATACTTTCAGTGCATATCCTTTCGAGAACAAGCTTTATTTAATTAAAAGGATGCTTAGGCACGGACACAAACCTCTTGCTCAAGTGGCGAAAAGATTTAGCGAAGATTTAGTAGCTTCAGAAATCGTACAGAGCAGAAAAAAAATCGTATTTAATGAACCATTTGTAAGCACTAACAATAAAAAACTAACTGCACTACATTTCAAGGACTATAAACTGTCACCAAAATCGAAAGATAAATATTTTTTATGCAACGATGGTCAGATTCTCGAGGTAAAGAAAATATTTATGCTTGAGAAAAAAATAAAAATATGCGCTCTTATAATTACAGACTTAGCAGAAGTTTTTGAATCACCAATAAAATCGTCATATTTGAATATATTCAAAGCCAAATTGCTTGCCTCTGGGCAAATTGAGACCATTGTTAATCCTGAAGATGTAAAAATGAAACTAGTATGTATAGAACATAAAAACCAATTATATTTTATACCCCTTTTGCACACAGTTTGATAGAGAAATAAAATTTATTATAATTTATATAGATTTTTTATTTTTTATCAGTTTTCATAATAATACAATTGCAATACTCATAGCAAAGTAATTTTCTACATATTATCTATAAACCGTGAAATTTAAGTATTAGGTTCCGTTTGTCAGGAGAACCATGAATATAAACAACTTTCACTTAGGGGCCTACTTACTATCTTGAAAAAAAAAGCAATAGCTATATCATACAAATTAGTCGAATAAGTATTGATATAAGTAAGAATGTAATTTATTGTAATCAAACAGCTGGCTTTTGAATATGAGCTAGAGTTAGTCCCAAAGTAAAAGATTTTCATAATCATGAATTAAATATCTTCACTAACGGAACCTTATAACTAATAACTCTTCACGGTTTATACAGGGTGTAAAAAAGAGTATAGAAACTTATGGATATTGTTTTCCTCGAGGATTATAAGTTAAATAAAAAAAATTGACTTCCTTAATTTAACGTCTGTTTTCAGAGGAAAATTGTTTAGTTTTCATTTTTAATTAGCTAAGTATTTAAATTAAATGCAATGCAAAATAAAAAGAAGTTTTAGTTATTACTTATGTGTTTTTGGTAAGTATTAAACTAACATAACTACTATGTAAAATACTATATAAGTTTTGGTATATGTTTTGTCTTAAGGACAATCACAGTCTTTTGATTATGTATCTTCTTAAAAAATAGGTTGGCTTAACAAAATCTTTTTTTCCAGTCAGTCTTATAACATACTAATTTATAATAGTTTAATTACTACTTTGTCTTATAAGAAAATCACAGCCACGAGATTACGTGTTTTTAAAACAACTTAATTCTACGTTTTTTGAACCGATGTTATAGCTAAAGAATCACTTTGTTAATAGGTAGTAATACCTATTAACAAAGAGATTAACAAAGAGATAGGTAGTAATACCTATTAACAAAGAGATTCTTCATCCTCCTCTCGTTCACTAGATTCTGCGTCATTTGCTATATTTTCAGAGATTTCTTCGTTCGTTTCCATATCATTTTGTATTTCCTCTTGATTTCCGGCGTTTTGTTTTTCTTGTCGTGGTCCAGTTTTTTTTGTCCTTATTCTTTTTGTAGAGGCTCTTTCGTTTTTATTCAGTTTCCTTTTGCCAGAGTTTTTTAACACAGACTTGAAAAAATTTTCGTTATCAGTCAGGGTGTAAGTGCCATCCCAGGACCTTACAAGTTCAAAGAAAAAGTTAAGGATGTTTTTGTATTTTTTCAAACCAAATTTAGTCTCCTCGCTCTTCCTGCTCCCCCCTGTCCAAGAGCATTTACACAGAAATTCCCGAGATAGAAACATGTCTAGTATTTTATAGGCGCATGTTGCCCCTTTGCCCTCTGATTTTGGACATACAAAAGAATATTGTGTTAAAAGTTTAATTTTATTTTTTTTGTCCAATAGAAATGACTCGATCTTCTCTAGGTCTGCAATAGAATCAATAGGTTTTATGATGAAAGCTTCACTATCAAATCTTAGTTTGGATTCGGCCAATGAAACCACATCTGCATTTTTGTTCAGATCCTGTTTGGAAAATCCATCTTCTAGTTGTACCGATAAGCTTGCCAATTTATGAAATATTTTTTTTTTGATTAGTTTCCAGAATGTTTATTTTTTGTTCCATATTATACTGATTTTGCAAAATTTTTTGTAGATACTGAATAGTCTGATTGACATCATTATTTTGCTGGGTTTCAATAGGAATTTGAGTTTCAAAGGGCAAGGTTACCATGCTGCCCGAATTTGTTTCTACATCTGGTTCATTCACGACGTATTGAACAATATATTCCGCTGCAGTTGAAGCGTCCAGATCGGGATGTAAAGAAGCTGATGAAGTGGATGGTTGAGTTGGTGTCTTAAAAACCTGAAACAACATAAAATAAATATTATCAAAAACATCATAAAATGTTATCAAAACTGCAATATATTTATAAGTCTAATACGGAATGTAAACATTTCAAACAAAATACTCATATTGAATCTATATATAATATTATACATATATAATACATTGTATTGAATAGGTATAAAGCGCGCTGGTGCCGAACCACGCGCCGCTCGTCAACGAGGCTGGGTCGCTGAACGATCGTCAAATATCAAATATGGCTCTGTGCCTTATTTATTAACTCATCACGAATCCGCTAAAACTGCTAGACCCATAATTTAATTTAAGTTAATTTAATTTATTTTACAGTTAGTAGACATTCGCGGAAAAATTAAGGATTTTGCGATGAGCTGGCATTAAGGGGGTCTAAAAGACCTCGCAAGTTTTAAGACAATCCTCAATAAAAACTACTTATTCTAACCGTGCAATGACTGGGAGGTTCGTCTAGTGAACCTATAAAATGTAAAGTATAAATGCAATTGGGTGCGGATTTTGAAAATTTGAGTACGTCTGCTTACTTGCTGAGACCACACTACTAATCAAAATAATGTAAAAAGTAAAATATACAAACCAACTGCTCTGCTAAAGCGTTGTAGTTCACGTATTCTTTTTGACATTGCACTTTGCTGTTTTGTATTTCTCTGTCGGTGTCATCCGTATCGCTTCTTTCAAGCATAAGCCCTAATTCTCTCTCTGCTTCCGAAAAGGACGGTATTGAGTGTCTTTTTACTCGACACCTTGAGGCTGACCATCCAGTTGCAGGTAAACAATTTTCATTCATGACCAATTTGCGCACATCTAAGCAGTTTTTTGGCCATTTCAAAATGCCATTTGTTTCCCATAAACTGGGTACAATGAAAAGTAAACATTTCCCTTTCTCGACTGTCTCCACAATCTTGAACGGCATTTTTCCTAAAAAATAAATAAATATGTAAGTACTTATTTTATTATAAAAGGGTTTTTTAAAAACAAGATTTTATGTAGGTAATTTACAAGTCCATACAAAAAATCTATTTAGTTCAATCAAACAACATGAAGGTAGTTTCTATTTCAGACAGATCGATAACAGGTTATAAGTTGTGAGGCTAAAAACGCTATAAAAAAATGAAATGAGCCTTGAATAGTTAGTAATTCAGAATACACTAGCCTTGTATTTCAACAAAGATTTTAGGGTTTTGTAGAAGCCTCTATTTAATATTTCAAAGTGGATTCGTGTTATTATAATGTTCATAAACCTAAACTTATAATTATTTCCCAGATGTAGTAGGTGCATTGTGAGAATTGATGAATTGCATATGTTTTGGACTGCATCACTTTATTTATTTCTTTACAAATTCTAGGCCGCAAATCTACAATAATTGCTTTGAAATTTATAAAAAATATGTAACTTTAATAGTTTATTTTCGAAAACGTGATGTGATCTCTCAGCGCATTTTGGTTTTTCACTTAATATTACGTATCTCTAAAAAGGGTTACAGGTTACGTTCGAAACACTGCTATGCAACATTATTAGTAAATTTATTCGTTTATACAGCCCATCAACCACTAAAAGCTGAATACTAGTATCCATTACCTACATAGTACAGCTATTAATGCTATAAGACCATCAAAATAGAATTTAGGCTGCTTAGCAAATTGTCGCCATTTTATCAATTACAAATCGAAGATTACGAACATGAATACATAAAAATTAGACTAATGTTTTTATGTTTATCAATATTTTCAGTTTGTCCAATAACCTACCATGCACCAATGAGGCTATACGTCCATTAATTCAAACATTTTTAAATTCTAACCTATAAAAACCATATTTACTTACCTTATTTAATATCTCTTCCTTTGTTATTTTGCTGGCGCGTTTATTTTTTATCACAAAACATATATATGTCCACAATAAACTTATTTTTGCACGATAATGCGAATCTCCAAATCTTTAAACACAATAGCGACTAGCGTTTACAACAAATAAATGTCACTTGGATTATAAAATAACGCCATCATTAAAATAATCTTCTGTTTCGTTTTAATTCTTTTGTAACTATTTATTCAACAGACTTTTTACAACGTAAAGCTTAACAAGTGAGTAACAATGTAGTAATTGGAGTGTATTGGTTTCCTCGTACACCATAGTACAGCCGCAAAACAGCTATTATGCAGCCTATTTTATGCTTATACAGCTACTGTACAGCTAATATAACGCAAAACGCTGCATAATTTGTGCCAATTTCAGGGGTATAAGTTCTGTATAAGCGCTTATACAGCCTTCATGCAGCCAAGAAATACAGCATTATGAGTATAAACGAACTTCAATAGCGCTGTTATACAGCTTGTGATGCTGCTTGGGAAGTTTGTTAATGCATTGTGGCATGGGGACAAATGTGATAGTACTGGAAAATTGCATTTAGTCACTCGACAACCATGAAACAACGCACAAATTAATAAAACAAGTAAAATATTGTTCGCAATAATGCTAGAAAATATTAAAAGGAATATAATTAAAACGAATTTAACTCTTTATGATTTCATGTTTATTAATTATCCTTCAGGGACATGATCCGTACACGTCGGACCAATAAAAGTTGATCGACCCATGTACTATGTACATTGTACAACCTATTTGTGTGCTATATAAGTAATTCAGTTAAATGGATCAAACCTATGAACCATGTAGTAGTCTCTGTTTTCTAGTGGATATTATTTATATGACTTAGGCCCGATTTTTCAATCCTTAGTTAAAACTTACCCGTTCAATAAACTATTACACGATAATATTAAAATGTCATCTAAATAAACTGCCAAATAAAGGCAAACAGAAAATATTTTTGAAATGGTAGTTTAATACCTTATTCGATGAATAAGTTTTAACCAACGATTGAAAAATCAGCCCTTAGCAAGATAAAATTATAACTAAACATGAATAAATCTTTAATTAATTAAATATTTGAAAAAAGAACCAGATAAAAATATAAAATTGCCTGCGTTTGCTAGATTACAGTTGTCATAACCACGTCATAACTCATAGTAACAGAAATTGATAACTTCTTATTTCAATATGCGGTGTGTCTTTATCTAAGTAGGTACCTAGTACCTACTTATTCTCTGCTACTTTGTAAATTAATGAGATTATTTCATTCAATTCATTTATAAATTCTAAAGACATTAAGACAGGGTTGATAACCACGCTGTAAATAATTGAAAGAGTCAAATTAAAAATAAGTTATTAAAACATTTGTAAATAACTTGACACAACAATGGCACCGTATCTATAAATATACATAGTAGGTATGCATTTTAATTGATTTTAATGTTTAGCAGCAAATGTTGGTTATAAAATTATTTCTTGTTGATTTTTTTTACAGAATTGGCTGTATTTTTGTTATTGAAGAAAATGATGATAACATTTTTCTTATTGTTTTACAAGGCAGCCCTAGCGCACTTCAATTTTGAATGATGGCTGACGCATAAAACAGTCGTGATTTACACGAATCAATTACATAAGTAATTGATCACGATACTGAAATTATAAAATATCAATGTCATACAGATCGTTACTGAACAATTAATTTGTTTTAATTACTTAATGTATTTGGGCCACTTATTCTTTAGTAGTTTTCTTCTTTTTGTTTGCTTACGTAGGTGTCCTTAACATCTCGTTTTTTATTAATTATCCACTTTTTAATACATCATAATATAGATTCTGCGCCCTGCGGGGATTTGAGCGCCTTCATAAGAAGACGAAAATGTTTGCATATCAAATAGTGACAAAATCCATAGTTGAAATCCACAGTTGAAAAGAACATGAAAAATATTCCCTAATCATGGCACATTTAACCCATTTTGTGACATTACCCAATCATCATTTTGACATTTTAGTTGACCACCAGCCTTTGCTATATTAGCGGATTGGGACTTCTTTTTATTATTTTCTACCCATATCAAAACTTTTCAAATTAGTAACACCTCTATGCTACAGTGTATCAAATATCAAATTATATCAAAATTTCCACCTTAAAAAACCCCTAAAGCCTTCACACTTCAATGCATATCAAAACAAATTGTCATTTTAACACACCAATTCTAACATGACTTTAAAATAGGTATGTACTTCCGTAATGTCTAAAACATATAGATCGGAGCGAGTCGGGTCACGTCGCGGCCGCCGCGCCGGAAGTACTCTCAATGTCAATGATCTGCGCACGCGCTGAATCGTGATACATGCGTCACTTTCGTTGCATATCTGCAAGTTTTGTATGAGTTTTATGCTGTTTTTTTTTTAGCTTTTTTGATTACTTTTCCGCCAACCCGCACTTGGCTAACGTGGTGGATTATGGCCTCATAGGAGGCCCGTGTCCCAGCAGTGGGAACGTATGGGCTGATGATGAAAACGATGAAGATTGCTTTTGGAGACTTTGAATACATAGGTGTTGCCATGACGCGACTTTTTACCCTCAACGTGTATAAAGTTTCACTTTTAAAAAATAAATATAAACAGTGTAAAAATATAAACCTGTCCCTGTCCTCACCTCTGGGCTGTCCCGGTGGCAGTTCGGAGTGAACAATGACGAGGTTCAGGATCCCCTACCTCTGGCTTGCCTTTGTTGGCCGTCCAAAGTGGAGCCGCTAGAGCTATATGCTCGGGGGTGGAAGTGTCTAATGGCGTAATAGCGGGGAAACCCGCTCCGGGCCCGCGGGCCCGCGATGGTGAAACCGGTGCCGCACCTCTCTACACCCCCAGCCGTTCAGCTGATGTTGCCCCCTTGTTGCCATTATCGGTAACCTTTTTGGGAGCCCATCGACCGAACTGGCGAGTCACCGTCTGCCATAATTTTCAATTTTTAATATTGAAAAGGCAGACGTCCATAGTCCCCATAGACCCAATATACCAGTCCATCTAACACCCCCTTCCATAACCCAGTTTTATTCATTTCCATTTTTCTGCAATAGTCCTACATTGGCCGCGGACTGCCCAGGGCTGTATCTCTATAGTGCAGCCATGGGCAGGCTGCGGCTGGTGTCCCACAACACATTAAATTCTCTAAAGGGCCTCTGCGTGTTGGACCTGTGTCCCCACGTAAGCCTTCCAAAAGACCGGGTATCATCCTTACGGCGATGCCCGTGTATTATGGAGAGAGACATAATAATAATAATTAGGTAGACGTACCAGCTGAGTACCTGAGTATGACTCACGCAACTTCGCAACAGCATTCTATGAAAGAATGGTAAAATATATTTTCAAGAAACCAGTATTTTTTTTACATAATTGTTACTCAGATAATCTCTTTCAAACAATCAAACGTTCAAATCAGCTGTTCTTTGTGAAACATAATATTTTTTGGAAAGAAAGAAGAAGCAGATTTTTAAATATCGCCTATTGTTTGCATTGTGTTCAATAATAATATTGGTGTCCCACAACACAGTAAAGTTCTCGAAAGGGCCTCTGCGTGTTGGATGTGTCCCCACGTAAGCCTTCCAAAGGACCGGGCACCTTCCTTATGATGCAGATGGTACCCGAGACCCGAGTATTATGGAATTATACCAATTAATAATATCGTAAGCGATGAACTTCCAATATCACTCGGAGTCCCGCAAGGCAGTGTGATCGGTCCGACCCTGTTTTTGGTATACTTAAATGACCTTTGCCAATTGGATCTCCAGGATGGTAAAATATCTGCCTTTGCCGATGACACAGCCCTAACTTTTATAGGCGACTCATGGCCAGAGGTTTTTCGCAAAGCACAGGATGGGTTTAATATAGTGTCAACATGGCTAGCTAAAAATCTCTTAACCTTGAACACTGATAAAACTAATTACTTGGCTTTTTCTCTTCGGCAAACATCTCAACCCCCCCTAACTTTATGTCTATACGCTCATATTTGCAACAATCCGATTGATCAGCACTGCAATTGCCCCAGACTCACTCGACAATCTAGCACTAAATATCTGGGTATAACTCTTGACTGCAATCTTTCCTTTTCTTTACATATAGAACAACTTCAAAATAGAGTCAGAAAATTGATCTATATCTTTAAAACTCTTCGCCATATTGCTGACGGCCAAATTATGAGACAGGTCTACTATTCGTTATGCCAATCGGTTTTATGTTACTGTATATCATCTTGGGGTGGTGCGCCTAAGACTCATCTCCTGAAGCTTGAAAGAGCTCAGAGAGCTATTTTAAAAGTTGGTACTTTTAAAAAATACAGATTTCCGACAGCTGACCTGTACAAGAGCCTTAAAGTATTGACTGTAAGGCAACTTTTTATATTACATACTGTTCTTTCACAACATTCTGTAACTCCATTTCAAAATATTATGAAAAGACGCAAGGATAGAATTTGCGAAGTTGATAAATGTAATTTCGTACACTCCAAAAGATTTAATTGTTTTCTGGCCCCTTCATTATACAACAAAATTAATAAAATATTACCTATTTATAAACTCCCCTACGGTACTTGCAAAACGCAAGTCACTAATTGGCTGCTAAACCTTAGTTATCAGGAGACCGAAAATTTAATTTGTACAATGACTTAATTTTTCATTCATATTATACATTCTTTTATATGCATACACATCTACATCCACTCAAACACACACACACACACACATTCACTTACACATACGCAGACACAAACATACTCAATACACACATGCACATACACTAACTTATGCCCACACATAATCACTCGACTCCTTTCATGTTCATAAGTAACTTAAGATACCTATTAGTTAATTTCTTTTATATTATATTATCTATGTCCCAATTGTTACTAATTAGTTAATTACCTACTATACAAGATTAATATATTGCACGCCTCATAAGCGAAGCGTTGAGGTGGGTACTACTGTCACTTCGCGCAAAACATCTGATTTTTCAAACTTAAAATGTCTTTATGTATCATACATTGCACTTGTAAGATAATACATACACACACATATTAAGAAAAAACACTATTTTTAACATTCATGATATTTTTGATGTCATTTTTGTTATTTAAACTAGTTAAAAAACAGTTTAAAAAAGTTCTGGCTTGGACGTCCGTAGTGCGGAGGATTTTCTTGTTAACACGATAGCGACCGAAATACTTTACTAATCGAGTCTTTTTTTTTCTCTTACGCTTGAGTATGCTCAGGAATAGAACCCTTTCATTTTTCAGGGTCTGATTCAATGTGGTTTAATTGTTATTAAATAAACAAAAAAAATATCGACTTTTTTTTTAAATATTTATAGTGTACTCAAAATTCACCATTATAAACTCGATTCTTTATACTATAAGCCAAGGTTTAAAAAAATAAGTTGGTAGTCACTAGTCAGTCCCTTAAAACTGCGCAGTTTCACATCTAGGTGGGGCCACAAGAAAAATAGCTCAATTATTACGGTACCGCTTTCTTTACTTTTCCAACTGTTTTGAGACAGTACAAGAGCATTGGCACATGAGAACAAGTGTATCTACATACTTATATTATATATGTTACAGTCAAAACCCTGAACCAGTCAATAACGTTATTGACCGGTAAAATCAGTTAATAAGGATATTGACTAAGGGCGTCGGTTAATATCCTTATTAACTGATTTTATCTGATTAAACCAGTTAATAACGTTATTGACTAAGGGCATCGGTCAATATCCTTATTAACTGATTTTATGTCGAGACATCTAGTCAATATAGGTTTTAACCGACGTGCCCAGTCAAAACTCATTAAAAGTTAAGGACGTTAGTGAAATTATACTAGAAAATCATTTAAAAAGGTTCATAAAACTTTTTAAAGTGCAATATTTAAGAGTTTTATGTTTTATTAATTAATTCGGGGTATTGTTTGTAAACTGCAACCGCGCGAGAATAAATGCCCCAAAATATTTTTGAAGATGGCAATTGTGTTTTAATAACAACTAGGTTTCCGCCCGCAGTTTCGCCCGCGCACTCAAAGAAAAACCGCATAGTTCCCGTTCCCGTGGGATTTCCGGGATTGCGTTAGTTTCTGATTTGATGGAGTGACCTGCAGGTGTACTTCGAAGACTGCTACTGGATCTAATAGACGAGTAGAGCTAGGAATGCCGAGTTTGGGCTCGTTTTGTTAGTTATGTCGAGACCTTACCTCCGGACTTGATGGAGTGACCTGCAGGTGTACTTCGAAGACTGCTACTGGAACTAATAGACGAGTAGAGCTAGGTGTGCCGAGTTTGGGCTCGTTTTGTTAGTTATGTCGAGACCTTACCTCCGGACTTGATGGAGTGACCTGCAGGTGTACTTCGAAGACTGCTACTGGAACTAATAGACGAGTAGAGCTAGGTGTGCCGAGTTTGGGCTCGTTTTTGTTAGTTATGTCGAGACCTTACCTCCGGACTTGATGGAATGACCTGCAGGTGTACTTCGAAGACTGCTACTGGAACTATTATACGAGTAGAGCTAGGTTGGGCTCGTTTTGTTAGTACCTGCTGGTCACTCCATCAAGTCCGGAGGTAAGGTCTCAACATTACTAACAAAACGAGCCCAATCTCGGCACACCTAGCTCTACTCGTCTATTAGTTCCAGTAGCAGTCTTCGAAGTACACCTGCAGGTCACTCCATCAAGTCCGGAGGTAAGGTCTCAACACAACTAACAAAACATGCCCAAACTCGGCACACCTAGCTCTACTCGTCTATTAGTTCCAGTAGCAGTCTTCGAAGTACACCTGCAGGTCACTCCATTAAGTCCGGAGGTAAGGTCTCAACATAACTAACAAAACGAGCCCAAACTCGGCACACCTAGCTTTACTCGTATAATAGTTCCAGTAGCAGTCTTCGAAGTACACCTGCAGGTCACTCCATCAATTCCGGAGGTAAGGTCTCGACATAACTAACAAAACGAGCCCAAACTCGGCATTCCTAGCTCTACTCGTCTATTAGATCCAGTAGCAGTCTTCGAAGTACACCTGCAGGTCACTCCTCAAATTAGAAACTAACGCAATCCCGGAAATCCCACGGGAACGGGAACAATGCGGTTTTTCTTTGACTGCGCGGGCGAAGCTGCGGGCGGAAACCTAGTTGTTATTAAAACACAATTGCCATCTTCAAAATATTTTGGGGCATATATTCTCGCGCGGTTGCAGTTTACAAACAATACCCCGAATTAATTAATAAAACTTAAAACTCTTAAATATTGCACTTTAAAAAGTTTTATGAACCTTTTTAAATGATTTTCTAGTATAATTTCACTAACGTCCTTAACTTTTTATGAGTTTTGACTGGGCACGTCGGTTAAAACCTATATTGACTAGATGTCTCGACTTAAAATCAGTTAATAAGGATATTGACCGATGCCCTTAGTCAATAACGTTATTAACTGGTTTAATCAGATAAAATTAGTTAATAAGGATATTAACCGACGCCCTTAGTCAATATCCTTATTAACTGATTTTACCGGTCAATAACGTTATTGACTGGTTCAGGGTTTTGACTGTAACATATACACCTTTATAAATAATTATTGTAAAGGATGAGATTATGAGGCGTGCACTTTTGGATTTTCCAAACTTTTTTGGAATACCTACATTTAGTCTTGCAGTAGAATATACATATCTAAATATTATATTCTATATACAATATCTTAGTTATAAGTTATAACAGCAGTTGCTCATAAATGCAATAACTTGCAAATACGAGATAAGTTAATAACATGTCGTACCTACAATATGTTATTTTCTTAGCTACTTAATTTAATTCAGGTTGTCTGGAAGAAATCACTGCGTTAAGGATAAACTCGCCTGTTGTTTCAAATGTATTTTCAATTTTTCAATCGGCTTAAAATTTAAAAATAGGAGGAGGTTCTCAAGCCGCCTGTATATTTTGGGGTTTCCTCAGAACTTTCTACGGTCTGAAACGATTTTGATAATTCTATTTTGTTTGTAAGCTGGTGCGTACTAGGTATGTGATCTGATATTTTGTTAAAAAATGAATAATGTATGTTGGTGTGCGTGGAAGTATTTTGATTTGTAGGTTTGATACCTACCTATCAACAAAAAAAGGTCCGCTCTTCGTGTTTGTTCATTTAAACGGGAACTTGCTTGTAAGCGAAGCCAGGCTGTGTTATTGGTATTTTATAATTATAATTACGTCATAAGTATTTATTGTATCTAGTCATGCGATCTCGATTTAGGTACAAATTGATGAAACCTTGTAATTTAGAAACTATTTTTTTATGATTACTTATAGAAAATTAAAAGCATTGACCATGACATTGGCCTCTAATTTAGAGCCTATTTTTAACACGCATAAAATATTAGCTTCACCCGTATCGTATGTAATAACCTCGCTGAGACAAACAGCAGCGGAGCACTGCGAATAAAACCGCGGAGCGCAGCTAGTACTAAATAATTTGAAATTTCATACCATATATTTATACCATTACATTGGTCCATGTTTCATAGTTTCATACCCAACCCAACCTTTTTAACTCACGTTATGTACGTACCTATTAATGCGTGTAAAAAAGCTTTTTAGTTTCATTTTTACATAGTTACATACATTTATTATTAAAACGATTTTTGAAGGAAAGAGGTATGAGAACAAAGTCTACAATTTAATACCTTTTTCGTATTAACTATAAACATCAATAAGAATGGATGATGATAAATCAACACATCATAGGTACCTACGTTTAAAATTAACGATTGAATTAAATTGGAATTATAAACATTCAATATTAAGAAATCGATTAATAGCATTCCTTTATTTTAACTGATAATAGTTTTCACTAGCTAATTGTTGATTTCAAGATCATATAACATATTAATATGAAATAGGAAATTCAATGAAAATATTTTATTTGTGTGTTAATATTATGTTGAGATATTATATTAAAATAAAGCTTTTACATCATATACCTAGCTCGTAGTTTTTTTTGGAATAATGTTATACATCTTTTTTCTCGTATTAAAATAAAGATTAAAACACGAAAAAGCAGTAATTAGATATCTATTTCAATTCGTGTTTAATTTACCTTTTCTGTTAGAATTATGTCTTGATAATAATTTCTTTAATTAGGTAGTCAGATTTTTTAATAGGACCTACTACCTAATTGATCCTGAAAGATAACTAATTAACTACCAAGAAATTAGATCGCACTATTACAATAAATTTTACAGATGATACTATTTCTATATAATTATTGTGATTAGATATAATAGGGAAAATTTTAAATTTATTTTTTAGTATTAGATTGTCCGCCGAGAAAGGTAGTCGCGGATAATTTTCTTATTACATTTCTTTTGAGAATATTTTTTTAAGAGTTTAATTTTTAGTTAGGAGATTGTAAATAATAATTAATAGTGCAATTTATTTACTTCTATTTACTGTAGTGTAAGTGGTAATAAATATGATTAGTGTACTTACTGTGTAAATAAACAAAGACTTGTATAAACGTATGTCTGTGATTGTCAGAGAAAAGGTAAGAATTGAATCACATACCTAAATGTATAAGTATACATACATATTATTTTATAATTGTTTAAATTTTACGTAGTTATAACTGCAAAACATTTAAAATAAAATGAATAAGATAATTTGTAAACAATGTCTTTAAATTCAAATCCTGTGCTGTGTGTCTTGTGTTAAAACATTGAAGTATAAACTATCCTAACTTCAATTTAATTTATGTATATATTAAAGTATTTACATACTTTTTATTGCATACATTGCGTATTTACTTACATTATTAAAGATAAGTTGTTCTTTTTAAACAGTAGACTATAGTCTTGACAAAAAATACTTCAGTTAGGTTACTGTATATTCTTTTATTATTTATCAAAGTCAGCAAAGTTTATTTAAAAACAATAATATATTTACAATTATATATGTAATATGAAAATTTCATAAAATAGCTAGTTACTTGCTTAATACTGGAGCTGTTATATCATACAATAAATTATTATATGTACTAACATACGTCTTAGTTATGTTATTTATACATAATACAGCAATTTCATTGCGTGAATTTTATATGTACTTAAATTGTAAATAGTTTGGAAAATCCAAAAGTGCACGCCTCATAATCTCATCCTTTACAATAAAATTGATTATTTATAAAGAGTACACTATAAATATAAAAAAGAAATAAAATAAAACAGTTGGAAAAGTAAAGAAAGCGGTACCGTAATAATTGAGCTATTTTTCTTGTGGCCCCACCTAGATGTGAAACTGCGCAGGTTTAAGGGACTAATAGGGGTGACAGACGTACGAGTAAGTACGCGAACTTGTGGCTCGACGACCTTTTTCGCTCGTGTGTCACCCCAAGTACGCGTACTTAAAAACCGTCGAGTAAGTTCGTTGACGATCCAACATGTTTGAAATTTTACTCGAAGCCCGCCTTGGCTCGCACGTCTGTCACCGCCGCGAGCCGAGTAAGTACGCGAACTTTAAAACCGCGACTTTAAAGTTCGTACGTCTATCAGCCCTTTACAGTATAAAGAATCGAGTTTATAATGGTGAATTTTGAGTACACTATAAATATAAAAAAATAAAAAAATAAATAAAGAATATATATAGATATACTAAAATTATGGAGAACAGTCGATATTTTTTTTTGTTTATTTAATAACAATTAAACCACATCGAATCAGACCCTGAAAAATGAAAGGGTTCTATTCCTGAGCATACTCAAGCGTAAGAGAAAAAAAAAGACTCGATTAGTAAAGTATTTCGGTCGCTATCGTGTTAACAAGAAAATCCTCCGCACATAGTTACAGACACACGGACGTCCAAGACAGAACTTTTTTAAACTGTTTTATAACAAAAATGACATCAAAAATATCATGAATGTTAAAAATAGTGTTTTTTCTTAATATGTGTCTGTATGTATTATCTTACAAGTGCAATGTATGATACATGAAGACATTTTAAGTTTGAAAAATCAGATGTTTTGCGCGAAGTGACAGTAGTACCACACCCCGGACACTCCATACAAAATTATATTTTTGACAGTCACACTGTAGAGACTGCAAATGTGTGTGTAAACTCTTTATGGTTGGCACATTTGTGACTAGCGTAAAAAAAAATTCGCGTTTTTCTGATGAAATACATCCGTAAACAGCACAATATCTAACCATTTTCTACGAAAAACGATAATCACAAATCCAAAATAATAAAATTGCGACTACACCACCGAAACTAGCGCCACCGAACATTTTATTTTTTTACTCCTTAACCAGATCAAATTTAAAAAATCTAGCTCGGTACTTTGCTAGTATATTACTTGTAGTATTACTTTTCACTATTCTAACTGTTAATTATTCTAGAGAACTTTTGATTACCGCCAAAAGTGGCCACTTTTGGCGGTAATCAAAAGTTCTCCTAATTTACCGAATGCAAAATAATGAAAAGTAATACCAAAAATACTACAAGTAATATACTAGCAAAGTACCGAGCTAGATTTTTTAAATTTGATCTGGTTTAGGAGTAAAAAAATAAAATGTTGGGCGTTGCGTTTCGTCTAAAGACGTCGTTGGTATCGTCCTTGCGGGGAAATGGGTACCATAAGTCATAACATGTCTGATCGTGCGGGGTGAGGTAAGTGTTTAATTTTGGCGGGAGGCGGAGAGTGTCCGTTCTGTAGCGTTTAGCTACTATTATGTATTCTGTGGTAGTACCCACCTCAACGCTTCGCATATGAGGCGTGCAATATCTACACAAAAATATTATGCGCCCATATTTACGCGAGTATTTTTAAGAACTTTTTTTACATTTGGAAACTTGATAAATTGCGCTTTTTAATATATTAATAACTAGCTTACCGCCCGCGGCTTCGCCCGCATGGTCTGACCTAATAAATTATAGACTAAGCACATCAAAATCCGTTACATAGTTATAAAGATTTAAGCATACAATAAGGGACATAGGGACAGAGAAAGCGACTTTGTTTTATACCAATATAATTATTAATTATAGTGATTATGTTTATTTTATGATTCCAATTTCAAATTTCAGATGTATATCATAGCGTTGTTGGCGTCCGTGTGTGCGTGCAACGCGTTGCGTGTGGGCGTCGGCATCGCTGACGTCACAGGACCACCGGCTGAAATTAATTTTGTAAATATTAAATAATTACGTTCGTTTTTATTATATATTTTATTAAATAGTTTCACATGGGTATTTTCATACATACACAAAAAAAAATTGCCTACTGGATGCAGTCATTTTTTATGCTATCGTCTTGCGTATGTACCTACTGGGCATATTTGACATTTTAATTGATGGATATTTTGTGCACGATTTATTGAATAAAAATATGATTTTTGTGTAAAACACTGGGTACGAAAATTCAATGATATTTCACATTATTTTTGCTTTTTTTAAAATGCAAACTTAAATCTAATAGAAGTAGTAGGTAGTTCTAAGTCAATTCATTACAATATTCCTAAGTCCTTCATTCACAAAACAAACTTTCGGTTTTATATATTCTACTAGCATACTGGTATTTAATTACAATGTCCTTGGTCACCGCATTATAGCGTGTGATTACCATGACCAGAAGTTTACTGCTAATTTGAGTGCAAATATTCGTTAATTACATTCACTAATACAAGGTTCTCTGGTATGTCCATGTCGTGGTCATATCGTAGATTTGATCATTTCATGATATCAGTGGCCATTTCACGAAATGGTCGCATATCGTGAAATGGCCAACATAGTTTGATCAGATCGTTAAATCGTCAACGTTTCACGATTTGGTCATCCACGTTTGGCCAGATCGTATAAAATATAAAGAGTCCATAAAATATTAAAAAATTTCAGAATAACTATATTCTAAAAACTTGTTTAATGTCATGTAAGTTAGTGCCGCGGCAGCGGCCGGCGAATGCCAGAAGCGAATCGTTTTTGCAATAGAAAACAGTTAGGTTAGGTTAGGTTAGACTTTGATAAACAACGCACGAGCCGAGCGAGCAAAGCGAGCGTGCCGCTTCAGCGGCCGGCGAGTGCCAGAAGCGGATCGCTTTTTAAAAAACAAACAATTATAATAATATAGTTAGTAGTAGTTTCTTAAATTATTTTATTTAAGTCGCATTTTTTCTTAAATACATATAAGATATCCACATTTTCCATAGTACTCGTACCTCTTCGTCGTAAATTCTTTGCTATGACTTTCTTCATAATATTGTTATTAAACGAATTATGAAGTTTTTAACTGCGAATAATTTAATTTTCGCCAGCGGCCGCCATCTTATCACATAAACACAGAGCTTGCAGCGCCTCTACCAACGATTAATGTAACTATTTTACGATATGATCAAATAATTTTGATCATTTCATGAAAAAACCGTGCGTTAATTGGCCATATCGTGAAACGATTTCTTATCATTGATCTGCCCAAACCACATCATGATGTGGCCAAACTAAATTGGCCATTTCACGATATGCGACCATTTCGTGAAATGGCCACTCATATCATGAAATGATCAAATCTACGATATGACCACGACATCCATACTAATATTGTACAGAGGAAATAAGTTTGTATGGGATAAACTAATAAGCAACTGAACTGAAATCCCAAAAATTATGATAAAAAAACAATTCAATTCAAAGTAGTACCTACTTAAGATAGTTAATCGATAGTCGATGGTAAGTATACTGTATGGAAAATTGGGTTTAGGTATAAAATTATCTACTTGGCGATATTGTAAATATACATATTTTAAAGTAAATAACCAAACTTTCTGTTTTTTATTTGCTAATGTTTTAAGTAAGTACATAAAAATAATTGCGACTTGGTGTTTTTAAATTATATTGACAGTGTTAACATAACTATGTGGTTGTATGATGAAGTATGACGTGAATAGATATAACTTGGTCCTAGCTTTACGCGTAGGTACCTATAATAATTTAAGTACACTTTTGTTCGTTCTTGTTTAATTTTCTAATAGGTAGGTATGTAATATGTAACAGAACTTTCTTCATCGCAATATCGATTTTACAACACACTGTTGTGTATTTTACATTTTAATTTTTCATTCCAAGTACAAAAAGTGTCAAGTTAAATGTTAACGATACTCAATTGTTATAAATCTCAGATGGGTTACGCGAACTTCGAGCAAGTCGGCCATGGGATACATTTGCGGCAGTTCGCCCGGGCTTTCGTCTTTGAGGACGAAACGAGTGGACATCGCTTCGTGTTCGTGTCCGTGGATGCTGCTATGATGGGCCATGGGGTTCGGAGTGAGGTATGAATTAATTGTTTATTTTTTGAAATTTCCGATTGATTCACTTCCGCGCCACTCGCGTCGTGTCAAGACTCAAAACATATTATAAGAGAAAAAACAAACAAGAAAAAATGGGTAGCGTACGTCTGTTTTAGTGCAAACATATTTTTTTTTATTTAACACCTGTTGCAGATATGTAATATACATGTGTATATAATATAACTATCTGACAAAAAGCATGTAAAAATGCCGGCTGTAGAAATTCTATGTTCCTATTCCACTGACTTTCATCAGTTTTCCATTTTAACTAGGTCACATTTTATTGACACTGTATTGTTTACGGTAAAGTATGTCTCGGATGCCATTCATTCATACAAGTTATGAATGAAAACTTCACTTATGTACCTACCTACTAGCGGCTTCGCCCGTGGTACATATTTCGCAATAAAAGGTAGCCTATGTTCTTTCTCAGGGTCTAAAGATTGTCTCTACCATTTCATCAAAATCGGTTAAGAGGTTTAAGCGGGAAAGCGTAACAGACAGACAGACAGAGTTACTTTCGCATTTATAATATTAATATATATAGTAGGGATTTGTTTCGCTTTCCCGCCAGAACTTCTGAATGGATTTTTTTCACTGTTCACATATTATTATGTTTGCTAATATAACTACAATATATAAAGTTTTGTTATAGATATTAATTTGAGCGGCTTGTTTGTAAATACATTTATTTCTAAAATCCTTTTTATTTTCCAGGTGTTAAAACGTCTTCAAAAGCGTTACGGTGACATTTACTCAGAACAGAACGTGATTATAAGCGGAACTCACACGCACTCAACCCCTGGAGGGTTCTTATTGGACTTTCTCTTTGATCTACCCATCCTTGGTTTTGTTAAGGAGACCTATGTTGCTTATATTACTGGAATTTTGAAGGTATAGTGAACGTGATACTTCATGGTTATAAAAATTATTTGCTCTTTGATTTATTAGTCCTCTGACTATTTTTATTTTAAAATATTATTATACTAGCTTACCGCCCGCGGCTTCGCCCGCTTTGTCTAAAACCTAATAAATTATATACTAAAACCTTCCTCTTGAATAACTCTATCTATTAAAAAAAAAACCGCATCAAAATCCGTTGCGTAGTTTTTAAGATTTAAGCATACAAAGGGACATAGGGATAGAGAAATGTAGTGAATCGGATAGAAAGGAGTAATCACTACTTAAAACTTACTGAAAAATATTATAATCACAAGTTGAGGCTTGGAAATGGGTATAAGTATAAAAAAGTTCTCAGAGTAATTAAATTAAAATGTGCTAAATTTAATAAATATTTATATCTCCCGCACTGCAATGTAAGAAACTTATTGTTATAATACAATTTCAGAGTATAATAATAGCCCACAACAAGCTAACACCAGCGCGGATGGAGTATGGAGAGGCAGAATTACTGGGCGCCAATATAAACAGATCACCTACTTCCTATCTACGGAACCCTCCAGAGGAAAGGGCTAAGTATGTTTTCTTTTAGTATGATTTAATTTGTTCTTTACTTCTCCAAAATTGTGCAAATAAATACTGGCAAACCTATATAAAGATGGTTTTAATAGAACTTTATTGTTGCAAGATTTCTTTTTGTCTTCCTGGTATTCGTTTTGAAGTTAAAAGTAGAATGTTGACTACAAAAAATAAAGAATTTTTTTTAAATCTTGAAACATAATTTGTTATCAATAGATCCTGTATTCACACCGTTTTGTATAAATAATATAAAAAATTTACTTGAATGAGGAACCTAACTATGTATAATTATTTATTCTATCCCACAGTGTTCTACACTATCATGTTTTAAACCCCATCTATTTTTTTGAACCCTTTGTATTTTGGTACAAATTAAATGAATACATTTTTCTTTCAGATATGAATACGACGTAGACAAAACCTTATCCCAAGTCCGTTTCATAACACCAGACAACCAAATACTAGGTGTGATCAACTGGTTTGCAGTACACCCAACCAGCATGAACAATACCAATCGACTGATCTCGTCTGATAATGTTGGATATGCGTCCATTCTAATGGAGAAGGCACTTAATGGCAATGATACTCTGCCTGGAAAGGTATGATCACATATAATACAATACTGTGTTTAACATATTAATTATATTATACTAACTAGAAAAACCTGCATAGTCCCCGTTAAAACCTATCCTATATTGTGTTATTCCAAGTTACCCTCTATATGTGTGCTAAATTTCATTATAATCGGTTCAGTAGTATTTGCGTGAAAGAGTAACAAACATACACACACACACATCCATCCTCACAAACTTTCGCATTTATAATATTAGTAGGATAGCATTATATGTATATGTCCAGTCTGATTGGAATTTTGAGCATAGGTATACCTAATATATCTATGTATAAATATATTATTATTTCTGGGCTTATAGGTTATCGGAACAAATCTTATCAATTTTAATAACAAACTCGTTTAAAACTTTACATTATTACTATAATTATTAATAGTTGGACTAATTTTAAGTTAATCTTTATCGTTAACATTTGTGTCAAATTTTAATTACTAACTCGATTCGAAATACTCTGTATGTATACATGTTTATGGCTAATGGCTAAATTGAATAGTTGGACTAGTTTTAAGTTAATGTTGTTATAATTAATAAGTAGTTGATGATTCAAAGTTAATTAAAATTTTGCATTTTAGTGAGTTAAGAAACTGAATATGATATTTAGTTTTGTAGTATTCAAATGCTTTATAAATAAAAATTATTAAAGATAGAAGTCAAGGCATCGCCCCGGAATGGCGAAAGACGTGGGTTCGAATCCCGCCTTAAAAAATTTATAAATTAAGAAAGGAGAATGACCACGGGTGGTATCGGTAAAATTTTAGTTGTGCCACGTATTCGTGATATTGTTAATTCCTATTTGTATTTATAATGGTCATATGTATCAATATTAGGTCTTAATTATACCGGATAAATTGAAATAATAGTAAAAGTTATTCTTTTGAAACATGTATGACCACGTATGGTATCGCTAAAATACTAGTTGTGTCACGTGTTCGTGATATTGTTAATTCCTATTTGTATTTATAATGATCATATTTATCACTATTAAGTCGTAATTATACCGAATAAATGAAAAAAGTAAAAGTTTTTGTTTTGACACATATATCTATCTCTCTTGCAAGCGTCCTGCGTCATATGTCATAGTTGAATGAATGTGTTCGACCGCTTCGACGCATTGTTCGACGTTATTTATTTTGAAATAATGTTTATTACGATTTACTTTTCACATTTATCTTGTAAATTAAAATATTACCTATGTAATAAATGTAAAACTTAACGTTGATCGTTAGTTTAAACTCGATAAAGTATTTTTTTGAAGCGATGAATAAAACTAGGTATTGTTTTATTTTTATTGTCGTGAACTGCGGCTTATTTACATAAAAACTTTAATCGTTTCTAAAAGTACTAACATCAAGCTTCAAATTGAGCTATATTTCATCTTGACACAATAAGTTTGATTGCGATACCAAGTGCCATAGTCACTTGGGCAACTTGGGCACTTGGGGTCCTTTGTTTCTTTCATTTATTACATACAAATTCACTTCTACCACACTTCTACCAACCCCGACGACTCTTTTGTTTAATTGTTTCGGGCAATAAATAGGTACTTAAGGTACCTACTTTTTTAATTTATCAATTAACATTCCAGGGTCGTATTATATGCGCATTTGCGTCCACAAACCTCGGTGACGTGTCTCCCAATACAAGAGGACCTCGCTGTGAATTCTCTGGCAATGTTTGTGATCAGGAGTCATTATTGTGTAAAGGGTCTAAAGAGAGATGCTTTGCGTCTGGCCCTGGGAGAGATATGTTCGAGAGCACCAAGATTATTGCCACTAAGATGTTCCAGACTGCTATGGTAAGCTTTATATATATTGTTTTGATTATTTGTTTTTTTTACTATGAATAAAGTACCTAACTAGTTCATATTTTAAATATGAGAATTTTGTGGATATTATGTTGCATCGAAATATTATGTACATCCATGTTATTCTAGGCCACGATCGATGACTGATCTGACTGATTTATAAGATTACCAAGCCTCATTTACATGTAACAGATTGCTGGCAAATACATATATATTACTTTAATTACTAGTGACACTTTAGCTACTAATAACATCTCATTTTTAAGTTTGAAACTAAAAAAACTACCCTTTTCCAGAAAGTACTAAATCAACCAGGAATCGACCTCACAGGACCCGTGGGTGTGGTGCACCAGTTTGTAGACATGCCCAAAGAAGAGGTAGCGCCGTATGATCCTGTCACTCAAACATTTGATACGGTAAATATAGCATTTCTTTTATCAAATGTGTAAAGAAAAATTTAGAAATTGTATTGAATGCAAGCATTTTCGCTGCTAGATGTTGTTTATATGCCAATCTCGCCTTGTGTTATTTCTTTCCCTTTTTTAAGGATAGTGAATCATGTTAAAGTTTCTCCCAAAAGCACTTTTAAAATCGGTAAATCTAACTTAATATTTCAGAACGATTGGCATTAATTCCTTAACATTTAAACACCATTTTAATATATGTTTTCGTTTCTGTATTTGCTTCAAAACATTATCGTACGCACTATTTTGTCTGTTCGACTAAGTTGCCTGGCAGAGATAGCTTATAAGGAAAAATGCCGTCTATTTAACATGGTAAATTTTATTTCTTTTCTTTTCTTCCGTATTGTTTTCTACGTGTGTGTGAAATAAATTTTATTGCGTTTTAAAGTGAAACTTTTATTACATAGTTTCAAACTTTTTGGTCTGTGTGGCGCATGTCGCGTGACGCACGATACGTACGATAATTATCGTACAAATACGATAATTTTTAGTTAAATGTCTATTGTGTGAAAAAAAGTTTCACTTTTACCGTGGTTTCATAAAACCACACAACATTTTTTTTTTATCCGCCAAAACGCACTTGGCCAGCGTGGTGGGTTATGGCCGTCTCATAGTGGAGCGTGTATGGGCTGATGATGATGATTGTGTTTTTTATCCCAGAGTGCGAACGTGTCCGGCTGCGTGCCGGCCATGGGCTACAGCTTCGCAGCGGGCACGACGGACGGGCCGGGCGCGTTCGACTTCCGGCAGGGCACCACGTCGCCCAACGCGCTGTGGAACGCCGTGCGCGACTTCCTGGCGCAGCCCACGCCCGCCGACGTGGCCTGCCATGCGCCCAAGCCGATACTGCTGGCCACGGGACGGGTGAGTGCTATATACACCGGTATCCCGTTGTATACCAGCATGGGCTACAGCTTCGCAGCGGATACAGTGCACGAGCCGTGTTACGGGCCAGATGAAGATTAGTTTTACGTATTTAGCGACCCGCCACGTCTTCGCACGGATACAATTATATTATACTTACATCGAAATCCGTTTCATACTTTTTACCAACAGGCTATTTAACTTGAAATTTTAATTTCATATAAAAAGTTGACTCGTGCGTACGTCAACATAACACACTCGTCGCTTCGCTCCTCGCTAATAATCCATTTTTGTTTTTTACATTAAAATCTACCTAGTTACCGACCTAAAAATATATTTTTTTAACAAGTAACGAAAGCCTGTCTATCAAGTTATCACAAATTAATTGTAATATAAAATGCTTCGTGGTTATTTTTATTGAAAAAACGTGTCGTGGTGGAGTTGCATGTCAGCCATCGCCAGTTATGTGTCGATTATCTCTTGTTATGTGGTCTTTTTGTTACAACGCGTCGTGAGCGATGATTTATGAGACTGTATGTACTATGCATAGGTATTAGGTAATATAATATATGATAACATATTATTTCCAGATGAAATTCCCATACGAATGGCAGCCCCACATAGTGTCATGTTCAGTGGCCCGTATCGGAGGGCTATTCCTTGCCGCAGTTCCAGGCGAATTCACAACTATGTCTGGGAGACGATTACGTCATGTTGTGCAACAGGCTTCTGGCGCGAAGAAAGTTATTCTGGCTGGACTGTCCAATATATATTCTGATTATATCGCCACGCCGGAAGAATATCAGGTAAGGAGTTTTAATATTAGTAATTTTAGTAGGTATAATGTAATAAATATATTATTGATGAAAACGCACAAATAAGCAATAAAATTAATAAGTATAAACTCTTTCTTGTTTCTATATTCTTAACAATTCCAATAAAATATAAATGTAACAAAAAATATTAAGGAAATTTTGTGTCCGGTATGTGAATGTTATTTTGAAGTTTTTTTATTTATTTTTATTTTTGTAGTACGTTACATGCAATTTTATTATTGAAGTTTGCTGTACAATATTCGAAAGTTATAATTTGACTTATTATAATCAGGCGCAACGCTATGAGGCCGCATCTACAATCTTCGGCCCGCACACCTTGGACATCTATCTGAACAAATATGTCGAGCTTACTAATGCACTTGTTAAAGTAAGTTTCTTTACAATTCTTCTACCCTATATACATACTATTATATAACCAGGGACATTAAATTACATGCAGTAAATATAATGATTTAAAACAGGACTAAAAAAATTTAATCTTTTAGTAGAAAAGTTCCAGTATTATGTCAATTATGTGTTCCAAATGAAATAAGTTTTTACGTCCACGATTTTTTTATTAAAACGAATTACTTGCATTACCTTCATTGAACACTATGTGTTTTCGCTGCAATGTTGTGAAAAAAAATTGGGTACTAAAACACTTATTAAATACTAGCTTTCTACCCGCAGCTTCGCCCGCGCATTCAAAGAAAAACCCGTATAGTTCCCGTTCCCGTGGGATTTCCGGGATAAAACCTATCCTATTTCCCGGGGTAAAAAGTAGCCTATGTCCTTTCTCGGGTATCAAAATATCTCTATACCAAATTTCATGCAAATTGGTTCAGTAGTTAAGGCGTGATTGAGTAACAGACAGACAGACAGTTCGCATTTATAATATTAGTATGGATTTTTTATCATTTTTCCAGGGTGAAAGTGTCCCCAGCGGGCCAGAACCGCCCGACTTCAGCAACCAGCTGATCACACTGGTCCCGCCCGTGCTGTGGGACGCGGCGCCGTGGGGCAAGGAGTTCGGCGACTGCGTGCAGCAGCCGCACCACGCGTACAGCTGGCGGGACGTGGCCAGCGCGAGCTTTGTATGTGAAAATACGCGTGCCACTCGGGGCTGCCGCGGTAAAGCTATTGCATGCTATGCCTTCAAGCCACACCTCCGCCCGTCGGAGTGGGGAGCGTGAGGTTTTTCGTTACGCAATGTCTGGATTCGGTCCCCGCGCTCAAGGCCCGCGATAGAAGCTATGCAATAGCGTGGTAACTGCGTTAAAAACAACCGACTTCAAACTTGCACTTGCAACATTTACAAATACAGACAAAAATGCTCATAAAATAAAAACTACTGGGCCTATCCGAATAAAATTTTTAAGGGACCAATTCGACACCATCCCGCATCGAACAAAAAAATAATCACGTAAATCGGTTCAGAAATCTCGGAGTAATCGGTGTACATACATAAAAAAAAACATACCGGCCGAATTGACAACCTCCTCCTTTTAATTGAAGTCGGTTAAAAATGAGAAAAAACACGGGAATTTTATAAAAAACTGCCATGTCATAGAAGAAATATTGAGAAAAACCGCGAAAACTTTGTCAAAAACCTCTTAAGTCCCAAAAAAAGTTACGAAAAATGTACCATGTCACAAAAAATGAGGGAAATTCGTCAAACAACTCTTCTAAATCACACAAAAAGTCCGAAACTATATTAGCAACCTGATAGATGAATATTTAAAATAAAGTATAATAATAATTGTAGTTGAGAGTTAAATTGCATTTATCGGTTTGCAAATATATTTATAAAAATCTACTATCCTACTCATTCCTATGCCCTTTTATCAATTAAATAATTTAGTTAGAATGAAACATATTTTATTTATTTATTTATTACTAGCTTTCCGCCATTTTTTTTCAAAGAAAAACCCGCATAGTTTCCGTTCCCGTGGGATTTCTGGGATAAAACCTATCCTATGTCCCGGGGTAAAAAGTAGCCTATGTCCTTTCTCGGGTATCAAAATATCTCCATACCAAATTTCATGCTAATTGGTTCATTATTTTAGGCGTGATTGAGTAACAGACAGACAGACAGAGTTACATTATTGCACGCCTCATAAGCGAAGCGTTGAGGTGGGTACTACTGTCACTTCGCGCAAAACATCTGATTTTTCAAACTTAAAATGTCTTTATGTATTTTATAATATTAGTATGGATTACAAGACATTTTGGTCTTGGATAACATACACCCATAATAAACCTAAAGGCAATTCATCAACCCTTATTCCCAGGTATCCGGACACCCCCGTAACAGCATCCGCCACGGGCGCTGGTACGCCAGCATCGAGCGGCTGCAGTCGGAGGAAGACGACGCGTGGGTCGTCATAGCAACGGACGCTGATTGGGAGACTAAGTACGTTGCGAGAATGTTCTAGAACGTTCTGGAATGTTCTCGAATGTTCTAGAACGTTATGGAATGTTCTCGAATGTTCTATAAAGTTAGATTAAATTTTAGAAAATAGTACAAATACATAGTTACAAGGTAACTGAAATAAAAATATGATTACCGATTATTTGATTGATTTTTGCGAATTGTATTGTGTATCAGTCAGTGATAATAGTTATACGTAATTTTTATCTTATATGACTTTCTAATGTAAAAAATTATGAATTTCAGATTCACATGGATACGCAACTCTAAAGTTCTAGGCACCAGCGAAGCCCTAATAGAATGGGAAATTCCCGAAGGCACCCCCCCTGGGACCTACCGTATACATCACTATGGCAACTATAAGTACATTCTTGGGGGTATTTACCCTTACCATGGATTCTCAAACTCTTTTGCGGTTACATAATAAAAAAGGGTTCCTAATTCTAATATTGCAATGCAAAAATAAGTGTGTAACAGAGATGGAAATATATTGTGAGTGAGATAGCATTGATAGGTTCGTTTGTTTGGAATTTGGAAGGGTCTTTCAGTTAGTTTCAGGGCCGCGGCAATATAATTAAAGGGGTGAATAACGTAATAATCTGGAATAAAAAAGAACAACTATTTTTATACAAAAAATTACGATTTTATTGTCATATTTTTATTTAAATGAGGCATGGAGAGAAAATCGAAACTTACGGATATAAGAAGTACTGCTTTGTTTTACATACATTGAGGTATTTTGGCCATGATGTTAGTCATTAATTATATAAGTAGAATTATATTCTCTAAGTATTTTATAAAATACAAATTTTCACCAGTGTTGTTTATAATAGAAGTAATTTTATCTTATTTGTAAAATCCTTGGCTTGATGGTAATTTAACTTTATTCCTTTTATTAGATAATTCGTATATACGTATGTAATATACTTATTATTAAACTATGTGATGTTTAATTATAAGAAAATTAGTATAAGTGAAGGTTGAAGGTAAGAATTTTGTACACATTTTATAATATGATAATTTGTAAAATCTTTTGGGCTTCATTGTAACTTTTTTAAGATAGCTTTAATAACGTTGGCCAAAGAGAAAGTCAAATTGGCTTTATAAAACGTAATAAATAATAATGTTTTAAAATGTAATGTCGCCATTTCCTTTTGTGATCAAGTTATATATTGTGTTAGTCCTGAACAATTTTAACTTTAAGAAGCCAACTTTTAATTCATAAAATAATTAAAAATTTAATGTCTGTAACTTTCAATTATACGTAAAATATTAAATAATATGGGAAGTACTAAGTCATTACTCCCCTTGAGTAAGCAAGACGATAGCAATGCCATAAACATTTTCTCTATTCGTAATGTTATTTAAATAATTTTATTATTGTGATCGCACTTCCTATACAGGGTGTTCCACCGTTGGTATACTAAGCTCAAAGGAGGTTATAGTTTTGCATACGCTGAGTACGTAAAAAATACTTATAAAATTCCTGACGCATTTTTTTTCAAATAGATGAATTCTTAAAACTCTGTGTACACATCATTGCAAAAAATTTTTGTCGTAATTTTTTTGTTTAAGTATTTTTTACGTGATCAGTGTATGCAAAACTACTACCCTTCGCGCTTAGTATACCGATAGTGGGACACCCTGTATTGGAGAGCTTATGTACACTATACTTACATTAATTGTTAATATATTTATACATAGCTGTATTTCTTTGCCGTGTTACTTTAGTACGAATAAATTATTTCATTAAACTTTGTGGTTCCTTTTTTTATTAAAAGCCCATGGAATTAGAAATATAATTATAAGTATACGATTAGACATACAAGAGATAGTATGATTCAGCTATCAGATTGGTAGTGAGCGAAAAATACACTTTTTAATTGAAGTCAATTGAAAAAAGTCAATTAGCCACATTTCAAAGTGCATCTATACTTTTCTACCTAGAACGTCATTGCCACAGACCTACTGAATATGTTTAAGTTTCGGTAGAGTTGTTTAACACTGTAAACGCAGACATTGTAGTTTAATAAGAGCTGATAATTTAAGGCTAAAAAATAAATTATTTAGTTTGGATTACGCTATGGATTACATTAGGTAGGTATTAAAGAGATAAGTAGTTTCATAATAATTGTTTAAAATTAATTCGGGTATAAGATAATCGGGCATTTATAGGGTATGTTTACTCACCTATCGACATATTATGAATGTTTAATGGATTAATAACAAGTTACATGTATGTAATTAAGATTGCAGATAATTTCACTAATATCAAACACTGATTGATTATATTTTGATAAAATTGTTTGATACAGATTCAAGAATAATAAAAGCTATTAAAAAACTATTATTAACGTATATTTTCACGCGGGTATATCCAGCACGAGGAATAATTTAATAATATCGACACATATCGATAAGCTAATAAATAAAAAATACCGAATTATTTGGCGAGTATTATTTCGTAACGAGCAAAGAGGTCGTAAAAGAAGGTTACTGGCTGATGAAATCCGTGCCTACTCTTAAAAAAAAAGCAGTGGAAAAAGCGCGCGCTTTTTAATTCTAGTTTTTCGTAAGAAATAACAACTTTTGTTCGACTCAAAAATGAGATGACAAACATACAACGTGATTAGTTCTATATTAATGTGTATAATACGTTTAATAAGTGGTATGTCTTTGATTTAACGAAGTAGATTCACATTTTTATTTGTATATGCTCGTACGTGTAAACATTTTTATCGCTGTGATTTTAGGAATGTGTTTTGGAGCAAAAATTAATTAATAAATTTGTTTATTTAAAAAAAATAGTTCGTTATAAAAATATATTGGATACAGTGATTTATTTATAAAGTAAGTAAGTACATACGTGATTGAATTAAAGTGTATTTTTTTTAATTTACTTAACCCATTTTATCAATTTATTCAAAACCATTTCCTAGGCACCATGGCGATACCACTACTCGGAAAGGTGGTGATGGTAGCTCTAGCCCTGGGGGTGGTGGGTGGTATGACGGCTGTGATCATCCTCATAATAAACGATGGAACCACTGAAGGTACCACTACCACAAACCCAACGACCATTCGACCCTCTACCAGCGAAAACGACCCAGATTTATTCCACGTGGGAGTTGGTATTGCGGACATGACAGGACCATGTGTGGAGATTAATTTTGTAAGTATTTTGATAACTGAATCGTTAAATATAAATGTTAAAAGTTCTCAGAATTCTCCGCTACGTACGACGTACAGTACGTACAGTAGCGATCGCGTCCTACATCATTTCTTATAGTAAATGGAATCGAAATATTATTGATACTTTATTAATATCTGTATGTTTATCAGTTTATAAGAGCCATGAAATACTATTTTTTTCCTAATATATCTGCTTATTGAGGACAAGTAATTAAATCAGACATCGAAAAAGAGGTCTTCCAGTTTTAGAGTACCTAGGGGTATTTATCTCTCTAACGAGACTTATAGGTTCTATAAGAAATGTGATATTCAATTGGATTGCCAATATAATAAGTACCGCGTTGTGGGTTAAATTGGGCGACGAAAGAGCAACTATAGGCTCTTACCGTCTCTTTTCTGTAGAGACTGTTTTCCAAACCGGTGATAAAAGGTAAAACATGGGTAAAACCATGTTCTGACGGTTCAAGTGTTCCTAGAATGTCATGTTACCGACTTTACCATATTTTTTTTACAACTGGGTCATATTGTTGTATCTTGATTAACTAGCTATTTGTTATTATTTTTAATGTTATTAGAAAGATAATGATTTAGATTAATTTATTTGGTAAAAGCTGATATGGAGAGAATTTCCTTATCACCATTATGGGGGATAATTGCGTTATATTATTTATCAGTTCACTAATTAAGTAGTAATTATATTAGTGCTTGAGCACTAAATCTCTTCAAAAGCGTGCCACGGGCACGTGGTTCGTTGAAGGGAAAGATAAAAACTCATAAGGGCGTAGATAGAATTTAGTCTCTACAGTGATCACACAGTGCGTTTTAATCGGATCATCTGACACTATGGAGCAAGAAGCAGCACTTTTTTTGTCTTTAAACAAATTATATGTAAAAAAGAAACATAAAGATTCATTTGTCGAATACATTATAGTTATAAAGCCGTCAAAAAGGTTCTAATTCAGCACATGCTAGGAAAGTTTATAACCCTAGTTTAACCCTTAAAAAGTGTTTAGTTGATATCATTCAATGTGAACTTTTCCAGTTTATTCCGGTACAATATTTAAATATGTAATTACTGACGTATAAATGGCTAATCGCATAACGAATCAAATTGAAATCAGATAATTTAATTACATATTGAGATTGGGATATTAAGATGATGATAAGTCCAGTTTTAAATCGACGGACGAAAAGCTAAGCCTAGAATTCTCAATTTGCATGTTCATCTGTTATGCTAAAAGTGATCCTCGTCATTTTGAGAGTACCTAAAATGCGCCATAATATCTTTTTCTCTGATCGATTTTTGCAAGAATATCCGCTTCTTGTTTTTTTTTATCATTTTATAGTTACCACCGATTATTAAATATTTACTAGGTAACAAATGAAATTCTACAGTTTATCCATTCCTTTGTAAATTTTAGATGGGCTACGCCGATCTAGACCAAACTGGGGCTGGTTTACACACTAGGCAGTTCTCTCGAGCGTTTATATTCCTGAAAGGGAACACTAGGGTGGTGTTAGTGACTGCTGAAGTACAGGCTGTTGGCATCGCTGTTCGGCGAGAGGTAAAGATGAAGAAATCTTCGTTATAATCACCATCACCAATATCACAACTGTCATCATCATCATCGTTATTCTTCTCTGATATTATTAAACTTCTAATGTTTGTCCTCAAAATATTGTAGTTTATGTATTTAGGAATAATAGTTAGATTCTAAAAATAAATAAATAATTAGATAAAATATAATAATGGCTTAAGCTGAGTTACCTCCTATAGTTAATTTTTTTTGTAGTAAATTTCATACATCACACTAACTAACTACCTACTTATCCAATTACAATCATCTTCAAATAATATTTTCTTACAATGAAATTACATTACTTACCTATTACCTATATTTTTAGGTAGTAAAGAATCTACAAAATTTATACGGTAACATGTACAGTCTACAAAATGTGATAATCACGGGAACGCACACACACAGCGCGCCGGGCGGCCATCTTGTGGACTTTATTCTGGATATTTCTATACTGGGTTTTTCTAGAGAGAGCTATGATGCCTATGTGGATGGTATTACGCGGGTAAGTAATTATTATTATGTGTAGTATTGTAATTCTTAAAAGATCTTTAAACAATTGATACGAGAATTGTAATGTTTGTTTGAATTCACACAACGTTTCTTTTACCAAACAAAAATATTACTTTTCTAACCTATACTTATGTTTTGTATTGTCGGAAAAGTTTTTTCTATCAACATTAATCTCATGATAAAGCGTTGCCTTAATTTTCAACATTTAAACAAAAAATAGTTTCACCAAAATCGGTCCAGCAATTTCGGTTCTCACACACGTACATTCAACAGAGTATAATCCGCGCACACGAGAACATGACTCCAGCGCGTCTATACGTCGCGAGTACGCGTGTGTGGCACGCACACATGAACAGATCGCCCTATTCGTACATGTATAACCCGGAAGAGGAAAGGAGTAGGTGAGTTCTTTGGTAATTGTTATGTACGTGTATTTGTGTTAGTGTAAACCGGTTAATTTGCTGTAATTTATTTGTTTTATTAGTTATCCTTATCTCTATGGACTTTCTTATCCCCATTTTTTCATATTCAGACTAAGCAATGGGCTGCATTAAAATTTATTGCATCTTTCTTCGTAACTTGTCAAAGACTACCTATGTTGTTTTATTTCTTTTAAATTAAAATTCATAAACTGCAACTAAAACTCCCAGATACAACACAAACAAAGACAAGGACCTAACTCAAGTAATTTTCATAATTTAAATATTCAAAATCCCATATCATCCTTTAATTTGATAATTAACTAAGCCAAAGCCATCAATAATTTCCCTCCAAACTCCCAGATACGACACAAACACAGACAACGAGCTAACCCAAGTGCGTATAGTAAAACCTGATGGTACCCTACATGGGGTGATGAACTGGTTCGCAGTACACACAACCAGCATGAATATGACCAATAAACTGGTCTCATCTGATAACCTTGGGTATGCCGCTATGAGGATGGAGGCGGAATTGAACCCGGGAATAGCTGTTGGCAAGGTTTGTATGAAATGTTATCAAAATGTAAATTAATCTACTGTCTATCTATTTATACTTTTGTTAAATGGGTAATTTTTTCTTCTCAATTTGGTAAATTAAAACTTCTTGATTTCTACAATAACTTATAAGTTTATACAGAAAAAAATCTATGGCAAAACAGATGACCTAAGCTTTCTATCTGAGGCATTTTTAATAAAACATTTTCGCGGAAATTCTTAAATACTGAACCAACCCAAATCATCATAATAAAGACATAAAAAATATTTTTTTCAACATCTTTCTTCTACATTTTTTTAAAATTATTTAAGTAAAACTAATTTAGGCGCGTTGGAAGTAAAATTACAAGGTCGAGTCTTGGCAATACCGTCACGTCATAGAGTAAGGCGACGATTTTGGTATCTTTGAATTTTCCCAAAGTAGTTTCACTTCTGACACGTGTGCTTGGTACACACGCTCTTTTTGAATGAAACTTCTTTATCGGGGTTGGAAAAAAATGTAGTGTAAAATTTTTTCGTTATGCGCCATTTTTTTCTTATCCCTACCACGCGTGATTCGACGTATTTCTGTAAAGTTGCATATAGTAAATTATTTTTTGAAAAATAAGGTCATAAAGAAGTTTCACTTCTTAGTTACGTGGGTACACTAGTACACGCACCCATTTTTTTTTAATTTTAACGCTTCAAGTATTGTTATCTTTCTAGCCAGCTGTAGTAGCTGGTTTCTTCTCAGCCAGTCTCGGTGACGTGTCCCCAAACACGCGTGGTGCTCGCTGCGAGTTCAGTGGCAAGGAGTGTGATAACCAATTCCTGTTATGTGATGCAGGAGAATTGTGCTTTTCCATGGGCCCTGGGGAGGATATGATTGAGAGCACTAAGATTATAGGAACAAGAGTGTTCCAGGCTGCTATGGTGAGTTTAGAACTGGAACATATTGACTTGTTCAATAGCAAAGTGTGGCAATCAGTTCTTGCTCTGTGATGCGGGAGACTGGTGCGTTTTTATTAGCCCTGGGGAAGATATGTTTGAGAGCACTGAGATTATTGGATCTAGGGTGTTCCAGGCTGCTATGGTAAGTTTTTGATGGATTGGGGGCATGTTGAGTAACACAGAGTGGCACCTGGAACATAGTGGCAGTGATCATATCCAACTTATTAAATTCATATATCCAGATCAATCGATTCTTCCACGGCACTTTATTGCTTCAGAAAATGATGGACGATAGCATTTGGTATCTCGAATACTCTTATTAATAAATTTTAACACCTCTCTGTCAATATGCCAAAACAAAATATGTAAATTCTAAAAACTATCTGCATAAGCAATATAGAAAAAAAAGTAATTATCTTATTTCTAGGAAGTACTAAATTCAGAAGCGCAAGAGTTAGATGGAGAACTGGCCGTAGTGCATCAATTTGTGGAAATGTCTGAAGAAACTGTACCTAAATATGACCCTGTGTCACGCACTTTTAATACGGTGGGTATAAAGTGGTAAGGAATGTTTAGTTGTAACTAATTACGAAATTAAAGTTATTCATCATTTGTTTCACTAAAATCAAAGTGGTGAAAACCCTTATTTTAGTTTTCCGAGTAGAAGAATTGACTAAGAAAAAAATAAATTCTATATAGCTACATTTTTTCGTAAATGTACCTATATTTATATGTTTGCTGGATATTTAAAAATTTAGGAATCATCCCTTGAGCGCATAAGTTATCTAAACGAAACAATATTTTCAGAGCAACCCTGTAAAAGGCTGTGTTCCTAGCTTGGGATATAGTTTCGCTTCAGGCACAATAGATGGCGCCAACTTACTCAACATCACACAGGTAACTTAGGGTAGTTTAGGGAATTATTTCTTTTCATAATATAACACTGGTTAGGTATATGTTTAAAGTTGTAACGATAAAGAAAAAACGGTATATACTTAGGTAATATTCGCTAAAAATAAAGACGAAAAAAGATTTAGATATTGGATTAAGATAAAAGACAAATAAAGAAAATATAAAGTAAATTTTTTTCAGGGCACAGTAAACAGCAATCCACTACTAGACCTCTTAAGTGGTATAGTAGCAAAACCAACTGCAGAAGACGTGGAATGTCACGCGCCAAAACCTATTCTACTTGCTACTGGGAGGGTAAGAGTGCTTATAACAAAACATTAACTATTTCATACATATTTCTTTATTGGATTATATAAGTAATTTTTGGAATCATTTAATCTCTTTGCAATTTCAATTTAAAATACATCAATTGTACACTATAACGTTCTTTGATATTTTTTTTGGAGTACATAGGGTATTCATATTTCTCACTGCTCTTTCAGTATCTTGATTCTTTTTCTCTTTTAAAACATAATTATCGAATTGACTCAATTCTATTTAAACCTTCTATTCAAATCTATTCAATATCCTCAATTTCATACATTTCTCGATATTTCTCCAAATTTTAAATAATTTATTCAAGGCAAACTTCCCAATCCCCTGGCACCCCCACACAATATCCATCTCCCTCATAATGCTGGGTAATTTTGCCATTGCGGGAGTTCCCGGGGAGCCCACCACTATGGCCGGGAGGAGGATAAAGGAGGTGGTGGGATCTGTGATGGAGGATAGAGGATATGGGGGGAGAGTGGTGGTGGGGGGATTGACTAATGAGTACATACATTATGTTACCACTTTTGAGGAGTATCAGGTAAATACAGGATTTACTTATTTAATTATTTTTAGATATTAGGGAGTATAAATTTTATAACATTCGTTCATAGTATTGTAAAGAGTTTTATCAGAAAAATAATAAAAATTTTAAAGATAGCTCTAAAATTATAAATCAAATGATGGCTCATGTGTCTTTATCTGGGTCAAAATGTTATAGAAACTTAAAACATTAATTAAAAATAGGAGAACCATTCCTTTTTTTAGCTATTAATTAGAAGCATAGTTAAGTACTATTTCTCAATATTATTATTAAAAAACTAATTATTCATATTTTTGAAGTTATACTTCTTTTGGCGCGATGGAGAAAAATGATGAGAGTGAATTTTTACGATGCGCGCGCACACCGACACCTAAATTTAACAGCATGAAGTTAGTTCTAGGTGGTATGAAAATTGTAACTCGGGTACATAAGTACACACACTCTTTTTTAAAAAAAAAAGGCAAAAAGAGAAACACTTATTTTTCAGATCCAAAGGTATGAAGCAGCGTCCGTGATATACGGGCCCAACACTCTGGACATATTCCTCAACAAGTTTAGAGAGTTCACTGCCGTTGCTATTGAGGTATTTTTTTATTTTATTAATTTGAATTTTATGTGTATTTAAAAGGTATATGTTACAACTTACAAGATGGTATTATAATTTTAATTCAGAAGTCTAGAGTAGAAGAATGTTTGGTTTTTCTTGTGTTATTGTGAAAATAAAAAAACTACCTTTTTTTGTTAAAATGCCATCTAGTGTCAAAGCTTATTTGTAACAAAATTATTTATGTGGTTGTAATGAGAAAACGAACAAATCGAACAATATATTTTAAATTTCCATGAAAATTACTTATATTTTTGATCAAGTAATATTATATGTCATTAAAATAATTTAGATTTTTCATTTTATTATAAGTATTGTATCAAATACTAATTAAAACCATAATTATATCATTATTTATTAATTACTCTTTCCCAGGGTGGGAACTTACCCCCGGGGCCAGAACCGCTAGACTCCCGGGACAACACGATCTCTCTCATTTTACCCGTTGTCATGGATACGGCCCCGTTTGGGACAAACTTCGGAGATGTTCTCGAACAGCCCCCGGGGACAGTGGGCCCTGGGGACATTGTTAGTGCTAGTTTTGTGAGTTTTTTTTATTTTTGGGCAGGTCATGCATTTTTGTTTCTATTTTTCAATGATTAAAATATTTTTTAGCTTGATGTCGAAAACGTATCAGATTTTTTCTTTATTTCAAACAATCTAAGATTTAAAATTACGCCTTAATCGTTAGTCGTCTTATTTAATTTAAATAACACTAACTCTTAAACCTTTGAACCAATTGGAAATTTGGACAATTAATGAGAAAAAGCAGAAAGAATTGCTATGAAATAATAACATTTTTTTTACGATTTTTTAATTTATATTTTTTGGACATTAAAAAAAATCAATTCATAAAATCCAATTCACATAACTATATGTACATAGTTACTATATTTTTAAAAAAGCATAACACCACTGAAAAAAGTATATATCTAAAAAAAATATGTATACATATAGGTAGCAGCAAACCCTCGGAACGACTTGCTCCAAGAATCGAGTCACGCGGCGGTCGAACGACTCGAGCTTGGCCACTGGGTGATGGTGGTATCTGATGCTGTTTGGAATACTAAGTTAGTTTATTCTGTAATTGATAACTAGGAAAAACTGGCCTATCATTTCAACCAATTATTAATAGTAGTAAATTTTATACAGAAGGTGTGTTTGACTCTGTTTTTA